>NC_058521.1:90906457-91520921 GCF_904849725.1 Hordeum vulgare subsp. vulgare | reverse complement strand
AGGACTATGATAGATCCCCTATACTTGTGGGTCATCACTATGTTGCACATCTAAGTCATCAATTTTTCATAAGTGTTGGGATGGGTGTCCTTTTAGAGAACATTCAAAGATTCTAAGATATTTAGCTCACACCGCAACTTGCAAAATCTCTTTTCATTCAAGGGCTTAGTGAACATATCGGCTAGTTGTTCTTTAGTCTTCGAGTGGTCGAAGAAGATGTCACCCTTCAACACATGATCATGAAGAAAATGATGACAAATCTGAATGCGCTTTGTATTCGAATGTTGAACTGGGTTGTGAGCAATCTTGATGGCACTCTCGTTGTTGCAGTAGAGAAGCATGTTCTTCATGTTTATGTTGTAGTCCTTGAGGGTTTGCTTCATCCACAAGAATTGAGCACGAAAGGAACCAACAACAATGTACTCAGCTTCAGCAATAGATAATGACACACATTTCTGCTTCTTTGAGGACCAACAGATTAGGGGCCATCCAAGGAAATGGCATGTGCCTAATGCTGACTTGCGGTCCACACGATCACCACGATAGTTAGAGTGAGAATATCCAATAAGATCAAGATCCGAAACCTTGGGGTACCATAATCCAAGCGTTGGTGTGTGAGCTAGATATCGAATAATATGCTCACATCATTATGGTGTGATGCCTTCGGTGTTGCTTGGAAACAGGCACACATGCAAACACTAAGCATAATATCTGGCCTAGATGCACATAGGTACTATAAAGAGACAATAATGAAGTGATATACCTTGTGTTCAAAATCATTACCATTTTCATCAGTGCAGAGGTGGTTGTTGGTGTGCATAGGAGTCTTGGCGCCTTTGCAATCTTGCATGCGAAATTTCTTTAGGACATCCTTGAGGTATTTCTCTTGAGATATGAAGATGCCATTGCGTCACTGACAAATTTGAAGGCCTAAGAAGAATTTCAATTCCCCCATCATGGAAAATTGATTTTTTTCACCCACATGTAGAAAAATTTGTCATTGTAACATTTTTCAGTACAACCAAAAATAATATTGTCCACATATATTTTCCACATGAATAATAAATTATCATAGGATTTTTTGAGAAGAATTGGGCAAGTTAACCGAGTTTCAAGCCTTTCTTCGTGAGGAATTCCTTCAGAGTGTCATACCACGCCCGAGGGGCCTTCTTGAGGACATAAAGGGATTTGTTCAATGTGAAGAGTTTGTCAGGATGCTTCTTCCTGAAACTTACCATGAGGATTTGCCTCAACTTGTGTGTAGCCTTGTGCTACAAGACGAGTCTTATTCCTCACCACTTGACCACATTCGCCTTTGTTGTTGCGGTAGATCCACTTGGTACCGATGATGCTGTGCTTGCAAGGATCAGGACGGTTGATAAGTTCCCACACATTGTTGATCTTGAATTGATGCAATTGCTCTTGCATAGCCTTAATCCACTCAGGGTCCACAAATGCTTCACCAACTTTGGTGGGCTCTATGATAGATACAAAAGCAAAGTTCCCACAAAAGTTAGACAAATGGGAAGCTTTTGAGAGAGTGAGGGGACTTGGTGCATTGATGTGATTGAGGATTTTGTCAATTTGCACTTCATTTTCCACTCTTGGATGGGCAAGTTGACGACTTTGTTGGGGCTGAGGATTTTCTTCAGCACCATTTTCCACACGTGCACCAGCATGAATTTCGTCATTGTTCAGGACGACTTCATCAGCTGGTAGAGGTTCTTAAGTGCGTATGATATCTTCAGTAGCCTTCAACCTAATGGATTTTTCAGGAGGCATTTCATCTAGCACAGGAGGCATGTGCAATCTCTACGAGCTGTTTATTTCATCAAACCGCACATCTACAGTTTCAACAACCTTGTTATGGCATTGGGTTTCTTGTCAGTGAGGAGTTCATATGAAGTCTTCTTGAGGAATTTGTGAAGATATGCACTGTTGATGATGTGGCACGCACTATTGATTGTCTCAGGCGAGAAATAACAAGGGGTCTTGTATTATTCAAGTATAGTGCGAGCCATCTCAACAAGAGTCATGTTCTTGCACTCCACGACGCCATTTTGTTGAGGAGTATATGGGCAGATGGCTCATGAGTAATACCAAGTTAATCAAGATAGTCATCAAGACCATGTTATTGAACTCGGTCCCATTATCACTCCTGATGTGCTTGATATTGACGCCGAAATTCGTTGCTGCCCTTGAGGAAAATCATCCGAAGACTTCCTCCACTTCAGTTTTGTAGTAGATAATATGCACCCAAGTGTAACCTGTATAGTCATCAACAATGACAAAGCCATATCGTATGCAACATTGGTTAGTGTGGCATAATGAGTGGGACCAAAGATATGCATGTGAAGCAATTCAAAGGGACGAGTTATGGTCATGATAGTCTTTGAGGGATCCTTGGATCTGGTCATTTTTCTAGACTCACAAGTTGTGCAGAGTTGATCCTTGAGGAATTTGACATCCTCAATGCCTATGACATGCTTCTTCTTTATGAGTGTGTGTCGATTCTTCATGCCAGCATGTCCAAGTCGACGATGCCATAGCCATCCTTCTTAAGATTTTGCAAGTAGACAGGTGGCAGGCTGTGGACAATAGAGAAATCAACAATATAAAACCCTCCTCTCCTAAAGCCTTTGAAGATTTTGGATTTGTCAGGTTCCATAAGCACAATGCAACAATATTTTCAAAAAATGATAACCATATCAAGATCACAAAGCATCGAGATAGACATGAGGTTGAATCCTAGGGATTCGACAAGCATCACTTTATCTATGTGTCGATCCTTTGAGGTTGTAACCTTACCTAGACCCAATACCTTGCTTTTTTCCTTTGTCAGCGTACACGATATGCTTCAGATGAGATGGAGCGAGTTCAAATTCCATCAACAGGTTCTTGTCACCAGTCATGTGATTAGTGAATCCACTGTTGAGGGCCCACTTATTGGGGAATGTAGCATGGGAAACAAAATTTTTCCTACGCACACACAATACCTATCCATGGTGATGATCATCTACGAAAGGGGAGAGTGAATGTACATACCCTTGTAGATAGCTAAGGGGAAGCGTATATAACACAGTTGATGTAGTGGAACGTTTCTGTGATTCAAATCGCCGTCGTCCCACGGTCTCATCACGATCCGTCCCGCGATCTCATCACGATTTCATCACGATCCGTCCCACGAACTTCATCATGATCCGTCCCGCGAACTTCATCACGATCCTTCCCGATCTAGTGCTGAACGGACGACACCTTCGTGTTCAGCACACGTACAACTCAATGATGATCTCCACCTTCTTGATCCAGCAAGAGGAGGCGGAGAGGTAGATGAGTTCTCCAGCACGGCGGCGTGGTGGTGGTGGTGGTGCTATTCCAGCAGGGCTTTGCCTAAGCACCGTTGTAACTAGAGGAGAAACAGATCTAGAGAGAGAGGGCAACACGTGGCTGTTTTCTATTGTGCCAAAAACCCTCAAAACCCTTAGTATATATAGTAGGAGAGGAGAGAGAGGGCTGCGCCCTAGGTGTTCCTTCGCTTCCCTTGCACAATGGAGAGAGGTGGAGTCCTACTCCAATCCTATTTGGAGTAGGATTCCTCCTTCCCACCTGGAAACTCTTTCCACCTTGTGTTTTTTCCTTCTCAAACCTTATGGGCCTTAGTGGGAACTTATTACAGCCCAATAGGGTCTGGTTTATCTCTTCCCAGAGCCCATGATGCCCCTTGGGGCGTGACAGCCCTCCTGATGGTCCCGACACCCCTCCCGACACTCCCGGTACACTATCGATGAGCCCGAAACATTTTAGGTGACCAAAACAGGACTTTCTATATATCAATCTTTACCTCCGGACCATTTCGGAGCTCCTCATGACGTCCTGGATCTCATCCGAGACTCCGAACAACTTTCAGTTACCAACACCTATAACTCAACTATACGAAAACATCACCGAACCTTAAGTGTGCAAACCCTGCGGGTTCGAGAACTATGCAGACATGACCTGAGACATTCTCTGGTCAATAACCAATAGCGGGACCTGAATTTTCATATTGTATCCTACATATTATATGAAGATCTCTATCAGATGAACCAGTATGTCAAGGATTCGGTTAATCTCGTATGTTGTTCCCTTTGTCCTTCGGTATGTCACTTGCCCGAGATTCGATCGTCGGTATGTCCTTACCTAGTTCAATCTCATTACTCGCAAGTCTCTTTACTCGTTCTGTAATACAAGATCCCGTAACTAACTCCTTAGTCGCATTGCTTACAAGGCTTGTTGTGATGTTGTATTACCGAGTGGGCCCCGAGATACCTCTCCGTCACACGGAATGACAAATCCCAGTCTTGATCCATGCCAACCCAACAGACACCTTTGGAGATACTTGTAGAGCACCTTTATAGTCACCCAGTTACATTGCGACGTTTGATAACCCACAAGGTATTCCTCCAGTGTCCGGGAGTTGCATGATATCATTGTCATAGGAACACATACATTGCAATGCAAAAAACAGTAGCAATAAACTGACACGATCATACGCTACGTTTATAGTTTGGGTCTTGTCCATCACATCATTCTCCTAATGATGTTATCCCGTTATCAAGTGACAACACTTGTCTATTGTTAGAAAACCTTAACCATCTTTGATCAACGAGCTAGTCAACTAGAGGCTTACTAGGGACAGTGTTTTGTCTATGTATGCACACATGTATTTGTGTTTCCAATCAATACAATTGTAGCATGGATAATAAATGATTATCATGAACAAAGAAATATAATAATAACTAATTTATTATGGCCTCTAGGGCATAGTTCCAACTATATCCCACTTGCACTAGAGTCAATAATCTAGTTCACATCACTATGTGATTTTAACGAATCCAACACCCATACAGTTATGGGGTTTGATCACGTCTTGCTTGTGAGAGAGGTTTTAGTCAATGAGTCTGAACCTTTCAGATCTATGTGTGCTTTACAAATCTCTATGTTATTTTGTAGATGCTGCTACTACGTGCCATTTGGAACTATTCCAAATGAGTGCTCCACTATACGAATGCGCTTTACTCCTTAGAGTTATTCAGATTAGTGTCAAAGCTTGCATCGACGTAACCCTTTACGACGAACTCTTTAATCACCTCCAGAATTGAGAAAAATTCCTTAGTCCATTAGTTACTAAGAATAACTTTGACCGATGTTCAGTGATTCAATCCTGGATCACTCTTTGTACCCCTTGACAGACTTATGGCAAGGCATAGATCACGTGTGGTACACACCATGGCGTACTTTAGAGCCTATGACTAAGGCATAGGGGACGACCTTCGTCCTTTCTCTTTCTTCTGCCGTGCTTTGAGTCTTATTCAAATTCACACCTTACAATAGAGCCAAGAACTCCTTTGCTGATCTATTTTGAACTCCTTCAAAAACTTGTCAAGGCATGCATTTCATTGAAAGTTGTATTTAGCATTTTGATCTGTATCTATAGATCTTGATGCTGAATGTTCAAGTAGCTCTATCCACGTTTTTCCTTTGAAAAACTCCTTTCGAACAACCCTTTATGCTTTCCAGAAATACTACATTACTTCCGATCAACAATATGTCAACCACATATACTTATCAGAAGCCCCCACTCACTTCTTTGGAAATACTAGTTTCTCATAAACCTTGTATAAACCCAAAATATTTGCTCATCTCATCAAAGCGTATATTCCAACTCCGAGATGCTTGCACCAGTCCATAGAAGGATCGCTGGAGCTTGCATACTTGTTAGCATCCTTAGGATCGATAAAACCTTCTGGTTGTATCACATACAACCTTTCCTCAAGGAAACCGTCGAGGAAACAATGTTTTGACATCCTATGTGCAATATTTCATAAATAATGCAGCAACTGCTGACATAATTCCAACAGACTTTTAGCATCGCTATGAGTGAGAAAGTCTCATCATAGTCAACTCTTTGAACTTGTCGGAAACATCTTTGCAATAAGCCGATCTTTTCTTAATGGTGACTTTTCACCATCATCGTGTTTCTTCCTTTTAAAGATCCATATGTACTTAATAGTCTTACGACCATCAAGTAGTTCTTCCAAAGTCTATACTTTGTTTTTATACATGGGTCCTCTCTCGGATTTCATGGCCTCCAACCATTTGCCGGAATCCGGGCCCACCATCGCTTCTCCATATGTAGCGACCCGACTCAAAACGAGTCAAGCCTCTGTGTTTCTGTGCCATCCCTGGATCAGTATGCTGGCACACACAGTACATCAATGTATATATCAAAGTGCAATCACATGTAAATAGCGTAAAACTGATATATACCTTAAATATTTCAGCGGAAGCAGTCAAGGGAGTGGAGTCCCAATAAACACCAACGGCAAGTTGAGTGTAGACCGTAACCCTGAATCGTACTCTTACTCGTCGAAGAAAAATATCTGCAACATAAGACGTTGCAGCCGTGTAGGTCAGCATATTGAATATGCCGGCAAGTCACATAAGAGAGGGGTGAAAAGTAATCATCTATACTATATGCATATATGGCAGGTGGGGCTATAAGTTTTTAGCGAAAATCAAGTTTTCTCCTACATCAAGAGAGGGCTAAAAGCAAAATGTTACTACATTGTTGTTTGTTAACGAGATGGTTCCGCCAACCAATTCTCATACCCGAGTTGTCAATAATTCCCACATCAATATTGTTATTTGTGTTGAGAATTTCAGATAACTTCAGTTCCTTTGGCTCAAATTGTCCATGACCGTGGACACGGCTAATCGATTAGGTTTGAGTACTCTGCAGAATTTTGCACACGTTCCCCACAAGATTTGATCGCCTCCGTGTATGTCCTCGCACTTCAGGATGTTTGTAGACCGGATGATCAAAACATGGTCTTTCAACGGGTCCCTCTGAATCCGTGTCGGTGCCCATCCAATCCTACCGTTCTTCTACATCTTCTAGCACCGCCTGTCCAGAGTCGTCGCGTTGTCCAACCAAGCCAGAGCCCATAATGACTTGTGGCTGTGCAGGTAAGCCTTGGGTCTTGAAAATATCCGTCTGTCTCTTTGAGCCTGGGTGAAGGGTTCTCCAGGGAGCCGATCAACCGTCCTTCACCCAGAGTTGCATTGCGTCCGAGGTCTTGAAAATCTTGTCTTAACCGGTCTTGATTATTTAATCAACCTCGCATCACTCGTGTTATGCACTCAACCAAAATCCCGTCTACTCAAGCATAGCAATATGAAATTGGTCGTCCCGGGCCAAGTATCGGGGTTGTTGTGTGCCTACCACATGATACTACAATCTATACTAAAGTTTCCAAGTACCTAAACAACATGCAATTGGGCATAGGATGGTAGAACTATGATGCATAAAACATAGGTGATAGTATGATCAAAGTGACTTGCCTGGTATTACTTGATGAAGATAGTCGCTCTCAAAATCCTGATAATTCTACTCGCCACACTCCGAGCAATCTATCGTAAACAAATAGCATTCAATAAACATTCATGCCAAAAAGGAAGAACCAAGAGAACATAAGAACAAAGCATGTCTTGGTGCAAAATAACAACATACTAAGGTTTAATAAAAAAATAGGTTCTAAGTGTGTTGTAAAGGAAAGGTGAAAGGGGTCAACTCAAAAGAGTCAAAGGGTGATCAACTATCGCTACATAAGCTCGACTTGCATACACTATGGGAGATGATAAAAAATATTGGGAGAACAACATGAATGTTGTTTGATAAATAGTATAAGACATACGCATTTAATTGTAGAAAGAATTTCTTGAAATGGAGCACTACAACGCAAGTTATAGCGAATTGAAGTATGAATTGAATTTGCATTCAAAAGGTCAACATAAGTTGAACTGAAGTACGATGGTTACGTACAAAAATATATGACATGAGTGTTTAGGGGTAAAAGGAATCAATTGAAAAGGTGGTACGATTTGCAAGATAAGATCAAATGTATGTTCGAATACAAATTTGAATCGCTCAAATTTGTAAGGTTCAAAGGTCAAAACTAATGATGCTACTGGATATAGGAGATCAATATGAGCGTGTAGAAAAAAGAATTACTAGATTTGAACTAGCGGATCAAAAGATACAAATACTTCAATATAACATTGAATCGGCTTAGAACGATGTGAACACTTTTGGCCACTAATAGATAAATCTGATTTGATCAAAATTATAAGTTGAAAAGTTAAAACTAATGATACAAACGGAAAGATTACTTTGATACGAATCCGGCGCAATTGAATTCATCTAAAACGGAGCTACGGATAAAAAGATATGATGAAAAGAAGTTTGAATATGAATATGAACAAATTTCGAAATTTGGAAATTTCAAAAAGTTGATATGATAGGTTCACAGGATAGGTGGGATCAAGACGAAACTCTAGGCGTTGGTTTCATCTAATTCGGATAAACGAGTAAAAAGTTATGGCTATTTAAAAAATCAGGGCCAAGCTGTTTTACGGAAGAAAAGTGCTATGTCTAAAAGAATTATAGTACTAATGTGTAAATACGAAGACTAATTAAGATATCTAATTACTCTACGGTATACTAGTGTAGGAATACTAGTCTAGAAATAATAAACTACGGAAGTATAAAAAAAATACGAAGAGAAATACCTTTAGAATGCAGAGTAAGAATTAATTCCAATGAGGAGACGACTTCGAAAAATTCCGCCGAAGAGAAAAGAATATTTTTATTTAATAAATCTAGTTAAACCAAAAGATTGATTTAACCCGAAATAAATGATTTTTGGATGCTCCTATGGGTCTATATTTATAGGTGAAAGGGAGGTGTAAAGATCCATAGATGGGCAATGTGGGACTAAACATATACGTATTGTAGTCAAACTAGAAAAACAGAGGGAAAGAGAGGTGCCGCATGGGCCAAAATTGGCCAGCCTACATGCACACGGCGCACACACACGTGCATGGCCACATAAGCTTCTTTTTCGTTTTTTTTCCGACGAACAATTTTTTTAAAAACAAAGAAGAAAAACGTATAAATGAAAAAGAGAGAACATTTTATATAGACATATTATATATCAAAATTTTCAGAATAAAATTTTCTAAAACATGAACATATTTTCAAAACTAAAAAAATACTTTTTTAAAAAATTATTATTTTTTGCAATAACTTTAAAATGAAAAGGAATTTGAATTTCAAATAAATTGCAAATACTTAAAATTTGAATCAAGACATTGTCTCTGATTTTGGAGGGTCATTTTCCTCCTCTCGTTTGATTTTTTTTAATCAAAGGGTTTTGAAAATATTCAAACTCAAAATTGAAAAGGGATTCAAAATAGAAAATTTTGGGAAAGTCATTTTATTCCCTCTCATTTTTTTTGAGAAGTTTCAAATTCCACTCAAGTTTCAATCACTCAAACAAACAAACAATCAATCTAATAATTATATTAACATTCCAAAATTTATAATATTGGGATGTTACACCATAGCTCGTAGGTTCATTGTTGTTCTACAACATGACCTCCAAGAGAGGGTTACCGTACTACTCTGTAGCAGTACGCGACCTTGTCGACCTACGAGGTTTGTAGTAACTTGATCCGAAGCTTAATGATCACTATCATCAGTTTCCACTTGAATTGGTGTAGAACACAAAGAGACACCACCCTCCCACTCAATTCTTTCGAGAGAAACCTGTGCCGTGCTACACACTGGTTGAAGTGATGGTTCAATAACCTCATCAAGTTCCACCACCCTCCCACTCAATTCTTTCGAGAGAAACCTTTCCTCAATAAAGGACCCGTTTCTAGAAACAAACACTTTGCTTCCGGGTCTGAGATAGGAGATGTTGTTGGAAATATGCCCTAGAGGCAATGATAAATAGTTATTATTATATTTCCTGTTTAAACATAACCGTTTGTTATCCATGCTATAATTTTATTGAATGAAAACATAGATACATGTGTGGATACATAGACACAACAATGTCCCTAGCAAGCCTCTAGTTGGCTAGCCAGTTGATCAAGGATAGACAAGGTTTTCTGACTATGTGCAAAGTGTTGTTGCTTGATAACTGGATCACATCATTAGGAGAATCATGTGATGGACTAGACCCAAACTATGAACGTAGCATATTGATCGTGTCGTTTTATTGCTATAGTTTTCTACGTGTCAAGTATTTGTTCCAATGACCATGTGATCATATAACTCACTGGCACCAAAGGAATACCTTGTTTGCATCAAACGTCACAACGTAACTGGGTGACTATAAAGGTGTTCTACATGTATCTCCAAAGGTGTCCGTTGAGTTAGTATGGATCAAGACCGGGATTTGTTACTCTGTGTGACGAAGAGGTATCTCGGGGCCCACTCGGTATTACAACATCACACACAAGCCTTGCAAGCAATGTGACTAAGTGTAAGTCACGGGATCTTGTATTACGAAACTAGTAAAGAGACTTACCGGTAACGAGATTGAAATAGGTATGCGGATACCGACGATCGAATCTCGGGCAAGTAACATACCGATGGAAAAAGGGAATGACATACGGGATTATATGAATCCTTGACACTGAGGTTCAACTGATAAGATCTTCGGAGAATATGTAGGATCCAATATGGGCATTCAGGTCCCGCTATTGGATATTGACCGAGGAGTACCTCGGGGCATGTCTACATAGTTCTCGAACCCGTAGGGTCTGCACACTTAATGTTCGACGATGTTTTAGTATAGTTGAGTTATATGTGTGGTTACTGAATGTTGTTCAGAGTCCCGGATGATATCGCGGACGTTATGAGGGTTTCCGGAATGGTCCGAAGTCGAAGATTGATATATAGGATGACTTCATTTGGTTACCGGAAAGTTTTCGGGCATTACCGGGAATGTACCGGGAGTGACGAATGGGTTCCGGAAGTTCACCGGGAGGGGGCAACCCCCCGGGGGGAAGCCCAGAGGACCTATGGGTGGCGCACCAGACCTTAGTGGGCTGGTGGGATAGACCAATAGGGCCTATGCGCCAGAGAAAGAAAACCAAAGAAAAAAAAGGAAAGGTGGGATGGAAGAGAAGGACTCCAGTTTCCAATCCTAGTTGGACTAGGATTGGAGTAGGACTCCTCCTCCTCCCTGGCTGGCGCATCCTTGAGAGCTTGGCCCTCAAGGCAAGCCTCCTCCCCCTCCCTCCTATATATAGTGGTGATTTAGGGATGATATGAGACAACTTTGCCATGTGCAACTCAGATCTAGACACCATAGTTTTACCTCTAGATCGTTTTTCTGTGGAGCTCGGGCGGAGCCCTGCAGGAGTAGATCCTTCACCACCAACGGAGCGACGTCATGATGCCGGAGAACTCATCTACTTCTCTGTCTTGCTTGCTGGATCAAGAAGGCCGAGATCATCGTCGAGCTGTACGTGTGCTGAACGCGGAGGTGTCGTCCGTTCAGCACTAGATCAGAGCGGATCGTGGGACGGATCACGGGACGGTTCGTGGGACGGTTGGCGGGGAGGATCGAGGGACGTGAGGACGTTCCACTACATCAACCGCGTTTCTTAACGCTTCCCGCTGTGTGATCTAGAAGGGTACGTAGATCCGAATCTCCTCTCGTAGATGGACATCACCATGATAGGTCTTCGTGTGCGTAGGAAATTTTTTGTTTCCCATGCAACGCTCCCCAACAGTGGCATCATGAGCTAGGTTCATGCGTATTTGTTGTCTCGAGTCGAACACAAAGGGTTTTGTGGACGGTGATGTTCGATTTGCTACCTTCTTAGTCTTTTCTCAATTTGGCGGTATTGTTGGATTGAAGCGGCCCGGACCGACATTATTCATACGCTTCCGAAAGACTGGTTCATCGCTTGACATGCAACCTCGTTGCATAAAGATGACTGGCGGGTGTCGGTTTCTTCAACTTTAGTTGAATTGGTTTTGACCGAGGCGGTCCTTGGAGAGGTTAAATAGCAATTTGCGCATCTCCGTTGTGGTTTTTGCGTAAGTAAGATGCGATCTACTAGATACCCATAGCAGCCACGTAAAACTTGCAACTACAATTAGAGGACATCTAACTTGTTTTTGCACGGTATGCTTGTGATATGATATGGCCAAAGACGTGATGTGATATATTGGATGTATAAGATGATCATGTTGTAATAGTTAATATCGACTTGCACGTCGATGGTACGGGAACCGGCATGAGTCATAGGGTTGACTTTAAACTAACATTTGTGTTTGCAGATGCATTTACTATATTGCTAGGACGTAGCTTTAGTAGTAATAGCATAAGTAGCACGACAACTTCGATGGCTATACGTTGATGGAGATCATGATGATGGAGATCATGGTGTGGCGAGGGTGACAAGATGATGGAGATATCATGCCGGTGCTTTGGTGATGGAGATCAAGAAGCACAAGATGATGGCCATATCATGTCACTTATGAATTGCATGTGATGTTAATCCTTTTATGCACCTTATTTTGCTTAGAACGATGGTAGCATTATGAGGTGATCTCTCACTTAAATTTCAAGACGAAATTGTGTTCTCCACGACTGTGCACCGTTGCTACAGTTTGTCGTTTCGAGACACCACGTGATGATCGGGTATGATAGACTCAACGTTCACATACAACGGGTGCAAAACAGTTGCACACGCGGAACACTCGGGTTAAGCTTGACGATCCTAGCGTGTGCAGACATGGCCTTGAAACACATGAGACCAAAAGGTCGAGCATGAATCGTATAGTTGATATGACTAGCATAGAGATGCTCACCACTGAAACTACTCTCAACTCACGTGATGATCGGACTTTGAGTTAGTGAATTTGGATCATGTACCACTCAAATGACTAGAGAGTTGTACTTTTTGAGCGGGAGTTTAGCAAGTAATTTGATTAGTTAATCTCTAAATTATCTTGAACATAGTCTAAGTCCACTTTGAAAATATTTGTGTTGTAGATCAATGGCTCACGCGACAGTCACCCTGAATTTTAATACGTTCCTAGAGAAAGCTAAGTTGAAAGATGATGGAAGCAACTTTGTAGACTTGACTCGTAATCTTAAGTTGCTCCTACAAGCTGGGAAGAAGGACTATGTCCTTCATTCTGCGCTAGGAGATGAACCACCCGCTACGGCTAACCAAGATGTTAAGAATGCTTGGTTAACCCGTAAGGAGGACTACTCAGTAGTTCAATGTGCAGTCTTGTATGGCTTAGAGCCGGGAGTTGAACGTCGCTTTCAGCGTCATGGAGCATTTGAGATGTTCCAAGAGTTGAAGTTTATCTTCCATAAGAACGCCCGGATCGAGAGGTATGAGACCTCCGATAAATTCTATGCTTGCAAGATGGAGAGGAATTCGTCTGTCAGTGAACATGTGCTCAAAATGTGTGGGTACTCAAACCGTCTAGCTGAGCTGGGGATGGAACTCCCGCAAGAGGCTATCACTGACAGAATTCTGCAATCAATGCCACCAAGCTACAAGAGCTTTGTGTTGAACTATAACATGCAAGGGATGAACAAGTCACCCGGCAAGTTATTCGCGATGCTGAAAGTCGTAGAGTTAGAACTCCGTAAAGAGCATCAAGTGTTGATGGTGAATAAGACCACTAGTTTCAACAGAAACGACAAAGGAAAGAAGGGTAATTACAAGAAGAGCGGCAAACCTATTGCCAATCCGACGAAGAAACCCAAAGCTGGACCTAAGCCTGAAATGGAGTGTTATTATTGCAAGGGTATGGGTCACTGGAAGCGCAACTGCCCCAAGTATGTGGCTGATAAGAAGGCGGCCAAGGAAAAATCAGGTATATTTGATATACATGTCATTGATGTGTACTTAACCAGCTCTCGTAGTAGTGCCTGGGTATTCGATACCGGTTCTGTTGCTTATATTTGCAACTCGAAACACGAACCGCGGAATAAGCGAAGATTGGCGAAAGCTGAAGTGACGATGCGCGTGGGAAATGGTTCCAAGGTTGATGCAATTGCCGTCGGCACAGTTTCACTTTAGTTACCATCAGGATTAGTTATGAACTTAAATAATTGTTATTTAGTGCCCGCGTTAAGCAAGAACATTATATCTGGATCTTGTTTATTGCGAGACGGTTACTCGTTTAAGTCAGAGAATAATGGTTGTTCTATTTCTATGAGTAATATCTTTTATGGTCATGCACCCAATGTGAGAGGATTGTTCATATTGAATCTTGATAGCGATGATACACATATACATAACATTGATACGAAAAGAGTTAGAGTTAACAATGATAGCGCCATGTTTTTATGGCACTGCCGCTTAGGTCATATTGGTGTAAAGCACATGAAGAAACTCCATACAGATGGACTTTTGGAGTCACTTGACTTTGATTCACTTGACACGTGCGAACCATGCCTCATGGGCAAGATGATTAAGACTCCGTTCTCCGGAACAATGGAGCATGCAAGTGACTTGTTGGAAATCATACATACCGATGTGCGCGGTCCGATGAGTGTGGAGGCGCGCGGCGGATATCGTTATTTTCTCACCTTCACTGACAATTTAAGTAGATATGGCTATGTCTAGTTGATGAAGCACAAGTCTGAAACGTTTGAAAAGTTCCAGCAATTTTAGAGTGAAGTTGAAAATCATCGTAACAAGAAGATCAAGTTCCTACGGTCTGATCGTGGGGGTGAATATCTAAGTTTCGAGTTTGGTGCTCACTTAAGACAATGTGGAATTGTTTCGCAGTTGACACCGCCTGGAACACCACAACGTAATGGTGTATCCGAACGTCGTAATCGTACTTTATTAGAAATGGTGCGATCTATGATGTCTCTTACAGATTTGCCGTTATCGTTTTGGGGTTATGCATTAGAGACAGCTGCATTCCTTTAAATAGGGCACCATCAAAATCCGTTGAGAGAACACCATACGAACTGTGGTATCGCAAAAGTCCAAAGTTGTTCTTTCTTAAAGTTTGGTGATGTGATGCTTATGTCAAAAAGCTTCAGCCTGAAAAGCTGGAACCCAAAGCGGAAAAGTGCGTCTTCATAGGTTACCGAAAAGAGAAAGTTGGGTATACCTTCTATCTCAAATCCGAGGGCAAAGTGTTTGTTGCTAAAAACAGAGCTTTTCTTGAGAAGGAGTTTCTCTCGAAAGAATTGAGTGGGAGGAAGATAGAACTTGATGAGGTTGTCGAACCTCTAATTCCTCTAGATGGTGGCGCAGGGCAAGGGGAAACCCCTGTTGCTGCGACGCCGGTTGAGGAGCAAGTTGATGATGATGATCATGAAACTTCGGATCAAGTTGCTACCGGACCTCGCAGGTCGACAAGATCATGTACCGCTCCTGAGTGGTACAATAATCCTGTCTTAACGATTATGTTGTTGGACAACAATGAACCTGCAAATTATGAAGAAGCAATGGTGGGCCCGGATTCCAACAAATGGCTGGATGCCATGAAGTCCGAGATAGGATCCATGTACGAGAACAAAGTGTGGACTTTGGAATTACTACCTGAAGGCCGCAAGGCTATTCGGAACAAATGGATCTATAAGAAGTAGACGGGCGCAGACGGTAATGTGACCGTTTATAAAGCTCGACTTGTGACAAAGGGTTTTTCACAAGTTCAAGGAGTTGACTACGGTAAGACTTTCTCACCGGTAGCGATGCTTAAGTCCGTCCGAATCATGTTAGCAATAGCTGCTTTTTACGATTATGAAATCTGGCAGATGGATGTCAAAACGGCGTTCCTTAACGGTTTTCTTAAGGAAGAGTAGTATATGATGCAACCCCAAGGTTTTGTTGATCCAAAGAATGCTAACAAAGTATGCAAGCTGCAGCAATCCATTTATGGACTGGTGCAAGCATCTCGGAGTTGGAATAAGCGCTTTGATGAGGTGATCAAAGCATTTGGGTTTATACAAGTGGTTGGAGAATCTTGTATTTACAAGAAAGTGAGTGGGAGTTGTGTGGCGTTTCTAATATTATATGTGGATGACATATTGCTGATTGGAAACAACGTGGAGCTTTTGGAGAGCATAAAGGATTACTTGAATAAAAGTTTCTGTATGAGACATATTGCTGATTGGAAACAACGTGGAGCTTTTGGAGAGCATAAAGGATTACTTGAATAAAAGTTTCTGTATGAAGGACCAAGGAGAAGCTGCTTACATTCTAGGCATTAAGATCTATAGGGATAGATCGAAACGCATGATAGGACTTTCACAAAGCACATACCTTGATAAAGTTCTGAAGAAGTTCAAAATGGATCAGTCCAAGAAAGGGTTCTTGCTAGTATTACAAGGTATAAAATTGAGTAAGACTCAATGCCCAACAACTGCGGAAGATATAGAACAAATGAGTTCCGTCCCCTACGCTTCAGCCGCAGGTTCTATCATGTATGCAATGCTGTGCACCAGACCAGACGTCAGCTTGGCCATAAGTATGGTAGGCAGGTTTCAGAGTAATCTAGGAGTGGATCACTGGACGGCGGTAAACAATATTCTGAACTACCTGGAAAGGACTAAGGAAATGTTTCTTGTGTATGGGGGTGACAAAGAGCTCGTCGTAAAAGGTTACGTCGATGCAAGTTCTGACACCAATCCGGATGACTCTAAGTCTCAAACTAGATACATATTTTTTCTTAATCGGGGTGCGGTAAGCTGGTGCAGTTCCAAGTAGAGCGTCGTAGCAGATTCTACATGTGAAGCGGAGTGCATGTCTGCCTCGGAGGCAGCAAAGGAGGGTGTCTGGATGAAGTAGTTCATGGCAGATCTTGGAGTTGTGCCGAGCGCACTAGATCCATTGACTCTATTATCTGACAACACTAGTGCCATTGCTTTAGCAAAGGAACCAAGGTTTCACAAGAAGACCAGACACATAAAACGACGCTTCAACCTCATCCGCGACTACGTCGAAGGAGAGGACGTGAATATTTGCAAAGTGCACACGGATCTGAATGTAGCAGACCCGCTGACTAAACCTCTTCCACGGGCAAAACATGATCAACACCAGAACTGTATGGGTGTTCGATTTATTACAATGTAAATCACATGTCGATGTGAGGACTAGATTATTGACTCTAGTGCAAGTGGGAGACTGTTGGAAATATGCCCTAGAGGAAATGATAAATAGTTATTATTATATTTCCTGATTAAAGATAATCATTTATTATCCATGCTATAATTGTATTGAATGAAAACATAGATACATGTGTGGATGCATAGACACACCAATGTCCCTAGCAAGCCTCTAGTTGGCTAGCCAGTTGATCAAAGATAGTCAAGGTTTTATGACTATGTGCAAAGTGTTGTTGCTTGATAACTGGATTGTATCATTAGGAGAATCATGTGATGGACTAGAGCCAAACTATGAACGTAGCATATTGATCGTGTCGTTTTATTGCTATAGTTTTCTGCGTGTCAAGTATTTGTTCCTATGACCATGAGATCATATAACTCACTGGCACCGGAGGAATACCTTGTGTGCATCAAACGTCACAACGTAACTGGGTGACTATAAAGGTGTTCTACAGGTATCTCCGAAGGTGTCCGTTGAGTTAGTATGGATCAAGACTGGGATTTTTCACTCCGTGTGACGGAGAGGTATCTCGGGGCCCACTCGGTAATACAACATCTCACACAAGTCTTGTAAGCAATGTGACTAAGTGTAAGTCACGGGATCTTGTATTACGGAACGAGTAAAGAAACTTACCGGTAACAAGATTGAAATAGGTATGCGGATACCGACGATCGAATCTCGGGCAAGTAACATACCGAAGGACAAAGGCAATGACATACGGGATTATATGAATCCTTAAAACTGAGGTTCAGCCGATAAGATCTTCGGAGAATCTGTAGGATCCAATATGGCATCTAGGTCCTGCGATTGGATATTCACCAAGGAGTATCTCTGGGCATGTCTACAAAGTTCTCGAACCCGCAGGGTCTACACACTTAAGGTTCGGCGATGTTTTAGTATAGTTGAGTTATATGTGTGGTTACCGAATGTTGTTCGGAGTTCCGGATGAGATCACGGACGTCACGAGGGTTTTCGGAATGGTCCGGAGACGAAGATTGATATATAGGATGACTTCATTTGGTTACAGGAAAGTTTTTGGGCATTACCGGGAATGTACCGGGAGTGACGAATGGGTTCCGGAAGTTCACCGGGAGGGGGGCAACCCTCCCGGGGGAATCCCAAAGGACCAATGGGTGGCGCACGAGCCCTTACTGGGCTGGTGGGACATCCCAAGAGGGCCTATGCGCTAGAGAAAGAAAACCAAAGAAAACAAAAAAAAGGAAAGGTGGGAAGAAAGAGAAGGACTCCACTTTCCAATCCTAGTTGGACTAGGATTGGAGTAGGACTCCTCGTCCTCCCTGGCCGGTGCACCCTTGAGGGCTTGGCCCTCAAGGCAAGCCTCCTCCCCCTCCCTCCTATATATAGTGGTGATTTAGGGCTGATTTGAGACAACTTTGCCACGTGCAACTCAGATCTAGACACCATAGTTTTACCTCTAGATCGTATTTCTGCGGAGCTCGGGCGGAGCCCTGCAGGAGTAGATCTTTCACCCCCACCGGAGCACCATCACGCTGCCGGAGAACCCATCTACTTCTCCATCTTGCTTGCTGGATCAAGAAGGCCGAGATCATCGTCGAGCTGGACGTGTGCTGAACGCGGAGGTGCCGTCCGTTCGGCACTAGATCAGAGCGGATCGTGGGACGGTTCGTGGGACGGTTCGCGGGGCGGATGGAGGGACGTGAGGATGTTCCACTACATCAACCTCGTTTCTTAACGCTTCCTGCTCTGCGATCTACAAGGGTACATAGATCCAAATCTCTTCTCGTAGATGGACATCAACATGATAGGTCTTCGTGTGCGTAGGAATTTTTTTATTTCCCATGCAACGTTCCCCAACAGCTGCATCATGAGCTAGGTTCATGCGTAGATGAAGTCACGAACATAAACTCCCACAAAAACTTTTGTGTTCTACTCGAGATTTCATCTACACACGAACCTAGCACATGATGCCACTGTTGGGGAACGTAGCATGGGAAACAAAAAATTTCTTATGCACATGCATTACCTATCCATGGTGATGATCATCTGCGAGAGGGGAGAGTGAATTCACATACCCTTGTATATCGCTAAGCGGAAGCTTATATAACGCGGTTGATGTAGTGGAACGTTTTCGCGATTCAAATCACCATCGTCCCACGATCTCATGAGGATCCGTCCCCCGATTTCATCACGATACGCCCCACGATCTCATCACGATCCATCCCGCAAACTTCATCACGATCCATCCCGCGAACTTCATCACGATCCGTCCCACGAACTTCATCACGATCCGTTCTGCGATCTTCATCACGATCCTTCCCGATCTAGTGCCGAACGGACGACACCTCCGCGTTTAGCACACGTACAACTCGATGACGATCTCCACCTTTTTGATCTAGCAAGAGGAGGCAGAGAGGTAGATGAGTTCTCCAGCACGGTGGCGTGGTGGTGGTGGTGGTGGTGCTATTCCAGTAGGGCTTCACCTAAGCATCGCTGAATCTAGAGGAGAAACAGATCTAGAGAGAGAGGGCAGCATGTGGCTATTTTCTATTGTTCCAAAAACCCTCAAACCCTCAGTATATATAGGAGGAGATGAGGGAGAGGGCTGCGCCCTAGGGCTTCCTTCTCTTCCCTTGCACAAGGGAGAGAGGTCGAGTCCTACTCCAATCCTATTTGGAGTAGGATTCCTCCTTCCCACTTGGAAACTCTTTCCACCTTTTGTTTTTTCCTGCTCAAACCTTATTGGCCTTAGTGGGAACTTATTCGAGCCCACTAGGGGCTGGTTTATCTCTTCCCACATCCCATGAGACCCCTAGGGGTATGACACCCCTCCCGATGGTCCCCGGCACCCCTCCCGGCACTCCCGGTACACTACCGATGAGCCCGAAACATTTTCGGTGACCAAAACAGGACTTTCTATATATCAATATTTACCTCCAAACCATTATGGAGCTCCTCGTGACGTCCTGGATCTCATCCGGGACTCCGAACAACTTTCGGTTACCAAAACCTATTACTCAACTACACGGAAACGTCACCGAACCTTATGTGTGCAGACCCTATGGGTTCGAGAACTATGCAGACATGACCTGAGAATTCTTCGGTCAATAACCAATAGAGGGACCTGGATGTCCATATTGGCTCCTACATATTCTATGAAGATCTCTATCGGCTGAACCTCTATGTCAAGGATTTAGTTAATCCCATATGTTGTTCCCTTTGTCCTTCGGTATGTCACTTGCCCGAGATTCGATCGTCGGTATCTCCATACCTAGTTCAGTCTCTTTACTCGCAAGTCTCTTCACTCGTTCCGTAATACAAGATCCCATAACTAACTACTTAGTCACATTGCTTGCAAGGCTTGTTGTGATGTTGTATTACCGAGTGGGCCCCGAGATACCTCTCCGTCACACGGAGTGACAAATCCCAGTCTTGATCCATGCAAACCCAACAGACACCTTTGGAGATACCTGTAGAGCACCTTTATAGTCACCTAGTTACGTTGTGACGTTTGATAACCCACAAGGCATTCCTCCGGTGTCCGGGAGTTGCATGATCTCATGGTCATAGGAACACATACATTGACATGCAGAAAACAGTAGCAATAAACTAACACGATCATACGCTACATTTGTAGTTTGGGTCTTGTCCATCACATCATTCTCCTAATGATGTGATCGCGTTATCAAGTGTCAACACTTGTCTATGGTTAGGAAACCTTAACCATCTTTGATCAATGAGCTAGTCAACTAGAGGCTTACTAGGGACAGTGTTTTGTCTATGTATCCACACATCTATTTGTGTTTCCAATCAATACAATTATAGCATGGATAATAAACGATTATCATGAACAAACAAATATAATAATAACTAATTTATTATTGCCTCTAGGTCATATTTCTAACACCACTCAATAGATTTGGGTGTTTTTCGTGCAGACGAATTAGTAAAACTTACGAACTCATGTACTTCAGAGTGAAGATATGAATTATCAAATTCATCATTTTTGAGGAAAATCAATGACGTAGTATATATGCTGTAATGTGAGGACGACAGAAATAAGTGACTCATTTCATCATGATTAGCTTGCGTCCTTTCAAGCATTTCCTTAGGTCTCCAACTAATTCTTCGGACGTTTAAGTTCGTATGGAAACCTGTCCTGCATAAGAGATTAGTTCATTTTCTACACCACCCACATCTGGAGGGTTGGCAATGAGTTCATCATTGTACGATCACCATATGAGAATTTAGGATTGAAGCTAATGCAGTTCGTTTCACAGTAGGGAGGTTAGAGTACTCAAATGAATATGCACAACAATTCTTCGAGGATTTATGAACATAATGGGTTTAAGAAGAACACATATATTCATGACCCTTATATTTTTCCTGCGAAACCGAAGCATTAGCACAAGCATGATTAGATTTTTGACCATATGATGAATTTGGTCCATGTGAAGAATTTGATCCATATGAGGAATTCGGTCTGGGGTTCCTTTTCTTCATGGGTGGTGTCATGAGAACATTCACATGAAGACTGTCTAGGCAACTCTTGGGAACCCAGATTTTCCTCATAGGAGGGTCGTTCTTGCAGTTAGAATTAAATGGTTGGAATCAAATGTCTCATCACAAGAATATGAAGATTCACAAGTAAAGTCAGATAATGTGGATGGATCTACACAAGGTCCTTTTGCACCAACCCATGAGGTGTTGGGACATTGCTCAGGTTTATAGTAAGATCTATCAACATTCAACTTCGTTTTGAAAGCAATACCCTCTCTCCCGAGGTTCCTGTTCACAATCTTCTTTTTCAGCACATCGCAAAGGGTTTGATGCCCCTTGAGACTTTTGTATATGCATGGTACATACAATTCCTTCAACCCTGCATTATCGTCAATGACACTTGTGGTTTCCTCACTTGAGTAATTTGTGACCACAAATATAGTTGAAGATTTGCAAAATATAAGCATTTAAACTTTTAGGTGAAGAATTAGTAGTTTCATGTTGGATGCATTTCAAACAAGGTGGAAAGAATTCTTCCTGAGCGGAATTGATCTGTTGAGCTAGCAAAGAATCGTTTACCTTTGAAGATAATCATGAGACACTCTTAGTTTCTCAAGATCTTGCTTTCTTTGAAAAAGTTCATAATAAATCTTCTCATGATCAGCCAAGAGAGTTTCATGACGACTCTAAAGGTTATCAAACTTAGTTTTAAGGCATTGAAAATCACGAGTCAAAGTTTGAGTTGGATCAATTTCCTCGTTCAACAGGTCATCGCTTTTGTCTAGGAATTATGAAGCTTTTCAATAGCATTATGTTTCTTAGTGGCAATATTAGAAAGTTTGGAGTAACTAGGTTTCTGATAATGATCACGTTCATCCTCACTTGAGTCAGAAGAGGAAGCATGATTGAGTACCTTGGCACCGTTTCCCATGAAGCAATAGGTGGGAGCAGAGTCATCGTGTCGGGGTACACAAACATGGGTGTTTATTTTCCCCTGACTTGTGCACGGACAATAAGCCTCCGACCAGATGGCCTAAGGCTGCCAGGGAATGCTACTGCTCTATCACGGCTTGGCACAGGCGAGAAAAGCCGCTCTATGAGAGATCAAGGAGCGCATCAAGAATACCAAGACCCCGGTAGACGCGGCCCCCGATGGCCAACAACGCTGGAAAAACCTACACAACAGCCCACGAAGGGACCAAGACGCGCCAAGAACCCCGACACCTGCGGGGACCAAGGCACATGCACCCTCAAGAAGACCCGATAGGTCACCCCTCCGGCAAGTGCGAGCCAATCTTCCACCGCTCCACCTCATCGCCACACCAGTCACTTATCAATGAGGTGTCGAGCACCCAGATGGCTAAGTGGCTCACGTTGGGCATGTGGCGACACGCCGAAAGACACATTACAACCAGTTGACACCCGTCCAGAGGCGTGTTGATACGTCCATTTTGCATCATGATTTTATGTTGATATTTGTCGCTTTGTGGGCTGTCATTATACTTTACGGTACAATACTTATGCCTTTTCTCTCTTATTTTATAAGGTTTACATGAAGAGGGAGAATGCCGACAGCTGGAATTCTGGTCTGAAAAAGGAGCAAGTTTGAGATACCTATTCTGCGCAACTCCAAAAGACGTGAAAATCAATGAGGAATTATTTTGGATTTTATAAAAAATACTGGGCGGAGGAAGTACCGGAGGGGAGCCACCAGGAGGCCACAAGCCTGCTAGGCTCGGCCTACCCCCCTGGCCGCGCCTGAGTGGCTTGTGGGCCCCCTGTTGCCCCTCTGGCTCCCATCTTTTTCTATAAGGACGGTTTCATCCCAGAAAAAATCAGGAGGAGGCTTTCGGGAGGAATAGCCGCCGCCATGAGGCGGAACTTGAGCAGAACCAATCTAGAGCTCCGGCAGGACGATCCTGCCGGGGAAACTTCCCTCCAGGAGGGGAAAATCGTCGCCATCGTCATCACCAACACTCCTCTCATCGGAGGGGACTCATCACCATCAACATCTTCATCAGCACCATCTCATCTCCATACCCTAGTTCATCTCTTTTAACCAATCTCTGTCTCACGACTCTGATTGGTATTCGTAAGGTTGCTAGTAGTGTTAATTACTCTTTGTAGGTGATGCTAGTTGGATTACTCGGTGGAAGATTATATCTTCAGATCCTTAATGCTATTCAATACCTCTATGGTCTTGAACATAATTATGCTTTGTGAGTAGTCCCTTTTGTTCCTGAGGACATGGGATAAGTCTTGCTATAAGTAGTCATGTGAATTCGGTATTTGTTCGATATTTTGATGCGTTGTATGTTGTCATTCCTCTAGTGGTGTTATGTGAACGTCGACTACATGATACTTCACCATTACTTGGGCCTAGAGGAAGGCATAGGGAAGTAATAAGTAGATGATGGGTTGCTAGAGTGACAGAAGCTTAAACCCTAGTTTATGCGTTTCTTCGTAAGGGGCTGATTTGGATCCACTAGTTTAATGCTATGGTTAGACTTTCTCTTAATTCTTATTTTTCTTAATCCAAGTAGCTGCGGATGCTTGTGAAAGGGGTTAATTATAAGTGGGATGTTTTTTCAAGTAAGGGCAGCACCCAAGCACCGTTCCACCCACATATCAAACTATCAAAGTAGCGAACGCGAATCACATGAACATGATGAAAACTAGCTTCACAGAAATTCCCATGTGTCCTCGGGAGCGCTTTACCTTATACAAGAGTTTATCCAGGCTTGTCCCTTGCTACAAAAGGGATTGGGCCACTTTGCTGCACCTTTGTTACTATTGTTACTTGCTACTTGCTATGAATCATCTTATCACACAACTATCTATTACCGATAATTTCAGTGCCTGCAGAGAATACCTTGTTGAAAACCACTTGTCAGTTCCTTCTGCTCCTCGTTGGGTTCGACACTCTTACTTATCGAAAGGACTAGATAGATACCCTACACTTGTGTGTCATCAAGACTCTTTTTTGGCGCCGTTGCCGGGGAGTGAAGCGCCTTTGGTAAGTTGAATTTTGTAAGGAAACATTTATATAGTGTGCTGAAATTTATTATCACTTGTCACTATGGAAACTAATCCTTTGAGGAGCTTGTTCGGGGTATCTTAACTTCGAACGGAAGCACAAGGAGTTGCTCCTCAACCTGCTGCACCTACTGAAAATATTCGTTATGAAATTCCTTCGGGTATGCTAGAGAAACTGTTGGCTAATCCTTTTACAGGAGATGGAACATCACATCCCGACTTGCATCTAATCTATGTAGATGAAGTTTGTGGTTTATTTAACTTGCATGTTTGGGGGATAGGCTATGAGGTCAAGAAGAAGGTCTTTCGCTTATCTTTGAGGGATAGGCTATGTGATGATACTAGATCATGGAACTACAACCGATTGAAATTGGAATTTCATCAAAAGTTTTATCCTATGCATTTGGTACACCGTGATCGGAATTATATCTATAACTTTTGGCCTCGTGATAGAGAAAGTATCGCTCAAGATTGGGGGAGGCTTAAGTCAATGTTATATTCATGCCCCAACCATGAGCTCTCGAGAGAAATTATTATTCAGAACTTTTATGCTCGGCTTTCTCATGGTAATCGCACCATGCTTGACACTTCTTGTACTGGTTCTTTTATAAAGAGAGATATTGACTTCAAATGGAATTTATTGGAAAGAATTAAAAGCAACTCTGAAGATTGGGAGTTCGATGAAGGTAAGGAGTCAGGTATGAATCTTAAGTTCGATTGCGTTAAATCCTTTGTTGAAACAAATACTTTTTGTGATTTTAGCGCTAAACATGGACTTGACTCTAATAAAGTAGCTTCATTATGTGAATCATTTGCTGCTCATATTAATCTCCCTAAAGAGAAGTGGTTTAAATATCATCCTCCCTTAGAAGTCAATGTGGTTAAACCCAATCCAGTTGAAGAGAAAGTCATCGCTTATAATGATCCTATTGTTCCTAGTGCTTACATTGAGAGAACACCTTTCCCTGTTAGAATAAATGATCATTCTAAAGCTTCAACTGTGATACGTAGGGGCTACATTAGAACACCTACACCCCCTGAGCAAATTAGAGTTGAACCTGGCATTGCTATTATCAAAGATCTCCTGTCCGACAATGTTGATGGCCATGATATTCACTTCTGTGAAGATGCTGCTAGAATTGCTAAACCTCATGCTAGAGACAAACATAGGCCTGTTGTTGGCACGCCTGTTGTTTCTGTTAAGATAGGAGATCATTTTTATCATGGTTTATGTGACATGGCTTCTAGTGTTAGTGGAATACCTCAATCTTTATATGATGAAATTAAAGACAAGATTGCACCTGTCGAGATGGAACCTATTGATGTCACTATTCAGCTTGCCAATAGAGATACTATTTGCCCTTTGGGAATTGTTAGAGATGTTGAAGTCTTGTGTGGTAAAACTAAGTATCCTGCTGATTTTATCATTCTTGCTACCACACAAGATAGCTTTTGTCCCGTCATATTTGGCAGACCTTTCCTCAATACTGTCAATGCTCATATTGACCGTGAGAAGCAAACTATCACTGTTGGCTTTGAGGGTGTGTCACATGAGTTCAATTTCTCCAAGTTTGGTAGACAACCTCATGAAAAAGAATTGTCTAGTAAGGATGAAATTATTTCCCTAGCTTCTATTGTTGTGCCTCCTACTAATCCTTTAGAGCAATACTTGCTTGAGCATGAAAATGATATGCATATGGATGAAAGGAATGAGATAGATAGAGTTATCTTTGAACAACATCCTATCCTTAAAAATAATTTGCGTGTTGAACTGCTTGGAGATCCATGCCGACCAAAGGGTGATCCTGTGTTCGAGCTTAAACAGTTACCTGATACTCTTAAGTATGCTTATCTTGATGAAAAAGAGATATATCATGTTATTATCATTGCTAGCATTTCAGAGCATGAAGAAAAGAAATTATTGAAAACTCTGAGGAAGCACCGTGCTGCTATTGGATATACTCTTGATGATCTTAAGGGCATTAGTCCCACTCTATGCCAGCACAAAATTAAAACCGATCCTGATTCCAAACCAGTTGCCGATCATCAACGGAGATTAAATCCTAAGATGAAAGAGGTAGTAAGAAAATAAATACTAAAGCTCCTGGAAGCAGGTATTATCTATCCTATTGCTCAAAGTGATTGGGTAAGTCCGGTGCATTGTGTCCATAAGAAGGGAGGTATTACCGTTGTCCCTAATGATAAAGATGAATTGATCCCACACAGGATTATTACTGGCTATAGGATGGTGATTGATTTTAGGAAATTGAATAAAGCCACTAGGAAAGATCATTACCCTTTGCCTTTTATTGACCAAATGCTAGAAAGATTGTCTAAACACACACACTTCTGCTTTCTAGATGGTTATTCTGGTTTCTCCCAAATATCCGTTGCACAATCCTATCAGGAGAAAACCACTTTTACCTGCCCTTTTGGTACCTTTGCTTACATATGTATGCCTTTTGGCTTATGTAATGCACCTGCTACATTTCAAAGATGTATGATGGCTACATTCTCTGACTTTCGTGAAAAGATTGTTGAGGTTTTCTTGGATGATTTCTCCGTTTGCGGGTCTTCTTTTGATGATTGACTCAGCAACCTTGATCGAGTTTTGCAGAGATGTAAATATACCAACCTTGTATTGAATTGGGAGAAGTTCCACTTTATGGTTAATGAAGGCATCATCTTAGGACATACAATTTCTGAAAGAGGTATTGAAGTCGATAGGGCTAAGGTTGATGCGATCGAGAAAATGCCATGCCCTACAGACATTAAAGGTATAAGAAGTTTCCTTGGTCATGCTGGTTTCTATTGAAGGTTCATTAATGACTTTTCTAAGATTTCTAGGCCTCTTACCAATCTCTTGCAAAAGGATATTCCTTTTGTTTTTGACGATGATTGTGAGGAAGCCTTTGAAATACTCAAGAAGGCCTTGATAACTGCACCTATTGTTCGACCACCTGACTGGAACTTACCTTTTGAAATTATGTGTGATGCTAGTGATTATGTTGTTGGTGCTGTTCTAGGACAAAGAGTTGATAAGAAGTTGAATGTTATTCACTATTCTAGTAAAACTCCAGACACTGCCCAAAGAAACTATGCTACTACTGAAAAGGAATTTTTAGGAGTCGTGTTTGCATGTGAAAAGTTTAGATCTTACATTGTTGATTCCAAGGTTACTATTCATACTGATCATGCTGCTATTATGTAACTCATGGAAAAGAAAGATGCTAAGCCTAGACTTATCAGATGGGTTCTCTTGCTACAAGAATTTGATTTGCATGTTGTTGATAGGAAGGGTGCTGAGAACCCCGTAGCAGATAACTTTTCTAGGTTGGAGAATGTTCTTGATGACCCACAACCTATTGATGATAGCTTTCCTTATGAGCAATTGAATGTCATCAATGCTTCACGTAGTACACCTTGGTATGCTGATTATGTGAATTATATAGTTGCCAAATATATACCACCTAGTTTCACATACCAACAAAAGAAGAAATTCTTCTTTGATTTGAGACATTACTTTTGGGTTGATCCTCACCTTTATAAGGAAAGAGTAGATGGTGTTAATAGACGTTGTGTACCTGAGCATGAACAGGGAGAGATCGTACAGAAGTGTCACTCCGAGGCTTATGGAGGACACCATGCGGGAGATAGAACTGCACACAAGGTATTGCAATCGAGTTTCTATTGGCCTACTCTCTTCAAGGATGCCCGTAAGTTTGTCTTGTCCTGTGATGAATGTCAAAGAATAGGTAATATCAGTAAACGTTAGGAAATGCCTATGAATTATTCACTTGTCATTGAACCATTTGATGTTTGGGGTTTTGATTATATGGGACCTTTTCCAAAGTCCAACGGGTATACTCATATCCTAGTTGCTGTTGATTACGTTAGTAAGTGGGTAGAAGCTATCCCAACTAGTAGTGCTGGTCACAACACCTCTATTAGGATGCTTAAATAAGTTAATTTCCCTAGATTTGGAGTCCCTAGATATTTAATGACTCATGGTGGCTCACATTTTATTCGTGGTGCTTTCCGTAAAACGCTTGCTAAGTATGATGTCAACCATATAATTGCATCTCCCTATCATCCTCAGTCCAGTGGTCAAGTAGAGCTAAGTAATAGAGAGATTAAACTAATTCTGCAAAAGACTGTTAATAGGTCTAGAAAGAATTGGTCTAAGAATCTTGATGATGCACTGTGGGCTTATAGAACTGCTTATAAGAATCCCATGGGCATGTCTCCGTACAAAATGGTTTACGGTAAAGCATGTCATTTACCTCTTGAGCTAGAGCATAAGGCTTATTGGGCAATCAAAGAGCTCAACTTTGATTTCATACTTGCTGGTGAGAAGAGGTTATTTGATATTAGCTCACTTGATGAATGGAGAACTCAGCCATCTGAAAATGCCAAGTTGTTCAAAGAAAAAGTTAAGAGGTGGCATGATAAAAGGATACAAAAATGTGAGTTCAATGTAGGTGATTATGTCTTCCTATAAAATTCTCGTGTAAGATTTTTTGCAGGCAAGCTTCTCTCTAAATGGGAAGGTCCTGACATTGTTGAAGAAGTATATCATTCCGGTGCCATCAAGATCAACAACACGGAAGGTAACTTTCTGAGAGTGGTAAATGGGCAAAGAATCAAGCATTATATCTCAGGTACTCCCATAAATGTTGAAAGCAATATTATTAATACCATAACTCCGGAGGAGTACATAAGGGATATTTATCAGACTGTTGCAGACTCCAAAAACGAAGAGGTATGTGATTCGGTAAGTAAACCGACTCCAAAACTTTTCCAGTAGCATTTTTTCCGTTTTGGAATTTTTTTAAAAATAGAAAAATTTAAACTAGTCCGGAAAGCGCACGAGGAGGCGACAAGCCTGCGAGGCGCGACCTACCCCCTGGCCGCGCCTGGGTGGCTTGTGGGCACCTCGTGTGCCTCCCGGACTCTGTTTTCTTGCGGAGTACTCCTTTTGGTCTGAAAAAATTCATTATATATTCTCCCGAAAGGTCTGACCCTCGTATCATGCAAATATCCTCTGTTTTCATTTCGAGCCTGTTTCTGCCGCAGATTTAGGGCAAGATGTCTTCTCAAGATTTAGAGGGGGAGAGCTATGTGGCCGATTACCTTGCTAACCCCAATGTCTATGGGGACTTGGATCATTATGGTTGGACCACTGATGAGGAAGAAGATTATGATCCCAAGGGGAAGGAAGGAACAAGTTCCGAAGAAGAGGAGGCTCCTCTACCCCAATCTGGAAACACACATGTGGAGTTCAAGAAGTCAAGCCTCCCTGACTCAAGGAAGAAGCCTAAGATTTTGTTTAACCCTTCTTGTCTTTTGCAGGAGAGTAAGCAAGAATTATGCCAAAGGGTGTTGAGGCTTGAAGAGGAAATTAACGATCTGAAGGAGCAGAATTTTGTGCTAAAGAGGAAATTAAACAAGTTCAAGAACTCTGCAACAACTCCACCACCATCACCTTCGAAGGAAGACAACTAAGCACAGTTATGGGCACTCCTCTTGGTTTGTGCCAAGCTTGGGGGAGTTGCCCTGGTATCGTATCACCATCTCATCTTTCGCATTTACCTTTTTCTTAGTTCTATCCTTTTTGGTTTTATCTTTCTATAGTAGAATAAAGTTCTTAGTATGATCTAGGCTTGAGTTTTGCTTTGTGTCACCCCCAATGTATTCGAGCTCGTGAGTCATATAATAAAGAGTGTTTTAGTTAAGGGCCTTGTGTTAACCCACAAGTATAGGGGATCAATTGTAGCCTTTCTCAATAAGTAAGAGTGTCGAACCCAACGAGGAGCTAAAGGTAGGACAAATATTCCCTCAAGTTCTATCGACCACCGATACAACTCTACGCACACTTTACGTTCGCTTTACCTAGAACAAGTATGAAACTAGAAGTACTTTGTAGGAGTGATAGGATAGGCTTGCAAGAAAGTAAAGAACACTTAAATAAAACTAGGGGCTGGTTAGATAAAGAAACAACTATTAGTGTCTAACGAGTGTGGAAAAGTGGTGGTAGGAGTTGCAGAATTGTCCCTAAACAATTGACTACGTTACTAGATCGATAGCAAGTATCATGTGGGAGAGGCCTCTGCTAGCATGTCATCCCTTACTTGGAATTCTATGCACTTATGATTGGAACTATTAGCAAGCGTCCACAACTACTAACGTTCATTAAGGTAAAACCCAACCATAGCAATAAGATATATTGGTCCCCCTTCAATCCCATATGCATCAATTTCTATGCTAGGTTTGAAGCTTTTGTCACTCTCGCCTGCCAATATATAGTCCTATCAACATACAACTAACCCTATGCTGTGATCCACGTGCGCGATCATATGATGGGCACCAAAGTACAACAACATAAGCCCAAGCAAATTAAACCAATCATAGCAATTCATCAATCACCGATAGGACAACGATAATCTACTCAGACATCATAGGATAGCAACACATCATTGGATAATAATATGTAGCATAAAGCACCATGTTCAAGTAGAGGGTACAGCGGGTTGCGGGAGAGTGAACCGCTGAATATAGATGGGGGAAGATGATGGAGATTTTGGTGAAGATGACGGAGGTGTTGGTGTAGATCGTCGTCACACGACGATGTCCCGGACAGCGTTCCGGCGCCGCCGGGAGAGAGGGGGAGAGAGACCCCCTCCTTCTTCTTCTTTCTTGACCTCCTCCCTAGATGGGAGAAGGGTTTCCCCTCTGGTCCATGGTCTCCATGGCAGCGGAGGGGCGAGAGCCCCTCCGAGATTGGATCTCTCTCTCTCTGTTCTTCTGTTTTTGCGCTCTCAGATTCTGCATTTCACCGTTTCTTAAATTCGGGGAGATCCGTAACTCCGATTGGGCTGAAATTTTAACATGATTTTCTTCCGGATATTATCTTTATTGCGGCGGAAGAAGGGATCCAACCGCTTTAAGAAGTGGCCACAAGCCTGCCTGCCGCGGGCCCACCCCCTGGCCGCGGTGACAGGGCTTGTGGGCACTCCGTGCATCGCCTCGCGTTGATTCTTCTTCCCCAAAATCATAAATATTCCAAAAAAAATCCCCATAAGTTTTTATTACGTTTGTACTTCGTTTGGTATGGATATTCAGCGAAACAAAAAACATGCAACAAACAGGAACTGGCACTGGGCACTGGATCAATATGTTAGTCCCAGAAATAGTATAAAAAGTTGTAGAATATTGGCATGAAACAATCAAAAATTATAGATACAACAGAGACGTATCAGTATCCCCAAGATTAATTCCTGCTCATCCTCGAGTAGGTAAATAATAAAAAAGATAATTTTTGATGTGGAATGCTACCTAGCATAATCTTGATCATATAATCTAATCATGGCATGGATACTAAAACACGAGTGATTCGAAGCAATAGTCTATCATTTGACATAAAGACAATAATATTTCAAGCATACTAACAAAGCAATCATGTCTTCTCAAAATATCATGGCCAAAGAAAGTTATCCCTACAAAATCATATAGTCTGACTATGCTCCATCTTCCCCACACAACGTATTTAAATCATGCACAACCCTGGTTTTAGCCAAGCAATTGTTTCATACTTTAGTGTTCTCAAACCTTTTCAACTTTCACGCAATACATGAGCGTGAGCCATGGTGGTCGTGGAGAAGACAAAAAGGAGGAGATAGTCTCACATCAACTAGGCGTATCAACGGGCTATGGAGATGCCCATCAATAGATATCAATGTGAGTGAGTAGGGATTGCCACGCAACGGATGCACTAGAGCTTATAAGTGTATGAAAGCTCACAAAAGAAACTAGTGGGTGTGCACCCAACTTGCTTGCTCACGAAGACCTAGGGCAATTTTGAGGAAGCCCATCATTGGAATATAGAAGCCAAGTTATATAATGAAAATTTCCCACTAGTATATGGAAGTGACAACATAGGAGACTCTTTGTCATGAAGATACTAGTGCTTTTTGAAGCACAAGTGTGGAAATAGGATAGTAGCAATTGTCCCTTCTCTCTTTTCTCTCAATTTTTTGTGGGCCCTTTGGCCTCTTTTATTTTATTTTATTTTTGGTGGGCATCTTTGGCCTCTTTTTTGTAAATGGGCTTCGCTGGCCTCTTTTATTTCCTCACATGGGACAATGCTCTATTAATAATGATCATCACACTTACAACTCAATACTTAGAGCAATGAGGACTCTATATGAAATGCCTTCGGTAGTGTACCGTGACAATGATCTAGCATAGCAATGACATCAAAAAACGGACAAGCCATGGAAACATCATGCTAGCTATCTTACGATCATGCAATGGCAATATGGAAGTGGTGGCACATGTCATGAGACGGAATGGTGGTAGTTGCATGGCAATATATCTCGGAATGGCTATGAAAATTCCATAATAGGTAGGTATGGTGGCTGTGTTGAGGGAGGCTATATGGTGGGTGTAATGCACCGGCGAAAGTTGCGCGGTACTAGAGAGGCTAGCAACGGTGGAAGGGTGAGAGTGCGTATAATCCATGGACTCAACATTATTCATAAAGAACTCACATACTTATTGCAAAAGTCTATTAGTCATCAAAACAAGGTACGACACGCATGCTCCTAGGGGAAAGCTTGGTAGGAGTTAACCATCGCGCGATCCCGACCTCCACACAAAGGATGACAATCAATAAATATATCATGCTTTGACTTCATCACATAACGGTTCACCATACGTACATGATACGGGAATCACAAACCTTAACACAAGTATTTCTAAAAATACACAATTACTCACTAGCATGACTCTAATATCACATATTCATGTCGCAAAACTGTTGCAAGGAATCAAACGTATCATATTCAGTGATCTACAAGTTTTATGTAGGATTTTATGACTAACCATGTGAATGACCAACTCCTGTTAACTCTCTAAATAGGTATAAGTGAAGCATGAGAGTTTAATTCTTTCTACAAAAGATATGCCCCGCTCTAACAAATATAAGTGAAGCAAAAGAGCATTCTACAAGTGGCGGTTTTCTATGTGTAGGGAAACAGGCAATCCAAACTTCAAAAGATATAAGTGAAGCACAAGAAACATTCTAAAATCCAACCAAGGACTATCTCAAACCAGCAAGGTGCATAAAAGAAAAAGGTAAAATAAACACAAAAGACGCTTCAAGCATTTGCACATATCATGTGATGAATTAAAATATAGCTCCGAGTAAAATTACCGATAGATTGCAGACGAAAGAGGGGATGCCTTCTGGGGCATCCCCAAGCTTAGACGCTTGAGTATTCCTTGAATATTAACTTGGGGTGCCTAGGGCATCCCCAAGCTTAGGCTCTTGCCTCTCCTTATTCCTTCATCCATCGTGCTCTCACCCAAAACATGAAAACTTCAATCACACAAAGCTCAACAAAACTTCGTGAGATCCGTTAGTATAATAAAATAAATCACCACTTCAAGTAATGTTGTGAACTCATTATAAATTCATATTAGCATTATATCTACTGTAATACAACTCCACCATGGTTCATACCCACCGATACTACCCATAGATTCATCAAAATAAGAGAACAATGCATAGAAAACAGAATCTGTCAAAACAGAATAGTGTGTAGCAATCTGTATATTCCGTATACCTCTGATATCTCAACAAAATCTGAAAAATTACGAATGTATGGAAACTTTTCATATCAATCAGAAGAAAAAATAATAAACTCAAAAGCTCTTCCAGAATAAAAATGAAAATTAATTTCATGAGCAGAAAGTTTCTGTCTTTTCTCAACGTGATCAAACAACTATCACCCAAACTAATCGTAAAGGCTTTACTTGGCACATTATTTTTAAAATAAAAAGGAATTGTACAAGGGGATAATTATTTTTGTGAGAAACTTCCATGAAAAATTCTACATTGTTTCCATGAGCATGAACACAAGTGTTCAAGGTCGACCCTCACTTCTGCAATGCATCACCTTTCAATCGCTTCTCTTTTTGAAATTTTTTTAAGTTCCCCTCTTTATTTTTTTGTTTTTAAACTAAATAAAATCACACAACAGAAATAAATGACTCTCTAAAACTTTCGGGTTGTCTCCCAGGCAGCGCTTTCTTTAAAGCCATTAAGCTAGGCATAAAGTGCTCAAGTAATGGATCCACCCGGATCCCAAGGTATATCAAAGCCAATTTTAATAGCAATGATTTGAAATTTAGTAGTGAGCACAAGGTAACATATATCAAGCAATGACGAAGTCTAACTCTCTTCCTATGCATTGGCATGTCATAAAAGAACAATTCATGCACACCAAGTAAAGTCCAATACATAGCATAAGCAGTTTCTTGCAATTTTATCATATTGGAAACATAGAGAGGTGGAGATGTAGTTCCTCTCTCATAATAACTGCAAGTAGGAGAAGCAAGCACATGCATATTATATTCATCAAAATCATCATGTTTAACATAAAGGACTATAGCTAGCTCATCTTCATAAGCATCATTCATATTGGCAACATGGCCACAAGCATAGCATGCATCAAGTTCATCAAAAAGGGATATTTCAAACGAATCCAAGGGATCATAGCATTCATCCTTCGATAAGAACGAAGGGAAATTAAATAATGTATGAGTATAAGAGTTACTCTCACTAGAAGGTGGACACGAGTAGCTAGTCTGTTCTTCCTCCTTTTGTTCTTCGCTCTCCTCGTCATCTTTTTCATCTAATGAGCTCACAATTTCAGCATTTTCTTCTTCCTTAGTTTCCTGCAAAATAACAGTCTCTTCTTGGGCAGCATAGAATTTCTCCTTAAATCGTTCAATATGGGCATTATATTCATAATTAGTATAACAAGAACGACGCATAGCCAAATTTTCAGATCGGTAAGGAGCATCATCATTATCATCACACCCTTTAAACACAACGTCAATTTCATACGCACCCATAAAAGCAACAGACTCTTCTATTTGCTCCACATCATAGTAATCATATATACCATTAGCATAAGAAGCCAAGGTTCTATGATCATTAAACTCACAAGAAAAGGGAAGGTGTGGAGCCTTCATCCTAGAGCAACAAGTAACACCATATCTCTTGCATAGTTCCCAAGCATACCATTTCAACAAATGGATTTGATCCCATAAAAGTTTCCCTTTTTGAGTCAAGCGATAATCCCTAAAGTATTCACGTTCATCCAACGTGTATCCCATTATATAATTGAATGGGGCTTTCTCAGGATTATTAAAGAAGTATATAATATTTTCCACGTAACGAGCATCGAGGGTTTTAGGAGGTTCCCCATCTCCATGAGTAGCAAGTACACCTAATTTTTTTGGTATTTCGTGTTCCATATCCATAACTAAAGATAAAGAACAGCTTAGAACAGCAAATAAATCTACTTAGTGATAAAGCAAACAAGCACACACGAGAATATTCACCCGACGCTATTGCTCCCGGGCAACGGCGCCAGAAAAAGGTCTTGCTAACCCACAAGTATAGGGGATCAATTGTATCCTTTCTCGATAAGTAATAGTGTCAAACCCAACGAGGAGCTAAAGGTAGGACAAATATTCCCTCAAGTTCTATCAACCACCGATACAACTCTATGCACACTTTACGTTAGCTTTACCTACAACAAGTATGAAACTAGAAGTACTTTGTAGGAGTGATAGGATAGGCTTCCAATAAAGTAAAGAACACATAAATAAAACTAGGGGCTGTTAGATAAAGAAACAACTACGAGTGTCTAACAAGTGTGGAAAAGTGGTGGTAGGAGTTGCGGAATTGTCCCTAAGCAATTGACTACGTTACTAGATCGATAGCAAGTATCATGTGGGAGAGGCCTCTGCTAGCATGTCATCCCTTACTTGGAATTCCATGCACTTATGATTGGAACTATTAGCAAGCGTCCGCAACTACTAACGTTCATTAAGGTAAAACCCAACCATAGCAATAAGATATATTGGTCCCCCTTCAATCCCATATGCATCAATTTCTATGCTAGGTTTGAAGCTTTTTTCACTCTAGCCTGCCAATACATAGTCCTATCAACATACAACTAACCCTATGGTGTGATCCACGCGCGCGATCATATGATGGGCACCAAAGGACAACAACATAACCACAAGCAAATTAAACCAATCATAGCAATTCATCAATCACCGATAGGATAACGATAATCTACACAGACATCATAGGATAGCAACACATCATTGGATAATAATATGTAGCATAAAGCACCATGTTCAAGTAGAGGGTACAGCGGGTTGCGGGAGATTGAACCACTAAATATAGATGGGGGAAGATGATGGAGATATTGGTGAAGATGACGGAGGTGTTGGTGTAGATCGCCGTCACACAATGATGTCCCGGGTGGCGTTCCGGCGCTGCTGGGAGAGAGGGGGAGAGAGCCCCCTCCTTCTTCTTATTTATTGACCTCCTCCCTAGATGGGAGAAGGGTTTCCCCTTTGGTCCATGGTCTCCATGGCGGCGGAGGGGCGAGAGCCCCTCCGAGATTGGATCTCTCTGTGTGTGTCCTTCTGTTTCTACGCTCCCAGATTCTGCGTTTCATCGTTTCTTAAATTCCCGGAGATCCATAACTCCGATTGGGCTGAAATTTAACACGATTTTCTTTCGGAGATTATATTTCTTGTGGCGAAAGAAGGTCTCCAACCGCATTAAGGAGTGTCCACAAGCCTGCCTGCCACGGGCCCACCCCCTGGCCACGATGACACGGCTTGTGGGCACTCCGTGCATCGCCTCGCGTTGATTCTTCTTCCCAAAAATCATAAATATTCCAAAAAATATCCCCGTAAGTTTTTATAACGTTTGGACTTCGTTTTGTATGGATATTCTGCGAAACAAAAAACATGCAACAAACAGGAACTAGCACTGGGCACTGGATCAATATGTTAGTCCCAAAAATAGTATAAAAAGTTGCCAAAAGTATATGAAAGTTGTAGAATATTGGCATGAAACAATAAAAAATTATAGATATGACGGAGACATATCACCTTGCCTCATGCCATGATCTAAAGAAAATAATAATAAAGGAACAAAAGCATGAAAGATCATGTAATGATATTATGGGAAGTGATGGCTTCACATATAAAAAGAGTGTTGATTGAAACTTGTTGTGGGTGAACGAACGTAGACCTTGGTCATTGTTGCAATTAATAGGAAGTAATGAAGAAAGAGAGGTTCATATATAAATATATCATCTTTGGCACCATCAATGATTGTGAACACTCATTAAACTATTACATGCTTAGATGTAGATGTTGGACAAGGAAGACAACATAATGAATTATGTTTGCTTGATTCCGAACAATGTTATATGACTAGAGATCCCTTAGCATGTGACGCTTGCTTCCACCTCATATCAGCCAAAACTTCCGCACTAAGTAGAGATACTACTTGTGCATCCATAAACCTTCAACCCAGTTTTGCCATGAGAGTCCACAATACCTACCTATGGATTGAATAAGATCCCTTAAGTAAGTTGTCATTGGTGCAAGCAATAAAAATTGCTCCCTAAATATGTATGATCTATTAGTGTGTGGAAAAGAAGCTTTGTACGAACTTGTGATGAGGAAGATATAAAAGCGACAGACTGCATAATAAAGTTCTTTATCACAAGAGGCAATATAAAGTGACATTCCTTCACACTAAGAGGTCACACATCCAAACCTCAAAAGCTCATGACAACCTATGCTTCCCTCTACGAAGGTCCTATCTTGTACCTTTACTTTTTGTCCTTAAAAGAGTCATGGTGATCGACACCAATTCCTTATTTCGCCTTTATCTTGGCTAACGTCATGTGCTAGGGAAAGATCTATATTCATATGTCAACTTGGAAGTAAGTATTCATGAATTATTATTGTTAACTTTACCCTTGAGGTAAGTAGTTGGGAGGCGAAGCTATAAGCCCCTATCTTTCTTTGTGTCCAACTGAAACTTTGATCTCATGAGTACCACATGAGTTTTAGCAATTGTAGAAGACGAAAGGATGATTGAGTATGTGGATTTGCTTTACAAGCTCTTATTTGACTCTTTCCGATGTTATGATAAATTGCAATTGCTTCAACGAGTAAAGGCTATTGGTTGTTAATTCTCAATAAGGTTCTTGACCCATATTTTACTTTGTGAAGGAATTTTCACTTTAGCATCAGAGTTTATATGACGCTATTGCTGTTCTAATTATGATCATGATGCCTGCATGTCCGTATTTTGTTTTACCGACACCTCTATCTCTAAACATGTGGGCATATTTATTGATCTCGGCTTCCTCTTGAAGACAAGCGAGGTCTAAGCTTGGGGGAGTTGATACGTCCATTTTGCATCATGCTTTTATGTTGATATTTATCGCTTTATGGGCTGTTATTACACTTTACGGTACAATACTTATGCCTTTTCTCTCTTATTTTATAAGGTCTACATGAAGAGGGAGAATGCTGGCAGCTGGAATTCTGGTCTGAAAAAGGAGCAAGTTTGAGATAACTATTCTGCACAACTCCAAAAGCCGTGAAAATCAACGAGGAATTATTTTGGATTTTATAAAAAATACTGGGCGGAAGAAGTACGGGAGGGGAGCCACGAGGAGGCCACAAGCCTCCGAGGCGCAGCCTACCCCCCTGGCCGCGCCTGGGTGGCTTGTGGGCCCCCTGTTGCCCCTCTGGCTCCCATCTTTTTCTATAAGGAGGGTTTCGTCCCAGAAAAAAATCAAGAGGAGGCTTTCGGGAGGAATCGCCGCCACCACGAGGCGGAACTTGAGCAGAACCAATCTAGAGCTCCGACAGGGCCGTCCTGCCAGGGAAACTTCCCTCCCGAAGGGGGAAATCGTTGCCATCGTCATCACCAACACTCCTCTCATCGGAGGGGACTCATCACCATCAACATCTTCATCAGCACAATCTCATCTCCAAACCCTAGTTCATCTCTTGTAACCAATCTCCATCTCATGACTCCGATGTACTTGTAAGGTTGCTAGTAGTGTTAATTACTCTTTGTAGTTGATGCTAGTTGGATTACCCGGTGGAAGATTATATGTTCATATCCTTAATCCTATTCAATACCTCTCTGGTCATGAACATAATTATGCTTTCTGAGTAGTCACTTTTGTTCCTGAGGACATGGGATAAGTCTTGCTATAAGTAGTCATGTGAATTTGGTATTCGTTCGATATTTTGATGCATTGTATGTTGTCTTTCCTCTAGTTGTGTTATGTGAACGTCGACTACATGACACTTCACCATTACTTGGGCCTAGAGGAAGCCATTGGTAAGTAATAAGTAGATGATGGGTTGGTAGAGTGACAGAAGCTTAAACCCTAGTTTATACATTGCTTTGTAAGGGGCTGATTTGGATCGACTAATTTAATGCTATGGTTAGACTTTGTCTTAATTCTTCTTTCTTACTTGCGGATGCTTGCGAAAGGGGTTAATCATAAGTGGGATGTTTTTCCAAGTAAGGGCAGCACCCGAGCACCGGTCCACCCACATATCAAACTATCAAAGTAGCGAACGCGAATCACATGAACATGATGAAAACTAGCTTGACAGAAATTCCCATGCGTCCTCGGGAGCGCTTTACCTCATATAAGAGTTTGCCCAGGCTTGTCCCTTTCTACAAAAGGGATTGGGCCACTTTGCTGCACCTTTGTTACTATTGTTACTTGCTACTTGCTACGAATCATCTTATCACACAACTATCTGTTATCGATAATTTCAGTGCGTGGAGAGAATACCTTGCTAAAAACCACGTGTCAGTTCCTTCTGCTCCTCGTTGGGTTCGACACTCTTACTTATCGGAAGGACTACGATAGATCCCCTACACTTGTGGGTCATAACGTATCAAGACACCAAGCAACAACCAACTAAGATGTGGCAGGAGCTTGCCGGGTACTCACACCACCTAAGGCTGCATTTATGGCATTTTGTCTTGAGTGCTAGAGTTAGGTATGATAGCACTATTGTCTATCTAATCATGTATGTTTGCCACATTGGATGCCCCTTGAGCTATAAAGGAGGCCCAAGACAACCTAGCACAGTATTTGGAACCCAAGGGATTCGGACGCAAGAACATTTGTACACACGTAGTAGCTCTCCACTTCAACCCTTGCTGGAGCAGAACACTGTGCGAGCTGTGTCTTACCCTAATCAATCTACCAAAGCAGGAGTAGGGTTCTACACTTCTCAGCGGCCGAACCTGGGTAAATGCCTCGAGTCTCATCATCGTTTTGCCTCGTAGTTTCTGCTCTTTGTGCAACGCGACCTCCTCGCCGAACCACGAAGGGGCCAATGGCTCCATAGGTAATCAAGTGCAACCCTCCCGAACATATTTGGCACACTAGGTAGGGGGATTCACCCGCGCAAACCTAAGATTGCGAGCGCTTCATCGATCTTCATGATCACTCCCTCCGCCTGCAGTGTCGAGGAAGAAGGACATCATCACTTCATGAGCCTCTTCCTCTCCGAGCCCTGCCATGCACCACTGTCGTGGTGGTGTCAACGGTAATGAGGACAGTTGACGTCGTGGCTGCTGCGGCCGACGTGGAAATTGTGGCCATGGTGACGACATTGGAAAGGAAGAGGCGGACTAGGCGACGATGTCATCCATATCACAATCATCGAGCTAGCCCATCTAACCCCTGGGGAGGTGCAGCTACAATTGAATGGGCAAGGAAAAAGGAAAGGTACACAACGATACCCTTCCTCTCTTCTCCTTCCCCACCTATGGTCAGTTCTACGTCACGACCGAGCCTCCAATGTCGATGAGCTCGCGTGTGGCCTGGTCCTGCATTTGCCCCATGTTGGTAAATCCCGGGCCAAACGCTAGAGCGAATCAATTGGTCAGCAACACCGGCGAATGAGCGACAACGAGGTCCCGTTCCCCAACGTTTCTAATGTCCTCGTCATTACGGGACCGATGGGCAAGAAGGAGAAGAAGCAAGGTTCGACCGATCATATTTACTATTCATATCTTTTCGGATAAGTTGTGAACACCTACGTTGGCGTGACAAGCTCTTTCCACGGACCACGCCCATGACTAACATTTCCCCAAGTACCTCTATTACTTTCTAATCGTTCTTCTCTTTCTCCTAGAACAACGATAGTTTACACCATGCACACGATGGGGAACGCGAAGGGAAGAAACACAGATGGAGCAAGGAAGGAACATTGAATTGGGTAGATGCACACCAAGATAGAGATGAAGCCTTAACGAAAGATAATTCGACATGATCGTCACTTTTCGTTAAAGCTTGCATTTTGCGTATTCCCCTTCGCAACCAAGGGTTTCTATGGTGAATCTGGTACATAATCTTCCTGATCATGCCCATGTTTTGTTTCAAGCCTGCTCAACAAAACACGCGGCAACATCAAATATCGATGAGGAAAAACTCGCCGGTAGCGTGTCCTTGCCAGCAGAATGCTGAGGATCTGTTACATAAAGCAATCACGGCAGCACATTGTTGGCGGGCAACTAGAAAGCACAAAGAAAGTAGCCATACGAATACCAGGAGGAATGCAAAGGGGGATGGCGTACGATTACATAAATACGCTAGTTGAGCAAAAGGCAAGAATAGTGCATGGTCTGATGCGAGATACATATTGTATCTTAAGTACAGGATAACACGATGACATGAGTGGGTAAAATCTAACTCCAGCAGCTTCCCTGGATAGTTGGGACTACAAGAACCCTGTCGGCAAGGGGACGCGCCTTCTCCGCGGCAGCAGAGACACCAGCACCCGACGATAGCTTCTTGAAACCAACGGAGAGGTCGAGTTCCAGGTAGGAGAAGGCGAGGTTGCTCCTGACCGTGAAGAGGGAATCGCGAGCCAGCTTCCGGGATTCGTCGGTGAAGCAGGCAGCCCTGTCGTCCTCGTACGTCTTCAAAGCCTCAATCATGCTCTCTAAGAAGAGTGTCAGCTTGACACTTGGGACTTAATACTGGCCGACGGAGAAGGCTCAACTCTTCATGTTCATGCTTGCAATCTGGGTGGTGAGGCACTCAGTGATGTCAACCATGCTCTTGATCCATAGGTCGCGCTGCACAACCTTGTTGTTCACTTTGTCCTATGCATCTTTCTGGAGATTTTGGGCGTTGGTCAAATCCGTTTGCGACAACTTCTCTCGAGCACTGGCAGATTCGATGTTCCTCTCTAGCGAGGCACGTATGGATTGCAAACCGGAAACAATATCATTGGCGGCGTTGAGGCTTTTGATCTTGGGAAGAAAGTTGTGAGTGCGCCTCTTCTACTATGGTTTGCACCTTCCGAGCTTCTTCTTTCAGGGCCTTTGTCTCCCGGTCACTTCTGGCAAGCTCCTCCATAAGTGTGCTCAACTGGGCCTCAAGTTTGGCCTTGGTAGTAGCCGCGACAGCAAGCTCGCCGGAAACCTTCTTTAACTAGGCAGCAGAAGTCGAGGAGAGCACGTCAAGAGCAGCTTTATGGTCGTCCTCTAGCTCCTTGGTGCGTTGCAGAATGCGGGCCTCCAACTCCTCGTCCTTATCATGGGGGGAAAGTTCGAGGGTCACTTCCTCGAGAGGAGATTTCCGCCTCTCTGGCGTCCAGATGCTTTTGCGCTCTGCCAGACGGGCCTCCTGGGCTACAACGTCTTCCTTGGCCATGGATAAATCTCATGCTGCCTCTTAAGGGAATGGACCTGCTGGTTGTACCACTCCCACAGTTCGTTTCCATTGTCCCTCAACTGCTGGTCCACAAGACAGACCTGCTTGCTTTGCTCTTTGACTGCCTGCCACTTGAGGTCATACCTGTTCTACATATCCTTGATCCCGAGAGCCATGGATTTCAAGAAAGCCACGTCCTTGGTGCTGTCAGCAGGATAATCGACCCCTCCAACCTTATGATGCAGCGGAGCCAGTGCCCGCTTGATTCCTTTGACGATGTCTGCGCCCACTGTGAAGGACATGTCTAGAGTTGGAGGGCACAGTAAAGGAGTGACCATCACCAGTTGGTTCTAGGAGGATTGCAGAGACGACGGCAGATGATATCGCGAAGGCAAGGGCCCCAGAGACTGAAGAGGGGTTTCCTCTCTATGACTACAACTGGGATAGTTGAGGTGCCGAGTTTTGATGCCGTTATCTTAAGGAACTCCTCAAGTTCCTCGACAACCGAGCCATGACCCTCTGGGGCAGCAATCTTCTCCCCCTCCGTGGCAGCATCCTTCCTGATACGACCCACCTCTTCTAGCAACTCTGGTTCTTCGGGCAGCGATGTTGTAATCAAAACAACAAACGAAAAAATGAAAGTCAAATATCTGATTAAGAGAAAGAGAGAGGGAAGGGGAAGTAAAGTCGCAAGCAAGTGGGATACCCGGTGGAGTCTTCCATCCAAGAATATATGTTTCCCTGACAAGATCAACTGCCGAGCACGGTCCATCACTGCTTCATCGACGATGGCTTCTATGTGAACATGCTCTTCGGTGGAGGCCCTTGCTGGTGAATCCCTCCCAATGATGATGGTTGCTGAGAGGTTTGCAAGGAAGGCTCCTCCTGGTGGGCCTCTCCCTAATGAACCTCTCCCATCTCCATGTCCGAGGTAGGAGGACGCTCTTCTTCGTCCCTGCTACGGAACACGGGTTGCGCTTAGATTGTGTGGATGGGGATAGCTCGGGGGCTAGCCACGGGGTTCTCCCCCATGTCTCCCTCCAGGCTCGTGTCTGCCGCAGGATCCCACCGTGCCGCAGATTTGGATCGTTTGGACATATGCGCCAGGGTCTCCTCGTCCTCATCCCTGTCAAGAAGATGATCATGCAAAATCAGTCGAAGTATCAAAAACAAAGAACTTTGACGTCAATTGTGGTCGAAGGACTTACTCTGAAGCAATGAGCATAGAGACCAACTCATATGATGCATGCGGTGGAGTCCATCTACCCCTCTTCAGAGTTGGTGGAGCAGAACTTGGCGGCAGAGTTGGGGCTTTGAGCACAGGCGAGCCGGGCGGAGATGTTGGGGTTGACGGTGGGCTGGAGTCCGCCCCTACGACCCTTCGTCGCTTGATAGGAGAAGCTTTGGCTTGGGAAATGCGAGAGGACTTGCAACGTGCAACCTCGTGTCCTCCTCCCTTGGATATCGTCTTCTTATCCTTCCGGGGAACCCGCAAAAACGCGGGAGCCACCGCTTCTCAGCCAACACGATGGTTAAGGCACCGTTCTTGTTCTGGGGCTTGGGGCCTCGCTTCGAGCCCCTTTTCCTCCACCACTAGCCCTTTTGCCTCCTCCGCCTTGCCCTTGGCCTGGAGGATTCTAGCCCCGGCAGACTCCAACCCGACAACTTGTTCCGGGGGAGGATTCTGGCCCTCCTCTCTCGAAGAGTCACTTTCCTCGGATTACTCCTCTCCTTCATTCCGGGAGGTCGTTCCCTTGGTGGCTCTGACCTATTTGTCCTCCGCGATCCGAGCAGCAATATAAGCCTTCTCCACCTCCCTCGTGGGTGAAGTCAGGTTATCCTCTTGTCGGGAGGCCCTTTCCTCCAGGCTTGAGACCCACTCCATCTCGTCTTCCAGGGAGGGTAAAACCCAATCACACTTGACCCCAGAAGCATCGCAATCCGACATCCACTATAGAATCTGGTTCCTAGTAGAGTTAATATGCAAAGGGACGACCCCTGCCAGCAGATGGAACGACCCAAAGACACAATTTATTTGTTGCACAACCAGCCGTGGCCATAGGTCATCAGGTTGTGGCCCATGCCTCGGTATAGCCACATCCAGTTGGTAGGACCATTGAGCTCCCAAGCAAACATGTCCCTTTTTTTGAAGTGATGCAATGTGGCGCCGGAGGAAGTCGGCCCCCACATGTTGAATGGTAAGCCGGACAGCCTTGAGACGGGTGATCTCGTTCAACGCCGGGTGAAGCTTGTTATCAGAAAGGCCCAAGCTGCTCTAGTTGCTGCCGTGCGAGACGCAACAAGCCCGTGCAGAGCAGATTTCACGGGCTTTGTCATCCTTCATCCAACACCAATCGCCCCTTCATTCTTCCCACTTCCCATGATGTTGGCCAGAGAGGTATTACCTCTTGAGCTTGCGTTGGTTTTCCGTTAAAGAGGAAAGGGTGGTGCAGCAAAGTAGATAAGTATTTCCCTTAGTTTGTTGAGAACCAAGGTATCAATCCAGTAGGAGGAACAAGCAAGGCTCCAATAGTAGTACCTGCACAAATAATCAAACACTTGCACCCAACGCTATGAAGGGGTTGTCAATCCCTTCAGAGTTATTTGCAAGGATGAGATCAGATAGAGATAGATATAAAATATTGATAAATCTGAAAGTAAAACAAAAGTAAATAAATTGCAGCAAAGTATTTTGGTATTTTTGGTTTATAGATCTGAAAATATAATATGGAAAATAGACCCTGGGGCCATAGGTTTCACTAGAGGCTTCTCTCATAAAGGAAAATAATACGGTGGGTGAACAAATTAGTGTTGAGCAAATTATAGAAAAGTGAATAATTATGAAGATATCCAAGGCAACAATTATGCATATAGGCATCACACCCGTGTCAAGTAGACCGAAATGATCCTACACCTACTACTATTACTCCACACATCGACCGACTCCTGCGTGCATCTAGATTATTAAGTTCATGAAGAACAGAGTAACACAATAAGTAAGATGACATGATGTAGAGGGATAAAGTCAAGCAATGTGATGAAAACCCCATCTTTTTATCCTCGATGGCAACAATACAATACGTGCCTTGCTACCCCTACTATGTCACTGGGTGAGGACACCGCAAGATTGAACCCAAAACTAAGCACTTCTCCCATTGCAAGAATTACCAATCAAGTTGGCCAAACCAAACAAATAATTCGAAGAGACTTGCAAAGATATGAAATCATGCATATAAGAATTTAGAAGAGACTCAAATAATATTCATGGATAATCTGAACATAAACTCACAATTCATCGAATCTCAACAAACACACCGCAAAAGAGTATTACATCGGATAGCTCTCCATGAAGATCATGAAGAACATGGTATTGAAGATCAAAGAGAGAGAAGAAGCGATCTAGCTACTAACTATGGAGCCGTAGGTCTATGGTAAACTACTCACACATCATCGGAGGGGCAATGCAATTGATGTATATGCCCTCCATGATCAATTCCCTCTCCGGAAGATTACCGAAAAAGGCTCCCAGATTGGATCTCTCAAGAACAAAGGCTCCCGATGGCATAAAAGTATTTTCCTGGCTCTTTTTGGCGATACGGGAATATTTGGGAATGTATAGGCCAAGAATTAGGGTTAGGAGAACTTCAGGGGGGCCGCAAGCCATGGGTGTTGGAAATATGCCCTAGAGGGAATAATAAATTGGTTATTATTATATTTCCTTGTTCATGATAATCGTTTATTGTCCATGCTAGAATTGTCTGGATTGGAAACTCAAATACATGTGTGGATACATAGACAACACACTGTCCCTAGTGAGCCTCTAGTTGACTAGCTCGTTGATCAAATATGGTTAAGGTTTCCTAGCCATAGACAAGTGTTGTCACTTGACAACGGGATCACATCATTAGGAGAATTATGTGATGTACAAGACCCAAACTATGAACGTAGCATATGATTGTCTCAGTTTATTGCTAATGTTTTCTGCATGTCAATGTATCTCTTCCTATGATCATGACATCATGCCACTCCCAGACACCGGAGGAATACCTTGTATGTATCAAATGTTGCACCGTAACTGGGTGACTATAAAGGTGCTCTACAACTATCTATGAAGGTGTCTATTTGGTTGGCATGGATCAAGACTAGGATTTGTCACTACGTGTGATGGAGAGGTATCTCGGGGCCCACTCGGTAATACAAAATCACAATAAGCCTTGCAAGCAATGTGACTAAGAAGTTAGTCATGAGATCTTGTATTACAGAACGAGCAAAGAGACTTGCTGGTAACGATATTGAACTAGGTATCAAGATAACGAAGGTCGAATCTCGGGCAAGTAACCTACCGAAGGACAAGGGAACAACATACAAGTTTAACTGAATCCTTGACATAAAGGTTTAACCGATAGAGATTTTCATAGAATATGTAGTAGCCAATATGGGAATCCAGGTCCCGCTATTGGTTATTGACCAGAGAATGTCTCAGGTCATGTCTACATAGTTCTCGAACCCGCAGGGTCTGCACACTTAAGGTTCGGTGACGTTTCGGTATAGTTGAGTTATAGGTGTTGGTGACCGAAGGTTTTTTGGAGTCCCGGATGAGATCCTAGAAGTCATGAGGAGCTCCGGAATGGTCCGGAGGTAAATATTGATATATAGGAAGTCCTGTTTTGGTCACCGGAAAAGTTTCGGGCTCATCGGTAGTGTACCGGGAGTGCCGGGAGGGTGCCGGGGATAACTAGGAGTGGTGTGACGACCCAAGAACTTTATGGGCTGTGAGAGGAGGTGGACCAGCCCCTGGCGGGCTGGCCTACGCCTCTCTCAAAAGCCCATGCGGCTAGGAGTGAATATAAAATGCAAAAGTCCTTTTAAAGGAAAGGAAGGATGAGTCCTCCCAAAGTAGTCCACCTCCCTTGTGGGAAGGTGGACTCTTCCTTGTAGTGTTCGGCCGACCTCTTCTCCTTGGATTAGGGGCCAAGGCTTCCTCCTCTCCCCTCCTCCTATATATACTAGAGGTTTTGGGGTTTTGAGACATAGAAATCAGCCACGGGCCGCCCTCTTTGTAGATCTGTTTCTCCTCTAGTCTAGTTTCAGCGGTGCTTACGCGAAGCCATACTCGAATAGCTCCACCACTATCGCTGTCAGGCTGTCGCGCTGCCGGAGAACTCATTTACCTCTCTGCCTCCTCTTGCTGGATCAAGAAGGTGGAGATCGTCGTCGAGCTGTACGTGTGCGGAACGCAGACGTGTCGTCCGTTCGGTGCTAGGTCGGGACGGATCGTGGGACGGCTGCGACTTGGATCGCGAAGACGTTCCACTACATCAACCGCGTTATATACGCTTCTGCTTAGCGATCCACAAGGGTATGTGGATTCACTCTCCCCTCTCGTAGATGATCATCACCATGGATAAGTATTGCGTGTGCGTAGGAATTTTTTTGTTTCCCATGCAACGTTCCCCAACAGTGGCATCATGAGCTAGGTTCATGCGTAGATGACATCTCGAGTAGAACACAAAAGAGTTTGTGGGCATTGATATTCAGATTGCTTCCCTCCTTAGTATTTTCTTGATTCGGCGGTATTGTTGGATTGAAGCTTCCCGGACAAACATTACTCGTACGCTTACGAGAGACCGGTTTCATCGACTAACATGCAACTTGTTGCATAAAATGACTGTCGGGTGTGTGTTTCTTCAACTTTAGTTGAATCATATTTCACCGAGGCGATCGTTGGATAAGGTTAAATAGCAACTTGCATATCCCCATTGTGCTTTTGCTAAGTAAGATGCGATCATACTAGATACCCATAGCAGCCACGTAAAACATGCAACAACAAATTAGAGGACGTCTAACTTGTTTTTGCAGGGTATGCATGAGATGTGATATGGCCAAATACATGATATGATATATTGGATGTATGAGATGATCATGTTGTAATAGTTAAATATCGACTTGCACGTCGATGCTACGACAACCAGCAGGAGCCATAGGGTTGCCTCTAATTATTTTGCGCTTGGTGATGCTTTGGTTTATCGCTAGTAGCAGCCTTAGTAGTAACAACATAGTTAGCGTGACAACCTTGATGGCAGCATAATGATGGAGATCATGGTGTGGTGTCGGTGATGATGGAGATCATGTCGGTGCTTTGGTGATGGATATCAACATGGCCATACCATGTCACTTATGATTTGCATGTGATGTTAATCCTTTTATGCACCTTCTTTTGCTTAAGAGGACGATATCATTATTAGGTGATCCCACACTAAAATTTCAAGATAAAATTGTGTTCTCCCCAATTGTGCACCATTGTGACTGTTCGTCGTTTCGAGACACCACGTGATGATCGGGTGTGATAGACTCAACGTTCACATACAATGGGTGCAAAACAGTTGCACATGCGGAATACTCGAGTTAAACTTGACGAGCCTAGCATGTACAGACATGGCCTCGAGACACAAGAGATCGAGAGGTCGAGCATGAATCATATAGTTGATATGATCAATATGGTTAAGTTCACCATTGAAACTATACTCAACTCACGTGATGATTGGACTTGAGTTAGTGAATTTGGATAATCCGAAACTCGAATGACTAGAGGGATGTCAATTTGAGTGGGAGTTTATTAGTAATATGATTAGCTAAACTCAATTATCATGAACATAGTCAAAATGTATTTACAAATTATGTTGTACCTTGTGTTGTAGCTCTACTGTTTTTGATATGTTCCTAGAGAAAACGTAGTTGAAAGATGATAGTAGCAATTATGCGAACTGGGTCCGTAAACTGAGGATTGTCCTCACTACTGCACAAAAGGCTTATGTCTTTAATGCAACGCTTGGTGTGCTGAACCCTGAGCATCGTCTGTGGATGTTGTGGACATCTAACATACACGTTTTTGATGACTACGTGATAGTTCAGCGCATAATGCTTAAACGACTTAGAATTGATGCGCCGAAGACGTTTTGAACGTCACAGAACATATGAGATGTTCCAAGAGCTGAAATTGGGAATTGAGGCTCGTGCCCACGTTAAGAGGTATGAGACCTCCGACAAGTTTCTTGGCCTGCGAAGTAAGGGAGAAAATCTCAATCGTTGAGCAGGTGCTCAGATTGTCTGAGTACTACAATCGCTTGAATCAAGTGGGAGTTGGTCTTCCAGATAAGATAGTGATTGCCATAGTCCTCCAAAGTCACTGCCACCAAGCTACAGAGCTTCGTGATGAACTATAACATATCAGGATACCTAGATAGAGCTACTTGAACATCGAGCATCAAGATCTATAGAGATAGATCACAACGCTTAATAGAACTTTCAATGAAATGCATGCCTTGACAAGTTTTTGAAGGAGTTCAAAATAGATCAGCAAAGAAGGAGTTCTTAGCTGTGTTGTAAGGTGTGAATTTGAGTAGGACTCAAAGCCCGACCACGACAAAAGAAAGAGAAAGGACGAAGGTCGTCCCCTATGCATTTAGCTGTAGGCTCTAAAGTATGCCATGTTGTGTACCGCACATGATGTGTGCCTTGCCATGAGTTTGTCAAGGGGTACAAAGAGTGATACAAGATTGAATCACTGAACAATGGTCAAGGTTATCCTTTGTAACTAGTGGATTAAGGAATTTTTCTCGATTATGGAGGTTATTAAAGAGTTCATCATAAAGGGTTACGTCGATGCAAGCTTTGACACTAATCCAGATAACTCTGAGTAGTAAACCGGATTCGTATAGTGGAGCAGTCATTTGGAATAGTTCCAAATGGCGCGTGGTAGCAAAATCTATAGGTTGAAATAGATATTTGTAAAGCACACATGGATCTGAAAGGTTCAGACCCGTTGACTAAAAACCTCTCTCACAAGCAAGACATGGTCAAACCCCATAACTGTATGGGTGTTAGATTCATTACAATCATATAGTGATGTGAACTAGATTCTTGACTCTAGTGCAAGTGTGAGACTGTAGGAAATATGCCCTAGAGGCAATAATAAATTGGTCACTATTATATTTCCTTGTTCATGATAATCGTTTATTATCCATGCTAGAATTTTATTGATTGGAAACTTAAATACATGTGTGGATACATAGACAACACACTATCCCTAGTGAGCCTCTAGTTGACTAGCTCATTGATCAAAGATGGTTAAGGTTTCCAAGCCATAGATATGTGTTTTCACTTGATAATGGGATCGCATCATTAGGAGAATGATGCGATGGACAAGACCCAAACTATGAATGTAGCATATGATCGTGTGAGTTTATTGCTAATGATTTCTGCATGTCAATGTATCTGTTCTTGTGACGATGAGATCATGCAACTCCCGGACACCAGAGGAATACCTTGTGTGTATCAAATTTCACAACGTAACTGGTGAGTATAAAGGTGCTCTACAGGTATCTCCGATGGTGTATGTTGGGTTGGCATGGATCAAGACTCGGATTTGTCACTCCGTGTGACGGAGAGGTATCTCGGGGCCCACTCAGTAATACAACATCACAATAAGCTTTGGAAGCAACGTGACTAAGGAGTCAGTCACAAGATCTTGTATTACGGAACGAGTAAAGAGACTTGTTGGTAACGAGATTGAACTAGGTATAAAAATAACAATGATCGAATATCGGGCAAGTGACATACCGAAGGACAAAGGGAACAACATACAAGATTAACTGAATGCTTGACATACAGGTTCAACCGATAGAGATATTCGTAGAATATGTAGGAGACAATATGGGCATCCAGGTACTACTATTGGTTATTGACCGGAGAATGTCTCGGGTTATGTCTACATAGTTCTCGAACTTGCAGGTTGTGCACACTTAAGGTTCAGTGATCGAAGCTTGTTCAGAGTCGCGGATGAGATCCTAGACGTCACGAGGAGCTTCGGAATGGTGTGGAGGTATAGATTGATACATATGAAGTCCTATTTTGGTCACTGCAAAAGTTTCGGGCTCATCCGTAGTGTACCGGTTGTGGTGAAAGGGCGCCGATGGACCACCGGGAGCAGTCTGACGACCCAAGAGCCTTATGAGTTGTGAGAGGAGGTGGACCAGCGCCTGGTGGGCTGTCCAAAGCCTCTCTCAAAATCCCATGCGGCTACCAGTGGAGATAAAAGGAAGAAGTCCTTTAAAAGGAAAGGAAGGAGGAGTCCTCCGAAAGTAGTCCACCTCCCTTGTGGGAAGGTGGACTCTTCCTTGTAGGGTTCGGCCGACCCCTTCTCCTTGGAGTAGGGGCCAAGGCTGCCTCCTCTCGCCTCCTCCTATATATACTAGAGGTTTTGAGGGTTTTGAGAGATATAAATCAGCCACGTGTTGCCCTCTCTCTAGATCTGTTTCTCATGTAGTCTAGTTTCCGCGGTGCTTAGGCGAACCCCTGCGGGAATAGCACCACCACCATCCCCGTCACGCCATTGTGTTGCCGGAGAACTCATCTACCTCTCCGCACCCTCTTGTTGGATTAAGAATGCGGAGATCAACGTCGAGGTGTACTTGTGCTGAACGCGGAGGTGCCGTCCATTCGGCGTTAGATCAGGACGGATCATAGGAAGGTTGTGATTTGGATCACGAAGACGTTCGACTGCATCAACCGCATTATAGATGCTTCCGCTGAGCGATCTACAAGGGTATGTAGATTCACTCTCCCCTCTCGTAGATGATCATCACCATGGAAAGGTATTGCGTATTTCTACCTCTTGAGCTTGCGTTGGTTTTTCCCTTGAAGAGGAAAGGGTGATGCAGCACAGCAGCAGTAAGTATTTCCCTCAGTTTGAGAACCAAGGTATCAATCCAATAGGAGTATCAAGACAAGTCACCAATGTACCTGTGCAAAAACAAACAAACTTGCACCCAACGATATAAAGGGGTTGTCAATTCCTTCACGATTAATTGCAAGGTGAGATCTGAAGGTGGAAAGTGCAACAAACTAAAAGTGTAGAGCTGAAAATATGATGTGAAGTAGACCCGGGGGCCATACTGTTCACTAGAGGCTCCTCTCATGATAACAAGTATTACGGTGGGTGAACGAATTACTATCGAGCAATTGATAGAATTGTGCAAAGTCATGATGATATCTAAGGCAATGATCATACATATAGGCATCACGTCCGAGACAAGTAGACCGATACTGTCTGCATCTACTACTACTACTCCACACATCGTCCGCTATCCAACATGCATCTAGTGTATTGAGTTCATAACAAACAGAGTAACGCCTTAAGCAAGATGACATGATGTAGAGGGATACATTCATGCAATATGATATAAACCCCATCTTTTTACCCTTGATGGCAACAACATGATGCGTGCCTCGCTACCCGTTCTGTCACTGGGTGAGGACAACGCACGGTATGAACCCAAAACCAAGCACTTCTCCCATTGCAAGAATTATAGATCAAGTTGGCCAAACGAAACCCACAACTCTAAGGGAATTACAAGGATAAGAAATCATGCATATAAGAGATCAGAGGAGACTCAAATAATATTCATAGATAATCTGATCGTAAATCCACAATTCATCGGATCTCGACAAACACACCGCAAAAGAAGATTACATCGGATAGATCTCCATGAAGATCATGGAGAACTTTGTATTGAAGATCCAAGAGAGAGAAGAAGCCATCTAGCTACTAGCTATGGACCCGAAGGTCTGTCGTGAACTACTCACGCATCATCGGAGAGGCAATGGTGTTGATGAAGAAGCCCTCCGTGTCCGAATCCCCCCTCCGGCAGGGCACCAAAACGTTCCCCAGATGGGATCTTGCGGAGACAGAAGCTTGCGGCGTCGGAAAAGTATTTTCGTGGCTCTCTCTGGTGGTTTTGGATTTTTAGAGAATTTATAGGCGGAAGAAGTAGGGCAAAGGAGCCACGGGGGACCCACAAGACTGCTAGGAGCGCCCCCGAGGCCGCGGCTAGGGGGCTTGTGACCTCCCCTGGGGTCCTTTGCCTTGGTTCTCAAGTCCCGTGCGTATTTTTTGTTATGAAAAAATCATTCCGCAGGTTTTATTCCGTTTGGACTCCGTTTAGTATTCTTCTCTGAAAAAGGTAAAAAACACGGAAAAAACAGAAACTGGCACTTGGAACTCAGTTAATAGGTTAATCGCAAAAAAGATATAAAATAGCATATTCATGCATAAAAAACATCCAAAGTTGACAAGATAATAACATGGAACCATAAAAAATTATAGATACGTTGGAGACGTATAAAGCATGCCCAAGCTTAACTCCTGCTCGCCCTCGAGTAGGGAAGTGATAAATACTGAATTTTTTGTGTGGAATGCCACCTAACATATTTGTCCTTTGTAACTTCTTTCTTGTGACATGAATGTTCAGATCCGTAAGATTCAAAACAATAGTTTACTATTGACATGAAAACAATAATACTTCAAGCATACTAGCAAGGTGATCATGAACTTTTGAAATAACAAGGCCAAAGAAAGTTATCCCTAAAAATCATATAGTCTGGCTATGCTCCATCATCGCCCACACAACGAATTTAAATCATGCACAACCCAGGTATTGGCCAAGTAATTGTTTTCGCACTCTTACTTTCTCAAGCTTTTTCAACTCTCACGCAATATATGAGCGTGAGCCATGGATATAGCACTATAGGTGGAATAGAGTGTGGTGGAGGTTGTGAGGCAAAAGGAGGAGATGGGCACATCAACTCGGCGTATCAACGGGCTATGGAGATGCCCATCAATAGATATCAATGTGAAAGAGTAGGGGTTACCATGCAAGGAATGCACTTAGAGATATGAGTGTGTGAAAGCTAAAAAGGAGAACTAGTGGGTGTGCACCCAACTTGGTTGCTCACGAAGACCTAGGGCACTTTTGAGGAAGCCCATCATTGGAATATACAAGCCAAGTTATATAATGAAGATTCCCACTAGTATATGGAAGTGTCAAAACAAGAGACTCTCTATCATGAAGAACATGGTGCTATTTTGAAGCACAAGTGTGGAAAAAGATAGTAGCATTGTCCCTTCTCTCTTTTTCTCTCATTTGTTTTCTTTGGGCTCTTTGGCCTCTTTTCATTTTTTTGGTGGGCATATTTGGCCTATTTTTTTTATTTCCTCACATGGGACAATGCTCTAATAATGATGATCATCACACTTTTATTTACTCACAACTCAATACTTAGAGAAATGATGACTCTATAGGAAATGCCTCCGGCAGTGTACCAAGATGTGCAACGATCTAGCTTAGCGTATGACGTTGAAACATATCGCTAGCTATCTTACGATCATGCAATGGCAATATGAGAGTGACGACAGAAGTCATGAGACAGAAGAATGGGAGTTGCATGGAAATATATCTCGAAATGGCTATGAAAATGCCATAATAGGTAGGTATAGTGGCTGTTTTGAGGAAAGTATATGGTGGGTTTGTGCACCGACGAAAGTTGTGCGACACTAGAGAGGCTAGCAATGGTGGAAGGTGAAACTGCATCTATACCATGGACTCACATTAGTCATGAAGAACTCATATACTTATTGCGAAAGTTTTATTAGTAATCGAAACAAAGTGCATCTATACCATGGACTCACATTAGTCATGAAGAACTCATATACTCCTAGGGGAAGGGTTGATAGATGTTAACCATCACGCGATGCCGACCGCCACACAAAGGATGACAATCAATAAATTAATTATGCTCCGACTTCCTAACATAGCGGTTCACCATACGTGCATGCTACGGGAATCACTAACTTCAACGCAAGTATTTCTAGATTCACAACACCCTACTAACATAACTCTAATATCAACAAATCCATGTCTCAAAACTTAATTGTTAGGAATCAAACTTCTCTTACTAATCAATGCACTTGAGTATGGAAGTTTTTATTATATCCTCTTTGGATGCCTATCATCTTTAGGACTACTTTCATAGCACAAGCCAATTACCAAGTTACTTAGAGAGAGCACTCTCAAAAAGATATATGTGAAGATCGAGAGTTTTTATTTCTTCAAAATATGACACTGACGTGCTCTAAAAAGATCGAAGTCAAGCACAAGAGCAAAATTATCTAGCTCAAAAGATATAAGTGAAGCACATGCGAGCTAAATTGCCTAACTCAAAAGATATAAGTGAAGCTCAATGAGTATTCTAGCAAATTCACGATGAGTGCATGTCTCTCTCAAAAAGGTGTGCAACAAGGATGATTGTAACACAAAAAAAAGAAAAGACTCCTATAATACACGACGCTCCAAGCAAAACACATATCATGTGGTAAATAAAAATATAGCTCCAAGTAACGTTTCTGATGGATTGAAGACGAAAGAGGGGATGCCTTCTCGGGGCATCCCCAAGCTTAGGCTTTTTGGTGTCCTTGAATTTGGCTTGGGATGCCTTGGGCATCCCCAAGCTTGAGATATTTGCACTCTTTATCCCATTGTCCATGAGAACATCACCCAAAACATGAAAACTTCACAACACAAAACTTAAACAAAAACTCGTGATATCATTAGCATAACAAAACAAACTACCAACTCCTTAGGTTCTGTAGAAAACTTGATTTCTATTTAGATTGATGTTAGATTATTGTATTCTCACTTTTCCATTGCTAGTACCCCCCCCCGATACTATCCATAGTTTCATCAAAATAAGCAATCAACATAACAAAAACAGAATCTGTCAAAAACAGACCAGTCTGTAGCAATCTGTATACTTCGTATACTTCTCGTATCTCACATATTCTTAAAAATTATGAAAATTACGGAAATTGGCATATAAACCAGCAGAAAAAATAATCAACTCAAAAGCTTTTTATGGATAGGAATTAAAAATAATTTTGTGAGCGCAAAGTTTCTGTCTTTTTCAGCAAGATCAAACAACCATCAACAAAACTAGTCATAAAGGTTTTACTTGGCACAAACACAAAAAGAAACACAAAAAACAAAATCATAAACAGAATTATGATGGTGTGGACACAACAAAATAGAAAGCAAAAAGCAAAGATAAATTCATTGGGTTGCCTCCCAACAAGCGCTATTGTTTAACACCCTTAGCTAGGCTTAACGATTTCAATGATGCTCACATAAAAAGTAGTAGTTGACCTATGCGAAAGAGCCTCATGAAGCATGTGAAAATCACATCTAAGTCTAACATACTTCCTATGCATAGGCATTTTATAGGAAAACAAATTATCAAGATAACCAATAGCTACCATATGCAAGGAAGAAGAAAGAGACAATATCAATCTCAACATAACGAGATATAAATTAGTAACATGAAAGTTTCTACCACAATATTTTCCTCTATCATAACAATTACATGTGGGATCATATTCGAATTCAACAATATAACTATCACATAGGATATTCTTTTCATGATCCACATGCATGAAAAGTTGATGCTCTTCAAAAATAGTGGGATTATAATCAACTAAAGTCATGACTTATCCAAACCCACTTCTCCAAACCCACTTTCAAATATCATATTCATCATGAGGCTTAAACAAATTTTCAAGATCATGAGAAAAATTATCACCCCAATCACGATCATTGCAACAAGTAGTGGACATAGCAAAACTAGCATCCCCAAGCTTAGGGTTTTGCATACTTTTAGCATGATTGCCATTAATAGAATTCATAGTGAAACCATTACAATCATGCTTTTCATACAAGGAGCCCTCGTGAATCACTTCATAAATTTCTTCATTACAATTTTCAGATTCACGCATCTCAAGCAAAACTTCATAAAGATAATCTAGTGCACAAAACTCACTAGCAATTGGATCAACATAATTGGATCTCTTAAAGAGATTAGCAAGTGGATGAGAATCCATATCAATAGATTTTTAGCAAGCGAAGATGCAAGCATATTGAATGCACATAGCACACAAGCAAAGGAAAGGCAAACGAAAAAGGAAAATATTTTTGTAAATTTTGTTTTTTTTCAGAAGTGGGGGAGAGGAAAACGAGAGAAAAAGGCAAAAAAGTAAATGCAAGAGATCAGTTTGCGATAGTTACTTGGATAAGCTTCACTTAGAATAGTCCCCGTACCAGAAATAGACACGTTAAAGGGAGACTATTCTTGACTTGATACTCCCCGGCAACGGCGCCAGAAATTCTTCTTGCTACCTCTTGAGCTTGCGTTGGTTTTTCCCTTGAAGAGGAAAGGGTGATGCAGCATAGTAGCAGTAAGTATTTCCCTTAGTTTGAGAACCAAGGTATCAATCTAATAGGAGTATCAAGACAAGTCACCAATGTACCTGCGCAAAAACAAACAAACTTGCACCCAACGCTATAAAGGGGTTGTCAATCCCTTCACGATTAATTGCAAGGTGAGATCCGAAGGTGGAAAGTGCAGCAAACTAAAAGTGTAGAGCCGAAAATATGATGTGAAGTAGACCCGGGGGCCATAGTGTTCACTAGAGGCTCCTCTCATGATAGCAAGTATTATGGTGGGTGAACGAATTACTGTCGAGCAATTGATAGAATCGCGCAAAGTCATGATGATATCTAAGGCAATGATGATACATATAGGCATCACGTCCGAGACAAGTAGACGGATACTATCTGCATATACTACTATTACTCCCCACATCGACCGCTATCCAGCATGCATCTAGTGTATTGAGTTCATAACAAACAGAGTAACGCCTTAACCAAGATGACATGATGTAGAGGGATAAATTCGTGCAATAGATATAACCCCCATATTTTTTCCCTTGATGGCAACAACATGATGCATGCCTCGCTACCCCTTCTGTCACTGGGTGAGGACACCGCACGGTATGAACCCAAAACCAAGCACTTCTCCCATTTCAAGAATTATAGATCAAGTTGGCCAAACGAAACCCATAACTCGAAGAGAATTACAAGGATATGAAATCATGCATAATAGAACAGAGGAGACTCAAATAATATTCATACATAATCTGATCATAAATCCACAATTCATCGGATCTCGACAAACACACTGCAAAAGAAGATTACATCGGATAGATCTCCATGAAGATCATGGAGAACTTTGTATTGAAGATCCAACACAGAGAAGAAGCCATCTAGCTACTACCTATGGACCCGAAGGTCTGTGGTGAACTACTCATGCATCATCGGAGAGGCAATGGTGTTGATGAAGAAGCCCTCTGTGTCCGAATCCCCCTCCGGCAGGGCACCAAAACGTGCCCCAGATGGGATCTTGCGGAGACAAAAGCTTGCGTTGGAGGAAAAGTATTTTCGTGGCTCTCTCTCGTGGTTTTGGATTTTTAGAGAATTTATAGGCGGAAGAAGTAGGGCAAAGGAGCCACGCGGGGCCCACAAGCCTGCTAGGCGCGCCCCCCAGGTCGCGGCTAGGGGGCTTGTGACCTCCCCCGGGGTCCTTTGCCTTGCTTCTCAAGTCCCCTGTGTATCTTATGTTATGGAAAAAATAATTCCGCAGGTTTTATTCTGTTTGGACTCCGTTAAATATTCTTCTCTGAAAAAGTCAAAAACACGAAAAAAAACAAAAACTGGCACTTGGCACTGAGTTAATAGGTTAGTCCCCAAAAAGATATAAAATAGCATATTCATGCATAAAAAACATCCAAAGTTGACAAGATAATAGCATGGAACCATCAAAAATTATAGATACGTTGGAGACATATCACGTATGTGTAGGATAATTTTTGTTTCCCATGCAACGTTCCCCAACAACGTGGGCACGACCCCCCAGGGCGCGCCTTGCGGGCTTGTGGCCTCCCGACAACTGCCTTGCCTCCTACTCCAAGTCTGTTGCGTGTCTTGTGGTCCAAGAAAAATCTTTTCGGAGATTTTATTCCGTTTGGAATCTGTTTAATATTCCTTATCTGCAATACTCAAAAATGTGGAAAAACAAAAAATGACACTTGGCTCTAGATTAATAGGTTAGTCCCAAAAATAATGTAAAACATCATATAAATGCATATAAAACATCCAAAATAGACAAGCATCCCCAAGCTTAATTCCTGCTCATCCTTGAGTAGGTAAATGATAAAAACAGAATTTTTGATGTGGAATGCTACCTAACATATTTATCCATGTAATATTATCTATTGTGGCATGAATATTCAGACCCATAAGAGTCAAAATAGAAGTCTATATTGACATAAAAACAATAATACTTCAAGCTTATTAGAAGGTAATTGCTTCCTTTCGAATAACATGGTCTTAGAAATTTATCCCTACAAAATCATATGATCTGGTTATGCTCCATCTTTACCACACAAAGTATCTAAATCATGCACAACCCCGATGAAAATCAAGCAATTGTTTCACAATTTTTATGTTCTCAAACTTTTTCAACTCTCACGCAATTCATGAGCGTGAGCCATGGATATAGCACTATAGGTGGAATAGAATGTGGTGGAGGTTGCAAAAGAAAGAGGAGAAGATAGTCTCACATCAACGAAGCATATAAACGGGCTATGGAGATGCTCAACAATAGATGTTAATGTGAGTGAGTAGGGATTTCCATGCAACAAATGCACTAGAGCTATAAGTGTATGAAAGCTCAAAAATAAAACTAAGTGGTCGTGCAAAAGATGTAATTCCACTAGTTATATGAAAGTGACAAAATAGGAGACTCTCTATGAAGAACATGGTTCTACTTTGAAGCACAAGTTTGAAAAAAGATAGTAGCATTGTCCCTTCTCTCTCTCTCTCTCATTTTTTCCTTTTCTTTTTTAGTTTCTCCTTTTTTTCTTTTTGGTGGGCTTATTTGGCCTCTTTTATTTTTTATGGGCTTTGCTGGCCACTTCTATTTTTGTGAAGTATGGATATTCATCCCAACTTGTGAGGGAATCATATCTTCCATCATCCTTCTCTCACACGGGACAATGCTCTAATAATGCAAATCATCACACTTTTATTTACTTCCAACTCAAAGATTACAACTCGATAGCTAGAACAAAGTATAACTCTATAAGCAATATGGAAGTGATGGTGCGTGTAATAAAAAAATGGTACGGTGGTGTTGCATGGCAATATATGTTGGACTGGCTATGAAAATGCCATAATAAGTAGGTATGGTGGCTGTTTTGAGGAAAATATTTGGAGGCTGTTTTTAGGAAGGTGGGTTTAATGTACCGGCAAAAGTTACGCGGTACTAGAGAGGCTAGCAAAGGAGGAAGGGTGAGAGTGAATATAATCCATGAACTCAAGATTAGTCATAAAGAACTCACATACTTATTACAAAAGCCTATTAGTTATCGAAGCAAAGTATTAGACGCATTCTCCTAGGGGAAGGGTTAGTAGGAATTAACCATCGCGCGATCCCGACCTCCACACAAAGGTTGTCAATCATTAAACAAGTAAAGCTCCGACTTCATCACATAAGGGTTCACCATACGTGCATGCTACGGGAATCACAAGCTTCAAAAAAGTAATTTTTCGAATTCAAAATTACTTACTAGCATGACTCCCATATTACCATCTTCACATCTCAAAACTATATGCAAGGAATCAAACTTCTCAATATGAAAGTTTTTATTATATCCCTCTTGGATGCCTATTATATTAGGACTAGATTCATAACCTCAGCCAATTACCATGTTGTTTAAAGAAATCTCTAAATAATATAAGTGAGGGACAAGAGTTTAATAATTTCTATAAAACAAAACACGACCGTGCTCTAAAAGATATAAGTGAAGTACTAGAGCAACATTGCCTAGCTCAAAAGATATAAGTGAAGCATAAAGAGTATTAAATTAACGATTCGGTGTGTTTGTCTCTCTCGAAAGATGTGTGAAGCAAGTATGATTGTGGCAAACAAAAAAGTAAAGACTCATATCATACTGGACTCTACAAGTAAAACACATATCATGTGGTGAATAAAAATATAGCCTCAATTAAATTTACCGATGGATTGAAGACGAAAGAGGGGATACCTTCCAGGGCATCCCCAAGCTTAGGCTATTTGGTATCCTTGAATATCACTTGGGGTTCCTTGGGAATTCCTAAGCTTAGGCTCTTGCCACTCCTTATTCCATATTCCATCAAATCTTTACCCAAAACATGAAAACTTCACATCACAAAACTAAACACAAAACTCATGAGATCCGTTAGTAGAAGAAAAATAAATCACCACTTTAGGTATTGTTGTCAACTCATTCTTTATTTATATTGATGTAATGTTTACTATATTCCAACTTATCCATGGTTCAGACCCCCCCGATACAACCCATAGATTCATCAAAATAGACAAACAACACAAAGAAAACAGAATCTGTCAAAAACAGAATAGTCTGTAGAAATCTCTTTACTTCGAATAATTATCTAACTCAAAAAATTCTGAAAAATTAGTACAAACTGGAAAATTTGTAAAAGAATATTGTGTAGAAAATCAGATCAAAAGCACATTCCAGTGAATTTATAAAATTCCTGGACTGAGAGCAAAAGTTTCTGTTATTCAGCAAAAACAACTTGCAAACACCATAGACTATCCCAAAGGTCTTACTTGGCTCAAACACTAACTATAAAAAGAAAACACAATTATTACAGACGTAATAATCTGTGCAACACTCGAAAACAGAAACAAAAACAAAAGCAAAACAAATAAAACTTGGTTGCCTCCCAACGAGCGCTATTGTTTAACGCCCCTAGCTAGGCATAATGCAATAGATCTAGGTATTATCATCTTTGGTATACATTCCATAGGTAGCTCTCCTAATATATCCATAAGGTAATCTTGTTTTCTTTCTATGAAAGTGCTCCATGCCTTTCCGTAATGGAAATTGGAATCTAATATGACCTTCTTTCATGTCAATAATTTCACCAATCGTTCTAAGGAAGGGTCTACCAAGGATAATAGGACATGTAGGAATGCATTCGATATTAAGAACAATGGAATCTATGGGTACATAATTCCTATTAGACACAATAAGAACATCATTAATCCTTCCCGCAGTTTTCTTAATTGTAGAATCCACTAGATGCAAATTTAGAGAACGATCGTCAAATTTACGGAATCCTAATACATCACATAAAGTTTTTGGAATCGTTGAAACGCTAGCACCTAAATCACACAAAGCATGGCACTCATAATCTTTAATTTTAATCTTAATGGTAGGGTCCCACTCATCATAGAGCTTTATAGGTATAGAAATTTCCAACTCGAGTTTCTCTTCAAAAAAATTCATCATGGCATCCACAATATGTTTAGTAAAAGCTTTATTTTGACTATACGCGTGCGGAGAATTTAACATGGATTGCAACAAGGAAACACAATCAATTAAAGAGAAACTATCATAATTAAAATCCTTGAAATCCGAAAGAGTGGGGTCATTGCTATTTAAAGTTTTGACCTCTTCCATCCTACTTTTACCAATCTCATCACTAAGATCTATGAACTCTGAATCATTGGGACACCTCTTAACTAAAGTTGACTCATCTAGAGTCCCTTATTTTTCAATATCTATGCTAGAAAACAAAGATTCAATAGGTGTCACACCAATCACTATTAGATCTTCATCAATATTATCACAAGAAAACACCTTTTCAAGCCGTTCACACTTAGCACGTATTCTAGCGGTTCTTTCCTTGCACTCATCAATACAAATTCTCATAGCTTTTAAAGACTCATTAATATCATGCTTGGGTGGAATAGATCTAGTTTTCATAGAATCAATTTTAAGAGAAATTATATCAACATTCCTCGCCAAATCATCAATCTTACGCAATTTTTCTTCAATCATAGCATTGAAACCTTTTTCAGAGCTAATGAATTCTTCAATATTATTCTCAAGATCAGAGGGAATATTATTATTATATACATAAGAATTGTTGTAGGAATTACCATAATTATTAGAGGAATTACTAGGAAACGGCCTACGATTGAAATTACCTCTATACATGTTATTGCCAAAATTGTTCCTACCAACAAAAGTCACATCCATAGATTCATTATTAGTTCCAATCAAAGAAAACAAAGGCATATCATTGGGATCAATAGGAGCATTCTTACTGGCAAACAATTACATTAATTCATCCATATTTCCACTGAAAGTATTTATTTATTCCTAAGCATGCACTTTTTACTAGTAGGAGATCTTTCGGTATACCATTGAGAGTTATTTTCCATAATATTATCTAGGAGTTTAGTAGCTTCTCCTAATGTGATTTCCACAAAGGTACCACCCGCGTCTGAATCTAATAGATTTCTAGAAGGAAAATTCAACCCCGCATAAAAAATTGTATAATCATCCATAAGCTCAAACCATGCGCTGGGTAATTCCTAATCATTAGTTTCGCCCTCTCCCAAGATTATGCCACATGCTCATGATCAAGTTGATTAAAATTCATTATATCGTTCCTAAGGGAGATAATCTTAGCAGGCGGAAAGTACTTGGAAATAAAAGCATCTTTACACTTATTCCATGAATCGATACTATTTTTAGGTAAAGATGAAAACCAAGTTTTGGCACGGTCTCGTAATGATAAAGGAAATAGCTTTAATTTAACAATTTCATTATCCACATCTTTCTTATTTTGCATATCACACCACTCAATGAAAGTATTTAGATGGGATGCGACATCTTCACTAGGAAGGCCAGAAAATTGTTCTTTCATAACAATATTGATCAAAGCGGCATTAATTTCACAAGAATCCGCACTAGTGGCGGGAGAAATTGGAGTACTAATAACATCATTATTATTAGTAGTGGAAAAATCACATAACTTGGTATTCTCTTGAGTCATCATGACAAAGCAAGCAATCTAGCACACAAGCGGGCAAACAAAAAGACGAACGGAAAAAGGCGAATAAAAAGGCAAATCTTTTTGGTATTTTCTGAAAATCGTTTTAGAAGTGGGGAAGACGAAAACGAGAGGCAAATGGAAAATAAAGTAAATGCAAGAGATGAGTTTGTGATGGGTACTTGGTAAGCGTGATCTTGCTATGTATCCTCCCCGGCAACGGCGCCAGAAATCCTTCTTGCTACCTCTTGAGCTTGCGTTGGTTTCCCTTGAAGAGGAAAGCGTGATGCAGGGAAGCTGATAAGTATTTCCCTCAGTTTGTTGAGAACCAAGGTATCAATCCAGTAGGAGGAACAAACCAGGCTTCAATAGTAGTATCTGCACAAATAATCAAACACTTGCACCCAACGCTATAAAGGGGTTGTCAATCCGGTAAGAGATATTTGCAAGCATGAGATCTGATAGAGATAGATAAAATATTTATAGATATGAAAGTAAAACAAAAGTAAATAAATTGCGGCAAAGTATTTTTGGTATTTTTGGTTTATAGATTTGAAAATATAATATGGAAAATAGACCCTGGGGCCATATGTTTCTAGAGGCTTCTCTCATAAAGAAAAATAATACGATGGGCGAACAAATTACTGTCGAGAAATTGATAGAAAGCAAATAATTATGAAGATATCCAAGGCAATGATTATGCATATAGGCATCACGTCTGTGTCAAGTAGAACGAAACTATTCCGCCTGTACTACTATTACTCCACACATCGACCGACTCCTGCCTGCATCTAGAGTATTAAGTTCATGAAGAACAGAGTAACGCAATACGTAAGATGACATGATGTAGAGGGAGAAAGTCAAGCAATACGATGAAAACCCCATCTTTTTATCCTCCATGGCAACAATACAGTTCATGCCTCGCTACCCCTACTATGTCACTGGGTGAGGACACCGCAAGATTGAACCAAAAACTAAGCACTTCTCCCATTGCAAGAATTACCAATCTAGTTGGCCAAACCAAACAAATAATTCGAAGAGACTTGCATAGATATGAAATCATGCATATAAGAATTCAGAAATGGCTCAAATAATATTCATGGATAATCTAAACATAAACTCACAATTCATCGGATCTCGACAAACACACCGCAAAAGAGTATTACATCGGATAGATCTCCATGAAGAACATGGTATTGAAGATCAAAGAGAGAGAAGAAGCCATCTAGCTACTAGCTATGGACATGTAGGTCTGTAATAAAATACTCACACATCAGCGAAGCGGTAGTGGAGTTGATGTGGATGCCCTCCGTGATCAATTCCCTCTCCGGCAAATTATCGGAAAAGGCTCCCAAATTGGATCTCTCGGGAACAAAGGCTCCCAGCAGCGTACAAGTATTTTCTTGGGTCTTTTTGGCGATGCAGGAATATTTGGGAATTTATAGGTTAAGAATTAGGGTTAGGAGACCTGTAGGGAGCCCACAAGCCAGGGGGCGCGACCACCCCCCAGGGCGCACCCTGCAGGCTTGTGGCCTCCCGGCAACTAGCTTGCCCCCTACTCGAAGTATGTTGCGTGTCTTCTGGTCCAAGAAAAATCTTTTCTGAGATTTTATTCCATTTCGACTCTGTTTAATATTCCTTATCTACAATACTCAAAAATGTGGAAGAAACATAAATTGGCACTAGGCTCTAGATTAATAGGTTAGTTGCAAAAATAATATAAAACAACATATAAATGCATATAAAACATCCAAAATAGATAATATAATAGCATGGAAGAATCAAAAATTAGATTTACGTTGGAGACATATCAAGAGGTATCCCCAATCCTCTTTCCTTCCTCGGGGAATCCAGCTAACAATCGCCCAACGGTGATTTTTGTCCTCTATCCGGGGAAGGAAGAAGTGCATTAAAAAGTCCACGTTCAGGGAAACTCCAATAAAGTTCTCGCACAGGTGGGCGGAGATCTCCATGCATGCCATTGCATTGGGCGTGAAATCCAAAAGGTGAAATCAATACACCGCCATCATGGCGAAGAAGAAATCCGAGAAAGGGGGAGAGGTCATAGTAAAGCGATACGAATCTGATGGCGTCTTCCCCTTGGGGTTGTCCTGCAGGACCACAGGTGCCTCGTGCCCCTTCATCTCTCTCCCCCACATATAGGTATACCTTTCGATCAAGGTGTTGCCATCCATATTTGACAGAGAGAAAACCACATCTTTCCGTCGTTGTTTCTCTGCCTCTTCTGTTCTTCTCTTCCTCTCATCAGCAGCCTGCTCCTTCAACTCAGTCGCTTGTTTCCCCTTCACGGCGACCGTCTTCTGCCCCATCTCTTCTGTGCAGCGGGCGGTTTGGCAATGCTCGTTGAAGGGAATGGCAGCGGCGAGGGCAGTTTCTTTGTTGGAGGAGGGAGAATAAGGGCGGAGAGATGAATGTGAATGAGCAGCGCCCCCATTGCGAGATCCCTTTTCTATGTATAGGGGCCACACATTGGGGATATGCTCTTTGCTATCTCTACAAGGAGCTACTGTTTATTTACTAACGGTTCCCCTTTTTACTCCCCAACGACAACTATTCAACGGCCCCACGACGTGCAGTAAATGCGTAGACTCGACGTGGGTCGGGTGGACAACAGTTTCTCGACGCGTGTCCATGCATTACTGGAACCTAACCCAACATGTCTAGCGACACATATGGCTCAGACTTGGGGGCTTTTGTCGGGGTAAACAAATAAGGGTGTTTATTTCACTCTGACTTCTGCACAGATGATAAGCCTCCGAATCGACGGCCTAAGGCTCCCGGGGAATGCTACTCCTCCATCAGGACCTGGACCAGGCCAGAAAAGCCACTCTACGAGAGATCAGGGAGTGCATCAGGAAGATCAAGACCCCCGCAGACGCGGCCCCAGATGGCCAAGAACGCCGGCAAGACCTACACAGTAGCCCACGGCACGCCCAAGACACGCCAAAAATCGCCGACACCTACCAGGGAACAAGGCACATGCACACTCAAGAAGACCCGGCAAGTCACCCCTTCGTCAAGCGCGAGCCAATCTGCCACCGCTCCACCTCATCGCCACACCAGTCACTTATCGATGAGATGTCGAGCTCCCAAATAGCTAAGTGGCTCTCCCTGGGCAGGTGGCGATGCACCGGAAGACAGATTACGACCAATTGACACTCGTCCAGAGGTGTGTCAAGACACCAAGCAACAACCAGATAAGCGGTGCCAGGAGCTTGCGGGGGATGCACCCTCACATGCCACATAAGGCTGCGTTTATGGCATTTTGTCTTGAGTGCTAGAGTTAGGTATGATAGCAATGTTTGCTATCTAATCATGTCTGTTTTCCACTATGGACGCCCCTTGAGCTAAAAAAGGAGGCCGAAGGCAACCTAGCACACGATTTGGAACCCAGGGGATCCGGACCCAAGAACATTTGTACGCACGTAGTAGCTCTCCACAGCAACCCTTGCCAGGGCAGACTGTTGTGCGTGCTCCGTCTTACCCAAATCAATCCACCAAAGCAGTAGTAGGGTTCTAGGCTTCTCAGCGGCCCGAACCTGGGTAAATGCCTCGAGTCTCATCATCGTGTTGCCTCCTAGTTTCCGCTCTTTGTGCAACGTGACCTCCCCGCCGAACCACGAAGGGGCCAATGGCTCCATAGGTGATCGATTGCAACTTGCCCTGACATCTTTGGCATGCTAGGTAGGGGGAGTATTTCGTGAAAACCCGAGATTGTGAGCGCTTTATTGATCTTCATCATCATCCCCTCCGCCTGGAGTGTCGAGGAAGAAGGACATCGCCACTTCATGAGCTTCTTCCTCTCCGAGCCCTGCCATGCGCCACCGTCGTGGTGGTGTCAACGACAATGAGGACCGTCTACGTCGTGGCTGCTGCATCCGCTGCAGACAACATGGCCATGGTGATGACCTTGGCAGGGGAAGAGGCCGACTAGGCGACGATGCCATCCCTGTCACATTCATAGAGCTAGCCCATCTAACCCCTGGGAAGGTGCGTCTATGATTGAATGGGCAAGGAAAAAGGAAAGGTACACGGCAATGCCCTTCCTCTCTTCTCTTTTCCATGTCAACGAGCTCGTGTGTGGCCTGGTCCTGCATTTTCCCCATCTTGGTAAGTCCTGGGCCAAACGCTAGAGTGAATCCATTGGTCGGTGACCCCGACGAACGAGCCATAACAAGGTCCATTTCCCCAATGTTTCAAATGCCTTGGTCGTTACGGGACCGTTGGGCAAAAGGAGAAGAAGGAAGGTTCGGCCGATCATATTTACTATTCCTTCCTTTTCGGATAAGTTGTGAACACCTACATTGGCCCGCAATCTCTTGCCACGGACCACACCCATGACTAACATTTCCCCAAGTACCTTCATTCCTTTGTATTCGTTCTTCGCTTTCTCCCAGAACAACAACGGTTTACACCAGGCACGCAATGGAGAACGCAAAGGGAAGAAACACCGATGGAGGCAGGAAGGAACGTCGAATGTGGGTAGACGCACACCAACATAGAGATGAAGCCTTAACAAAAGATAAGTCGACATGACCGTCGTTTTTCGTTAAAGCTTGAATTTTGTGTATTCCCCTTCATGACCAAGGGTTTGTATGGTGAATATGGCACGTAATGGAACCTCGTTGTCTTCCTGATCGCGCCCATGTTTTGTTTCGAGCCTGCTCAACAAAACACGCGACAGCATCAAAGAGCGATGGGGAAAAACTCACGAGCAGTGTGTCCTTTCTAGCAGAATGCTAAGGACCTGTTCCTCAAAGCAATCGCGACAGGTGTCACATCCCTAACCCTTAAGCAAGATAGCATTGTGCTCATGTCTTCTTTGCATTTGCATCTAAGAAGTTTCAACAAAAACAACAAAGTGGCAAAGGAAAAACTCAAAACCCTAGCCACCATTTCAATTAAAGGAAATCTCAAACTAGTTCAAAATCAATGAACCCAAAATGGCCTCAAGAAATGTTCAAACTTTCTGATAAATCATGAAAGTAAATGAGCATTGCAGAAAACTATTTTCTTGACACTTTAAGCATTTTAAATAAATGCAAAAGCCACTGGTTTCAAATTTTAAAAATTGAAATCAGAAACTATAATTTTCCAAAAATGTTGAAAACCTTGGAAATGAGTGGGGATATTATAACAAATATTTCAGGAGGTCAAAAATAGTTTTTACTTTTTGTTTTGGAGCTGAATTAATTAGCAATACAATATTTAGCAAAACAGAAAAACAAAAACAGAGAAAATGGGAAAAAGCTTACCTGTCGCCCAAGCCTGGCCCGGCCCATCTCCCCGCTCGTCCCCTCCCTCGCGCCAGTAGGCAGCAGGAGGTGGCCGCCGCCTCCTCCGGCGCGGCCACGCACCTGCATGCCTGCCTGGCCGCCGCCTCGCGCTGGCGATGACGGGGATAAGCTCCCTAGAGCCTCCCCTATCCATTCCCCGCCTCGGTTCTCCTCCTCCCCCCGGATCTCCTCCTCCTCCTTGCTGCCGCCATTAGAACCGAGCTCGAGCTCGAGCTGCCCGTGCCCCTGGCCATAGGATCCCCTCCCAGAGCATGCCATTAGCTCCGCCTCGTCGCCCTGGTCGTCTCTGCAGAAGCCGAAGCTTCCTCGAGCCCTGCAACGCCCGCAACGCCGTCGTCTTCCACCTCCGGCCGCCGGACCTCTCCCGTCGATTCGTCGCCCCCAGGCCTTCCCCGAGTCGTCTAAGCTCTGCTCTGCACTCCCCGTGAGCATGCGGTCGTTTCCCCTAAGTTTTCCTCGTCGATCCTCTCCTCTAGCTCTAGTTTCACCGGAGCCCGACGAGGACCGCCGCTGCCGCTCATCGCCGGTAGCCCTCCGATGATCAGCTCGTCCTTCCGAGGGCACCAGCAGCTCCAGGACGACGCATAGATGCCGTAGCAGCTAAGAACCGAGCGTAGATCCCTCTGATTCAAAGCTCCCGATGACGCCCGAGCTTCGGCCGCCACTCCGGCTCGTCGCCGACGCCTCTTCCGGCGACCCTAGCCTCCCCAGATGGTCCTGCCAGATCGGCCACTTCGCGAGCATGTTGTAGCTGCCAACCGCGTGCGTTTTGGTGCTGTGCAGCGCCGTCTAGGTCGCCTCCGGCGAGCCCTCCGCCGCGGGTCTGGTCGCCGGCGACCACCCTCCGGTGGCCGTCGACGTGGCCGACCATTAGGGCGTAATCGCCCTCCCCTCAGTCGCTGCCAGAGGGCCCCACGCCTGGTCAAACCCCAATTAGGGGCTGGTCAGCGCGGGATTAGTCCCAGAGAGGCTGACCAGTGGGGCCCCCCTGTCAGGTTTGACCTGGACAGGTCGGCTGACCTGCTGACGTCAGCCTCATGCAATAAATAGAATTTCCAGTTTAAAACTAATTCAGGAAATTGCTAAAAGTTGTAAAAATCATAGAAATTAATCTGTAACTCCAATGAAAATAATTTATATATGAAAAAGTATCAGAGAAATTCAAGGATTCTGATTATGCTATTTTCAACTATGTTTGAAGAAGTTACAGAACCCTAAATTGTGAAATAAGGAATAATTCAATTATTTTAATCACCTTATGAATGGAATTTGCAAAAATATTCAAATTTCATTATATTTGCAATGATCACACACTGCCCTAAGTACAAATCAGTATCATAACATGACAATTCATGCATGTTAACATCAAGATGAACTGAGCATCAGGTCGAATCAATTAAACCGGTATCCGAGAATACCCATTTAAATTGCTATTCTAATGTGATTCAAATCAACTCTAAACCTATTACATGTTGAAAATAATAACTTATCACCTTGCATTCTCATGCCATGCTCATGCGTCATTTTGAGTGCATATGATTGTTATTGAATGTTGCCATTCATTTCGGTAGGCTCCGCACCCCCGGATTCCACCGAATATCCGTCTGACGGATATCGTTCCTCCTCTGAGCAACAAGGCAAGCAACCCTTTTGATCATCCCGATAACTCCTATGTTCTTGCTCCTGCACCTATTCATTGCATTAGGATCAAATGCTTCAACTGCTTTTGCCACGATAGTTGGACCCACTTCCTTTGCATGACTTAACCTTGTCACAGTAAATAGCCGAACCTTGCAACCTAGCATACCTGTAGTTGCTTGAGCTATGATGTGCCTTATCCTGCTATGCATGCTATGCTTAGAGTTGTGTATGGTCTGTCATCTGGCAGATGAACAGAAATGAGGAATGTGTTCGGTGCGCAAAGGTTGTGTGTTGAACTTGATTTGGTAAAGGTACCGGTGAAAGGCTGTGTAGGAGTACATGGCGGGTTGTTTCATTGGAACCGTCCTTAGGAACTGAGTTCCGTGTATGTAATCCAAGACTAGATACTACCACATGCTGGGCCCTGAAATATGACCCCGCTCGGCCTATTAATCGCGTAGTACTCGGTCCAGGAGTTGCAAGTAGTTTCTGGTGTTTATAGTAATGCTGGAGGCCGTGCATGGTGCTGACCTGAGAGGTGGACCGTGATGCGGTAGGCAGTGGCACGGTGTACCAAGTGGCACCCGGATGGTGGGCTTGGGAACCCTGCGCACATCGTTTGAGGCTGTGGCGGAAACCTCGACCGGACTTCCGTACGGGTTACTCTGAGATAGGCGATAAACCTGGAGTAGGTACTAGTGTGGTTTACGGTCGTGGCCGACTCCCTCGCTGGGCTTCCGCTTGAAGGTTGCCGAGGTGCATGACGTGCACATGGTGATAAGTGGCGAGAGCGTGTGTGACGAAGTACACCCCTGCAGGGTTATGATCTATTCGAATAGCTGCGTCTGCGGATATGGACTACTTGGAGACATATGTTGTTCATAGATAACTTCAATGGCTACTCATAATATTTGTCAAGATAAGCGTGAGCGTCGTGGACGGCATTTCCGTATAGAGACGGAATGATTCCACGATAGTGTATTGTTGTGGTGTTAGTGGACTCGTGTGCGAGAAATCAAGTTGTCAAAACTAATTTCAAAATGCAAGTTGTCTAGCCACGAGTCAAATGCTGGCTTTCCGCCTGAAACCCCACAATACCTTTTGATACCTTGCATGAGTAGTTAGTTCTCCTAAAGTCTTGCTGAGTACCTTCGTACTCATGTTTGCTTAATAAATGTTGCAGAGGTTGCTAATGACCCTAACGGAGGGTTCTTCGTAGACATCGACGACGACGAGTAGCTGGTGTCCCAGCTACGATCTGGCCCTACGTCGGCTGTGTAGTATAGTCAGGCCACGTGCCTACTAGTTGCCCTGTCTGTACCCAGACAGTTTATAACTCTTCCGCTGGCTTGTATTTGTATGACTGCTATTATGGGTCGAGAGACCTTAATGTGTAATATTATGTGTGTGGCTCTTCCGAGCCTCTTAAATAAAGGTTGTATGTTTATGGTTATGTTGTGATGCCATCGATGTATCTATACATATCGGTATGCCATGCGTACGTGTGCCTTACTTGATATGTATGGGGTTCGATTACCTAGTCGTGAACTTTAGTAGCACTCCTTACAAGGAAATGCCCCTTTGTGATCCAACGAGCCTTGGTAGTCCGCTACTGCTCCGGACACATTGGTTGACCGGCATGTGTCCTTCTTAGCTGCTGTGTCTGTCCCCTTTGGGGAAATGTCACGCGATGTAATGGAGTCCTCGTAGCTTGCTACGACTCGTCTACATTCGCTGATGACCGACACCTGCTTTGTTGGGTCATGTATGCCTGTCCTTGTGCGGTACTGCCACTTTGGTTTATGACTAGACATGTCGATCCGGGTTCTTTGACATTGGATTGCTAGCGACACTATCGCATACGTGAGTCAAAAGACGCAAACGGTCCCGGCTAAGGTAAGGCTGCAGCCGTGGATTTAACCGTGCGTGAGACCACAAAGAGATGCGATGTGTTACAGGCTGGATTCCTATGGCTTAGGATCGGGGTCCCGACAGCGTTGGTATCAGAGCCTGACTGACTGTAGGATTACTAAGCCAAACTGGTCGAAGTTGAGTCTAGAATTGCTTTAGTTATATATAAGGGAATTGTTTGTGGAAGGGAACGTCACACTCTTGTTCTCTTCTCAAGTTATTCTATTCTGGTCATCCTCGTCTTTTTTGCGGGAATTAAGGACTAGGTTACTCATCTTCTCCTAGGCTCGTGTTTCCGATCGGTAGCTTATAGGACTACGGGTCGAGAAATATTGGGTTTCCTTTATCCCTAGGAAGGAGGAAGTACGTTTGATGATCAGAGAGTTGAACTTGATAGTTGAGTGGTGACGCTATTTCATTTTTGGGTTGTCTCAAAATTTGTTTTGAGCATTTACAGCCGTTATGCTGCCCAATTTTGCATTCAGAGCTCTAATGCTTTTGCATTATTCTCTATTTACAGATGCCTGGCCGTCCTTCTCGTCAGGTGGTATGTCTGACCAGGTGCATTGATGTACCGGGTCATACGGCCATGCTGGTCAGGGTGATGTCGGTGTGCGGTTACCGCTGGTACCCCAAGTACACAGTGGAGGAACAGTACCGGGACTTCAACCAGAGCCAGTACATCTGCACTCTTAGGGTATTCCCAGACTACCCTGGAGCTGAGAAGCCAATCCATTGGTCCTATGGGCTGGGGGTCACCGTTGACATGGCAGTACAAGATGCTGCCTATTCAATGCTGACTATTATGAGAGCGAGACATGCACTGCTGCAGAATTTAGAGTTCTGCTATGTTCCGGCCTCTCAGTCTGGTGAAGAGGGATACCTCAGTGGAGTCTATTTTGATTCTTCTATGGAGGATCCACTTCTGCAGACCACTGTTGAGATGCTAGAGAACAGAGACAAGGATGCTCGTGCTCTCCGCATGGAGCTTTATGCTACTCGTGCCCGTCTGTGGACAACTCTGACGCAGCTGGCACCGGTAGTCCAGACAGGGTATGGAGAGATGGAGATGCTGAACCCTGTTAGGACCCATCTTCCGGCTCACGTTGACTGGCCAGCTATAGGAGGAGTCACACCTCTTCGGGGACCCCTCCTACCACCAGTCAGGGGACCAAGGCCACATCCGTGTCCTTATGGATCCCAGGGATCTCAGGCCAGAGTGTTTCCTGATCCGCAGGTTGAGCTTCCAGGTCATGGAGGTAATCTCTATGAGATGTTCTATGCGGATGCCTGAGCTGTGAGCGGAAGGATAGTATGGTAGTAGCCGTACATTCACAGTCCTGCGTGACTTGTGAAGTATGGTAGTAATGTGAAATGAATTCCGGAGGCCTAGATAAATAATGTATAGGCAGCTTGTAAGCCTCTGATGAGTAGTTTCACAATTTTAGTAGTTTGCTCTTCGGTTAAGGGTGTACTGAACTATGTAAGGGTGTGTATGAACCATGGTGTATATATAGCAGTTGCTTGTTACCATGTTGTTCGGATATTCATTTCCGCATTCCGTGTGTTCGGTACATTCTTAATCCATAGCTAGTATTGATATGATATTGGTCTAAGCTATGAGTTTGTTTGTCAGGATGGTGTTCACCAGGTTGAACCGTGCCCCTGCTCATGAGCAAGGCGAGGGTAGTCAAGCGTCGCAGGAAGACCTGCCTCACCCGCCTTCTCTGGTGGAAGTGATGCTTGAGGCAGAAAGAAACAAAAGAGAGACCAATCGACTGCTAGAGCGTATTGAGCAGAATACGGCTCGATAGCCTAGGAATGCTGCAGTGTCCCTCAATGACTTCGTGAAGCTGAATCCTCCAAAGTTTCATCATTCCGTCGATCCCCTCGACGCTGATGACTGGCTGTGCAGCATTTCACGCAAGATTCGCGCTGCGAATGTGTCTGAGGCCGACAAGGTGACCTTCGCGACGTATTTCCTGGAGGGACCCGCCAATCTAGGGTGGGAGAATTTTGAAGCCATGCGTCCCGCTGAACCAGTGGCCACATGGGCAGACTTCAGTGCAACTTTTCGTCTGCACCATATTCCAGAGGGCCTGATGGACAGAAAGAGAGAGGAGTTCTGTGCCTTCACTCAGGGCAAGTTGTCTGTGGATGCCTATAGCCGCGAGTTTGGTAACCTCGCCCGCTATGCAACAGAGGAGGTCTCTACTGACGCCAAGAAGCAAGCAAGATTCCGTAAGGGTCTGAGCCCTGAACTCCGTCGTGATCTGCGCCTCCATGAGTGTGCAAGCTTTCAAGCCCTAGTCAACAAGGCGATCAGTGCCGAGACGGGTCATACTGACTTCGAAGCCACAAGGAAGCACTCCCGTGACTTTGGCTCATCTTCTGGTTCCGCGTTTCCAAAACGCAGAATGTGGGTTCCAAACAGTTCTCTACCGCCAAGATACACTCCGAGGCCATCCTACGTGGTGCCTCAGACGAATCAGGCCAACCCTCCAGCAAAAGCTTATGGTGGTCCAGCTAGCAATGCTGCACCACGTGCCAACCAGGTGATATGCTACAAGTGTGGAGAACCAGGGCATTATTCCCGTGAGTGTCCTTAGAATGTGGGTGCCAAGAAACCCAGAAAGTCCGTCGGGCAAGCCAAGTCGGGCAAAGCATTCTACATGAAGCCAACTCCTGCACGTGGCCGTGTGAACTATGTGTCAGCAGAAGAAGCTGCAGAGGATCCCGACGTCATGCTGGGTACGCTTCTTGTTAATCATCACCCAGCGTCCGTTCTCTTTGACACTGGGTCTTCTCATTCCTTCATTTCAGAAAGTTATGCACAGTTGCATAACACGTCATTTTTGTGATATGCCAATCCCATTGGTTGTCCAAACCCCTGGTAGTAAATGGCAAACCTCTAGGATAACCTATGACAATGAAATTCTAGTAGACAGGCTAGTTTTTCTAGCCTCATTGATAGCATTGAAATCTTCGGATATTAATATCATCTTGGGCATGGACTGGATGTCAGCTCAGTATGCCAAGATTGATACTCACTCTAGAAATGTCCAGCTTACCCATCCCTCGGGTGAGATAGTAAATGTCTCTACTCGAGTTGCCAAATGCCAGCTCTACTCCTTAAATGCCAACCCTCTTCCGGAACTTGAAGACATTCCGGTAGTCCGTGACTTCCCGGATGTTTTTCCAGAGGAACTGCCAGGAATTCCACCTGACAAAGATGTAGAGTTTGTGATAGATCCTGTTCCGGGAACTGTCCCAATAGCCAGAAGACCGTATAAGATGGCACCCCTAGAGCTAGCCGAACTTAAGAAGAAATTAGATGAGGCCTTGAGCAAGGGTTTCATTCGTCCTAGCTCTTCTCCTTGGGCTTGTCCCGTCCTCTTCGTCAAGAAGAAAGACGGAACGGATCAGATGGTTGTAGATTACCGACCAGTTAATCTGGTCACCATTAAGAACAAGTATCCGCTCCCCAGGATCAACGACCTGTACGATCAGCTCGCTGGATCCTCAGTCTTCTCCAAAATGGATTTGAGGTTGGGATACCATCAAATCAAGATTAAGAACGGGGACATTCCAAAAACGGCTTTTGTTACTCGTTATGGCCAATATGAGTACACCGTTATGTCCTTCGGTTTAACCAATGCCCCAGCCACCTTCTCTCGGCTGATGAATTCAATCTTTATGGAGTATTTGGAAAAATTCGTCATAGTATACCTCGATGATATTCTCATCTACTCTAAGAATGAACAAGAACATGCCGAGCATCTAAGGCTGGTATTGTTGAAACTTCGAGAGCATCGCCTTTATGCCAAATTTTCAAAATGTGAATTCTGGTTACCAGAAGTGACCTATCTAGGCCACGTAATCTCCGGTAAGGGTATTGCTGTCAATCCCGAGAGAGTTCAAGCTGTCCTTGATTGGACTCAACCTGAATCGGTTAAGCAAGTTAGGAGTTTTCTTGGTCTAGCGAGCTATTGCCGCCGCTTCGTCGAGAATTTCTCCAAGGTTGCAAAGCCTCTAACTAAACTCCTCAAGAAGGATAAAAGGTTCGAGTGGACACCACAGTGTGAGCATAGTTTTCAGGAACTGAAAAGACGCCTGACTTCCGCACCTGTGTTGCTACCACCAGATTTTTCTAAGGACTTTGTTATCTATTGCGACAAGGATTAGGTTGCATTCTCATGCAAGATCGTCATGTGATCGCATACGCATCTCGACAGTTGCGTCCACATGAGGATAATTATCCCACACATGACCTTCAGCTTGCAGCTGTGGTCCATGCACTAAAAACCTGGCGACATTACCTTTTGGGTAATCGTTGCGAAATATTCACTGATCACCAATGTCTGAAATATATCTTCACCCAGCCGGATTTGAATCTTAGGCAAAGACGGTGGGTTGAGTTGATCTCGGATTACGACTTAGGGATAACTTACACCCCGGGGAAGGCCAATGTTATGGCCGATGCACTAAGTCGTAAATCTTATTGTAACAATTTGATGCTACAACAAGGTCAACCACATCTCCATGAGGACTTTCGGAAGTTGAATCTTCATATTGTTCCTCAAGGATTCCTTTCCACCCTGGTGGCGAAGCCTACTCTTAAGGATCAAATTATAATTGGCCAAAAGCGTGACAAGGGTATATCACGGATCAAGGAGAATATTTTTAGCGGAAACGCTAAAGAATTTTCCATGAATGATCAAGGTGTTGTGTTCTTCCAGAATCGTTTAGTGGTTCCTAAGAACCCACATCTAAGGCAGTTAATCCTTAAGGAGGCTCATGATTCTCCTCTCACCATTCATCCCGGTAGTACTAAGATGTATCAGGACCTACGCCAGAGGTTCTGGTGGACTAGGATGAAGAGAGAAATTGCTGAGTTCGTGGCTAACTGCGAAGTTTGTCGTCGAGTTAAGGCAGAACATCAAAGGCCTGCTGGCACCCTTCAACCTTTAGCTATTCCTGAATGGAAATGGGATAAAGTTAGCATGGATTTCATTACCGGATTTCCCAAGACCAAGAAAGGAAATAATGCTATCTTTGTGGTCATTGACCGTCTTTCCAAAGTGGCTCATTTTCTTCCTGTTCGTGAGAGTATAACAGCTAGCCAGCTAGCAGAGTTATATATCTCTCGAATAATGTCTCTTCATGGTGTTCCCCTGGAAATTAACTCGGACCGTGGAAGTATCTTTACTTCTCGCTTCTAGGAAAGTTTTCAGAATGCCATGGGGACTCACTTATCTTTTAGCACTGCTTTCCATCCTCAATCAAGTGGTCAAGTAGAAAGAGTGAATCAAATCCTAGAAGATATGCTCCGAGCTTGTGTTATTTCGTTCGGTATGAATTGGGAGAAGTGCCTTCCATTCGCTGAATTCGCTTATAACAATATTTATCAATCAAGCTTGGGCAAAGCCCCTTTTGAAGTTCTCTATGGACGAAGATGTCGAACCCCTCTTAATTGGTCAGAAACCGGAGAGAGGGAACTCTTTGGCCCGGATATGATCCAGGATGCAGAAGAGCAGGTTCGCATTATTCGTGAAAAGTTGAAAACAGCTCAGTATCGTCAAAAGAGCCAATATGATCGTCATCATAAGGCTGTGACCTTTGAAGTTGACGAGAAGGCTTACCTTCGGGTTACACCTTTGAAGGGTACCCATCGATTCGGTATCAAGGGAAAATTGGCTCCTCGTTACATTGGTCCTTTTCGCATTCTTGCCAAACGAGGAGAAGTTTCCTACCAGTTGGAACTTCCTCCACATCTTTCCAAGGTTCATGATGTTTTCCACGTCTCGCAACTCAGGCGTTGCTTTTCGGATCCTATCCGTGAAGTGGACCACGAAACGCTTGATCTACAAGATAACCTTTCTTACCGAGAATACCCCGTGCGTATTCTTGATCAAGCTGAGCGTACCACTCGACGTCGAAACCTCAAGTTTCTTAAAGTTCAATGGTCAAATCATTCTGAAAAGGAGGCAACTTGGGAAAGAGAGGATCGTCTCCGACTTGAGTATCCTACGTTATTCCCGACGACTTCTAAATCTCGGGACGAGATTCTTTTGAGTGGGGGTGAGTTGTCACATCCCTAACCCTTAAGCAAGATAGCATTGTGCTCATGTCTTCTTTGCATTTGCATCTAAGAAGTTTCAACAAAAACAACAAAGTGGCAAAGGAAACACTCAAAACCCTAGCCACCATTTCAATTAAAGGAAATCTCAAACTAGTTCAAAATCAATGAACCCAAAATGGCCTGAAGAAATGTTCAAACTTTCTGATAAATCATGAAAGTAAATGAGCATTGGAGAAAACTATTTTCTTGACACTTTAAGCATTTTAAATAAATGCAAAAGCCACTGGTTTCAAATTTTAAAAATTGAAATCAGAAACTATAATTTTCCAAAAATGTTGAAAACCTTGGAAATGAGTGGGGATATTATAACAAATATTTTAGGAGGTCCAAATTAGTTTTTACTTTTTGTTTTGGAGCTGAATTAATTAGCAATACAATATTTAGCAAAACAGAAAAACAAAAACAGAGAAAATGGGAAAAGGCTTACCTGTCGCCCAAGCCTGGCCCGGCCCATCTCCCCGCTCGTCCCCTCCCTCGCGCCAGTAGGCAGCAGGAGGTGGCCGCCGCCTCCTCCGGCGCGGCCATGCACCTGCGTGCCTGCCTAGCCGCCGCCTCGCGCTGGCGACGACAGGGATAAGATCCCCAGAGCCTCCCCTATCCATTCCCCGCCTCGGTTCTCCTCCTCCTCCCGGATCTCCTCCTTCTCCTTGCTGCCGCCATTAGAGTCGAGCTCGAGCTGCCCGTGCCCCTGGCCATAGGATCCCCTCCCAGAGCACGCCATTAGCTCCGCCTCGTCGCCCTGGTCGTCTCTGCAGAAGCCGAAGCTTCCTCGAGCCCTACAACGCCCGCAACGCCGTCGTCTTCCACCTCCGGCCGCCGGACCTCTCCCGTCGATTCGTCGCCCCCAGGCCTTCCCCGAGCCGTCTAAGCTCTGCTCTGCACTCCCCGTGAGCATGCGGTCGTTTCCCCTAAGTTTTCCCACGAGGAACGCCGCTGCCGCTCGTCGCCGGTAGCCCTCCGATGATCAGCTCGTCCTTCCGAGGGCACCAGCAGCTCCAGGACGACGCGTAGATGCCGTAGCAGCTAAGAACCGAGCGTAGATCCCTCTGATTCAAAGCCCCCGATGACGCCCGAGCTTCGGCCGCTGCTCCGGCTCGTCGCCGACGCCTCTTCCGGCGACCCTAGCCTCCCAGATGGTCCTGCCAGATCGGCCACTTCGCGAGCATGCTGTAGCTGCCAACCGCGTGCGTTTTGGTGTTGTGCAGCGCCATCTAGGTCGCCTCCGGCGAGCCCTCCGCCGCGGGTCTGGTCGCCGGCGACCACCCTCCGGTGGTCGTCGACGTGGCCGACCATTAGGGTGTAATCGCCCTCCCCTCAGTCGCTGCCAGAGGGCCCCACGCCTGGTCAAACCCCAATTAGGGGTTGGTCAGCGCGGGATTAGTTCCAGAGAGGCTGACCAGTGGGGCCCCCCTGTCAGGTTTGACCTGCACAGGTCGGCTGATCTGCTGACGTCAGCCTCATGCAATAAATAGAATTTCCAGTTTAAAACTAATTCAGGAAATTGCTAAAAGTTGTAAAAATCATAGAAATTAATATGTAACTCCAATGAAAATAATTTATATATGAAAAAGTATCAGAAAAATTCAAGGATTCTGATTATGCTATTTTCAACTATGTTTGAAGAAGTTACAGAACCCTAAATTGTGAAATAAGGAATAATTCAATTATTTTAATCACCTTATAAGTGGAATTTGCAAAAATATTCAAATTTCATTATATTTGCAATGATCACACACTGCCCTAAGTACAAATCAGTATCATAACATGACAATTCATGCATGTTAACATCAAGATGAACCGAGCATCAGGTCGAATCAATTAAACCGGTTTCTGAGAATACCCATTTGAATTGCTATTCGAATGTGATTCAAATCAACTCTAAACCTATTACATGTTGAAAATAATAACTTATCACCTTGCATTCTCATGCCATGCTCATGCGTCATTTTGAGTGCATATGATTGTTATTGAATGTTGCCATGACTTAACCTTGTCACAGTAAATAGACGAACCTTGCAACCTAGCATACCTGGTAGTTGCTTGAGCTATGATGTGCCTTATCCTGCTATGCATGCTATGCTTAGAGTTGTGTATGGTCTGTCATCTGGGAGACGAACAGAAATGAGGAATGTGTTCGGTGAGCAAAGGTTGTGTGTTGAACTTGATTTGGTAAAGGTACCGGTGAAAGGCTGTGTAGGAGTACATGGCGGGTTGTTTCATTGGAACCGTCCTTAGGAACTGAGTTCCGTGTATGTAATCCAAGACTAGATCCTACCACATGCTGGGCCCTGAAATATGACCCCGCTCGGCCTATTAATCGCGTAGTACTCGGTCCAGGAGTTGCAAGTAGTTTCTGGTGTTTATAGTAATGCTGGAGGTCGTGCATGGTGCTGACCTGAGAGGTGGACCGTGATGCGGTAGGCAGTGGCACGGTGTACCAAGTGGCACCCGGATGGTGGGCTTGGGAACCCTGCGCACATCGTTTAAGGCCGTGGCGGAAACCTCGGCCGGACTTCCGTACGGGTTACTCTCAGATAGGCGATAAACCTGGACTAGGTACTAGTGTGGTTAACGGTCGTGGCCGACTCCCTCGCTGGGCTTCCGCTTGAATGTTGCCGAGGTGCATGACGTGCACATGGCGATAAGTGGCGAGAGCGTGTGTGACGAAGTACACCCCTGCAGGGTTATGATCTATTCGAATATCCACGTCCGCGGATATGGACTACTTGGAGACATATGTTGTTCATAGATAACTTCAATGGCTACTCATAAAATTTGTCAAGATAAGCGTGAGTGTCGTGGACGGCATTTCCGTATGGAGATGGAATGATTCCACGATAGTGTATTGTTGTGGTGTTAGTGGACTCGTGTGCGAGAAATCAAGTTGTCAAAACTAATTTCAAAATGCAAGTTGTCTAGCCACGAGTCAAATGCTGGCTTTCCGCCTGAAACCCCACAATACCTTTTGATACCTTGCATGAGTAGTTAGTTCTCCTAAAGTCTTGCTGAGTACCTTCGTACTCATGTTTGCTTAATAAATGTTGCAGAGGTTGCTAATGACCCTAACGGAGGGTTCTTCGTAGACATCGACGACGACGAGTAGCTGGTGTCCCAGCTACGATCTGGCCCTACGTCGGCTGTGTAGTATAGTCAGGCCACGTGCCTACTAGTTGCCCTGTCTGTACCCAGACAGTTTATAACTCTTCCGCTGGCTTGTATTTGTATGACTGCTATTATGGGTCGAGAGACCTTAATGTGTAATATTATGTGTGTGGCTCTTACGAGCCTCTTAAATAAAGGTTGTATGTTTATGGTTATGTTGTGATGCCATCGATGTATCTATACATATCGGTATGCCATGCGTACGTGTGTCTTACTTGATATGTATGGGGTTCGATTACCTAGTCGTGAACTTTAGTAGCACTCCTCACAAGGAAATGCCCCTTTGTGATCCAACGAGCCTTGGTAGTGCGCTACTGCTCCGGACACATTGGTTGACCGGCATGTGTCCTTCTTAGCTGCTGTGTCTGTCCCCTTTGGGGAAATGTCACGCGATGTAATGGAGTCCTCGTAGCTTGCTACGACTCGTCTACATTCGCTGATGACCGACACCTGCTTTGTTGGGTCATGTATGCCTGTCCTTGTGCGGTACTGCCACTTTGGTTTATGACTAGACATGTCGATCCGGGTTCTTTGACATACGTGTGTCAAAAGATGCAAACGGTCCCGGTTAAGGTAAGGCTGCAGCCGTGGAGTTAACCGTGCGTGAGACCACAAAGAGATGCGATGTGTTACAGGCTGGATTCTTATGGCTTAGGATCGGGGTCCCGACAACAGGTCATTGTTGGCGGGCAACTAGAATGCACAAAGAAAGTATCCTTATGAATACTGAGAGGAAAGCAAAGGTGAATGGCATACGATTACATAAAGACACTAGTTCAGCAAATGGCAATGTAGTGCTCGGACTTCTTGCATTTATGGTAGGTTCTTTTCTTGTAGTCATCTCATGAAGATTATGATTTCTTCACATCTGTTTTTTAAGATTTTCGAAGCTGGCCTCTTTTGCAAAATTTCTGGAATTCCTTCACAAGCATAGCAAGCTCCTGACCAAGTTCTTCACCATTAACAAGACTACCGCCAGATTCTTCTTCTTTAAATGAGGAAATTGCCTTTGCCTTCCGTGCATGAGATCTTCCATAGCTTGGCCCATAGAGATCTCTTTTCTCACCTTGTTGGACATCATGAGGATCTAGTGACTTGTGCTCTCCATGCTCTTGAATCATCAAAACCAGTGTATCAAATGAGGAATCAAGAGATCTCAACAGTTTCTTCACCACCTTATGGTCAGTGATGTCAATGGCACCAAGAGCCTAGATCTCATTGGAATATCAGCGAGGCAATCGAAGGTTTGCTGAACATTTTCATTGTCGAGTCTTTTGAAGAAGTTGAAGAGATTGTGAATAACATCAACTCGGGAGTCACACTGAATTGACACTCCTTCATTGACTCTGTACAACCTTTATGAGATGAGCTTCACTATTTCCAAAGCACTCACTCTGCCATAGTGACCTTTGCTCAGATGGCCACATATGATATTCTTCGCTTGAGAGTCGAGTTGCCTGAATCTTTTCAGATCACCTGCATTGATAGTGGGAGTGACAGGGGGAACACCATTATCCACAACATACCAGATATTGTTGTCAATTGCTTCGAGATGCATGCGCATCTTGTTCTTCAACTAGAGGAAGTCCTTTCCATCAAAGGTAGGAAAACCCGTAGAGACCTTGATCATACCTGCAGTCGACCTAATTAAAACTCCAGGTGGTGAAACCCAATATTGGGGATATCGCTTGCCAGGAACTTATGGGTCGACCCAAGATAAGGGGTAAATCGCCCGATTTATCAGCATAACAATCGATTTATCGACATACGGGTCAACTTAGTGGCACTTTTATTTTATCGGTAACATCGGTAAGCGAAAAATCGGCCGATTTATTGGCATATTGTGGGATATCTTGAACAATGGTTAAATGAAAATCACATAGAACAAGGGAGTACCTTGCTCTGATACCAATTGAAAGTGCGTTATCTCCACGAGAGGGGGTTGAATAGGGGATTTTTTTACAAATTCATCACAAAGGAATTACTAGTTGAGGATTTTTCTAAGTGAAGAAACCTAGCAGTGGAATAAGTACTCAAGTGCATGCATGGTAGAGAAGTAGCATAGTCATCATGATGAAACAAAACATACATAGAGCACAAGTAACGTGTAAAGAGGATAAGCACGTGAAGAACAAGGTGACTGAACAATTTGGGTTGAGGAAATTGAGAAAGTCTACAATCAAATTTGTCTTCAATTTCATCAACAAGTACTCGAGGAAATGAAAGGGTTGAGGAAATAGAACTAGGAGCTCGGTGAAGATAATGATTTGATGACCCAGTTCCAACTGTTATGGGAGTCGTACGTCTGGTTTAGAGTGGCTTGGTATTTAAATCAAAAGACATACAGTCCTAGGACACACAGTCCTTAACGTATTCACCATGAGCTAAGGTCACACAGACCTCACCCAACACTCGTGATCACTCTTAAGGGTAGGCTTCCAAACCCTCGCAAATAGACGGTCTTCGAAGGTAACAAGCGTTGATTCCACACGGGAACAATCTCTTAAGTGATGCTCAATCACTATGGGTTTTAGGTTTTGGGTTTTTGGGTTTTTGGGGTTTTCCTCACTGATGATTTCCCCTCAAAGTCCTCGGAGGAAGGGTTGCTATCAAATGACACTAGTCAAGTTCTCACTTGGAGCAGCCAACCAACTAGTGGTTATGAGGGTGGCTATTTTTAGTGTGGGTGCAACACAACCTGATAAGACATAAATTCCCCCAACGATATGACCGTTATGTGGATAAGATGTATTGGGACAACTATCACTAAGCGCAACAACGGTCGGAATTTTGAACTATGAAAGTCCTCAGAGATATCATGTTCCTCACTTGTAGGAAATCCGCACTGGCAAAATCCTAACTCTTGAGTCATACCAATTTCCTCAGAGACCACAAGAACATTGTCTCTAACACTAAACAATTTGACTGAACTGCAAGAGATTCCCAAAGACTTCATTGGAAGGGTTGGGTATATGTAGGCTTTGAGATGAGAATCACATGGAAATTTTCCTTAGTATTACCTCGACCCCCTTTAACAGTACGGTGTTCCTATGACTCAAAAAGAAATTAAATGAAACAACAAAACTAAACTCTTCATGCCTCATAGTCCTCACATCAATATCTTCAAGGACACAACAATTTCTCCATTTTCAAACTCTTCTAGAAAACATCAAAGCCTTCGCTTGAAGATATTCATTTTTGGGGTCAACATGCTTTGAATATATCAAAATTCTTGGCGACTTATAGAGCCTATGTACACCCACAAACATATTTTTCTCTTAACCGATAAGTCTTCAATACACCAAAATCACTAAGGGGCACTAGATGCACTTACACATCCATTAGTAGGATAGGCGAACAATAAACAGTAGGTATTGTTATAAATTGATTCAAATTTTATTATTGCATAAGGTATTGTATTATAACTTCTCCATGACTTATACCCCCCTATATAATCCAGCATCATCAAAACAAGCAAAATATGCAAGCAAAGAAATAATATGTCTAAAACAGAATAGTCTGTAGTGAGAATAAATACACCCTACTTCTCTAACTCCTACAATTCTCAAAACTTAGCACAACCTGAATAATTCGTATAGAAATACCATGTAAAAATTTCATATCAAAATGACGTTCCAGTAAAATCATCGAAATTCTGCATTGGACGCAAGAGTTTCTATCTTTGCACTATATCAGTTCTACATATCATTCAAATCATCCCAAAGGTTTTACTTGGAAAAAACACTAATTTAAACATAAAAACACAATCATTACAGTAGCAACAATCATCTTATGTCATACAAACAAAAAGTAGAACAAGAAAAATAAGATAACTATTGGGTTACCTGCCAACTAGCGGTATTGTTTTACGCCCCTAGCTAGGAATAATGCATAGTTTCAAGTGTTTTCATCTTTGACACTCCACCCAAAAGTAGCCCTCGTGATAGATTCATAAGGTGGTTTAATTCTAGTGTTCCATCCCTTTATTTAATCGGAATTAGAAGCTTATGTTTCCCTCTTTCATATCAATAATTGCACCTATAGTTCATAGAAAAGGTCTCCCATGTATTATTGAACAAGACGGGTTGCCTTCAATATCAAGAACTATGAAATAAAGAGGCACATAATTTCTATTATCAAGTATAAGAACATCATTTACTCTACCCAAAGGTTTCTTGGTGGTAGAATCTGCAAGATGTAAATTAATGGAACACTCGTGTATATTGGTGGGGCTAAGTACGTCACATAAAGATTTAGGTATAATTGAAATGCTAGCACCAAGGTCACACAAAACATTTAATACATATTCTTCGAGCTTGATTTTAATAGTAGGTTCCCATTCATCATGAAACTTTCTAGGAATAGAGACTTGTAGCTCAAGTTTCTCATCGTAGGCTTTTAACATTGCTTCTACTATATGTTTAGTAAAAGCTTTATTTCTTTCATAACCATTGGGTGATATAATAATGGATTACAGAAAGGAAATACATTCTACTAAAGAGCAAATTTCATAACTAAAGTCCTTGTAATCCAAGATAGAGGGCACATCACTATTTAATGTTTTGACCTCTCCAAACCCACTTTTTCAATTTTATCATTGGAATCATCACCCTACAAGAAAATGGGACGCCTTCTAGCTAAAGTTGACTCATGTCCAATCCCTTTATCATCTATTTTCATATTAGTAAACAAAAAATCAATGGGATAAGTACCAGTCAATTTAAGATCTTCATCACGATTACGACAAAAACCGGGTGGAAGAACCTTTTCTAAGAATTCTCGTTTGGCTCTCAACCTCGCGGTCCTCGGATTACTCTCACTAATAAATATTTGGATCTATTTAATGGACTCATTGATATTGTGCTTTGGTGGCAAATTTTTATTTTTAAGAATTTCCATATCAAGAGCAGTTTTGTCCATGTTCCTAGCCAAATTGTCAACTTTATGCAACTTTTCTTCTACCATAGTATTAAAAACATTTTGAGAACTAACGAATTATTTAATGGTGTTCTCAAGATCAGAGGATAACCTATTACTATTTTTTGAATAATTGCTATAATATTTTCCATAATTGTTAGAGGAATTACCGGGGTATGGTTGAAATTTCCTCTATAAGCATTGTTGTTGAAATTGTTTCACGAGATAAAGTTCACACCAATATCATTATAATTTTCCTCAATCAAAGTAGACAACGGATATCAGTGGTATCAACACAAGAATTCTTACTACCAACCATATTCATAAGAGCATCCACTTTCTCATTCAAAATAGTGATTTCCTTAACATAATTTACCTTCTTACCAGTTGGAGCTCTGTCGGTATGCGATCGAGAATAGTTTGTCATGATGTTGTCTATAAGTTTTGGTGGCTTCTCCCAATGTCACCTCCATGAAGGTATCACCTACGGTAGAATCTCAAAGATTTCTAGACACAACAATTAGTCCAACATAGATATTTTGGATAATCATCCATAAGTGCAAACCATGAGTAGGGCAATTTTTAATCATCAATTTCATCCTCTCCCAAGATTGTGCAACAGGTTCTTGATAATTTTGCTTAAAATTCATAATTTTATTTCTAAGGGAGATGACCTTAGCAGGAGGAAAATACTTCATAATAAAAGCATCTTTACATTTATCCCATGTTCCAATATATTACATGGTAAAGATGAGAACCAAGATTTAGCTTTATCTCAAAGTGAAAAAGGAAACAATTTTAATTTGAACACATCATTATATCTATCCTTTTTTCTTTTGCATATCATATAATTGAATAAAAGTATTTAGATGAGGAGTGAGATCTTCATCCTTCACTTCCCGGGAATTGCTCTTTCACCACAAGATTCGGCAATGCAACATTTATATCATAAGACTCTGCACTAGTGGCGGGTGGTATAGGAGTACTAATAAGATCATTGTTATTAGTATTTGAGAAATCACACAACATAGTGTTATCTTGAGACTTGGTGACCGAGCAAGGAAAGTAACAAGCAAAACAAGTAAATTGGCAAAGATAAATATTTTGTTTGTTTGTTTTTATAGCAAGAAAAATATAACAGAAAATAAAAAGTAGAACAAGTGAATGATAATTTGTCATAAGGTACTTGATAGTAAGTAGATGATACTCCCCGATAACGGTGCGAGAAATTCTTCCTCATACTTTTGATCTGCATTGGGTTTTTCCCCGAAGAGGAGGGGATGATGCAACACACTATAGACAAATATTTCCCCAAGTGATAAGCAAGGTTGTCGAACCAATAGGAGGATCACACAACTTCCCGTATTTAGCACCTACACACAAAAGAGCAAACACTTGCACCCAACGCGGGCAAGAGGGTTGTCAATCCCCTTGAACTCGTTACTTACAAGTAATAAGTAGTGATAGATAGATAACTGAAATATATTAAATATAAAAAGTAAATGAAAATAATAAAAAGTAGCAAGGTATTTTGTATTTTTGTAAATATATTTTTGAATAGACCCCGGGGCAATAGTGTTCGCTAGAGACTTCTTTCTCAAAGAAGGCATACGGTGGGTAACTAAAATTACTATTGGGCAACTGATAAAAAAACGCATAGTTCTGCAATATTTATTCACGACAATGACCATGTGTATATAGGCATGTTGTCTATAAACAAGTAGACCGACTCGTGCTTGCATTTACTATTATTACTCCACCCATCAGCCGTTATCCAGCAAGCATCTAGAGTATTAAGTAAAACAAAGTAATGCTATGAGAACAATGAGATGATGTAGACAAAGTAAATCCAATTAATATGAATAGGCCCCATTTATTTTTTCTTAGTGGCAAAAATACAAATACATGTCTTTTCCCCTACTTTGTTAGTGCACTGATACCATTACGTGCTATGCAAACTGTTTTTACCCCCTTTTCCGCGACGGAGTTTTAAACCGTCTCGTTGTTGGTGTGGGTGATAGGGGGGTCCTTCCCACATTACCCACAAACAGTCGGGGATAGGCGCATATCTACTGACGATTGCCATAGATTAAACGTATGAGAAGTCACGTGTGTCCCACATGTTACATCTCTACATTACGTTTCTGATCTGAGAGACATCCAAAACGATTACGCCGCTATAGTCATGTGGAAAAGGTGGATATCACAAGCATTTAATGTATCGATGTTCTTGCGATAGGTACGTTATCGCACACAGCTCAAAAATATAAAATGTGTGTGGTGCTTCTGCTATCGCCAACGTGTCCATTTTCATAACTGTGCACGGTAGGTATTCCTATCACATGCGGGCTCCATATATGCACCATCTACTTTTTGTCCATGATTAGCCACGCATATAGGTGTGAAACATTTGTGGTATTACCATGAATCACACATGCATATGAGAAGAAATAGTGTGTGCATTCGTCGACCATCGCAAACGTTTCACGTCAAAGAACCGTTTGTTCTAAAAATTTCCATCGCACACGTTGTTTTCTTGATAACTGTATATCAATTATTTAATTTGCTCCTATTTAATTTTAGTTATCCTTGTAAATTATTATTAGAATTTTAAACTTTGAAATATGAAACGTGGAATTCATATTATCAGCACAATGGTTCAACAACCAATCCATAAATAAAATTCTCAGTACAGCATGTTCAATAATTACACGATTAGGAAGCAATTAACTATGATGAACTACAATATTAAGAGGCGGTAAAGGTGAAGAGACAAGTGTAAATAAATTTGGCTGTTGATGGTGTTGAAGAAGAGGAATGCCCATAATGTGCCCCTCCTGCGTGCCGTAGGCACGAACAACTTTTGTCCATCCCATTGTGACGATCGCCCACCCATCCTTCATCGCCTTCAGGAAGACTTCTAGACCATTATCATGGTAGTATGAAATATATACTTTAACCTTAGTTGCGTCCACTTCGGTCATGTAGTTTGCAAGGTAAGCATCAGCAAATTGCTTCGGAAACCACTTAAAAGAGAAAACTTTCAGATACTCATGTCTAATAGAGTAACTCGTTGTGAGCAGGGGGAAAAGGCATCACATTACTTACCATCCTAAACTTCTCTGTTGTCTTGGAAAAAGTAGAAAGAAAGATCTTAATTCCCATCACCCGTTCCTTTCGCCTTACAATCTTTCTTAGTTTCCTCACATGATGCTTGTTCATGAATATCTCATTGTCCCATACACAAAAGAGATTGAAGCATAGATCAGTACTGCTGATATATGTACGTACATGCAAAAAGTAAATGTTAGAAGCTAAACTACAATTGCATAAATGGTGTAAAATACAACGGCCTACGTTCCTAAGTACAAGTATTTTTAGATATTTCAATATGAACTACATACGGATGTATATAGACATAGTTTAGATTAGAATGTAGATTCACTCATTTTTCTCCGTATGTAGTCTATATTGGAATCTCTAAAAATACTTATAGTTAGAACATATGGTGTATAAGACATGGGATGCATCTAAACTTGATGGAAAACAACGACATCCCCCATTGTAGCCCTCGTAAGTACATGGAAACGCAATGTTAAGTACACCAGGGTTAACATCCACCAAAAATAGCAAATGGTAATAAAACGGCAACATCTGTAGTGGTATCTTCATTGTGAAAGAGTAGCATGGTAGCAAAGGTATGGATTAAAAAATGGACATAATTGTTTACCACAACAGGCAAGTTTCACTACACACAACCGTATGGTCAATGAAACTGGTGCAGATTACTGATAAAAATGAAATTGACCGAGTTAGACATCACAAGGCAGGTCCTGCTAGAGTAGAGAATGGCACTGTTGTCTATAGAAGGGTAGGGAAAATAGATAAGACGGGTCAGGCGCGTTTATTATAACATGCTTAATACATCAACCATACAAAACATGGCCATTGCCACTGGTATTGTAGCATTCAACTGGTCAGTTCGTACTTGGTAAGCCATGAGGTGTAGTTGTTGGGGTTCTTCATATGGGCAAGAGCCCGACCCAAGTCGGCCGCAATGGAGGCGAGGTGTTCTCTGGTTCAAAGCATGGATCAGTGCCGCTGACATGTGTACCTACAAGAATCAAGTAAATCTTAGAAGTTTAACGGAAACTGCACAAATGATGTAAAATATTATACAGATGGGATGCAGATAACCTCGATGGCAAACAACATCATCGCCCGTTATGGCCTTGTGTAACTACATGGAAAGGCATGTTAACTATAATATGGTTAGCATCCACCAAAAATAGAAAATGGAAATAAAACGACACCATCTTTGGTATATCTTCATTGCACAGAGTAGGACGGTAGCAAAGGGACAAATTACAAAATGGATACAACTATTAATTGCAACAAGCTTAATAGCATCCTAAGTCATGTTTTGTAAGTTCGTAGCTGCTATTGGTGAAATTGAGCTAGATATTTCATACTTGAACATCACACAGTGTGCAGTACTGAAAATAACAAGGCACGTTTAACTACACGCAACCTAGTATAGCAAATGAAACTAGTACTGATATAAATGCAATTGATAGAGTGAAACATTGTAAGGTAAGTGCTGACATAGCAAAGAATGACACTTTTGTCTATAAAAAGGTAAGGAAAATAGCTAAGACATGTTAGCCCTGTTTACTACAACATGCTAATGCGTACAAAACATAGCCATTGCAACTGGTATTGGTAAGACTGAACTGGACAGTTCATACTTGGTAAGTCCCGAGGGGTAGTTGCTGGGGCACTTCAACTTGGCCAGAGCCCGCCCCAAGTCAGCAGTGGCAGAGGCGAGGTGTTCCTCCGGGTCAAACGGTGGATCAATGCCCTAACATGTGTACCTGCAGGGAACCAATAAATGTTAGAAGTTAACTGCAATTGTGCAAATGATGTGAAATACTGGAAGACATGGGCTGCATCTAACCTCTACGGCAAACAATAGCACCGCCTGTTATGGCCCCGCGTATGTACATGGATGGGCATGTTAAGTACAACATGGTTAGCATCCATCAAAAATAGCAAATGGAAATAAAACGACAACATCTCTAGTGATATCATTATTGCAGAGAGTGGCATGGTAGCAAAGGGAGAGATTAACAAAATGGATACAACTGCTAACTACTACAGGCTTAACAACATCCCGAGTCATGTATTGTAAGTTTATTGCCGGTATTGGTGAAATTTAGATGGACAGTTAATACTTGAACATCACACAGTGTGCAGTACTGAAATAAACAAGGCACGAACATGCTTAATACATCAACCATACAAAACATAGCCATTGCAACCGGTATTGGTAAGATTGAGCTGGTCATATCATACATGGTAAATCATTGGGGGTAGTCGATGGGGCACTTCATCTGGGCTAGAGCCTGCACCAAGTCGGCGGCGGCGGAGGAGATGTGTTTCTCCGAGTCGACCACCATTAGATCCTCGACCTCCACGTGATATGTGGTTGGGCTTGCAGGACGATTGATACGTACATTTTGCATCATGAATATTTATTGATATTTGTGTTATTATTGTCCATTATTCCATGTTATTATGTAGTTCTTATGCTTCTTCTCTCTGAATATGCAAGGTACATCACAAAGAGGGAAGTATCTAGAAACTGGAATTCCGGACCGAGAAACCGAGAAAAAGGCAGAAAAATCAACTTTCTCCAAATGACATGAAACTTCATGGAGATTTTTTCTGGAATATATAAGAAATATTGGGCCAAAAGTATACCGGAGAGGGGCATCCAGCTGGGCACAAGCCAACAGGGCGCCCCCCTGGTCGCGCCCTGATGGCTTGTGGGACCCCTACCGGCCCTCCGATGAATCTCTTCTCTTATATGGTGTGTTCTAACCTTGAAAAAATCAAGAGATAACTTTAGGGATGAAGCACCACCATCTCGAGGTGGAAAGCTGGGCACATGCCCTTTTGCTTTCCGGCAGAGCGATTCTGCTAGAGGAATTCCTCTTTGGGAGGGGGAAATCGAAGCCATGGTCATCACCAACCTTCCTCCTTCATGAGAAATCCAATTTTCATCAACATCTTCACGAGAACCGTCTCATATCCAACCCTAGTTCATCTCATGTAGTCAATCTTTGCCTCAAAACCTCAGATTAGTATGTGTGGGTTGCTAGTTGTGTTAATTACATGTTATAGTTCTTGCTAGTTGCATTACTTGGTGGAAGACATTATGTCTGGATCCTTAATAATTAGTATTATACCTCAGATGTTGAACATGTTGATGACGTGTGCATAGTTAATATTGTCCCTAAGGACATGGGAGAAGTCTTGTTATAACTAATCATATAAAGTTGGTACTCGTTCGATATTTTGATGATATGTATGTTGTTACTTCCTTTAGTGGTGTCATGTGAACGTCGACTACATGACACTTCACCATGTTATGGGCCTAAGGGAAGTCATTATGGAGTAACAAGTATATGATGTGTTGTGAGAGTGACACAAGCTTAAACCCCAGTTTATGCATTGCTTCATAAGGGGCTGATTTGGATCCACATGTTTCATACTATGGTTAGATTTATCTTAATTTTTATTTCGTAGTTGTGGATGCTTGCGAGATGGTTTACTCATAAGTAGGTTGTTAGTTCAAGTAAGAACAACACCTTAGTACCGGTCCACCCACATATCAAGTTATCAAAGTAGCGAACATAAATCAACTTAACATGATGAACATGACTAGAGTGATATTTCCATGTGTCCTCGGGAGTACTTGCTTTATATAATTCAGTCCATCCCTTTGCTATAAAAAGGATTGGGATACGTTGCTTCACCTTTGTTACTATTGTTACTCATCACCGCTTATGAATTATCTTGCTACAAAACTTCTATCACTTCTAATTACAACACTTACAGAGAATACCTTGCTAAAAACTACTTATTATTTCCTTCTTCTCCTTGTTGGGTTTGACACTCTTACTTATTGAAAGTACTACAATTAATCCCCTATAATTGTGGGTCATCAAGACTCTTTTCTAGCGTCGTTGTCGGGGAGTGAAGCGCCTTTGGTAAGGAAACATTTTCTGTATGTGCTGACATTTATTGTTGCTTGTTACTATGAACGGTCACCCCTTGAGTGGCTTGTTCGGGGCATCTTCTCCTTGAATGGAAGTTGAGGAAATTGTTCCTCAACTTGATGAACCTACTGAAAATATTTATTAGGAGATTCCTTCGGGTATGGTAGATAAACTGTTGGCTAATCCTTATAACGGTTCAACTCATCCTGATTATCATTTAAGTATGTTGATGAGATTTGAGGACTGTTTAAGCTTTCAGGTCTACCTATAGACAAAGTCAAGAAGAAAGTTTTCCCTTTATCTTTGTAGGGAAAGGAACTATTGTGGTACTTGCTATTGCATGATATTGGATCATGGGATTGGAATCACTTGAAACTAGAGTTTCATTAGAAGTTTTATCCTATGCATTTGATCATCATTATTAGAATTTATTTATAATTGCTGCCCTCGTGAAGGAGAAAGCGTCGCTCAAGCTTGGGGGAGGCTTAAATCTATGATGCACACTTTATCCAACCATGAGCTCTCAAGAGAATTGATCATACAAATTTTTTATGCTCGACTTTCTCATGATGATCAAACATTGCTCGATGCTTGTGCGGTCGGTTCCTATATGAAGGAGACTATTGAATTCGTATGGAATCTTCTCGAAAAGATTAAACACAATTCCTAAGATTGGGAACTCAGTAGAGGCAAAGCATCATGTATAAAATTTCAATTTTGATTGCATTAAATCTTTCATGGAAACTTCTCATTTTCGTAAGTTTAGCAACAAATATAGTCTTGATCCTGAGATAGTAGCTACCTTCTATGAATATTTTGCCACTTACGTTGATCTCCCGAAGGAGAGGTGGTTTAAATTCCATTCTCCTACTAAAAAAATACATGATGAACTTGTTGAAATAAAGAAGTAAGAAATAATTATTAACCATGTAGATATAGTTGTTCCTACTACTTACATGAAAAAAACCCTTTCCTATTAATATTAGAGAGCATGCTAGGGCTACAACAGTGGTTAATAAAAGTCATGTTAGGACACCTAAACCTTCTGAGCAAATAAATGTTGAGCCTAAGGTTGCTATGGTTAAAGACCTTCTAGCTGATAACATTGATGGGCAAGTTATTTACCTCTGTGATGAAGCTGCTAGAATTGCAAATCTTGTTAGAAATAAACTGAACGAACTTGATAAAAATAAAATAGTGGTAGGCACACCTATTATCTCGGTTAAGATTTGAGAACATTGCTACCATGTCCTCTGTGATCTAGGTCCTAGTATTAATGCTATACCACTTACATTATATCAAGAAATTATGCATGATATAGCACCCGTTTCGATAGAAGACATAGATATTACTATTAAACTTGTGAACCGAGATATTATATTGCCACTTTGGATTGTTAGAGATGTTGAAGTATTGTGTGTAAAAATAAAATACCCCACTGATTTTTTAGTACTTGGTTCATAACATGATATTCGGTAGACCTTTCTTGAATACTGTTAATGTTGAAATTAATTGTGCTACCGAGAATATCAAAGTTACCTTTGATGATATGTTCCATGAGTTCAATTTTTCAATGTTTTGTAAACAATCGCATGAAAATGAATTGCCGCATAAAGATGAAGTAATTGATCTAGCTTCTGTTGTTGAACCTCCTATAGATCCATTAGAACAGTTTCTGCTAGACCATGAGAATGATATGCACTTAAATGAAAGGAATGAATTAGATAGGATACTTCTTGATCAACAACCTAATCTTAAGCACAACTTACTGATAACCCACAAGTATAGGGGATCAATTGTAGCCTTTCTCCACAAGTAAGAGTGTCGAACCCAACGAGGAGCTAAAGGTAGGACAAATATTCCCTCAAGTTTTATCGACCACCGATACAACTCTACGCACACTTTACGTTCGCTTTACCTAGAACAAGTATGAAACTAGAAGTACTTTATAGGTGTGATAGGATAGGTTTGCAAGAAAAGAAAGAACACGTAAATAAAAATTAGGGGCTGGTTAGATAAAGAAACAATAACGTTAGTTTAACGAGTGTGGAAAAGTGGTGGTTAGAGTTGTGCAATTGTCCCTAAGCAATTGATTACATTACTAGACCAATAGCAAGTTTTATGTGAGAGAGGCCACTGCTAGCATGTCATCCCTTACTTGGAATTCTATGCACTTATGATTGGAACTATTAGCAAGCATCTGCAACCACTAACGTTCATTAAGGTAAAACCCAACCATAGCAATAAGATATATTGGTCCCCCTTCAATCCCGTATGCATCAATTTCTATGCTAGGCTGAAGCTTCTGTCACCCTTGCCCTCCAATAAATAGTCCTATCAACATACTACTGACCCTATGGTGTGATCCACGTGCGCGCTCATATGATGGGCACCAAAGGACAACAACATAACCACAAGCAAATTACACCAATCATAGCAATTCATCAATCACTGGTAGGACAACGAAAATCTACTCAGACATCATAGGATGGCAACACATCATTGGATAATAATATGAAGCATAAATCACCATGTTCAAGTAGATGGTACAGCGGGTTGCACGAGAGTGGACCGCTCAATATAGATGGGGGAAGGTGATGTAAGTGTTGGTGAAGATGACAGAGGTGTTGGTGTAGATCGTCGTCACACGATGATGTCCCGGGCGGCGTTCCGGCCCCACCGGGAGAGAGGGGGAGAGGGCCCCCCCCCCTTCTTCTTCTTCTTCCTTGACCTCCTCCCTAGATGGGAGAAAGGTTTCCCCTCTGGTCCATGGTCTCCATGGCAGCGGAGGGGCGAGAGCCCCTCCGAGATTGGATCTCTCTCTCTGTCCTTCTGTTTCTGCGCTACCAGATTCTGGCCTTTCACCGTTTCTTAAATTACCGGAGATCGGTAAGTCCTATTGGTCTGAAATTTTTACACGATTTTCTTCCGGATATTAGCTTTCTTGCGGCGAAAGAAGGCCCCCAACCGTCTTAGGGATTGGTCACAAGCCTGCCAGGCACGCCCTAGGGGGGCGCCTCTTGGGCTTGTGACCCCCTCGGGCATCGTTTCGCGTTGATTCTTCTTCCCAAAAATCATAAATATTCCATAAAAAATCACCGTAGGTTTTTTTATTGCGTTTGGACTTTGTTTGGTATGGATATTCCGCGAAACAAAAAACATGCAACAAACAGGAACTAGCACTGTGCACTGGATCAATATGTTAGTCCCAAAAATAGTATAAAAAGTTGCCAAAAGTATATGAAAGTTGTAGAATATTGGCATGAAGGAATAAAAAATTATAGATACGACGAAGACGTATCAACATCCCCAAGCTTAATTCCTGCTCGTCCTCGAGTAGGTACATGATAAAAAAGATAATTTTTGATGTGGAATGCTACCTAGCATAATCTTGACCATATAATCTAATCATGGCATGAATACTAAAACACGAGTGATTCGAAGCAATAGTCTGTCATTTGACATAAATACAATAATATTTCAAGCATACTAACAAAGCAATCATGTCTTCTCAAAATATCATGGCCAAAGAAAGTTATCCCTACAAAATCATATAGTCTGGCTATGCTCCATCTTCCCCACACAACGTATTTAAATCATGCACAACCCCGGTTTTAGCGAAGCAATTGTTTCATACTTTAGTGTTCTCAAACTTTTTCAACTTCCACGCAATACATGAGCGTGAGCCATGGACATAGCACTATAGGTGGAATAGAATATGGTGGTTGTGCAGAACACAAAAAGGAGGATATAGTCTCACATCAACTAGGCGTATCAACGGGCTATGGAGATGCCCATCAATAGATATCAATGAGAGTGAGTAGGGATTTCCATGCAACAGATGTAGAAGAGCTATAAGTGTATGAGATTTCAAAAAGAAACTAGTGGGTGTGCATCCAACTCGCTTGCTCACGAAGACCTAGGGCAATTTGAGGAAGCCCATCATTGGAATATACAAGCCAAGTCCTATAATGAAAATTTCCCACTACTCTATGAAAGTGACAACATAGGAGACTCTCTAGCATGAAGATCATGGTGCTACTTTCAAGCACAAGTGTGGTAAAGGATAGTAGCATTGTCCCTTCTCTCTTTTCTCTTACTTTTTTTATAGTTTTTTTGTCCCCTTTTTTTGGTGGGCTTCTTTGGTCTCTTTTTTTATTTGGGCTTCATTGGCCTCTTTTATGACTTCCTCACATGGGACAATGCTCTAATAATGATGATCATCACACTTTTATTTACTTACAACTCGATAATTAGAACAAAATATGACTCTATATGAATGCCTCCGGTGGTGTACCGGGATGTGCAATGATCTAGCGTAGCAATGACATCAAAAAACAGACAAGCCATGAAAACATCATGCTAGCTATCTTACGATCATGCAAAGCAATATGACAATGATGGCGCGTGTCATAATAAACGGAACGATGGAAGTTGCATGGAAATATATCTCAGAATGGCTATGGAAATGCCATAATAGGTAGGTATGGTGGCTGTTTTGAGGAAGGGTATATGGTGGTTGTAATGCACCGGCGAAAGTTGTGCGGTACTAGAGAGTCTAGCAATGGTGGAAGGGTGAGAGTGCGTATAATCCATGGACTCGACATTATTCATAAATAACTCACATACTTATTGCAAAAGTCTATTAGTCATCGAAACAAGGTACAACACGCATGCTCCTAGGGGAAGGGTTGGTAGGAGATAACCATCACGCGATCCCGACCTCGACACAAAGGATGACAATCAATAAATAAATCATGCTCCGACTTCGTCACATAACGGTTCACCATACGTGCATGCTACGGGAATCACAAACCTTAACAAAAGTATTTCTACGAATACACAATTATTCACTAGCATGACTCTAATATCACATCTTCATGTCGCAAAACTATTGCAAGGAATCAAACATATCATATTCAGTGATCTACAAGTTTTATGTAGGATTTTATGACTAACCATGTGAATGACCAACTCCTATTAACTCTCTAAATAGGTATAAGTGAAGCATGAGAGTTTAATTCTTTCTACAAAAGATATGCCCCGCTCTAACAAATATAAGTGATGCAAAAGAGCATTCTACAAATGGCGGTTTTCTTTGTGTAGGGAAACATGCAATCTAAACTTCAAATGATATAAGTGAAGCACATGAAGCATTCTATAAAGCCATACTCAAAAGATATAAGTGAAGCGCAAAGAGCATTCTATAAATCATCCAAGGAATATCTCATACCAGCATGGTGCATAAAAGAAAAATGAAAAATAAACACAAAATACACTACAAGCATTTGCACATATCATGTGACAAATAAAAATATAGCTCCGAGCAAAAATTACCGATAGATTGTAGACGAAAGAGGGGATGCCTTCCGGGGCATCCCCAAGCTTAGACGCTTGAGTCTTCCTTGAATATTACGTTGGGGTGCCTCGGGCATCCCCAAGCTTAGGATCTTGCCTCTCCTTATTCCTTCATCCATCGTGGTCTCACCCAAAACTTGAAAACTTCAATCACACAAAACTCAACAAAACCTTCGCGAGATCCGTTAGTATAATAAAGTAAATCACCACTTTAAGTACTGTTATGAACTCATTACAAATTCATATTAGCATTATATCTACTGTAATCCAACTTCACCATGGTTCATACCCCCCGATACTACCCATAGATTCATCAAAATAAGAGAACAATGTAAAGAAAACAGAATCTGACAAAAACAGAACAGTCTGTAGTAATCTGAACTTATACCATACTTATGATACTCCAAAAATTCTGAAAAACTTATGATAATTAAGGAAATTTGTATACCAATCAGCAGCAAAGAGAATCAACTCAATATCACTCTCTATATAGGAATTAAAAATAATTTCATCAGCACAAAGTTTCTGTCTTTTTCAGCATGATCAAACAACTATCACCCAAACTAATCATAAAGGCTTTACTTGTCAATTTTTTTATAATACGACGGAATTGTACTAGGGGATAATTATTTTTGCGAGAAACTTCCATGAAAAATTCTACATTGTTTCCATGAGCATGAACACAAGTGTTCAAGGTCGACCCTCACTTCCGCAATGCATCACCTTTCAATCGCTTCTCTTTTTGAAAAAGTTTTAAGTTCCCCTCTATATTTTTTTGTTTTTAAACTATATAAAAGCACTCAACAGAAATAAATGACTCTCTAAAACTTCCGGGTTGTCTCCCAGGCACCGCTTTCTTTAAAGCCATTAAGCTAGGCATAAAGTGCTCAAGTAATGGATCCACCCGGATCCCAAGGTATATCAAAGCCAATTTTAATTAACAATGATTTTGTAATTTAGTAGTGAGCACAAGGTAACATATATCACGCAATGACGAATTATAACTATCTTCCTATGCATTGGCATGTCATAAAAGAACAATTCATGGACATCAAGTAAAGGCCAATACATAGCATAAGCAGTTTCTTGCAATTTTATTGTATTGGAAACATAGAGAGGTGGAGATGTAGTTCCTCTCTCATAATAGTTCCAAGTAGGAGCATCAAGCACATGCATATTATATTCATAAAAATCATCAAGTGTAATAGTAGAAGGCAACCCATCTATGTAATCCCTAATAAGAGCAAACTTCTTCGATATAGTGTCGTTGGGAGAGTTCAAAAAGATAATAGGACTATCATAAGTGGGTGCGATAGCAACAATTTCATGTTTAACATAACGAACTATAGCAAGTTCATCTTCATAAGAATCATTCATATTCGCATCATGGCCACAAGCATAGAAAGCATCAAGTTCATCAAAAAGGGATATTTCAAACCAATCCAAGGGATCATAGCAATCAACATAGCATTCATCCTTCGGTAAGAACGAAGGGAAATTAAACAATGTATGAGTTGAAGAGTTACTCTCATTAGAAGGTGGACACAGTAGCTAGTCCGCTCTTCCTCCTTTTGTCCTTCGCTCTCCTCGTCATCTTTTTCATCTAATGAGCTCACAGTTTCAGCATTTTCTTCTTCCATAGTTTCCTGTAAAATATTAGTCTCTTCTTGAGCAGCGTAGAATTTCTCCATAAATCGATCAATATGGGCACTATATTCATAATTAGTATAAAAATAACGAAGCATAACCAAATTTTCGGATCGGTAAGCTGGATCATCATTATCATCACACCTTTTAAATAGAACTTCAATTTCATAAGCACCCATAAAAGCAACAAACTCTTCTATTTGTTCCACATCATAGTAATCATATATACCATTAGCATAAGAAGACATGGTTTCATTAGCATTAAATTTACAAGAAAAGGGAAGGTGTTTAGCCTTCATCCTAGAGCAACAAGTGATATCATATCTCGAGCATAGCTCCCAAGCATACCATTTCAACATATGAATTTGATCCCCTAATAGTTTCCCTTTTTGAGTCAAGCGATAATCCCTAAAGTATTCACGAGGATCCAACGTGTATCCCATTATATAATTTAATGGGGTTTTCTCAGGATTATTAAAGAAGAGCATAATATTTTCCGCATAACGAGCATCGAGGGTTTTAGGAGGTTCCCCATCTCCATGAGTAGCAAGTACACCTAGTTTTTTTGGTATTTCGTGTTCCATATCCATAACTAAAGATAGAGAACAACTTAGAACATCAAATAAGTCTACTTAGTGATAAAGCAAACAAGCACACACGAGAATATTCACCCCACGCTATTGCTCCCCGGCAACGGCGCCAGAAAAAGTTCTTGATAACCCACAAGTATAGGGGATCAATTGTAGCCTTTCTCGATAAGTAAGAGTGTCGAACCCAACGAGGAGCTAAAGGTAGGACAAATATTCCCTCAAGTTCTATCGACCACCGATACAACTCTACGCACACTTTACGTTCGCTTTACCTAGAACAAGTATGAAACTAGAAGTACTTTGTAGGTGTGATAGGATAGGTTTGCAAGAAAAGAAAGCACACGTAAATAAAAACTAGGGGATGGTTAGATAATGAAACAATTACGTTAGTTTAACGAGTGTGGAAAAGTGGTGGTAGAAGTTGTGGAATTGTCCCTAAGCAATTGACTACGTTACTAGACCGATAGCAAGTTTTATGTGGGAGAGGCCACTGCTAGCATGTCATCCCTTACTTGGAATTCTATGCACTTATGATTGGAACTATTAACAAGCATCCGCAACTACTAACGTTCATTAAGGTAAAACCCAACCATAGCAATAAGATATGTTGGTCCCCCTTCAACCCTGTATGCATCAATTTCTATGCTAGGCTGAAGCTTCTGTCACCCTTGCCGTCCAATACATAGTCCTATCAACATACTACTAACCCTATGGTGTGATCCACGCACGCGCTCATATGATGGGCACCAAAGGACAACAACATAACCACAAGCAAATTAAACCAATCATAGCAATTCATCAATCACCGATAGGACAACGAAAATCTACTCAGACATCATAGGATGGCTGATGGGGTTATAATCCCAGGGTAGGGTCATAGGTCTGCCCTATAGGTCCTACCCAAGAACTACCCTTCATAGAAGAAAAGTCCCTTAGACAGTTCCGACTGAACTAAGGACACCCCACCATCCAGTCGGTGACGATCCACTCGGAGCATATTTAACGTACCGACTAGAATCCACTCTGTACATCGTAACTTCCCACGAGGGCAACTGTCATACGTTTTTATACACCATTATTAGCATTTAAAGTTACGTTACCTGTAACGTAGGCATTTATTCACCACTATTCCACCCTTGTCCACTGGGCCATTATGAAGGGCAGCGCACTCTATATAAGCCGCCCTTCCCCACTGGTGCAAGGGTTGGCACTTGCTGTAATCCTATAATCCACTCGACACGAAGCTCCCAAGAGCACTGAGACGTAGGGCTTTTACCACCACCGTAGAGGGGCATGAACTCATACATCCTCGCCGTAGCTAAGGCTCTGCCCATACTTTCGTACCCCATACTTCTACTGTCAGACTTATACCCACGACAGTTGGCGCCCACCGTGGGGCACGCGTCTGAGCGACTTCCGGCGAGTTTGCGATGTCATGTTTTCGTCATGTCATCCGGCGGAGATCTGTGCATGGGTCATGAGATCTTCTTCGGTGCCCTCTCCTTCATCGCCGATGATTCGGCATGGCTTCGGGATGTGCCCCTCGACATCGAGGCGCTTCCTAGTCGAGGGGCTACGCACTTCCGTGCCAGTTCCCGCGGTGTTCTTCTTCTTCAACCATCGACCCCGGTGTCGATCTTCGCCCCCGTCACGCGCCGCAACAAGCGATCCCGTCGTCCGCGGCTCCAGTGTTGGGTGCGACACGCCCAGGCGCGACAGAGCGCATCCTCCTCTCAAGTGGCGGTGCTCGAATCGGTTGTGGTCCCGCCACCATCCCAGTGCTTGGAGTCAGTTCCGACTGAGCTACCTTCCGAGTATCCAGGTCGCGGGCCTGCAGCCGAAGTTCTCATGGCCGATTCCCATGAAAGTCCCCTCGGGACTGGTCGGAATGAGCTTGAGTTCAGAGAATCATCTGGCGTTCGTCGTCAACACCATCGTTCTTCCAGTCGACGCACTCGCCAGAGCAACGTCGAGGTGTTCCGCACACCCATCCTCAACTTGGCTGTAGCCGCCAGGATAGCCGATTCTCTCCAGCCGACTGATTCAGAGGCTGGTAGAGGAATCGAGCAGATCCGTGCCCTGTTGCATACGGCGCAACATCAAAATTCGGCGGTCTCCCAGTTGCACAACATGATCCACAACAGTTCTGTTCAAGCGAACACGCATCGGTCGGTTTTCAGTCCCGACTCTCATCAGTGACGCAGAGGGGGCAGCCGTTCGAGGGACCCGAGTCGGAATCCACTTCCCATTCGGTCTCATCCAGAAGATCGTCGCCGTTCACGTACTCCTCTGCGGGGTGGGCCTTACGGGCCCCAGCATCACGATGAGCGTCCTTGGGCGGTGACACGCATGATCCAAGGCTTGATGCAAGAGGGTACATCGCCCAGAAGAAGGTCGACAAAAGTCGAGCCCACCATGATGGTCACGATAGAGACCGTCTGAGTGGAAGCACGACCGTTGTTTCTGGCCCCGAGTGCTTCAGTCGGGACATCCGCTCAGCTGACATCCCTCCCAACTTCTGATTGGCGATGGGAATCAGCAAGTTCACAGGAGAGTCCAAACCAGAAACTTGGTTGGACGACTACAGAGTGGCGGTCCAGATCGATGGCGGAGATGACCATGTCTCCATGAAACATCTCCCACTGATGCTCGATGGTTCGGCGTGAGCCTCGTTGAACCAGTTAGCTCCGTCAAGCATCTACAGCTGGGCAGATTTGGCCCGTGTCTTCATCAGGACCTTCGAGGGTACGTGCAAACGCCCTGTTGGTCTCGTAGAGCTCCAACACTGTGTCCAGAAGCAGAACGAGCCCTTGCACGATTTCATCCAGCGCTGGACGACCCTCTACCACACGGTGGAGAACGTCACAGAGCACTAAGCAGTCTGCGCCTTCAAGGCAGGCGTGCGGTACAGAGATCTGTACCTGAAGTTCGGTCGGACATGCGACATCTCCATGAGCAAGATGATGGAGATAGCCGCGCGCTATGCAAATGGCGAAGAGGAGGACCGCATACGTAGCGGCAAGCATATGTCAGTCGCCAATGGAGATGGGAACAGCAATCGGAAGCAGAAGCAGAAAGCTCAATCCACTCCGCAGGCTGAGGCAGCAGCCGTTACAAATGTCAAGTTCAAAGGCAAGGGGAAAGTACAGTACACCCCCAAGAAGAGGCAGTCAGGAAATTGCATCCTGGATCAACCGTGTCCAATCCACACGAAGATGGGTGAAGAAGGCAATGCCATATTGCCGAAGCATACCACTCGGCAGTGTCGCCTCCTGATCCAAGGATTCGGTGAAGGACAGTCGAGTGAGAAGGAATCAGGCTGCGCAAATTCCTCATGGACGGCGGCAGCGGCTTGAACATCATGTACGCCGACACTCTCAAGGGAATGGGCATTTCGATGTCCAAACTTAGCGAGAGCAGTATGCAGTTCCACAGAGTCATCCCAGGAAGAAAGGCCAAATCACTCGGCCAGATTGCGTTGGATGTCGTCTTCGGCTCTGACAAGAACTTCCGCAAGGAGAAGCCGACATTCGAGGTGGTGGACTTCCAGAGTGCATACCATGCGATTCTGGGCCGTCCGGCATATACGCGTTTCATGGCCCGTCTATGTTACGTCTATTTGAAGCTGAAGATGCCAGGTCCCAAAGGTGTGATTACAGTCACAGACAATCGGCAGCGGGCCGAGGAATGTCTGCAACAGGGGTCGAGGATTGCTGATCATCAGATGGCTATTCTCGAGGTGGATGAGTACAAGAAGACCGCCGACCCCGCTGACCTGATGCGTTCAAAGAAGCCAGCTTCCAAGTCTGCATTCCAGTCGGTGGGAGACACGAAGAAAGTCAGCATCCACCCGACGGACGACGCCGCTGCCCCGACAAACATCTCCACCACCCTTGATCCAAAATAGGAAGCCGAGCTCATCCAATTCCTCCGTGAGAACTGGGACATTTTTGCATGGAAGCCTGCTGACATGCCAGGTGTACCCAGGGAGTTGGCTGAGCACCGACTGCATGTGGATCCTGCTGCTCGGCCCGTCCGAGAACGCCTGCATCGGTCCGCCGCGCACAAGAGGAAGGCAATCGGACAGGAGGTGGCTAAACTTTTGGCAGCCAACTTCATTCGCGAGGTACACCATTCCGAGTGGCTCGCTAATGTTGTCATGGTGCCCAAGAAGGACAAGTCTCTCCGAATGTGCATCGATTTCAAGCATCTCAATAAGGTCTGTCCGAAAGATCACTTCCCGCTCCCCCGCATTGATCAAATTGTTGATTCGACTACGGGTTGCGAGCGCTTATCCTTCCTTGATGCCTATTCGGGCTATCATCAGATCCGTCTGTATGGTCCAGATGAATTAAAAACAGCCTTCATCACCCCATTCGGGTGTTTCTGTTACATCACTATGCCATTCGGTTTGAAGAATGCAGGAGCAACTTTTTTGCGCATGATCCAAAAATGCCTCCTAGACCAGATCGGTCGAAACCTGGAGGCATATATGGATGATATCGTCGTCATGTCACGCAAAGGTTCCGACCTGCTGACTGACTTGGCAGAAACATTCGCCAACCACCATAGGTACGATATCAAGCTCAACCCAGCCAAGTGTTCATTCGGCGTTCCCAGCGGGAAGTTACTCGGTTTCTTCGTTTCCGAACGAGGGATCGATGTCAACCCCGAAAAGATCGGGAGCATTGTCCGAATGGAGCGGCCGGTAAGAGTACATGATGTTCAAAGGCTCACAGGTTGCCTAGCGGCTTTGAGCAGGTTTATCGCTCGACTCGGCGAGAAGGCGTTACCTCTGTACCGACTCATGAAGAAGTCAGATACCTTCGAGTGGACACACGAAGCCCAAATTGCATTCGACGACGTCAAAGCCCTGCTTTCCACCCAGCCGGTTCTTACTGCCCCGCTCAGTAAAGAACCCCTTCTTCTGTACATCGCGGCTACAAATCAAGTCGTCAGCACCGTTTTGACAGTCGAACGCGAAGAAGAAAGCAAAGCGTACAAGGTTCAGCGGCCAGTATATTATGTTTCCGAAGTCCTGACTCCTTCCAAAGAGAGGTATCCCCATTATCAGAAGCTTCTTTATGGGATCTACATGACTGCAAAGAAGGTGGCTCGTTATTTCCAAGACCACTCGGTGTCTGTCATATCTGATGCTCTATTGTCAGAAATTCTCCACAATCGGGACGCATCAGGCCGAGTGGCAAAGTGGGCAATGGATATGCTATACTGTGACATAAAGTTCGAAGCCAAGAAAGCTATAAAGTCTCAACCTCTTGCTGATTTCATAGCGGAATGGGTAGAACAACAGCAACCGACTCACGTCTACTCGGCTCATTGGACCATGTTCTTCGATGGGTCCAAGAGGTTGAATGGCTCCGGCGCTGGCGTAGTGCTTATATCCCCAAAAGGTGATAAACTCAAGTATGTGTTGCAGATACATTTTGATTCTTCCAACAACGAAGCAGAGTACGAACCTCTCCTTTACGGGTTGCGCATGGCCATCACACTCGGCGTCCGTCGCCTGATGGTCTATGGCGACTCAGATCTGGTGGTTAATCAAGTAATGAAGGAATGGGATGTAAGGAACCCCACCATGACTGCATACTGCAACGCAGTAAGGAAGCTCGAGAAGAAGTTCGAAGGTCTGGAACTTCACCATGTTCCCCGACTGAAAAACCAAGCAGCAGATGTATTGGCAAAACTTGGATCCACTCGGAGACCGGTCCCGAGTGATGTCTGCCTCGAGCACCTACACCTCCCCTCGGTGAAAGAAGATCCTTTTACAGAGGAACCAGTAGAACCGAAGAGCTCAACAGATCCGACTGAAGTCGAGGTCCCCGCTGTGGTTGATTTGTTCATGGAGATTCTAGCTGTCATTCCAGAATGGACTTTGCCGTTCATTGCGTACATCATGAGGCAAGAGTTACCGGAAGACGAAGTCCAAGCTAGACAGATCGTTCGCAGGTCGAAGTCCTTCACCGTCATTGATGACCAGTTGTACAGGGAAAGTGTTTCAGGCGTCCTTCAGCGGTGTATCTCTCCTGAGGAGGGACAGTTAATCTTGGAAGAAATTCACTCGGGAACCTGCGGTCATCATGCCTCCTCAAGGGCAATCGTCGCCAAAGCATTCAGAGCTGGTTTCTTCTGGTTGCAGGCGAATGAAATGGCAAACTATATGGTCGACCGTTGCGAAGGGTGTCAGTTCTATTCAAACAAGTCCCACAAGCCAACGTCTGCACTGAAGACAATTCCTCTTGCTTGGCCATTCGCCGTGTGGGGATTGGATACAATCGAACCATTCAGAATAGGCCAAGGAGGATTCACTCATCTGCTGGTAGCAGTCGACAAGTTTACCAAGTGGATTGAAGCCAAGCCTATCAAGAAGCTTGAAGCCCTTACGGCCATCAAATTTATCACAGACATCATCGCCAGATACAGGGTTCCGCACAGCATAATCACCGACAATGGCACAAACTTTGACTCGGACAGGTTCAAAGGTTTTTGCACAGGCCAAGGTATCTGAGTGGATTTTGCATCCGTGGCGCACCCCCAAACAAACGTGCAAGCAGAGCGGGCGAATGGTATTATTCTTCAAGGGATGAAGCCTCGACTCCTGCGAGAAGTTGGACATGCCGAGCTGCCTTCGGTGTTGTGGGGCCTCCGCACAACCCCGAATAGATCGATAGGGCGATCCCCATTTTTCCTCGTTTATGGAGCAGAGGCAGTCCTTCCGAACTCTTCTCCAAAGCCGAAGCAGAGCAAGCCAGGAAAGACGGAGTGGACCTTCTAGAAGAAGAGCGTGAGATGGCACGGATCCATTCGACAATTTATCAACAAGATCTGCGGCAATTTCACGCGCGGCACGTCAGGAGCCTCACGTTCCAAGCAGGCGACCTGGTGCTCCGAGTGGATCAACAGAGACCACACAAGTTGGCTCCTTCCTGGGAAGGACCATTCATCATCTCTAAGGTGCTGAACAACGGAGCATATCGAATCTACAACCTCGACAGGGAAACGGACGAGCCGCGAGCATGGAATGGAGATCTACTGAAGCGCTTCTACACATAACCGTCGATGGAGTCGATGTAAAGAACAAGTATCATTGAAGTAATACAAAGCAGATTGACTTCTTGCCGATTCAAAATTCTTCCGTGTTTGCAGACTCCGGTCTAAAAAATCAACTCCGAGTGTGCACTAAAAGTCACGCTCAGGGACTTAGCTGCGACCTAGAGTCGCCTAAGTACAAACTCGCTCCGAGTGTGCACGAAAAGTCACACTCAGGGACTTAGCCGTGACCCAGAGTCGCCTAAGTACAAACTCGCTCCGAGTGTGCACTAAAAGTCACACTCGGAGACTTAGCTGCGACCCAGAGTCGCCTAAGTACAAACTCGCTCCGAGTGTGCACGAAAAGTCACACTCGGAGACTTAGCTGTGACCCAGAGTCGCCTAAGTACAAACTCGCTTCGAGTGTGCACTAAAAGTCACACTTCGAGACTTAGCTGCGACCTAGAGTCGCCTAAGTATAAACTCGCTCCGAGTATGCACTAAAAGTCACACTCGGGGACTTAGCTGCGACCCAGAGTCGCCTAAGTACAAACTCACTCCGAGTGTGCACGAAAAGTCACACTAGGAGACTTAGCTGCGACCCAGAGTCGCCTAAGTACAAACTCGCTCCGAGTGTGCACTAAAAGTCACACTCGGAGACTTAGCTGCGACCCAGAGTCGCCGAAGTACAAACTCGCTCCGAGTGTGCACTGAAAGTCACACTCGGGGACTTAGCTGCGACCCAGAGTCGCTTAAGCAAAAAACTCACTCCGAGTGTGCACGAAAAGTCACACTCGAGGACTTAGCTGCGACTCAGATTCGCCTGAGTAAAAAGCTTCATCCGAGTGTATACTCGAGATACACTCGGAGGCTTAGCAGACCCTCATTGAGGCTCATGTGGATGTGAAGACAACTGACAACTACATGAGTAACAACTCACTCCGAGTGTGCACGAAAAGTCACACTTGGGGACTTAGCTGCGACTCAGAGTTGCCTGAGTAAAAATCTTCCTCCGAGTGTATACTCGATATACACTCGGAGGCTTAGCAGACCCTCATTGAGGCTGATGTGGATCTGAAGACAACTGACAACTACATGAGTAACAACTCACTCCGAGTGTGCACGAAAAGTCACACTTGGGGACTTAGCTGCGACTCAAAGTCGCCTAAGTAAAAAGCTTCCTCCGAGTGTATACTCGATATACACTCGGAGGCTTAGCAGACCCTCATTGAGGCTGATGTGGATGTGAAGACAACTGACAACTACATGAGTAACAACTCGCTCCGAGTGCACACTAACAGTCACACTCGGGGACTTAGCTGCGACCCAGAGTCGCCTAAGTAAAAACTCGCTCCGAGTGTGCACCAAAAGTCACACTCGGGGACTTAGCCGCGACCCAGAGTCGCCTAAGTAAAAACTCGCTCCGAATGTGCGCCTAAAGTCACACTCGGAGACTTAGCTGCGAACCAGAGTCGCCTAAGTAAAGAGCTTCCTCCGAGTGGGCACTCGAGATACACTCGGAGGCTTAGCAGACCCTCATTGAGGCTCATGTGGATGTGAAGACAATTGACAACTACATGCTCCGCATGTTTTCCATTGGCTTCACCAAGAGACGCCCAAACAAAAACCACGAGCAAAAATCGTGTCAAAAAAAACTCAGCGAAAGAAGAGCAAAAGATCCTATTTGAATTCAAGTTGGATCTACGATCAGTCGGCTCGGTGTGAATCAAGTTTATCCACACCGCACCACGAATGTAAATGCCAAGAGCAGTGGCCAAAGTTTAATACAAATTCCACTCGGCATACCAAGGTAAATGTGTGTTCACCATAAAGTTTTTTCAAGCGTCGCCGGGACTGGCAGGCTCCACAAAGGTGTCGAGGTCGATGCCATCTGCAATCCGAGTGGTTGTGTCGAGGAAGGTCTCTATGAAATCTTCAAATCGAAGCTTCTTGGTGTTGGCGACCTGCAACGTCTTCAGCTTTTCTTCGCGGGCTTCCATGCAGTGCACTCGGACCAGATATAGCGCCACGTCCGCACCACACCGAGCGGCAGACTTCTTCCATGCCTGCACTCTGCTTGGGACGTCCTCCAGCCGAGTCATCAACCCATCTATTTCGCTCCGGGAGTCGTCTTGTGGCCATAGCTCCTTGTCGATTCGGCCGACAACTTTTCTCAGGCGGCCAATGAAAGGGCCCACCCCGTTAAGGCGAGAATGCGCTCGGAGCATGTCCCGGTTAGCTTCATCGCCGAGTGAAACATTCGGAACAAGCGACCGTTCAATTTCGGCTGCTTCAGCCTCAACGTCCCGACAGAAATCTGCAAAGAAAAGACAAGCAGAAAATAAGTGCGGAGTGAACTCCAAAGTCAAAAAGCACTCGGCAAGAACTTACCACTAAGCAGTGCGACCATCTTCCTCGCCCAGTCGCTGACGTAGTTCTCCTGCGCTTTGCACCGACTGTTCATCACCTTCAGTTGGGCCATCCAGTCAGATCTCTCCTTCTTCATCTTTTCTACCTCGGCCACCAGTGCCTTGTTGGTTTCCAGAGATTCCTCCAAAGAATTCTCTCGGTCAGCGAGAGCCTTCTTCACGCCAGCCAGGTCATTCACAGCCACCTCCAAGTCCGCAGCAAGCTGAGTCTTCTCAGACTTCAGAGCATTGTACGCAGATCCCATTTCACAAGTCTTCTGGCAAAGAGACACAAAGGGAGGATCAGCCACATTCAACAAGGAAAAAGTCTCGACAGATATGACAAAACAATCAAAGATCAAAATTCTTCAGACCACTGCCGATGCAAGCAATCGACAGCGGTCTCGGGGACTACGCCCAGTGGGTTCACTGAGAGTGACCCCACTGGTATGAAGCTGGAACAGGTCGGCCCTATTGAGCTCCATAGCAAACCAACAACACTATGAGATTACTATTACTCGACCCGAGTAACACTACTCTCGGGGACTACACCCAGTGGGTGCACTCGGAGTGCCCCCATTGGTACCATTCGGGCAGATCAGCTCTGATCTGTTCAGATTACGGAAAATACATATAAAGACAACTGCCGGTGCAAGCACTCGGCAGAAGTCTCGGGGACTACACCCACTGGGTTCACTCAGAGTGAACCCACTGCAAAAGAAACCTATTGCATCCGAGTACCTCGCTGTAACACCCAGTGGGTTCCAAGAGGAATGTAAACACGTACTAGCGCACTTACTCGGATGTCGTCCCGAAGCTCCAAGCTCTTCTTGTACAGGGACGCGATGGAGTCATATGCTCCCTTGGCTTGGCCCACCATCAGCTCCACCTGCACCATGGCATCATTGGCGGCTCCTACCTGATCCTCCGGGAGGCGTCGGGCATCATATTGAACAGCCGACGGACCCGGCGCGGCAGAAGGCTCCCTGGGCATGCCGAGCTCCGCTCCAGTCGGTTCCGCCGTGAGGGCCACCCTCTCAGTCGGCGGCACCGTCACAGTCGGCGGCACGTTCATGGCGGGATCAGCAGCAGGTTGGATAACCCCAGGGACAGGCGCCAAAGCTAGTTCCGACCTCCTTTGGTCGTCATCGTCCAGATGGATCACCTCCGAAGGAAGCCCGACTGAACAAAATAAAATTACAGAAAAAGGTCAAGATCAAAGACAGCACTCGCGAAACAGTAATGTAGTTCTCAGAGTCGTGACAACGTACCTTGCTGGGACGTGGCAGCATTATCCGTGTCCATGGGATCATCGTCCTGGCGCGGCAGAGAGGTGGCGGAGGTAGCAGCTCTGTTGAGTGAAATCCACTCAACGGATAAACATGAGTTCCCAAAAAGAGGAGTTCAATCGGATATTGAAGGAAGATTAAACAGTAAAGATACTTACGCTGAGGCGACCAGGACAACGATCCTCATCCGGGGCAAGGCTTTCCGAGGTTTAGGCCCACTAGGTTTGGCCACCTTGGACGGCTGGTTCACGGGCTCGACAGAAGCAACCCTGGTTCTCTTCATGCTCCGAGCACTCGGAGCCACGGGAGGAGCTGGCGGAGCACTCGGGGCCGCCGGAGGAGCCGACGGAGCAGTGGGGTCATGACGGCGCTTGGTTCGGTGCTCTGGTGGTGAGGGTGGCGAGCTCTGCTCTCCATCCTCCTCCTCCTCCTCTTCCGTCTCCTCATCCGTCTCCCCACTGTCAGAGACGTAATTGGCGCTATCCGCGCTGCCTTCCTGGCTGCCCTCCTCTTCCTCGGCTGGATTCCCGTTCAAGACTCTAGAATGCCAGTTTGTCCACTCCTGCACAAAACACAGTCGGCAACGTCAGTCAGCGGGACAAGAAAAGCAATAAAGCTGAGAAGATTAAAAGCACTCGACAACATGTACTCACCTCATTCGGAGGAGGATTTTCGGCGCGGAAGGGCTTCACTCGCCGGGCTCCCACGGGGTTATCACACGCGCCTGTGATGCTGCGGACCCACGCATTCACAGTCTCCCCGCTCACGTCCTGTTGGGGATACTACCTGTTAAATAACCCGCCCTAGTTGGGCCGGGTCACCAAATCAGGCGATTCACCTAAACAATGATTTGGGCCTTAGCGTTATCAGCACGAAGGTCCTATGGCGTTTATGATTTCTGGAAAGTCTCCAAGCTGTGAAGGACGGAGACTTAGAGACCTCAGGGGTCACGATTTGTAGAAAGGAAAGTATCCTTGTAAACCCTAAGGGTTCGACCTGTATATAAAGGCGAGCCCTAGGGAAGGAGAGGGGGAGGTTAGAAATCATCGAGTGCTAGGTCTGGCGAGTTACGCCTTCCTTGTAATCGAAACCACATCAATACAAACCAAAGCAGGACGTAGGCCTTTACCTCTTCACGAGGGGCCGAACCTGGGTAAATCGCTGTGTCTCTCCCGCTTAACCCCTTTGAGTTGCCGCCAAGGTGCGATGGCTCCAGTATTAAGTCCTTTCACGAGGACATGTGCCGTGACAAAACCATGACAATTGGCGCCCACCATGGGGCCTGCGCACGGCGGAGTTGAGTTCTCAAAGGGAGCCGTACCAGGGTTTGGGAGTTACGCGACGGGGCTCATGACCCGGAGCCGCCGTGGGAAAACCTACATCGACAACCAGCGATGGGGGTCCGAAGCAGATTTGATTGAATCTGGTTACAGGGTCCCCTTCGGCAAGATCAACATCTTCATCGGCATGATCGGATCATCTGTGCATGAGCCGCACATCTCCACCGACATCGTCGAGCCGGCCAGGTACGTCCGCCCAGTAACAACGCCAAATCTGACTCGCCCGGTCTTGGTGGGGTTCACGCAGGGATCGGAGGAGCCAGAGCGCTCGGCGACTCAGGAAACTACACCGGTCAACTCTGATGACGAATCATCCATGGGCGATTCAGATTCAATCCGGTCTCTACATGGGGATTGTCTTGGGGGCTTGTCGCTGGCCATGGACCCCGAAGTCCTTGACCGAACCCGCCGTCAGATCGCCATTTACATGGCGGGGGCGACTCAACCCACACAAAACCCCACCGGAGGCGATGGAGCCGGCGAGACGTCCAGAAGCCCGGCCGCAGTCCTGGTGGATTTAGCGGCAGAAATCACAAGGCTGATGGCAACTCCCCTTACACTAGAAAACCAGGAGGAGATAAACGCAGAGCTGGCGAAACTCAGAGAGGCAGTGGCAAAGGCTCATCGGGATGCTGAGGTGGGGTCTGCTAGGATCGAGACTCGGCAAGCTCAAATTGCGGCCGAAAGGATGCGTTTAAACACTGACAACTGGCGGCTCGAAAGACAACAGCGCGCATCTGACGCCGTCCATCAACGGAGACACCAGGGTCGCCTGCCCCATGATCTCAACCCGACCCGCCTGTTCAACACGCCACGAACCCCTGGGCCGGGAGCCGCCCTGGGGGCAGGGCCGGGTCGCCCGCCTAACCCGCCGGGTCAGCCGGCTGAGGATCGCATTCCCCGATTCCGGACGCCTCAAGGCCACTTTTCCAACCCGGTGGACAATGTCCTTGCCGCAACTCGCCATCTGGAATCTCTCCCGATTCACGGCAACACTCCTGCCGAGATAGAAGCAAGGAACGCCATCGAGATGTTGAAGACGGCGGTGGTTCAAAACGCCTAGTTCTCACACAGCCTCGAGAGGTTGCATTCCACTCCCTAGGCAAGCTACACCAGGAGCCGGCCAGAGGGCCAGCCCGCCGTAAACAGCGGGCCGCGACACGTCCCACAGGACAACCCGCCTGATCGGAACCCGCCGGGCCGGGATCTCCCGAACACCCAAGACGCCCCGGCCCCCCTCGTCGGGTGCGGAGGGCGAGTTGGGGTGCTATGCTTGGCCCTCGCCCTTCGTAACGAAAGGATGCCCAAAGATTTTAAGGGACCAAGAAAGGTGCCTAATTACACCCCGGACCTTGAGCCGGCATCGTGGATCAAGAGTTATGAAATCCCCATGGACATGCTCGACGTAAACGAGGCAGTTTGCGCCAGATACTTCACGATGATGCTCGAGGTGTCAGCACGTACTTGGTTGAAAAACTTACCTCCCAACTCCATCCAAACCTGGGCCGAGTTAAAAGAGCATTTCATCGAAAACTTCCGAGGAACTTGCAAACGTCCGATGACGATCGTCGATCTACAACACTGTGTTCAGCGCCCGGATGAGTCAGCTCACCATTGGTCACGGCGGGTTGCAGAAATTATCCATTCGTCAGCTGGTATTACGGCGGCTCAAGCTATGCTGATCCTCGAGCAGAATTGCCATTACGAACCCTTGGTGCAAAAATTGGGGCGACTCAAGCGAAAGGTCCAAGACATGGGAAAGCTGATGGACACCCTCACTAGGTACGCTGAGGCAGATGACACCAAAGATCCTGGTGAGGACGGTAAGGCTAATTCGACCAAAAAGGGCGAGTCATCCAAAAACCATACCCGCTTCCAGGGACGCAACCGCCACAATCAAGGGGCCAATAGCAAACGAAGACCGCAAGAGGAGCCCTCGGACTTAGTCGCCAATACCAAGACCAAAAATGGCAACCAATGCCAGAAGAAAAACAGGGGGTTTAGCGGGAAGAAGCCGCGTAACTATGAAGAGCTACTCAGAGGCCCTTGCCCACACCATGCCATGACAGATGGTCCGGCGACTCACTCCTGGGAGAATTGCTTCGTAATGCGGGAATTTCGGGCGGAGGCGATCAAGAAAAGTCAAAACGATGACCTGGACCAGCGCCAGGAACAGTTCGCCGCACCGAACCAACGACAGAACCCCTTCGGCGGCTTTCCTGAACAGGGGGCTCAGGGAGGTCCACAGCCAGGCGGCGGCCAATACCCGGTGCACCACCAACGGCGGTATAACCCGCCAGGAGCCTTTCAATAGCCACCCACACAGGGGGCACCACAGGGTCAGGATGATAACGGGGGTTTCCGCAGCAACCCCAAACAGTTAAGTAATGGGCAGTATCATGTTTTCACCACCAATGCTTGCAGGCGCGATAAGAAGGTGAGTCACCGGGCGTACAGTGTATCTGAACCGGCGCTTCCCAGATACCTCCATTGGTCTGAGCAGACCATAACATGGAGCAGGGAGGATCACCCGCCAAGAGTTGACAACCCAGGCGATTTAGCGTTGGTCGTGGCTCCCCAAGTTGGGGGTTACACCCTGTCCAAAGTGCTAATGGATGGTGGCAGCAGCATTAATATCTTATATTTTGACACTTTCCAAAGGATGAACCAATTGGAAAAGGACCTGATGCCTTCAACCACGGTCTTCCACGGAATTGTCCCGGGCAAGTAGGCCTACCCCATAGGCCGAGTCAGACTCACAGTGGCGTTTGGAACTACGCAGAATTGCAGGTCGGAGTCACTGATTTTCGAGGTGGTCAAATTGAAAAGCCCCTACCATGCGTTATTTGGGAGGCCGGCTTACGCCCGCTTCATGGCTCGCCCGTGTTATGTTTACCTCAAGCTCAAAATGCCTGGTCCCAAAGGACCCATCACGGTTGATGGAGATAGAAGGATTGCAAAGGAATGTGAAGAAGGGGATGCGGGTTATGCGGAAGTCGCCTGCGCTGCAGAGGAGCTCAAACACCATCGGGCCAATGTTGACCCGGCGGACATGTCACCCCTAAAGAAGCCGACTACAGATGCTGAGTTGCCCCTCAAGTTCAAGCCAACGGATGACACTAAGACAATCGGTTTCGTTCCTGGCGATTCATCCAAGCAGGTCACCATTGGGATGGGTCTGGACCCTAAATAGGAAAGCGCGCTCATCGAATTCATCCGTGAGAATCGGGACATCTTCGGATGGAAACCTTCTGACATGCCTGGTGTGCCGAGAGAATTCGCTGAGCACCATCTTAATGTGGACCCAAAGGCAAAACCCATCCAGCAGTACCTTCGCAGATTTAATGAGGAGCGACGCAAGGCGATTGGAGAAGAGGTTGCCCGTCTTTTAGCCGCCGGATTCATCGTGAAAGTTTTTCACCCCAAATGGCTGGCTAACCCAGTTTTGGTACTCAAGAAGAACGGTACCTTTCGTATGTGCATTGACTACATGGACCTCAACAAAGCTTGTCCAAAGGATCCCTTCGCTCTTCCCCGCATCGACCAGATCATTGACTCGGTGGCGGGATGCGAACGATTGTGCTTTTTGGACGCCTACTCAGGATATCACCAAATCAAGATGGCCATGGAGGATCAAGAAAAGACAACCTTTATAACCCCCTTCGGGGCTTTTTGTTATGTGTCCATGCCTTTTGGACTCAAGAGTGCGGGGGCGACTTACCAGCGTTGCATCCAGAATTGCCTACGCAATCAAATCGGTCGCAACGTCCACGCCTATGTCGACGATATTGTGATCAAAACCCGCCAGGGGGAGACACTACTGGAGGATCTCAAGGAGACGTTTGATAATCTACGGGTATATCAGATGAAGCTAAATCCCACCAAATGTGTTTTTGGTGTGCCTGCAGGGAAATTACTGGGCTTCCTGGTATCGGAGCGCGGAATTGAAGCTAACCCAGACAAGATCGAAGCAGTAACCTCCCTTGGAAAGCCGGCGAACGTTAATCAAGTTCAACGATTGGTGGGTCGCATTGCGGCCCTAACTCGTTTCGTAAGTCGCCTGGGTGAGAAGGAGATTCCTCTTTATCAGTTATTAAGGAAATCTGATCGGTTTGTTTGGACGAATGAGGCACACGAGGTGCTCGAAGCCCTGAAACGCCAATTGGTTAACCCGCCTGTCTTGGCTGCCCCGACTGAAAAAGAACCCATGCTTCTGTATATCGCGGCAAATTCCAAAGCAGTAAGTGTGGCAGTGGTCGTTGAAAGGAATGAGGGCAAATTCCAAAGCAGTAAGTGTGGCAGTGTGGCAGTGGTCGTTGAGGGGAAGGAATACCCAGTGCAACGTCCGGTGTATTTTATCAGTGAGGTGCTAACCCTTTCCAAGCAGCGGTACCCACACTGGCAGAAGTTGGTATATGTGGTGTTTATGGCAAGTCGGAAACTTAAGCATTACTTCCAAGAACACCCTATCACAGTGGTTAGCTCTACCCCCTTGGGGACATCATCCAGAATCGGGAGGCAACAGGGCGGATTGCCAAGTGGGCAATTGAACTTGGGCCGCACCACATACAATATGCCCCCCGCACGGCCATCAAGTCTCAGGCTTTAGTTGATTTCGTGAACGACTCGACGGAGTTGCACGCTCTGAAAGACAAGCCTGATCTCACTTATTGGACTATTTATTTTGATGGATCTAGGCAGCTGGAAGGCTCGGGGGCTGGTGTGGTGTTGCTATCCCCCCAAGGAGATAAATTTTGCTACGTCCTCCGACTCATGTTTCCATGCACTAACAATGTGGCGGAATACGAAGCTTTGCTTCACGGCTTGCGACTCGCCAAGGAGATGAATTTAACGCGAGTCAGATGCTTTGGCGACTCTGATTTGGTGGCCCAGCAAGTTTCGGGTACCTGGGGTTCTCGGGACCCCATGATGGCGGCTTACAGAAGAGCTGTGTCTGATGTGGCGGGTCATTTTCATGGTTATCAGGTGGACCACATTGATCAGCGCCTCAACGAGGCAGCTGACGCCCTCTCACGACTGGGTTCCCAGCGAAAGCCAGTTCCTCCCAATGTTTTTCTGGATATTTTACATAAACCATCTGTGATTCTACCATCGGAGGAGGAGTTGGCAATACCAGATCCTGAGTCTCAGCTCGTGGCGGCTCTCCACGTCACACCAGATTGGGTTCTTCCTTATCTGGCTTATCTCGCCAGGGGGGAGTTACCAACAGACGAAGTTTCGGCTCGTCAAATCGTTCGCCGCAAAAAATCCATGGTCATCATCAATGGCGAGTTATATAAGCGGAGCGCCTCTGGAGTTTTTCAGTGATGCGTTTCCTCCGAAGAAGGATGCATAATCTTAAATGACATTCATTCCGGAGACTGTGGGCATCATGCCGGGTCACGCTCTTTGGTGTCAAAGGCTTTTCGTCATGGGTTCTTTTGGCTGACGGCTCATGCTGATGCAGAAGATATAGTTCGTCGGTGCGAAGGATGCCAGCATTATGGGCGACAGGCTCATGTGCCGGCTCAAGAATTAAGAATGATCCCCATCACTTGGCCTTTTGCGGTCTGGGGGCTGGACATGGTCGGTCTCTTTAAAATGTCCTCTAACAAGAAGACCCATCTGCTGGTGGTAGTTGATAAGTTCACCAAGTGGGTTGAGGCAGAACCTGTTGGACCTTGCGATGCGGAGACAGCGGTCAAATTCTTGAAAAAGCTGATTTTCCGGTTTGGATATCCGCACAGTATCATTACTGATAATGGTACTAACTTGTCCCAAGGGGCGATGCAGGAGTTTTGCCATCGAGAGCATATCCGGCTTGATATTTCTGCAGTCGCTCACCCACAATCTAATGGGCAGGCGGAGCGGGCGAATCAGGAGGTTTTGCGAGGAATTAAGCCTCGACTCATGGTTCCCCTGGAGAAGACCCCATGGTGTTGGGTTGAAGAATTACCTTCAGTACTGTGGAGTATTCGGACTACCCCGAACCGGTCCACAGGTTTCACCCCTTTCTCTCTGGTCTATGGAGCAGAAGCCGTTCTTCCCACTGATATAAGGCATGACTCACCTAGAGTCGCCGCATATGTGGAACAAGACAATGAGCTGGCACGTCAAGACTCTTTGGACGCCTTAGAGGAGGCACGTGACCTGGCTGCAGCCCGTTCAGCTATCTACCAGCAGGATCTACGGCGTTATCACAACCGTCGGGTTAAGAGTCGGACCTTTCAGGAAGGCGACTTGGTTCTTCGATTGATACAAGATCGTGCTGGCATGCATAAGTTATCACCGCCTTGGGAAGGACCGTTCGTCGTCAGCACGAATCTCCGCAATGGCTCTTATTACCTGGTGGATCTTCGGCCTAACCGGCCAACCACGGAGGCTGAGTCAACTCGCCCCTGGAATATTGCCCACCTGCGGCCTTATTACACTTGAGCTTTGAGCTGTGCATTTTGTAAGTTTTTCAGTTTCATTATGAAGTAATAAAGTTAAAAATACTCTCCGACTTGGGGGCTTTTTCATTAAAGAACAATTTTGTCATCCTATTGCGACCTTATGAGCCGACAGAATCATCATCATTTAGGGTGGCGCTTGAGCTTTCTGACTCGCCCCATCCAGTCGTGACCTTATGAGCCGACGAACACATCATCATTTAGGGTGTGTGCTTGAGCTTTCTGACTTTCCCCATCCTGTCGCGACCTTATGAGCCGACGAAAACATCATCATCATTTAGGGTGGCGCTTGAGCTTTCTGACTCGCCCCATCCTGTTGCGACCTTATGAGCCGACGAAAACATCATCATCTTAGGGTGGCGCTCAAGTTTTCTGACTCGCCCCACCCTGTCGCGACTTTATGAGCCGACGAAACCAGCATTTAGGGTGTGTGCTCGAGCTTTCTGACTCGCCCCATCCAGTCGCGACCTTATGAGCCGACGAAAACATCATCATTTTGGGTGGTGCTTGAGCTTTCTGACTCGCCCCATCCTGTCGCGACCTTATGAGCCGACGAAAACATCATCATCATTTAGGGTGGTGCTTGAGCTTTCTGACTCGCCCCATCCTGTCGCGACCTTATGAGCCGACGAAAACATCATCATCATTTAGGGTGGCGCTTGAGCTTTCTGACTCGCCCCATCCTGTCGCGACCTTAGGAGCCGACGAAAATATCATCATCTTAGGGTGGCGCTCGAGCTTTCCGACTCGCCCCATCCTGTCGCGACCTTATGAGCCAACGAAAACATCATCATTTAGGGTGGTGCTTGAGCTTTCTGACTCGCCCCATCCTGTCGCGACCTTATGAGCCGACGAAAACATCATCATCTTAGGGTGGCGCTCGAGCTTTCTGACTCGCCCCATCCTGTCGCGACCTTATGAGCCGACGAAAACATCATCATATTAGGGTGGCGCTCGAGCTTTCTGACTCGCCCCATCCTGTCGCGACCTTATGAGCCGACGAAACCATCATTTAGGGTGTGCGCTCGAGCTTTCTGACTCGCCCCATCCCGTCGCGACCATATGAGCCGACGAAACCATCATTTAGGGTGTGCGCTCGAGCTATCTGACTCGCCCCATCCTGTCACGACCTTATGAGCATACAAATTTACTGTTTTTATTTTCCTTCATGGCATGACCACGAGGTTTTCAAAATCTTTTTCTTGATTTATCTTGAAAATATTTGTTATCATTTATTTGGTTTCACGTATGTTGTTTTCAAAACCTAAGTCAGGTTGATGATCAAAGTCACTTCATCCATGGCGGATTAAGCATTTTAAAGGATTCTCAAATGGCGGATCGAATATTTCAAATCGCCTTAAGGGCGACGTAAAGATTCTTTCGAGAGTATCACAAAAGCAGTACCGACTTATGAAAAAGACCTATTACATGGCTCTAAGGCCAAATCAATGAAGTTTACTCTGTTGGCGCCTTCGGATCATTTTGCTGCGAGCTTTGGCCGACCTCAATTTGCAAGTCACCCAGTACCGAGTTACACTTGGCCAGAGCTGCGAAGTCATCTTCATCGGTCAGGATCGATGCCAGATCTGCTTCCAAGTCAAAAGGGTTCTTGGATCGCCGAGGAGTTAAACTGGTCGACACAAAGGTTGGCGGGCTGACCTTCTTGTTCTTGTTGTCATAAGCGGCCTGATACTTTGATAAATCCAGACTTGATGCGAGTTGGGTTGCTGCCAGCCGGGAGTCCTTGACAACACGTTGATAATCCTCTTCGATGAATTCTTACCCATCATCTTTTAGTTGAGGAAAGCCTGCTGCTACCTCTTCCGGGTTGATCTCTGGAGCAGATGCCAAACAGCGACTCAAGGCAGTCAGAATCCCCTTCCGAGCGGCTGGCCGAGTTAACTCGCCAATCTGAGGGGGAAGCGTGGATAGGCAGCCAAGCATCTTCTTTATGGAAGTTATAGGCTCTTTAGCACCCATCACAGCTTTGACAGTTAAAACACCGCCGGTTTATAGTTGTTCTGTCAGCGTGTAAACCGCCTTCAGCATCAGCACGCAATCATCCTGAAGGTTGGCGGCTCTCGGACCTGTGTAAGGGGTCATGATAAATCAGCGACTTACAATAAGAGTTATTGATAAAAAAGGGAGCAAAAGATCAAAAGTTTGAGTAAGTTTACCAAAGATGGCTTGCGTCATGTTTGAGATATGACGCTTCAAGCCAGACAATTCTTGTTGCACGGTAGCCAGCCTAGCTTCACCCTTCTCTGCTCTTTTTGTAGCAGCATCTTGGTCAGCTTGAGTTCTTTTCAAATCGGCTTTGAGTTTTTCTAGCTCAGCCAGGACCAATTGATACTTCTCCTCCGACTTAGCTCGGGCATCTTGCTGACCAGATAAGTTTTTCTTTAAATCATCAAGCGTCGATTCAGTCTGAGCAAGAGTTTCCTGTTGAAAGTACAGAATAAGGGGCAAGTCTCAGAACTATTGCAAGCAATATCCCTCACACTTGGGGGCTAATGTATAATTTTTTTCTTTTCAGATGAAATTATACAATATCACGACCCGAATCATCTTTTTACTGATGACCCGGCCCTTGGGGGTTACTGGTCGAAAGTTTTTTCTAAATTTATCAAGACCCTGCTCATCTTTTTACTGATGACCCGGCCCTTGGGGGCTACTGGTCGAAAGTTTTTTCTAAATTTATCAAGACCCGGCTCATCATTTTACTCATGATCCTGCCCTTGGGGGTTAATGGGAGTAATACAATATAACAAAGGTTACCTCATGTTTGTTTTTTAGCATCCGCAGCAGGCTTTTCTCCATCTCATAACTCTCCTCCAGGCGACTTGCAAAACCAGAGCAGAGTTCCTTGAACTCCAGATTTTCATATTCAGAAAGCCTAGCCTTGGAGAGTCCAGACTCAGGGATGGTTTTAGAGGAGGATGCCACATGCTTTGACAAAACCGTTGCCGCCGGTTTGGAGAAGCCGGTACCAGTAATAACTACAGCATCCGGGTCTTCTGCTATCATCAATGGACTTGGCGGCTTAGGGGCATCCATTGTTTCCTTGGGCGAGTTTGGAAGATCCATTTGATTTTCGGGCTCGCCTTGATCCGGGTTATCTTGGAGCTGCACTGACTCTTTGATGGGCTCCGAAATTATGACAGGAGTTGGTCCGCTGGTTTTCCTTTTCTTGGCCTATGCCCTAAAAGAGGGGAGAAGCGCATTAAAGAACTGAAAGTTTATTACCTTCAGATTCAAAGTAAGATTATCAAAAGACTTACCCAGGGACTCGAATCATTGGCGGAAGTGTCGACATCACCGAGTCGCCAGATGTAGGAGGAGAGTCCTGCAAGAATTATACGTCAAAAATATAGGTGGGTTACATACATGATCCAAAGAAACATGAAGAATTGTTATTCATGAGTACCTCATTTGTTTTCCTCTTGTTTGTTGCTGGTAAGCCGGACACCAGATCACCGGAATGACTTGGGGTCTTCCGATTTGAAATATGTTGTGCTTTCTTCAGTTGGAAATTTGGGTCCAAACAAGCATTTGGGTGTGAGAAGGGAACATTCCCACAAATTTGCCTGGCCGGCTTAGGTGGAGAAGGAGATGAATCGAAGGAAACAGAAATTACCTCAAGAGAGTCCTCCTGGCTTTCGTTGTCTTCATTCTATTCAAAAGAAGCAGAGATATAAATACAAAAGTTAACAGTAGTGGATGACGAGTGAAAAGAGGATAGGTTTTTACCTCCGAAAGTGCATCGCCGACTTGAGACTCATCGACTTCGGATGGCTCAGCCGCAGCAGCTTTGCCCTTGCCCTTGGTTTTCTTTGGGGGCAGCCTAGCCTGCTTCATGGCTGGCCATTTGGGTTTCTTGGACCAAAATTTATCACCTTTCTGAAATAGCGTATGTTACAAAGGCCTCGATACAAGTGAAACATAAGAAGTAAAGACAAAAGGCGGGTTAGATTTGCTCACCTTGGGCGCCGGATTAATTTTGCAAAAAGGCTTGTGGCCGATTTGGCCGCATTTTCCCACAGGCTCGCCAGTCAGCTTCTTGATGATGGTGACAATATCCTTTTCTGTTAAAGCCGTATGGAAATAACATTGAGGGTGATCTAAAGTGCCATCAAATTCGCACATTAGCCCATCCCGGCGACTCAGAGGGAGGATGTGCCATTCGACCCAGCAGCGGATCAAGTCAACCCCAGTAAGGCCGTTGTTTGTCAAAGATCTTAACTCGGACAATACTGGGATGAAGTCTGATTCCTCCTCCTTGGTGAGTTTGTCTGGAAGCTCGAAGTTTGTTGGAAGGCGATCTTTCCTCCTCCTCGCCATGCCCAGAAGCTTGTTTTCGCCCGCAGGACAGGTCTCTTGACAATAGAACGAAGATTCGTCCCAACCTTTGGGATGGCTTGGCATGGCGAGTGAGGGAAGCGGGCTATCCCTGCGGCGCTGAACATTGACACCACAGAGTTCCAGGCTGGGGCCATTGTGAAATTCCGTTTGGCGATTCAGGTGGAAAAAGTACCAGAATAAGGGGACCGAGGGTTCAATCCGCAGATAAGCTTCACAGAACACTTGGAATTGGCATAGGTTACTTATCGAGTTGGGTCCCAGATCTTGGAGGCGGACGTTCATGAAAGCCATGGCGTCTCTAAGAAACTTCGATCCGGGCGGCTTAAAACCTCGCTCCAGGTGTTCAACAAAAACGATTATCTCCCCTTCTTTGGGGTTGGGGAGATCCTCTCCGAGCCCGGTACGCCAGCCGATAACATTCTGAGGGTCCAAGTTGCCCGTTTTCACATAGTCAGCTAGTATGGTGTCGTCGACTTTGGTAGGAAGCCAGTCACTTTTGAAGACGGTGCCCATGCTACAAAGAAGTAAAGTACGGATGAATTTACGCGCCTCGAACATCTACTGTAAAAGGTGAAATAAGTTCATTTGACTCGCCAAATAAATTTGTTTGCGGACTGAAGGGAAAACCTTGACCTGCCATGTTAAGGGCCGAGTTGGGTTGCTATGGCGACTTACGAAGAGTCGCTATTCACGAGAGCTGCATTCTAAAGGTGTCGGAAACATTCGTTCAAAGCGGCAAAGTGTGAAGACTACAAATAGCTTTTTGCAATCAGTAGGAAAATTATGGATCTACTGGACAGGTGAAAAAACATTAGAAAAATGGCTGGATGCCGCAATTTACTACCAGGGCAAGGCGATGTCCTCCGCTTGACAAAACATTACTCCGAATTCGCAAGTAGGAGCGGATAAATTAAGGTATACAAAGCATTGGCTGTCTTGTAGATGTTTGTGTTAATTAATCAAGGACAGGCGACGAATGCTTGCAAAGAACATCAAGAACATGGCAGTGTTGGAGCTTCGAACAAAGAGTAGATCTGTTCTTAAATGGGCGGTGGCCTAACCTGATGCTTTCGGACGGAAGTAGTTGACAGCAACGGAGGTTGTTGGAGAAGCGCGGAGGTCCGGTCGACCAAGGAGATCCTCGGCGGCGACGGAGTTTTCGGAGGGCGGGGAGGTGTTTGACGACGACGCAGTGGTCAATGGCGGCGAACGGGGCGGCCGCGGCACGGAGCTTGACGACGATGAAAATATGTAGGGCGGCGCCGAAGCCTCTCGGGCAAAGACGGGAAGTACGGACAGCGGCGGAGCCCTCGGGAGGCGATGAGACTTCCTCGCTGTGATAATGGGGAGGAGGTTGACGAGACTAGTAGGTGGGAAGCACCAGTCAGTTCCCCTCCCATCTATTTAACAGGGCGGGCGCTAGAATCGAGGCGCCGTGATCGGGAACCGCTGGGGAATAAAAAGATTCGCCATAATGGCGTTCCGAATGTTTTGGGATAACGATGCACCAGGATCCGTTGGGATTATGTCAGTCTTCCCCGAATTCGAGGGATAAGAAGATGCCGACGAGAAATGGTTTGGCGACTTAAAATTTTTCAGTGCGAGATGGCGGGTCACAATTTCTGACGTATGGACAAAAAGGAATGAATCGCCTTCAACTGAGCAGAAATATTGGCGTGAAAAGAATTCAAGTCAATCTCGGGCCTAATGTTGGGGATACTACCTGTTAAATAACCCGCCCTAGTTGGGCCGGGTCACCAAATCAGGCGATTCACCTAAACAATGATTTGGGCCTTAGCGTTATCAGCACGAAGGTCCTATGGCGTTTTATGATTTCTGGAAAGTCTCCAAGCACTGAAGGACGGCGACTTAGAGACCTCAGGGGTCACGATTTGTAGAAAGGAAAGTATCCTTGTAAACCCTAAGGGTTCGACCTGTATATAAAGGCGAGCCCTAGGGAAGGAGAGGGGGAGGTTAGAAATCATCGAGTGCTAGGTCTGGCGAGTTACGCCTTCCTTGTAATCGAAACCACATAAATACAAACCAAAGCAGGACGTAGGCCTTTACCTCCTCACGAGGGGCCGAACCTGGGTAAATCGCCGTGTCTCTCCCGCTTAACCCCTTTGAGTCGCCACCAAGGTGCGATGGCTCCAGTACTAAGTCCTTTCACGAGGACATGTGCCGTGACAAAACCACGACATGTCCTTTGGATGAGACCGAGTGGAATCCGAAGGCCCCGCGTAGTGCCACATGGCGTGGTCTCGGGCCTGCAGCGGCTGGATGCGCCAACCCAGAAAAGTCTCCAGCAGGTCCGTGTCGGTGACTCCCTTACGGACGACGGCTATCAGCGCGTCGACCAAAGGCTGGATTTGGATTCTTTCTCCCTTAGAGAGCGCAAGCTTCCTGGGAGGGCCCGGACGGTCTAAACTGAAAGGTGGCAACCCACTCGAAGCATTCGGACAAGCAATGTACTGGCAATAGAACCAGGACGATTGCCAGTTCCTAACTGACTCAGATAGCTGGAGGGAGGGATAGCTACTCTTTGTTTTCTTCTGGAAGCCTAAACCCCCGCAGAGCTGGAGGATGTGTGTCTTATCGTCCGACTGGCTAAGCTTTTTGACAGTTTGGGATCTAGCGGAGAAGACATACTTAAAGAGCCCCCAGTGGGGAGGACATCCTATGAAGCACTCGCAAAGGGTGACGAATGCAGCAAGGTGAGCTATTGCGTTCGGAGGAAAGTGATGGAGTTGCGCCTCGAAGTAAGTCATGATACCTGGGAAGAAAGGATGGGGAGGCAAGGAGAAACCTCGAGCCACGTGGCTGAGCAGCAGAACGCGCTCCCCCTCCTTCGGCGCCGGCTCCGTCTCGCCCTCCGGCAGCCTCCAGGACTTGTTGGCAACCATGCCGTGCTCCACCAGCTCCAGCACGTCGTTCTCCGTCACCGAGGAGGGGAGGATGTCCCCCTAGATCCAGCCCGCCGGCAATGCCCGCTGCCGCCGCTGAGTGGAGGCCGCCCCCTTCTTCTTCTTCTTCTGCACCTCGAGCTTGCTGGTCTGCCCCTTCGTCATGACGAGGACGAGGGATCCGTAGAGGAGGAGAGGCAGGAGATGGCTTGGGGTGTGCAGAGAGCTGCGGGAGAAGCAAGATTAATGGGGGGAAGGATGAGCAGCGCAACAGGAAATCCCGCCCGGGAGGCTTTAATAGGCTTTCGACTGGGTCACTTGCAGGTGGACCCAGGATCTTATCCCCCCAACCGGCCACTGCAACGTTAGTGGAGAAGATAACGGCACGGTAATCGAGGAGGCAAAACCTACTCGATGGCGATGTCGTCATCCATGCCGAGCGCGCGGCAACCGAAATTTGAGGATCCCGGAAAATCCGGCGCTGTCAGTTTGACCAGTCACGTCAAAAGATTCCGCGGAAGCACTCGGTCCCTGACGGTTCGTTTCGCTGGCATATTCACTCGGATCACTGGCTGAAAGGATAAAATGGATCAAGGCAAACAACGCTAAAGTCATCTCGATACCAGTCGGTTCCAAACTCCAGACATCACTTCATCGTTACAACCCCATCCATTCGGGGACTAATGATGGGGTTATAGTCCCAGGGTAGGGTCATAGGTCTCCCCATAGGTCCTACCCAAGGACTACCCTTTATGGAAGACAAGGCCCTTAGACAGTTCCGACTGAACTAAGGATGCCCCATCATCCAGTCGGCGACGATCCACTCGGAGCATATTTAACGTAGCGACTAGAATCCACTATGTACATCGTAACCTCCCAGGAGGGCAACGGTCATACGTTTTCATACACCATTATTAGAATTTAAAGATTACGTTACCTGTAACATAGACATTTATTCACCACTATTCCACCCTTGTCCACCGGGCCATTATGAAGGGCAGCGCACTCTATATAAGCCGCCCTTCCCCACTGGTGCAAGGGTTGGCACTTGCTGTAATCCTATAATCCACTCGACACGAAGCTCCCAAGAGCATTGAGACGTAGCGCTTTTACCTCCACCGTAGAGGGGCCTGAACTCATACATCCTCGCCGTAGCTAAGGCTCTGCCCATACTTTCGTACCCCATACTTCTACTGTCAGACTTATACCCACGACAATGGCAACACATCATTGGATAATAATATGAAGCATAAAGCACAATGTTCAAGTAGAGGGTACAACGGGTTGCGGGAGAGTGGACCACTGAATATAGATGGGGGAAGGTGATGGAGGTGTTTGTGAAGATGACGGAGGTGTTGGTGTAGATCGCCGTCACACGATGATGTCCCGGGCGGCGTTCTAGCACCGCCGGGAGAGAGCGGAGAGAGCCCCCCTTCTTATTCTTCTTCCTTGACCTCCTCCCTAGATGGGAGAATGGTTTCCCCTCTGGTCCATGGTCTCCATGGCGGCGTAGGGGCAAGATCCCCTGCGAGATTGGATCTCTCTCTGTGTGTCCTTCTGTTTCTGCGCTCCCACATTCTCGCCTTTCACCGTTTCTGAAATTCCCAGAGATCCGTAACTCCGATTGGGCTGAAATTTTAACACGATTTTCTTCCGGATATTAGCTTTCCTGACACGAAAGTATGGCCCCAATCGCCTTAGGGATTGGTCTCCTGGGCTTGTGACCCCCTCGGGCATCGTTTCGCGTTGATTCTTCTTACAAAAAATCATAAATATTCCATAAAAATCACCGTAGGTTTTTTATTGCGTTTGGAGTTCTTTTGGTATGGATATTCTGCGAAACAAAAAACATGCAACAAACAGGAACTGGCACTTGGCACTGGATCATTATTTTAGTCCCAAAAATAGTATAAAAAGTTGCCAAAAGTATATAAAGTTGTAGAATACTGGCATGAAAGAATCAAAAATTATAGATACGACGGAGACGTATCACTTACCAGTTGAAATTTTAGGTGGTCCTCCTCCACCCCAAGGAGACCCCGTGTTTGAGCTCAGGGCTTTACCATGTACTTTGAAATATGCTTATCTTGAAGGCAAGAAGATACATCGTGTATTATTAGCGCTAACCTTTTAGAGCATGAAGAAAAGAGCTTACTCAAATCCTTAAAGAAGTAGAGGGCCGGTATTAGCTATATCCTTTATGATCTTAAAGGCATAAGCCCTAATCTTTGTCAGCACAAGATTAATATGGAACCGGATGCCAAACCAGTCGTTGATCATCAATGATGTCTCAATCCTAAAATGAAGGATGTGGTAAGAACTAAAATACTAAAACTTCTCGAAGCATGTATACTTTATCCTATTGCTAATCGTAGATGGGTAAGTCCTGTTCGTTGTGTTCCTAATAAAAGTGGTATAAATATTGTTACCAACGATAAAATGAACTCATTCCACAAAGGATAGTAACTGGTTATTGGATGGTGATTGATTTTAGGAAATTTAATAAATCTAGTAGGAAAGATCACCACCCTTTGCCTTTTATTGATCAAATGTTAGAAATATTATCTAAGCACACACACTTTTTTTCCTTGATGGCTACTCTAGATTTTCTCAAATACTTGTGTCAAATAGGACCAAGAGAAAACTAACTTTACTTGCCCTTTTGGAACTTATGCCTATAGCCGTATGCCTTTTGGTCTATACAATGCACCTCCTACCTTTCAAAGATGTATGACTGCTATATTCTCTGACTTATGTAAAAAGATTGTTGAGGTTTTCATGTATGATTTCTTTCTTTACGGGACTTCTTTTGCTGATTGGTTGAGCAACCTTGATCGAGTGTTGCAGAGATGTGAAGAAACTAATATAGTCCTGAATTGGGACAAGTACCACTTTATGGTGAACGAAGGTATAGTGCTTGGGCATAAAATTTCTGAACGAGGTATGGAGGTCTACAAAGCAAAAGCTTATAGAATAGAGGAAATGCCTTTCCCAAAAGATATCAAAGGTATAAGAAGTTTCCTTGGTCATGTTGGTTTCTGTAGGCGTTTCATTAAAGATTTCTCAAAGATTTCTAGGGAATTAACTAATCTTCTTCACAAAGATGTTCTATTTGTTTTTTATAATGATTGTGTAGAATCATATGAATACTTAAGAAATCTCTAATTTCTGCACCTATCGTCCAACCACCTGATTGGAGTTTACCCTTTGAAATTATGTGTGATGCTAGTGATTATGTTGTTGGTGCTATCCTAGGGCAAAGAATAGAGAAGAGATTGAATGTTATTCATTATGCTAGTACGATCCTAGATACTACTCAAAGAAATTACGCTACTACTGAAAATGAATTTTTAGCACTTGTTTTTTGCATGTGACAAATTTAGACCTTACATTGTTGATTCTAACGTAACTATACATACTAAACCTAGACTCATTGGGTGGGTTCTTTTACTTCAAGAGTTTGATTTGCATATCATTGATAGAAAGGGAGCTGATAATCCTGTAGTACATAACTTGTCTAGAATAGAATATATTCTTGATGACCCACTATCGATTGATGATAATTTCTTTGATGAGCAACTGGCTACTGTTAATACTTCTCGTAGCTCTCCTTGGTATGCTGATGATGCTAATTTTATTGTGGCCAAATATATTCCACCTAGCTTCACCTACAAACAAAAGAAAAAAATCTTTTATGACTTAAGGCATTACTTTTGGGATGACTCACATCTTTGTAAAGAAGGAGTAGATGATATTATTAGACATTGTATATCTGAGCATGAACAAGAACATATCCTAAGGAAATTCCATTCTGAAGCTTATGGAGGACATCATGCTGGTGACAGAATGATACACAGGGTATTACAATATGGTTCTTATTGGCCTACTCTTTTTAAATATGCTCGTAAGTATGTCCTTTTTTGTGATGAATGCCAAAGAGTCGGTAATATTGGTAAACATGAGGAAATGACTATGAATTACTCACTTGCTATTGAACCATTTGATGTGTGGGGCTTTTCTTTTATGGGACCTTTTCCTTTATCTAATGGATACACTCATATTTTTGTTGCTTCTGATTACGCTACTAAATGGGTGGAAGCTATTCTAACTAGTAATGCTGATCATAACACTTCTGTTAATATGCTTAAGGACATTATCTTTCTGAGGTTTGGAGCTCCCAGATACTTGATGACTGATAGTGGTTAACACTTTATTCATGGTGCTTTCCGTAAATTTCTAGCTAAATATGATGTTAACAATAGGATTGCATCACCTTATTATCCTCAATCTAGTGTCCAAGTTGAGCCGAGCAATCGGGAAATAAAATTATACTTGCAGAAGACTGTCAACTCATCCAGGAAGAATTGGTCTAAGAAACTAGATGATGCTCTCTGGGCCTATAGGACTGCTTATAAGAATCCTATGTGGATGTCCCCATAAAAAACGGTCTATGGAAAAGCTTGTCGTTTACCTCTTGAACTAGAACATAAAGCTTATGGGGCAATTAAAGAACTTAGATTTCAAACTTGCTGGTGAAAAGAGGTTATTTGACATTAGCTCATTAGATGAATGGAGGACGCAAGCTTATAAAAATACTAAATTATTTAAATAGAAAGTTAAAAGATGGCATGACAAGAGAATTAAAAAACGAGAATTCAGTGTAGGAGACCTAGTGCTTTTGTACAATTCTAGTTTCATATTTTTTTCCAGGTAAACTCTTGTCCAAATGGGAAGGACCCTATGTTGTCGAGGAGGTCTATCACTCCGATGCCATAAAAATTAAAAACTTCAAAGGTAAAAACCCAAGAGTGGTGAATGGGCAAAGAATCGAACGCTATATTTCAGGTGCACCTATTAACGAGGAGACTAATATCATCCAAGTCATAACATGGGAAGAGCACATAAAGGAAGTCTCGCAGAACACTCCAGAAACTTGGGAAAAGGCTAGGTACGTGGTATGGTAAGTAAACCAACTCCAACAGTTCCAAAAAAATATTTTTTGTTGGCTTTAGTATTTTAGAAAAATTACAAAAATAAATGGAGTCCAGGAGACCCATGAGGGAGGCACAAGCCAACACGACACCCCCTGGCTGCACCCTGATAGCTTGTGGGGCCCTCGTGTACCTCCTGGATTATGACTTCTTCCGAGGACGTATTATGGTCTAGAAAAAATCATTATATACACTCCCGGTTGTTTTGACTATTGCCTTGCTAGATTTTCCTTTGTTCTTGTTTCAGGCTTTTTTTCTCAAAAATATGAGAATATGTCTTCTCAAGATTTAGAAGGAGAGAGCTATTTTGCCCACTATACCCTGGACCCAAAGATCTTTGGAGATATTTATCCCTACCTATGGTCCTCAGGCGAGGGAGTAGAGGACGATTTGGAAGAAATAGAAGAGGCTGGTCCTAACGCCGATTCAGATAAAGATGAACCTCATTTCCCTCAACTTGAAGATATGCATGTGGAATTCAAGAAGTCAAGTCTCCCAAAAATGGTAAATGATTCCGAGGATCAATTTATCATGTCACGATTCTGTAGGAAAGCAAGATAACACTAGGAAAAAAGGTATTGAAGCTTGAGCCAGAAAACAATGACTTGACGGAGGAGAATTTTATCCTTCGACGTAAGGTTGAGAAGAAGAATTCGACCACACCACCACCATCATCGAAGGATCACACTTGAGTACATGGGTATGTACATCACCCTTGGCTTACTCCAAGCTTGGGAGATGCCCCAGTATCGTACCACCATCACTTTCATTACCATTATCTATCTTAGTTTGATATTTATATTTTATGGAGTAGAAATTTAAAATTTTCAGATTTTCTTTTACTTATTATTTTGCTTTGAGATCTACCTACCTTTGTAACCGAGTATGATAGTTATATAATAAAGATTAGTCGATTATGTGTGCTTTTCTCTCATTATACCAATCATTATAGCATAGCAATATAAAAAAAAATAGAAAGATCATATGCTTATCCCATGGGGAGTAATGAATTCACATAGTAAAGATTATAAGTGATGAAGGTTGTTGAAAATAAACAAACATAGTATTAGTCATGGTTACAATCTAAGCAAGATTATGAAAGAGGAGAGGAGATTATCATATAAATACACTATCGTGGACATCTTTTATGAATGTGGGCCCTCATCAAATATTATATGATGATCAAGTGTTGACGTAGGACATGGAATACAACATAATGGTGATGGTATTTTACATTCATATAGAAATTATTGTGTCGTGGATCCTTTAACATGTGATGCCTTCCTTAGACCTTTTGTTATCCGAAAAACTTTGCACTAATTAGAGATACTACTTGTGCATACATAACCCTGAAACCTAGTTTCTTGCCATGAGAGGCCACCATACCTACACATGGATTGAGTAAGATCCTTCAAGTAAGTTTTCATCGGTGTACCAAGCAATATAAAGTTGCTCCAAATATGTATTATCTTTTGTTGCAAGGGAAAGTAAACTTTGTACGATCTTGTGATGGCAAAGAAATAAAAGCGACAGACTGCATAATAAATTTGCTATCACAAGGGTCTATATAAAGTGACGTTCCATTGCATTAAGAGTTTGCACATTCAAAAAACTAGAAGTGTATGAAAACCTCTGCTTCTCTTTGCAAAGGGCCTATCTTTTATCTTTGAAGTTCACTCTTGTGCATGAGTCACTAAATTCATTCTTCTTTCTACCTATTAATTCTATACTGGCAAGCATCATGTGTTGAGGAAAGATTCAGATTTATATATCCAAGTGAATTTAGATTATCAAGATTTATTATTGTTGGCATTATCCTTGAGGTACATGAGTTGGGTGGCGAATCATTTAAGCCCTTATCTTCCTATGTGTCCTATGAAAACATGAGCTCAAAAAATATGACTTGAGAATGAGCAATCATAGAAGAATAAATGATAGTTGAGTATGTGAACTTGCTAATAAGAAAGCTCTTAAATAGACTCTCCTCTGAAATATGTTTAATCATGATTGTCCCATTCACCGAGAACATAGTTTGTTGTTTGTCACTAAATATTATTATTCATACTCCAATATTTGTGAATGGATTGTTACTTGTTTATGAGAAAATATATGATAAAATATTTACGTCTATGGTAATATTCATGATGCTCTCATGTACATGTTTTATTTTTATCGACTTCTCCCTCTCAAATCATGTGGCCATTATTCTCGAGCTCGGCTTTCTCTTGAGGACAAGCGAGGTCTATGTTTGAGGAGCTGATACATCCATTTTGCATCATGAATTTTTATTGGTATTTGTCTTATTATTGTACACTATTCCCTATTTCTATATAGTTCTTATGCCTCTTCTCTCTGAATATTCAAGGTACATTATGAAGACGGAAGTATGTGGAAACTAGAATTCTGCATTGAGAAACAAAGATAAAGGGAGAAAATCAAGTTACTCCAAATGACCTGAAACTTGATAGACAATTTTTATGAAATATATAAGAATTATTGGAACAAAAATGTACCGGAGAGGGGAAGCCAGCTGGGCACAAGCCAACATGGCGCCTCCTGGCCGCGCCTTGATGGCTTGTGGGGCCCTGCTGGCCCTCAGACGTCCCTCTTCTCCTATATGGTGTGTTTTACCCTAGAAAAAAATCAAGAGATAAATTTTGAGACGAAGCGTCGACGTCTCGAGGAGGAAACTAGGACACATGCCCTTTTGCTCTCCCGCACAGCGGTTCTGCCGGAGGAATTCCTCTCCGGGAGGGGGAATCGAAGACATCGTCATCACGAACGCTTCCTCCTTCGTGGGAGGACCAATATTCATCAACATTTTCACTAGCACCATCTCATCTCCAACCATAGTTCATCTCGTTTATTCAATCTTTGTCTCAAATCCTCAGATTGGTACCTGTGGGTTCCTAGTTGTGTTAATTACATCTGGTAGTTGATGCTAGTTGGATTACTTGTTGGAAGACATTATGTTCAGATCCTTAATCATTATTATTTTACCTCCGATGTTGAACATGTTGATGAGGTGTGAGTAGTTACTATTGTTCCTGAGGACATGGGAGAAGTCTTGTTATAAGTAATCATATAAAGTTGGTATTCGTTCGATATTTTGATAATATGTATGTTGTTACTTCCTTTAGTGGTGTCATGTGAACGTCGACTACATGACACTTCACCATGTTATGGTCCTAAGGGAAGTCATTGTGGAGTACCAAGTATATGATGGGTTGCGAGAGTGAGAGAAGCTTAAACCCGAGTGAAAGAACGTGGATGTCGCCTAGAGGGGAGGTGAATAGGCGCTTCAAAATAATTACAGTTTAGGCTTGAACAAATGCAGAATAAAACTAATGTTTAATTTGTCAAGCACAAAACCTAAAACAACTAGGCTCACCTATGTGCACCAACAACTTATGCAACGCGAGATAAAAAAACTAAGTGATAGCAAGATATATAACAAGAAACAATATGGCTATCACAAAGTAAAGTGCATAAGTAAAGGATTCGGAGAAGAGATAACCAAGGCACGCGGAGACGACGATGTACCTCGAAGTTCACACCCTTGTGGATGCTAATCTCCGTTTGGAGCGGTGTGGAGGCACAATGCTCCCCAAGATGCCACTAATGCCACCATAATCTCCTCACGCCCTCGCACAATGCAAGATGTCGTGATTCCACTAAGGGACCCTTGAGGGCGGTCATCAAACCCATACAAACAAGGTTGGGGAAATCACCACAACTTAATTCGAAGCTCCCAACAACACCACAAAGTTTCACCACAATGGCATATGGCTTGGAGGTAACCTCAAATGCTTGGGGTAATCTCCACAACCTAATTGGAGACCCTGAAACTTTCCTGGAGCTTTATACCACAATGATTGAGCTCCCAGGCACCACAAAGCTTCTAGGACGCCAAAGCATCCATGAAGAACAACCTCTAGGGTACCAAGGACCCAAGGTAACAAGCTTATCAACTTTTCACTTCCACGTAACATCGTGGACAACTCAAATCGATGCAATTAATGCAATGGCAAGAACACATGAAGTGGTCAAGTCCCTCACACTCAAATCCCTACACAACAACAAAAGCTATGGATGAATATGACAGGAAGAACAAGGAGCTCACAAAGAACTCCAAGATCAAGATCCAAGGGGTTCCCCTCACATAGAGGAGAAAGTGATTGCTGGAGATGTGGACCTAGATCTCCTCTCTCTTTTCCCTCAAGAACTAGCAAGAATCGTTGGAGTGATTGAGAGTTAGAAAGCTTGAAGAAGGTCAACAATTGGGGAATAACACGAGCTCAATGGATAGAAAACTATCGGGGAAGAAGACCCCATTTTATAAGGCGTAAGGAATCAGCCTGTTACCCACCCCCTCAGCTCGAGCTAGAGTGGTACTACCGATGATAAGCAGTAGTACCGCTTAGAGTGAGCGGTACTACCGCTCAGGCAGGGGAGGCCGAACAGAGAGGAGGCAAGGCCGATAGTACCGCTCGGAGCGGTACTACCACCCAGTACTACCGCAAAGTCCGATCACAAAAGTGTTCGCACTTTTGAGAAGCGGTACATGCCAGCGGTACCAGAAGAGCACTGCCGCTCTGAGCGGTAGTACCGCTGGCCCGGGTGGTACTACTAGTGATATTAGGTAGTACCGCTCTCAGGAGCGGTACTACCTCTTGGAACAGAGAACCTGCCCAGAACTGCCATAACTTTTGCAAATGAGCTTCGAATTGAGAAAACTCAAGTTTGTTGGATTCAGGACAACAAGAGTTGTCCAATTCAGTTAAGAAAATTCCACTCGAATAGAGATGTGATACCTCTATGAATGAAGAACTGGCAAAAACTTCCAACATAGAAAACATCATAGAAGATGCATATGGACTCGGTTTTCGATGAACTCGAGCTTGTCATGAAGATGACCATAAGCTCTAAAGCTCACAAAGAGATACACCAAACCAGAACCAAGAAATATTATGCAAGGATGCAAATGGTTTGAGCTCTCAACGAGCGATACGATCAAGCTACTCACTTGAAAGCCCCCCTTAACAGTACGACTATCTATCCAAAAATAGAAAAACCTAACAAGGGAAAACCTATACCTTGCACCTAGTCCTCTTGAGCTAGATGATGATGATCTTGGCTTCCTCAAGATGGACCACCTTTCTTGATTGATTTGGTTTGATGAATACTAGTTGATTGCTCCCGCATACTAACTATGGGCCACTCTTCAACACATCTTCACAAGTCCATTACCACCACAATGGACGACAAGCTTCAAGCATGATATCTTCATGATGATCCATTTGAACTTGCACACCGCAATCTTGATGACGATCACCACTTGAAATCATCCTCCATGGGTTGTATGAGATCTTCCTCTTGACACAAGCCCATGGAAACACCCCTAACCCCAGTAGAACTCTCACGAAGACCATGGGTTAGGACACGAAAGAGTAATGGACAATGCTTACCATACCATGGGATCACTTGATTCCTCTTGGTACATCTTGTATGCTTTGTGTGCTGATCAACTTGATTTACTCTTTGTCTTAGTCTTGATCAACCTTCTGTATTTATGACCATTCTTTGGATAATACCTTGAATACCACCTTGGTCATCATATAAACTCCTTGAAACCAACAGATGGACTTCAAGAAGTGCCTATGGACAAATCCTTCAAAAATAACATAAGGCAAGCATTAATCTAGAGGGATTGTCATCAATTAGCAGAACCACATATGGAGAAATTATGCTCTAACACCCAGTTTATGTGTTGCTTCCTAAGGGGCTGATTTGGATCCACATGTTTCATACTATGATTACATTTATCTTAATACTTATTTCATAGTTATGGATGTTTGCGAGAGGGTTTAATCATAAGCAGGTTGTTAGTTCAAGTAAGAACAACACCTTAGTACCGGTCCACCCACATATCAAATTATGAAAGTAGCAAACGTGAATCAACTCAATATGATGAACATGAATAGAGAGATATTCCCATGTGTCCTGAGGAGCACTTCTTTATATAAGAGTACTTTTGACTCTCCTTTGCTATAAAAGGATTGGTCTACCTTGATGAACCCTTTTTACTATTGTTACTTGTCACCGGTTATGAATTATCTTGCTACATAACTATCTATAAATGCTACTTACAACACTTGCACATAATATCTTGCTGAAAACTGCTCATCATTTCCTTCTGCTCCTCATTGGGTTCAACACTATTACTTATTGAAAGGACTACGATTGATCCCCTATACTTGTGGGTCATCAGTGATGCTTTGGAGGTAGGGGCGGTGGGCATTTGGAGGCATGAGGATGTTTCTCGGGCACCATTTATGTAATCAGGCCGTGGCCGTAAAACAGATTGGTGGGTTACCTGAATGGATCGACGATGCTCGGGCATGTAGATGTGGTTAAAGTTGTGGTTGCAATGGCGACGGCGGAGGATTGAGCTATCGGGAGGGTGGGAGATACTACAGAAACGTGATGGGTGGGGATGTGGTGGGTGGAATAAATTCTGAAATCGCGCACCTAACAAAAATTATGCTGTTAAACTTGAAACTTGGACGGAGGAAAGACACAACACGGCGTCTAAAATACTCGTGTATGAGAAAAGATAAAAATTGTCGGATCCCATCTCCAAAAAAACTACACATGTAGTTGATTTTTTTGGGTTAATGGTACGCTTGCTTTATTAGAAAAGATTGCACACGTAACTCACTTATGGATCATTAGCGCACAAAATGCACACGGTACTCCACAGAAACCGTGTGTTTTGTGATCTTCTAATAATTCCTATATCTATCAGCATCTATAGTCTCCCGTGAAAATGTAAAAATATCTTTCATTGTAGTAGGGTTATTCAATGTACAATAATAATAAATAGTAGTGCCAACTTAAAGTAATACTAGTACTTTGCTCTAAAAATATTATGTAGTAGTGGTAGATGCTCGTAATTAATTATACAAACTTACGGGTGACACACACACTAAATACTTCTCACATGTTGGCATCTGGGCATGCTGGCCAGACGACGTCCTTCTCCTTGCCGACCTTGTCAGCGCAACCCACCGTGCTTGGATCTCCACCAGGATCTCCTCAGCACGACATGTGGCCCCTTCTTTCTTGCGACGGCGGGACTCTCTTTTCTTGAATGATTTTTTCCTCTTCCACTCCTTCTCCGCGGCTTTGGACGCATCTTGATCCATTTCACAATCGGTCATGGCAGCATCAAAGTCCACCCATGTAGTTGTGCGGCCGGGGGCGGTGATGAAGTCGGCGTGGCTCGATGCCACCACTTCCTTACCATGTGTGTGGTCGCGGGCTGCGAGGAACTTGGCACAGTGGGATGACATCGCTTCCTTACCAGTTATTGTGCGATGTGTTGCCATGAACGATGCTTGAGAGAGCTCTCGTGTAGAGTGGCCGGACAACCGTATAGTGCGGTGGTTTTTAAGAACTCAAGGACAAACGACGCTGGAAATTTGGCTTCCCTTACAATCTTGGTGATTCATTATCGCGCACGGTTCATATCCATTGCCTCCGGAAACAGTGTGCCCTAAGCCTATTGTGTGTTCTGTTATGATGGGCTGAACCCTACACACGCGGATCACGCGTGTGTACCGTAGGATGCACCTCTATCGGACGGCAATCCACATCCCTCTCACCACACCTGCGCAATTGTAGCTGGATTGGATTAATCTGCGCATTAATGCTTAGAAAATGCACATAATCCCCTAAATATGGCAGATGAGCCCAGAAGAGTGCCAAATTTGAACACAGTGATTTGCAGGGTGTATGTTCATAGTAGAAAAAACTCAAGGACAAAGGGCGAAGCAAATTTGGGTTCCCCTTAAATCTTGTGATTTCCCTCTCGAAACCATGAAACTTCGTGAGTGATGGTGTGATTTATGAAGGGCGTGCACGACGATATAAGCCAAACCTTCTAATTTTTTTACCATGGCATAGTGAGGCCATACCATGCCACCATGCCAGACTTCATGTTTCTCAAGCATGTATTCATTTTTCTCTAGTTGAAAAACCAATAAACGACACGTTTGTGGTTTACTCGTGCCACACGTATCCTTGAAATCCTTGTCCATTCCTTGTAAAAGACATGAGAATTTACTAAATAGCAGGAGCATGGTTTTCCCAACAATTCTTGTGCACCATTTCATGCATTGATTGTTTTAATTTTAATTATGTGGATATATTAATGCCTAGAAAATGCAAATAATCCCCTAAATATGGAAAATGAGCGTGGAAAAGTACCAAATTTGAACTTGGTGATTTGTATGGTGTATGTTCAGCGTAGAAAAAAACTCAAGGACAAAGGACGAAGGAAATTTGGATTCCCCTTGAATCTTGGTGATTTCCCTCTCGAAATCATGAAACTTCCTCGGTGATTGTTCGATTTATGAAGGGTGTGCATGACGACATAAGACAAACCTTCTCAAATGTTTACCATGGCATAGTGAGGCCATACCATGGCACCATGCCAAGCATCATGTTTTTCAAGCATGCATTTCATTTTTCTCTTGTTGAAAACCCAATAAATGACACTTTTGTGGTTGACTCGTGCCAGACGTATCCTTGAAATCCGTGTGCATTCCTTGTAAAAGGCATGATAATTTACTAACTACCATGATCATTTTTTGCACTTTTTCAAACATTGATTGTTTGAATCTGAATTCTATTCATTAATGCCTAGTAAAAGCACATAGTCGTCTAAATATGGTACATGAGCCTAGTAAAAGGCCAAATCTGAACACATTGCATTGGAGGGGTTATGTTCATCGTAGAAAAAGCTGAACGAAAAATCAAGAGGGAAATTTGGAATCCCCCTCAATCTCGGTGATTTACTATCACACACGATTCATCTCCATCGCGTGTGCGAACCGTGTGCATTCACACACACATCCGGAAGAAAAACGAAAATGCTCACCTGCTGCACGCTTCTCCACACCCACTCGCCGTACACTCCTTTGCAACTCAACACATCATTAACTTCTATCGTGGCAGCCAACCTAAGCTCGACGGCAGGCGGAGGTCACGCTCAAAATGGCATGGGATTTCGCCCATGCCACTTGCCACCCCCTATGTGCACCGACTTGAACCAACTTTCTGGACTCTGGTCAATTGGGTTTTCTGTGGGATTGGGCCGGGGATTTTCCTCATGGAGAAGGTACTTATTTTAGCAAAATATTCACTCATCTCTTATCGTAGTTCGTCCGACATTCTTAATCAACCCACGGAAATCGCTTAAATTCTCATTTTCCATTCTAGTGTCCACACTGCGAGAACAAATCAGGAAAGTGTGGTCACGGCTAGTTGAAAAGGAATTTCTATCTCTCCATTCCATATGACTTCAGGGAGCACTCGGTATGTTCAATCTCACCCTACCATGGTCGGCATTGCCTAAATTTATGAACATATACATTATATTGCTACATTTGGATAAAAGGTACGGTGCCACATGCACCCTCGATGTCGAAGAAGATTTTCTTCTTCTAAGTTAGGCAAATTAATGATGTATTGTTCAATTAGTTACTCTCATATTTGCTTCAAATATTTGTTACATTATCTATTTATAATTATATTATTTGTACTTTGCTTTCAGCTATATATTCTTCAGTTCTCTAAGTTATGCCCGTATTTGCATGTTGCTCTGTTATTTCAATATATCTGATTTATGATCTTTATTTTCATTTCAACCAGTACATCTCTTGCTTTGCAAGAACACGAGTAGAAGAAAATCTTGGTCTTTACTTTGTTGATGACTCCATGGATTTACAATGACAGTTAGCATTAAACTTGATAAAGATGGTCACTCCTATTTTGATGTGGACCTTTGGAGAAAAATTTCTAAGTTTTATGAACTGAAAGCTGGCAATAAAATTCTAGTCCATGCACCACATGCTGGTCTAATTAACATGGACATTTACTTCCCCAATGTCATCAGCCGATCACAATCTGATCGAGGTTAGTGTTGTTTCAACTTTCTTCATGCTTGCATACTATTTAGCAAAATCAGGGTATTTGTTTGACTAACTGATCATTATTGAAGCAACCAATTGTGATTATGTTTTCTAATTTCGTTCCTAGGAAATAACAAATTAAGTTTACCAATTTATGCCCACTATATATTCTTCTATCATGTTTTGAACAAATAATACCTTTCCACCTTTGAAGGAGGATATGTTGGATGCATAGTTAATGATATGTATGTTACTCAGAGTACCAAATTTCACCGGAAAGACTTGAAGCATGTCATAAAATTTGATGATAATCTGACAGAGATAGCACAACGTATGAACGTTGGATTTTGGATGGGATTAATTCTACCCATGGTGCACACACTGAACAAGACTAATTGTGTGCACAAAATGCTGGTACAAAGTCTTATTTTTATGTTGATGTTCATAAGCTATATATGTCTTCAATGATATGTTACTATTGGTAACTATTCTACATTGCAACAGAAATTGCCCGCTGCAACTGTTCCTGAATCGATTTCCCGGCGTAGTCGAATTACACTTGTGTGTGCTAATAACACTAAAGTGATTGCAAGGTGCTGCATTTTCCGCATAAATGGAACCATTCAAATTAACAAATTCTCACTTGTCGTGGCAATGCATCCACATTGGAAAATTGGAGACACTGTTCTACTCATGTTATACCAAGGCACATGAGGGTTCTTCCTTTTCATCGACGAGATGCCGAGTCGCCGTGATCTAGCTCATTCTAGCGGATAGTTGTGGTTGTACGCCCTCAGCCTCTTAAAATGTGCTAGTTGTTACTATGTTAAGTATGTAGATCTGGACCATATGGTTGTCAAAATTGTTTAGTATCGTGCTACCAAGATCCGCCTTTTGTCGAATAGTGTCAACACTATATATATGTTACTCCAATAGTGTCACCACACCTTGATCGATTGAGGCTTGGGCAGACTCAACATTGGGGATTGCCGGTACTACCTTGGGTGCAGCGCTCACCAGGGCTACCGCGACCGCCGGGTCTGCCCGAGCGACATCCAACGAGACGATGTTGGTTCTCATCACGGCTGCCGGGACGCCCCCCAGGCATGCCTCGGTGATGTCCGACACTACACTCTCCTCCATCTGGGACATAAGCATGCGCCTCGTGCAGCGACCGCCACGACCGCAGTTGTCCTTGCATCGTCTCAGTTCCTACTCTGTCGTCTTCATCATCTGCTGCACTCTGAGTCGAGCCAGTAGTATCGCCCGCTGGCGATCCTTGTCTACTTTTAGGATGACCCTGGCTAACCTGGCGGCTTTCTCGTATCGTGTTTCCTCCATCCTCTGGTCGTCTTCACGAGATGCAACGACATGGCCGTCTACCGCCAAGCAGACTATCATGCCTTTAGCCTCGATCTCGCCGTCGTACAACTCCATCCTATTGTCGGTTGTTGGGGGTATGCAGGTATGTGTGGGTAACTAGTTAGCAAGTAGATCAGTAGTGAGTTACCGTCGGCGACCACTACTACGGTTATTTATATCTAGGAGCTAGCTAGGGGATTGGGGATTTTACAATTCATCCATGTGGAGCGTGTGAAGCCTTCACTGGAGGGTGGAAAGCCTTCCCTAGAGTGCGGGTAGACTAAGTGGAGCACACAACCTGACAACCGATGCGGTGTCACGTGTTATCACACACGTGTTCACATAAGGAAACGTATGTATAACTTACTAATAATCGCACACGAGTCCTCGCATATGCATCGTGTGCGATATTGCTAGCCACTACAAGCAACTAGTTTGCATTTTCCAAAGTTTTTTCTACACACAGATCACACACGAATTAAATGTAGTAACTCATTGTGTTATATTTTATCATCACAAATAGTTCATCCGAGTGGGATGTGTGTCGCGTATCAGACACATCTTGTTTACATGAATCATTTGTGTTAAACTGAACCATTTCTGTTGTGTTTCCTAATATAAAATAGTTCATCCAAGTGAACCGTATGCCGTATATCGCGCACAACTTGGCATGGCTGATTGTTTCTGTTGCATTCCCTAATAGAAAACAATCATCCGAGCAAACTTTATGCTTTATATCGCACAGACCTTGATATACTTGCCCATTCCTATTCTTCTGCTTCATCACAAACAGTTCTTATGGATTAACCATATGTCACGCATTACACAAGCAAGTATAATATGAAGTGTGTTTGATGTCTCCCCCATCGCAAATGTTTTGCATCTTTTTTGACGGGGTTTTACATCAACATTTGCGATTCATGCATCGCACATAGTTTCGTCAAAGGGTCTCTGATTGTTGTATCGCATTATAAGCATCATGCAGTAGGGCTAGGATATAGAGCACCGCAAGATCGAACCCACTACAACACACCTCACTAAAGATAGATCAATCTATTTGTCCAAACAAAATCAATAGATCAGAGAGAATTATGAAGCTACAATGATCATGCAAATAAGGATCAAATAATAATTTAGAGGAGAATCTAATCTTTTTCATGAATAATCCGAACATAAACCCAAAATTAATCGGATCCCAACAAACACACCGCACAAAGTGATTACATAAGATAGATCACCACGGGAATCGCGGTGATCTTCGCAATGAAGAACATAGGGAGAGAGCCATCTAGGTACTAGCTATGGACCTCTAGGTCTATGGTGAACTACTCACACATCACCATGGGAGTGGCAAGGTTGATGTACCGTGATCCATCCCCCCTCTGACAGGGCTCCAAAATGGGGCTCCAGATGGGCACATGGCAGGACAAAGAATTGCAGTGGTAGAAAAAGTGTTTTGGGAGGCTCCCTAGGGTTTTTGGTATTTATTAGAATTTATATGACAAAGAGGGTGTCGGAGGCCGAGGGAGGCGGCCACAAGCTATCAGGCTATGATCATCTCCCTAGGCGAACCCTGTTGGTTTGTGGGGCCCTCGTGCAACCTCGAGTCTTTCCCCCAAGCTTCCAGGTCTTCTTTTGGTCCAGAAAAAATCATCAAAAAGTTCCGATGTATTTGGACTTCGTTTGGTACTATAAACCTGAAAAGCCAAGAAACATGCACAAATCAGCAACTACCACTTGGCACTGGGTTAGTAGGTTAGTGCTCAAAAATAATATAAAATAACAAGAAAATGGCTAAAAAGTATGCTAGAATGATAAAATAATAGTGTGGAACAATCAAAATTATACATACGTTGGAGACGTATTAGTCACTTGCATCCATCCACTTTTATCTAATATATGTCATATAATAGCTCATTATCTACTTTAATCTAATATATGTCATATAACTTATCATCCTTTTAATCATCTAACAACTCATCATCATCTTAATCATGCCAAGTTAAGCACTACTATAATGTCATAAACGAGAAAACTCCTCTCTCATAGGACCTAGTCCTCTCTCCTAGGTAAAATATTATAAAACTGAAAAACAACTAGGTCTCCATGATGAAGCAAGGAGATCCAATTGTCTCCAACTTGTGTATTGTGATCCTTCTTTATTTATTTCCATGCTTCAATTTGGATTTTTCCTTCTCGTTTGCGCTTTGAGTATGAAAAAACGTAAGTGACACTCGTACGGCAAGTAATTACCATCTCACCATTGCCATTCATCAATGGACGGATAACATCATTAGACAGTTTTTGTTGAGGAACATAATAGTACCCCAGTTAGCAATATAATTTACATATTAGTAGCATAATTAGCAATGTAATTTAAATAATAGTTGTGTAGTTAGCAACTCTTACCAAGATATTTGCGCAAATGTTATCAGAGCTCAACCAATGCACTAGTGCCATGTATTCTGTATAATTTCGGCCAACTCCATAATAAATGTCGTCCTTAGTAGACATGGTATTATTAACAAAGGTGACAAGAAAATTCTTATCCTTCGAAGTTAGGTGTCATCCATAAGTGTAGTGTTTCTTGTCTACTATATTCCGTGTATCAGTCGAAGAAAGGAAATAACATGTCAATTACATATGAACAAGGTAAGCATGGGTGAATACAACTATTTTTAAATGAGCAATATAGAGTAATTAATAAATTTGTTTGAAAATCTCACAAGGAGGTCGAATAGGGATCCTGTCAAGAGCCACCCAAATGTCTTTATCATATTCAGGACCAATGACCGGATCATATTGAGGAATGCCAATATCAAAGGTAATTTTCATACCCTCCTTGAATCCATAAGCCCTGCATAAAGCTCTCCAATTTTACCAACCGAAATATGTGTGACCTACTCCATTATTGAGTTTAGCCTCAAAAGTTAAACCATGCTTCGTATTTATGTAAAACTTCTTTTCTCCATATTTTCATGGTCAACGAAAGAGAGCTTCTCCAAGACATATCGCCTTGCATAGGATGGGATGCACTAGTAAGATTATAAAAAATGAAGATTAAATGTTAAAGAAAACAATTAAGAAATGCTTAATTAAGAAGAAATATGTGCCACTGAAGTTATGTACCGTAAAATATTCATACTCCTCCTTAAGGGTGACGTAGATGATCCTCTCGCTGTCCAAGTGTGTCCTCTCGCACATACCCCCATCATTGGTAAGTCATCGCACTACGGGATCCAATCATTGTCATCCATTTACTGTATTCATAATTAAAAGATAAAAACATGATCACTATTCAACATGGGCTGTCTTTCGGTCTGTTGAGACTCCCTTGAAAAACTCTCTTCTCAGGTGGTGTATATGATGGTCACAACCTCACATTGATATTACGATTATTGGTAAAGGTCACTCGTCTCCATTTCATCGTGCACCGACTATAGGTCTATCACGATGAAAAGGAGGATGAGCACCCCCACAACAACACTCGGCATTCTTCCCCACTGGTATTTTGACTGTATATATAGTGGACACTCCCTCACATTGATATTATGACCGTCGGTGATGGTCTCTCCTCCATTCGTTCCCTAGTGCATTAAAAAATGTCTGGCACACGGGACCGAAGGAGTAGTGACCCCACGACAACGTCGGATTCGGTCTTGTCCCTCACTAAAAGTCACACAAGTAGCAGCAACAAACTGATAGTTAACTCGAACAATCAATCATTTAAAATTACATATATCAAGAAAAGTTCGACATGACCTTTGCTAAAAATGGTAAATATATCGAGCGCCTGAAATTTTCCAGAACAGAAATGAATCAATATTTAGGAAAAACATAGGCCACTCGGAGGTGTTCTTGCAAATTCATACACATGTCCAATAATGACATATAGCATTCTATATTGAAAAAATTTCTATACATAAATTTTCTATACTATGAGTTTCTATACCTAAATTTGCTATACCTAAATTTTCTATACCTCAAATTTTAAATACCTAAATTCTCTGTACTAAAAATTTGTATACCTAAAATTTCAATACATTTCTATAACTAAATAGGCTACTGTATTAGAAATAGCGGGAGGAGGGAGGGAGGAGCTACCTCGGCGTTGGCCGGCGGCGGGCGATGTCGGCTCGCGACAGGTGGCGGGGATGACAAGGGATGGTGAAATTGCTTGTAGTCCCCATGTGTGGTTTTGATAGTTGATGACAATCCTAATGGACTAATGTTTGCATTGAGTTATACATTTGAAGGAATGTTCTATTTGCAATGCATTAACAATACTGGATGAATTGAAGGATGTTTGTTCCACGAAGATGCAAGAAGGACAACTGGAATGAGAGAATTTGCCATCAACCATTTCTTTGTTGTCTGCCATCGGATGACAAAGAAGGTCTTTGTCGTTAGCTTCCAGAAAACACATGACAAAGAACTCGCTGATGACAAACATTATGTTTGCCATCAGTCATTTCTTTGTCGTCTACCATCTGACGGCACACACATGAAAGGCACACGACAAAGAGGACAACATCCTTTGTCGTCTGCTAGCGGACGACAAAGAGGATGCTACCTCTAATGAGCGTTTCCTCCGGCCCCACCCCCTCTCTCTACCCCCTCCCTATCCACCCACACAATGTATGACCTTTCCCCTGATCCCCTTCTCCTCCACCACCACCACAGATCGCTGCAGCCAGCCACCCCTCAGTGGACCTCCCCTTGCGGCCAACCATACTAGTGCCGTCCATCCTCCCCGTGGCCACCCCTCCCTGCGGCCACCCCTCCCCATCACCCGTGCCCCTGCCCCGTCGCACCACATCACCGGTATTGGTGCCCCCGTCACCCGCATAGCCCCGACACCCCCGCGCCATGTCGGCACGGGACCCCACCGCCTCGTCCTCCAACGCCCGACGCCTCCGCACCATGCCGCTCCGGTGCTACACCACCCTCAGGTGAGATTTTTTTCTCTCTGTTTTTCTACATTTTTTGCTATTTAATTGTGAGATTATATTATATATGTATTTTAGTGCTAGATTTAGTACTAGATTAGTTACACTAGATTAGTTATAGGTTTTAGTTAATTACTCATAATTAAAAGAAGTAGAAAACGATGAAAAAAGAGGAAGAAGAAAATAATAATAAGTATAAGGAGGAAGAAGAAGAAGAAGAAGAAGAGGAGGAGGAGGAGAAGGAGGAGGAGGGGGAGAAGAAGAAGAAGAAGATGAGGATGAGAAGAGGAGAAGAAAGAAGAGGAAAAAGGAAAATAATGATGATGAAGAAGAAGAAGAAGAAGAAGAAGAAGAAGAACAGGAAGAAGAGGAGAAGGAAAGAAGAAGAAGAAGAAGAAGGAGAAGAAGAAGAAGAAGAAGAAGACGAAGAAGAAGAAGAAGTATAAGAAGAGGAGAAGAAGAAGAGGAGGAGGAGAAGGAAAGAAGAAGAAGAAGAAGAGGAGGAGGAGAAGAGGATATGTCATTACCAATATGATTTTTTTTTCATAGTTTGAACTATCAATGCTTTATGTGATGTGATGTCCTAAAAAAATTTCACTCTGTAAAATTTACAAGCTTTGTGCTACTTCATCTCCTTGGAGTCATCGTCATTAAAGTTTTTGGTCCATGATCCCGCCGTTGTTAGACTACTTCCTCTACAGCCGAGAGTGAGCTACGAATCCACCTTCACCTCCTACACACTTTTAATCATGTCATTAGATTTCATTTTCATGCTAAGTCGCGTAACCTAGGCGTCTCCCGTCTAAAAGGGTTGCATTGATAAATATGAATTCAGTTGCATATTTATCACCGTAACTCATTCGGATTGTCCAGCGATTTCCACGGACCGCCCAAGGATGTGTAGATTGGGTACGTTCTCCATGTTATACCCCATTCCAAGACAAAATTTTGGTAGCGCCTCCTTGTTGTTCTTCGGATGCACATTCTCTCAGCTTTTTGCCAAGACGTGTATTTTGAGAACATGGAGAATGTACTCACTCTACATATACTCGGGTGGGATTAGGATCTATCTTTCCTATTAGCATGTAGGTTTCATGGACGTAATAAAATTGACAAACTAGATGAACTGATGAATATGCATGATGAATTATATATATATGTGGCCTCTTTAGCAGCTAGGCAAGATGAGTGATCATGTGTGGATGTACACCGGTCACACTAGTCAGAGAGAGATGACCATAGAATGATTTAGAAAAACCAAGGAGTTTGTGAAAGCCGCATTTGCAAACTGGTGCCCCATGTCTTGGGTGAAACAACTATAAAAAGAGGATAGAGGTTGTAATGGTTAAACACATGCAGAAGAGGGGTTTTAAGTCTGATTATATGGTGTTGCATTTCGTGGTGAGTCTGCCCAACGCAGCAGAGCCGAGGTGGTTCGTCATTGCACCGACGAGCATGGTACCGGGAACGAATACATGGTGCAAGACTTTGATGATACTCGGGATTCAGACGATGAGATGGAGGAATCTGCAAATGCCTTCTCCAAAATGTTGGAGTCTTTGAAACATCCTCTCCATGAGCACACTGAGCTTTGTCAGCTGGATGCCATTGCACAAGTAATGTCTTTGAAGGCTCAATTCAACTTGGCAAGAGAATGCTACAACTCTATGATGACACTATTTGGACGCTTTCTACCCAAAGGCCATGCCATGGCTGCAAACGTGTACCAGTCGGACAAAATAATTCGTGTACTTAAGATGCCCTATGAGAACATACATGCATGTGAGAAAGGATATACCTTATTTAGGCTTGAGTATGCGGACTTGAACTATTGTTACATTTGCAAGTTTTCCAGGTTTGTTGTGGTAGACAACGGTATGGGTGATAAGAGCCAGACTGTCGATGCACTAGTAATGGGGTACCTAGTGCCCTTGACTTGTGCACACGCATCGGGAGCATCACCTCTCAAGAGGAGCCTCCAACACCAACAGCCCAAGACGTGCCAAGAACCCCTAGCACTTGCCGGGTGCGAAGGCGCAATCATCCTCACCAAGACCGAGCAAGGAACCTCCCCGACAAGAGTGGGCCAACCTACCACAGCTCCACCTCATCGCTACGCGAGTCACTTGTCGATGAGGTGTCGAGCACCCAGGTGGCAAGGTGGCACTCGCTGGCTACATGGTGCTGCACCAAAAGGCAGGTTACAACTTGTTGACACCCGTCCAGAGGCGTGTCAAGACCCCAAGCCATGGCTAGCTCATAGGTGGCAGAAGCCTGTCAGGAATGCCGTCTAACTACTTTGTCGTCTTCTTGTCATGTGAGGCAGATGGCAAAGCTCTTTGGTGTTCGCAGCCTGCCGGCAGACAGCAAAGAATGTCCTTTACCGACGCTAGCAACCATGGAAATTTTGCTGTCGGCGGGCGGACGTCAAAGGGTTTTGCGTCCATGGAGTGGCCCTTTGTCGTCCGCTATGGCAGACGGCAAAGAAACTGATTCCTGTAGTGAAGTGGCTCGAATGAATTCTAAATGAATGTCATATACTTATTGTTGTGCATGCATCAAGGATGAGCTTAACAATTGAATCAAATATGATATGTAAAGATGAATTCCATATGATGAACAAGATGTGATCTATGTGGAGTTCATTGAGGATCATAAACATTCTCATGCTTTTTCTTCTGGTTTAAACCATGATGGATCAATATCTTGAGTGAATAGTTAAAGAGAAGAATTCTACATATACCTTGAAAATAGGATCATCATGAGCTCATACGTTGAGTCATGGCTGATTATGTCTTCAAGCAAGTAATTCAGGTGAAGAATTCATTGTGCCTCTCAAGAGACTATGTTGTATCACGAAGACAAGCAAGTTATAGCCAATCTTAGATTCATGGAGAAACTTGATATGGTCATGGTGAATCGAGATATTGGTAATCATGTCTTGAAGCAACGAAGCATAGTTCACAAATTAAAAGGGCCTTCAAGACATCAAGTTTAATCATGGATCAAGATAAATATTGACCAGGATGAAGATCAAATATTTAACTCAAATATGACCATCACGCAAGCGCAAATGATGTACCACATGGGATCTTGTGGTATGGTAAGTAATTGTCAATTGCACTTTGTGTACTAACTCAAACTATGTGTTTTCCATATCTATGTTGATTAGGTTATTCTCGTGGGCTTGCATCAAGAGAAAGATTCCAAGTGTCCATGAGAGGATGACATCAAGATATGATGATTATGGTTGACAAGGGCAATCTCAAGAAAAGCATCCTAAAGGATTGCATGCTTGAAGCTTATGGATGATCACATGATGTACATGTGAAGATAGAATGCAATGAAATAATTCCCACATGGCGTATGGGGGAGCTATCTGAAGTCTTCACCAAATGGTGTGATCCAGGTTATTCTTCAATCTTCAGCTAATAATAAATGTTAACATCAAGATCAAATGGAATGCTCAAGTCAAAGGTATTAGTTCCTTTGGTTGTAGTTGCATGGGTCAATGTCCATAAAAAGTATATATGCCCAATAATGTATTTTTGGAAGCTATCTAGTATAGCTATTTTACGATTCTTGAGTTATAGGGATCCCACGCTATTAATAGGGGATAAAAGGGTTTCGTGATGGACTTTCACAAGTCAACATCTTCTATACACAACTTCTATCATATATCCCAAAGTAAAATTCTATACTCAAACCTTTGCATTGATTTCATCATCCATTTTTTTATATTGGGTGGTTCTCTATGTGAGGACCTAGAGCTTTTCAATAGCTATAAAACCAGCCCAAGATCATAAAAATCGGAGTTCGTATGTAAAAGTTCTGCATGTTTTACTATTGGTATGTTGGCTGTTTATTGGGGGGGGGGGGGGGAGGGGCGAGAAGTTTCGGGCAGGTTCCGGGGAAAGTTCCGGGATAAATAGAAAGTTTGCAAAAACCTGGCCCAAAGGGAGCCCGAAAGTTCTGGGCCATGTGAGGGTGTCCGGAATTAAGGGGTCCTTAGGTGGTCGGCTTTTATCTTATGGGCCGAACTAATGGGATGCGTTGTTGAAGACCGGATTGCATGACGACATTGTATTCAAGAAGGAAAGCTCTCAAGACTTGCGTGTCGTCCAAGTTAAGTATTCTAGGTCGGCGCATCTCTCCCCCGCTGGAGGTTTGTTGTGTGTAAACCTAGGAGCCCCTTGTGTCTATATAAACCACAGGGTTTCATCCGTGTAGCCAAGTTGACTCATCTAGGCTTTTAACTCATACGATCTCAAGGTAGATCAACTCTTAGTCCTCATACACAGCAATATAATCAAGCAGGACGTAGGGTTTTACCTCCTCAAGAGGGCCCGAATCTGGGTAAACAATGTCTCCTTCGTCGTGTGTAAACCATCAATCCAAGGTCCATAGCTCGGGAACTCCTACCCGAGATCCACCGTTTTTGACACCGAAATTGGTGCATTCGTTGAGAGTTCCGTTGTAGAATCGTAGGAAGGATTGATGGCACACTTAGTCATTAGCAAAGATATCTGCAACAAGGACGACTTTGTCCCCGTATAGATCTTCGCGTTCGGAAGCATCGTTCTGCATGCCGATCCGGCAAACCAACTTGGCCAGGTCGAAAGCTTCACCCCTGGTCAGGAAGTAAGGTTGAGAAGCCTAGAGTTCACCACCAACCCCCAAGGAGATCTTGTGTTAACAAGGCTCCTAGCTCCTTTGAAGGAGCACCACAAGCCTCGATACTTTAACTTCGGAGGCCGTGGATCCCACTACTAGGAAGACTTTGACCCTTGGTCCGGCCTTAGAGCCCAGCGTGGTCGGTATGCCTAGATTCGGTTCAGCTGAACACATCCCGGGAGTGTCCTTGAACGACCTTGGGGCATCAGTGTCGCGGGCCAACCCCGAGCACTCAAATAGCATGGACTCCGCTGAGACCCCGTTACTACACGAGTTACTCGACCGGATCCAATCTATGAGCATGATGAGCAACTAATCTCTGATCTACGATCGAGTTGGGCTTAGACCCGTTGACAGGGAAATTGATGTCCCACCCATCACGCATTTGGTCGCCACCGTCGAGTGCCCGACTAAGGGCTCCCCATATCAATCACCAGAACTAAGGACGGTCTACACCCTGGTCACCGATCATCCTGACTACTTGATGACCCACAAGTATAGGGGATCTATCATAGTCCTTTCGATAAGTCGGAGTGTCGAACCTAACGAGGAGCAGAAGGATCTGACAAGTGGTTTTCAGCAAGGTAATATCTGCAAGCACTGAAATTATCGGTAACAAGTAGTTGTGTGACAAGATGATTCATAGCAAGTGGCAAGTAACAATGGTAACAAAGGTGCAGCAAAGTGGCCCAATCCCTTTTGTAGCAAGGGACAAGCCTCGACAAACTCTTATAGGAGGTAAAGCGCTCCTGAGGACACATGGTAAATTCTGTCAAGCTAGTTTTATCATGTTCATATGATTCGCGTTCGCTACTTTGATAGTTTGATATGTGGGTATACCGGCGCTTGGGTACTGACCTTACTTGGACAAGCATCCCACTTATGATTAACCCCTCCCGCAAGAATCCGCAACTACGAAATAAGAATTAAGACAAAGTCTTACCATAGAATTAAACTAGTGGATCCAAATCAGCCCCTTACGAAGCAACGCATAAACTAGGGTTTAAGCTTCTGTCACTCTAGCAACCCATCATCTACTTACTACTTCCCAATGCCTTCCTCTAGGCCCAAATAATGGTGAAGTGTTATGTAGTCGATGTTCACATAACACCACTAGAGGAGAGACAACATACAACACATCAAAATACCGAACGAATAATAAATTCACATGATAACTTATAGCATGACTTCTCCCATGTCCTCAGGAACAAAAGTGACTACTCACAAAGCATAATCATATCCATGACCAGAGAGGTAATGAGTAGCATCAAAGATCTGAACATATGATCTTCCACCAAGTAATCCAACTAGCATCAACTACAAAGAGTAATTAACACTACTAGCAACCTTACAAGTACCAATCGGAGTCGTGACACGGAGATTGGTTACAAGAGATGAACTAGGGTTTGGAGATGAGATGGTGCTGATGAAGATGTTGATGGTGATGAGTCCTCTCCGATGAGACGAGTGTTGGTGATGACGATGGCGACGATTTCCCCCTCCGGGAGCGAAGTTTCCCCGGCAGGACGACCCTGCCGGAGCTCTAGATTGGTTCTGCTCAAGATGGGGGCCATAGGGCCAGCTGGGAGCCCACAAGCCCCCTAGGCGCAACCAGGGGAGGCCGCACCTACCAGGCTTGTGGCCTCCTGCTGGCTCCCGTCTGGTACTTCTTCGGCCCAGTATTTTTTATAAATTCCAAAATAAATCCTCGTTGATTTTCATGGCTTTTGGAGTTGCGCGGAATAGGTATCTCAAACTTACTCCTTTTTTAGGCCAGAATCCCAGTTGCGGGCATTCTCCCTCTTCATGTAAACCTTGCAAAATAAGAGAGAAAAGGCATAAGTATCGTACCGTGAAGTGTAATAACAGCCCATAAAGCGATAAATATCAACATGAAAGCATGATGCAAAATGGACGTATCAACTCCCCCAAGCCTAGACCTCGCTTGTCCTCAAGCGAAAGACGAGATCAATAAATATGCCCACATGTTTAGAGAGAGAGGTGTCGACAAAACAAGATACGGACATGCAAATCACATACTCAATCATCCTTTTGTCTTCTACAATTGCCACAACTCACGTGGTACTCATGAGATCAAAGTTTCAGTCGGAAACAGAGAAAGACAGGGGCTTATAGTTTTGCCTCCCAACCATTTACCTCAAGGGTAATGTCAACAATAATAATTCATGAATACTTACCTCCAAGTTGACATATGAATATAGATCATTCCCTAGCATATGACGTTAGCCAAGAAAAAGGCGAAATAAGGAATTGGTGTAGATCATCGTGACTCTTTCAAGGGCAAAAAGTAAAGGTACAAGACAGGCCCTTCGCAGAGGGAAGCAGAGGTTGTCATGCGCTTTTGAGGTTTGGATGTGTGTCCTCTTAGTGTAAAAGAACGTCACTTTATATTTCGTCCTGTGATAAAGAACTTTATTATGTAGTTTGTCGCTTTTATGTCTTCCTCATCACAGGTTCGTACAAAGCTTATTTTCCACACACTAATAGATCATACATATTTAGGGAGCAACTTTTATTGCTTGCACCGATGACAACTTACTTGAGGGATCTTATTCAATCCATAGGTAGGTATGGTGGACTCTCATGGCAAAACTGGGTTGAAGGTTTATGGATGCACAAGTAGTATCTCTACTTGGTGCGGGAGTTTTGGCTAATATGAGGTGGAAGCAATCATCACATGCTAAGGGATATCTAGTCATATAACATTGTTTGGAACCATGCAAACACAATTCATTATGTTGTCTTCCTTGTCCAACATCTACTTCTAAGCATGTAATAGTTTAGTGAGTGTTCACAATCATAGATGGTGTTAAAGATGATATATTTATATGTGAATCTCTCCTTCTTTATCACTTCCTATTAATTGCAACAATGACCAAGGACTATGTTTGTCCACCTTCAACAAGTTTCAATCAACATTCTATTTATATGTGAAGCCATCACTTCCCATAAGATCATTACATGATCTTTCATGCTTTTGTTCTTTTATCATTATCTTGATCATGGCATGAGGCAAGGCCCTTTAACTAAGACAGTCTTTATTATATGGCTCACGAGATCGAATACATCGGGGGTGACAAAGCAAAACTCAAGCCTAAAACACTATGTACTTTATTCTACTAGAGAAAGATAAAACTAAAAAGGAACAAACTAAAACAAACGTCAAGGCAAAAGATGTGATGGTGATACGATACCGGGGCAACTCCCCCAAGCTTGGCACCAGTCAAGGGGATTGCCCATACCCATGCTTAGTTGTCTTCCTTTGGAGGTGATGGTGGTGGAGTTGTTGCAACCGTGGTTTGATCCTCCGTCTTCCAAGGCATAGGTGTTCCATCATGGAATGATGACCGAGTCTCCGGAATCCTCAAATCTGCAGCCAACCGTATTGATTTAAATCTATACTCATACTCACAGTTTTGGTTCTGCATGTCATAGGTCTAGGCTTGGAGGTGATCAATTCTGTCATAGAGCCTGGAGAGGTGCTTCCCGATGTCATTGGCATCGATCTTGTGCTTGTTGGTGAACTCTGTGATCATCATGTGGTTGGCGTTGAGTCCACGTTCCACCATCCCTTGGCATTTGAAGACTTGTTGCTCCATTGCTTCGAGTCTCGCCTCCATGCTTCCGGTCTTCTTGGGCCCCTCAACATCACGGATGTGCAGCATACCCTCACACATCTCGATAGATTGAGGGTGTTGCAGCACTCCCGCGAGGTAGGTATCAATGACCTTCTCGAAGATCTTTTCCTTCAGATATTTTGGGGACGTCATAGCGATCTAGATCTGTAGCAGAAGCAGGCTCAAGACAAAAACAGAGGAAATTTGCGTGATACGAGGGTCAGACCTTTCGGGAGAATATATAATGATTTTTTCCCGACCAGAAGGAGTACTCCGCAAGAAAACGGAGTCCGGGAGGCACACGAGGTGGTCACAAGCCCCCCAGGCGCGGACAGGGGGGTGGCCGGCGCCTCGCAGGCTTGTCGCCTCCTCGTGCGCTTTCTGGACTACTTTAAAATTTTCTATTTTTCTAAAAATTCCGAAACGGAGGAAAAATCCTACTGGAAAAGTTTTGGAGTCGGTTTACTTACCAAATCACATACCTCTTCGTTTTCGGAGTCTGAAACAGGCTGATAAATATCCCTTATGTACTCCTCCGGAGTTATGGTATTGATAATTGTAAGTGCATCTAGTGCCCCTTAGTGATTTTGGTGGTTTGAAGACTTATAGGTTAAGTATCTAATGTGTTCTTGAGTGTACACAGGATCTATAAGTCGCTGAGGAGTTTGAAATATTTGATGAATATCGACCCCTAAAAATGTATATATTCGGTTGAAGAAATTGGTCTGAAGCTGAAGATTTGAATCGCGAAGAATTTGCGATGAAATTGATATTCCTCATGAAGATATTGAAATTGAGGAATTCGGTGTGTCCTGAAGAAAATCAATCTGAAGCCTTTGAAGCATGAAGATTTATTATTTCTATTTTGTTTTCTTCACACTTGAGTAATAGGAACACCGTACTCTTAAAGGGGGTCAAGGTAACACATTGGAATGAATTTCCTCATGATGCTCAACCCAAGCCTAATCCTACCAAAAGCCTCAAGTGAGGAATATGAGTGACATGAGGACTCTCACAGTAGAGGGTCCCGACCGTTATCGATAGCCACGCCACATCATTGGTCTTATCCACACCAACGGTCATATTATTTAAGGGCATTAATGTCAAATCATGTCGGGATGCTCCTAGGCTATAAATAGCGGCCCCCACAACCATTAGCTGGTTGGGTGCTCCGTTAGAAACTGACACTTGTCATAAGAACAACCCAAGTTCCTCAGAGTCTTCGAGAGTAATTCATCAGTGAGGAAATACCCCAAACACCAAACCACAAACCGAGAACCAAGTGATTGAGCATCACTGAAGAAGTTGTTCCTATGTGGGACTGAAGCCTTTTACCTTTGAGGACTGTGCATCCTCCAGACGCTTAGACGTCATGGTCTAGAGCAATCCAGCAGTCAATTGTGGATCGCCAAGTGACCAAGTTTGTGAGGGTTTGGAAGTCTGTCCTGAAGACTTACCACGAGTGTTGGGCGAGGAATCTGTGTTCTTAGCCCAAGGAGAATACGGTAGGGACTGTGTGTCTGGGACTGTGTGTCTTTTGGTTTCAATACCAAGCCGCTCCAAAACCAGATGTACAACTGTCACAGCAGTTGGAACTGGGTCATCAACTATTGTCTTCAGTGTGAAAGGGGTTCTATTTCCTCAATTATTTATACTCCTGAGATAGTGTGTTGATGATTTTCATTGTCACTGTTTGAAGAATTTGCTGAAGACTTTCTCTAAAATTCCTCAACCCCAAATTCTTGACGCAAGTTAATCCTCATCAGTTTTCTGCGTGCCTGCATACTGTGCAAACTGTTTTCATATTCTTCATCCTGAAAAATTGTTGTAGTGAAACTTTGCACTCCTGATCCTTTGCTGTTTCCGCTGTAACTTAGTCATCAGTGAGTAATTTCCTCAAAAGGAATTTCCTCAGTGATGAAATTCTAAAAATCTCCTATTCACCCCCCTCTAGTCGATATAACGCACTCTCAATTGGTATCAGAGCAAGGTACTCCCTTGTTGTGTGTGATTTTGGTTTAACCACCTGGAGTTTTAGTTATGTCGACTTCAGGCATGATTAAGGTTACTGCAGCATGTCCTACCTTTGAAGGAAAGGACTTTCCCTTCTGGAAGACCAAGATGCAGATGCATCTACAAGCTATTGACAACGATCTCTGGTATATTGTGGAACATGGCGTCCCTATCATCTCTGCTACTATCTCTGCTGCTGATGTGAAGAAATTCAAGCAACTTGATTCTCAAGCGAAGAATATCATCTGTGGTCATCTAAGCAAGGGCCAGTATGGCAGAGTGAGTGCTTTGGGCTCAGCGAAACTTATCTGGGAAAGGATATCCAAAGTTAATGAAGGAGTATCAACCCAGCGTGATTCTCGTGTTGATGTTCTTCGCAATCTCTTCAATCGCTTCAAGAGGTTTGACAATGAAAGCTGCCAAGATACCTTTGATCGCCTCACTGACATATCAAATGAACTACAAGCACTGGGAGCTTGAGACATTACTGATCACGAAGTTGTGAAGAAACTGCTAAGATCTTTGGATTCTTCATTTGATACTTTAGTTCTGATGATTCAAGAAAGACCAGACCGTTCTGATGATTCAAGAAAGACCAGACCGTTCTGATAATTCAAGAAAGACCAGACTACAAGATGCTTGATCCAGCTGATATACTCGAAAGACTCAATACTCATGAATTCCAACAAGAAGAAAAGAGAGATATATATGGACCAAGCTATTCTAGACCACGTGCACTGAAGGCCAAATCAATTTCTTCATCTGAAGAAGAAGACTCGGATGGTAGCATTGGTGATCCTGAAGAATTTGGATAGGAGCTTGCAATGCTCGTGAGGAAATTCTAGAGGTTTACACGACGTGACCAGTTTGGTAAATCTTCAAGAAGAGATATGAGGAAATCATAATCTTCATCTGAGGACGACAAGAAAAGAACCTGCCACAAATGCAAGAAATCAGGTCACTACATTGCTGATTGTCCTTGTTGGGGAAAGGAATCAAAGAAGAAGAAATGCAAGGATGAAAGTTCTGATGACTCGAAGAAAAAGAAGAAACCTTCTAAATCCTCATCTTCAAAGTCCTCATCGCACAAGAAGACTAGTTTGAGAAAGGCTCGGGCACTTATTGGCAAGGAAATGGATTATGAGGCAGAATCCGAGGAATGTGATGAAGAGGAGGGTTGTGATGAAGACTCGGAATCTGGACAGGCTAGTCTTGCACTTGCAACCACATTCGTGAGCAAGTCAATCTTCAACCTTGAAGAAAATGATAACACTATCCACACTCATGACTGTGCTGATGACTTCGCTCCAACCTATTGCTTCATGGCAAAAGGTTCTAAGGTACCGAATGATGCTTCCTCCTCTGATTCAAGTGACTGTGAACCTGATGATTATAAAAAACCCAGTTACAGTAAACTTTCTCTCATTGCCACTAAACAACAAACTGCCCTGGAAAAGCTTTAGAAACTGCTAGATCGAAGCGATGGTCTATTGAATGATGAAATGAATCTTACCCAAATCCTCACTGAAGATATGAAAAGTCTTCTGTCTAGATTTGATAATCTTCAAGATCGTCATGATACACTCCTCGCTGATCATGAGAAACTTTCCTATGAATTTCTTCAAAGGAAGCTTGATCTAGAGAAGTTGAGGATTTCCCATGATGATCTTCGTATGGAACATTATTCATTACTAGCTCAACAGATCAGCGCTGCTCAAGCTGAATTCATTCCTCCATGTCTTAAATGCAGTGAACGTGAAACTGCTAATTCTTCACCAGAATCATCAAATGCTTCAATTTCTACAAATTCTTCAACTGCTCATGTAGTGTCAAATTCCTCACTTGAGGAAAACACAAATGTCACTGATGAAAAGGCAGGGCTGAAGGAATTGTATCTGACAGGCATATACAAAAGTCTCAAAGGACATCAAACCCTTTGTGATGTGCTCAAAAAGCAGATCTTGAACACGAACCCGAGGAAGGAAGGAATTTCCTTTGAGAGGAAATTGATGCTGATGGATCTTATTGGAAACCTGAGCAGTATCCCAAAACCTCATGGGTTGCTGCTACTAGGCCTCCTTTTGATCCATCCAATCTAACAGGCTTTTCATGTGAATTATCCTATTCCTCAGATGAGTCATTTGACTCCAACTATAAACTATTCAAAAATCAATCTGGTGAAGTATTTGCTCGATATGTTGGAACTAACTGTAGGAATGGGCCTCCCCTGAGGAAAATCTGGGTTCCCAAAAGTTGCCTTGAAAATCTTCAGGTGAATGTCCTCATGACACCACCAATGAAGAATTTGAACCCCAGATCAAATTCCTCAGGAGGACCAAAGTCTTCAAGAGGATCAAAATCCTCAGCTGGTCAAAACTATGCTCGTACCCGTGATAATGCTTCTAACATGCAGGGAAATTACAAGGAATATGAATATGAGCATTATTCTTCAAATCATTATGTTCATAAATCCTCAAACAAGTTCTCTTCATATTCATATGAGTACTTTAACCCCCCTACTGTTAAGAGAAGTGCATTAGCTTCAGTGCCCCCTTTCTCATATGGTGCTCGCAGGATGATGAATGCTTTACCACCCCTTCAGATGTGGGTGGTGAAGAAATTGAACTAATCACTTCTGCAGGTCAGGTCTCCAGATGAAAATCATCATTTGAAGAATTTGCTGGAGACCTGAGGAAATGCTTGATAGGACGCAAGCTAATATTGATGAAATATAAATATTTCACATGTCCTTATAATTCTATTATGATGAAATTCCTATCTGATGAAATTGATATCATATTCTTCAAGTCTGAAGCATATGAGATGGTAAGTTGTACTAATTCATCTGCAGGATGACAAACCCAAGAGTACTGAGTGGGTTCTTGATAGTGGTTGCACACATCACATGACTGGTGATAAAAGCTTGTTGATGAATATGCCACTAACTCCATCACCTCTGAAGCAAATCACATATGTTGACAAAGGTAAAACCAAGGTATTGGGACTTGGCAAAGTGGCTATTTCCAAGGATAGGCACATGGACAAAGTAATGCTTGTCGAATCCCTTGGATTTAACCTCATGTCAGTCTCAATGCTTTGTGATCTTGATATGATTGTTATCTTTGGAAGATATAGATGTGTTGTTATCATGGAATCTGACAGATCCAAAGTCTTCGAAGGTGTTAGAAGAGGGGATCTGTACATTGTTGATTTCTCTACAGGTCCTCAACCAGCCACTTGCTTACTAGCAAAAACCTCAGAAGGGTGGCTATGGCATCGAAGACTCGGTCATGCAGGCATGAGGAATTTGCACACGCTCGCGAAGAGGAAGCATGTCATCGGCATCGAATCAGTCAAATTCCACAAGGATCACCTCTGCGGTGCCTGTGAATCTGGGAAAATGACCAGATCCAAGCATCCCTCGAAGACTATTGTGACCACTACCCGTCCATTTGAATTGCTTCACATGGATCTATTTGGACCTACTCATTATGCCACACTAACAAATGCAACATCTTTATATGGCTTCGTCATAGTTGATGATTATTCCAGATATACATGGGTGCGTATCATCTTATATAAAACTGAAGTGCAAGAAGTCTTCAAACGATTTTCTTCAAGGACCTCGACGAACTTCGGCATCAAGATCAAACACATCAGGAGTGATAATGGAACAGAGTTCAAAAACACTGGTCTTGATAATTATCTTGATGAACTTGCTATTACTCACGAATTGTCTGCTCCTTATACTCCTCAACAGAATGGTGTCGTTGAAAGGAAGAACATGACTCTGATTGAGATGGCAAAAACCATGCTTGAAGAATATCAGACTCCTCGTCACTTTTGGCCTGAAGCAATCAACACTGCGTGCCATATCATCAACAGGGTATATCTTCACAAATTCCTCAAGAAAACCTCATATGAACTCCTCACTGACAAGAAACCCAATGTAAGTTATTTCAAAGTCTTCGGTGCTAAATGTTGGATTAGAGATCCTCACCATAGCTCAAAGTTTGCACCTAAGGCACATGAGAGTTTTATGGTCGGTTATGGAAAGGAGTCGCACACCTACAGAGTCTTCAATAACTATCACAACAAAGTTGTTGAGACTGTAGATGTGCGGTTCGATGAAACTAATGGCTCGCAAAGAGAGCAATTGCCTCCTTATCCAGATAAGTTGTCTCCTGAGGAAGCAATAAAGCTCAAAGCTACTGAAGACATTGTTCCCACTGAGGAAATTGATGGAGAAATCATTCCCATCACTGATGAAAATCAAGAAGATGCTCCTGAGGAAATTGCTCCAGAACCAATTCCTCAGCCCAGACGAAATCCTCAACCAGTTCATCTGAGGATTGCAAATGAAGTGGAACTTGACAAATCCTCAATGACATCAACGCGCCAGGTCCTCTCACTCGCTCAAAAGATTCACACTTAGTTAACTCTTGTGGGCATTTCTCCTTTGTGTCTATCACAGAACCTTCAAAAGTTGCTGAGGCTTTCCTAGAACCAGAGTGGATCCAAGCTATGCATAACAAACTTCTTCAATTCAAGCGGAATGACGAATGGGAGATTGTCAAACGACCAGATCCTCGCAAGCACAATATCATCGGAACCAAGTGGATTTTCCGAAACAAGCAAGATGAGGATGGTCAAGTGGTGAGGAATAAGGCACGACTTGTAGCCCAAGGCTACACACAGGTTGAAGGAATAGATTTCGATGAAACTTTCGCACCTGTTGCTAGACTTGAAGCTATTTGAATACTACTTGCTTATGCTAATCATCATAACATCATCTTATATCAAATGGATGTGAGAAGTGCATTCCTCAATGGTAAACTAGAGGAAGAAGTATATGTTGCTCAGCCCCCAGGTTTTGAGGATCCAAAGAATCCAGACAAAGTCTTCAGACTCAAAAAGGCGCTCTATGGTCTCAAGCAAGCCCCTCGGGCATGGTATGATACATTGAAGGAATTCCTCATGAAGAAAGGCTTCAAACCTGGTTCCCTCGATCTAACTCTTTTCACTAAATCCTATGATAATGAGCTATTTGTATACCAGATATATGTCGATGACATTATATTTGGCTGTACTGACAAACGATACAGTGATGAATTTGCTTACATGATGAGTGAAGAATATCATATGTCTATGATGGGGGAGCTGAAATTCTTCTTAGGTCTTCAAATTCGTCAACAATGCAATGGAATCTTCATATCTCCGGAGAAATACCTCAAAGATGTTCCGAGGAAATTCGACATGCATGAATGCAAAGGTGCCAAGACTCCAATGCCTACCAACGGCCACCTCTACACTGAAGAAAATGGTAAAGAATTCGAACAGCAGGTATATCGCTCTATGATTGGCTCTTTACTGTATTTATGTGCATCTAGGCCAGATATAATGCTTAGTGTTTGCATGTGTGCATGTTTTCAAGCAAAACCGAAGGAATCACACCATAAGGTTGTGAAGATATTCTTCCATACTTAGCTCACACACCAACACTAGGATTATGGTACCCCAAGGGCTCAAATCTTCATCTTGTGGGATATTCTGATTCTGACTATGCTGGTGACCGTGTGGATCACAAGTCAACCTCTGACACATGTCATTTCCTTGGAAGATCACTAGTTTGCTGCTCCTCAAAGAAGCAAAACTGCGTTTCACTTTCCACTGCCGAAGCTGAGTACATTGTTGTTGGTTCATGCTGTGCTCAATTGCTATGGATGAAGCAAACCCTCAAGGACTACGACATGAACATGAAGAATGTGCCTCTCTACTGCGACAATGAGAGTGCAATCAAGATTGCATACAACCCAGTACAGCACTCGAAGACCAAGCACATCCAGATTCGTCATCATTTTCTTCGGGATCATGTCTTCAAGGGCAATATCCTCATCGACCATGTGAAGACTGACGATCAACTGGCAGATATCTTCACTAAGCCCTTGGATGAGAAAAGGTTTTGCAAGTTGCGGTGTGAGATAAATATCTTAGAATCTTCAAATGTTTTGTAAAAACATGCACACATCCTAACACTTATGCAAAATTGATGACTTAGATGTGCAACACATGATGAATCGACTTTCTTCAACTAATGAAGAATATCACTCTGAGTGTGAAGAAATCAATGAAGAAATTGATTCTCACGGCCCTACGAAATTGTACGCGGCGTCTGTAATCAAAATTCTTATATGGTGGGTCACGCCACCACCCAACATGAAATTCCTCAAGTTGAATTTCTTCAAAGCTGAATTTCTTCAAAATGGTTTTTCTTCAAAACTGAAATTCATCATAATGACGCTTTGTCACAAAATCCTCAAGTTATTGAAAATCTTCGAAAACACTTGATGATTTTCGATTACCTACATAGACTGTGATTTCAAGTCCTCAACAACATTCACTTATAGCTATTTCTTCAATTTGATATTTCATCTAAGTGAATGTGATCGGACCCTACTTTCCCTCTATGCTAATCTCACCCAGTCTATTCAATTCTTCATATGCGTTCTACTTGAAACTTTGTTCGAAATCCTCACTGCGTTCTTGTCAGCTAATGATTTGTTAACAAAATCCTCAAATCTAAAAAAATGTTTTTTTATACTCTGTAACTAAACCCCACTTTCCTCGTTCGGATAACCACGATCTCCACCGCTTCTATCGTGAGCTACACGTGTCTTGCGGAGACGTAGAGACAGGGGCTATTTGGTCTGATATTTCACGCCAACAGTTACTGCCTGGCTATAAATATGTCCCCATCTCCCTCGGTAAAATCTTCTTCGTCCCATCGCCCTCCTGCTACAGCAAAGCTCCAAGCCCTAGTGCCAACGCTAGAAGTCTCGACGCCGGCGAAGAAGAGCTTGACTGCCTCGACCTCTCCGTCGCCGAAACCACGTCGGAACCGGACCATCTTCGTTCGCCGCTGCCGTAGCCGTCCTCTGCTGCCGAGTTAGGGCGCATTAGACTCGCACCGAAAGAGCATCTACTACTACCTCTTCTTTATTCTTCGTGTGCGCCATCTAGGGTAAATAAAAACCATATTTTTACAGCTAGTTTGATCTACTATTTTACCTTAGAGATGTGAAATCTGTTTTTCCCCAAGAATCCATCAGTTTCTTTTCCTCAAACACTGCCTATCACCCAACCATTGATGAACTTCACTAAGCATCTAAGATTTTCATGAGATTCCTCAATTGTGCGAATTTTCAGATCTGTACAACTTTGGAACCCAAGAACAGTATGCTTAGACGAATTCCTCAACCACTCGTCAAATTCCTCAACTGTCAAAAAATTTCATTTCATCAAATCTGAGAACGCATATGACCTCTCCAAATTCCTCGCAACTATACTTTGTTCACAGGTACAAACATGTCAGCTGATGAATCTCTAGGTTCTCATCAACTTAACTCATTTGCAGCGTTTCTTGAAGAAAATCTGCAAGTTTCATCAGAATCCTCAAGAGTTCAATTTCCTCAGCAAAAGCCTCAGCTGAAGAAAATGGAGGATGAAAGGAAGCAAAAGGGTGGCAAGAAACTCGAGCAGAACACTGCCGTAGATATCCCTGAGGATATATACCTGGATTACTGCACGCCTGATGAACATGAATCTATGCCCAAGAGAAAGATCAGGCTTCAAAAGATAGAACGCTGATGGGCTAAGGAGTGGAAAGAGTACAGATTCGTCACTTCCAAATACGCGAAGAAATGCGCTCTGAAGCCTCCTGGCAAACGGGCTCCACTTGAGGATTATCATGAAGCCTCAAGACAATTGATGACTATCCTGAGGAAAAATCAAAACACTTGTCAAAGCTTCAGAAGCAAGCAAAAGCTGCTGTGAGGAAGTTCAATGAAGAATCTGCTGTTGCTGCAACTGGCGCTACTTCCTCTGCAGCTGAGACTTCTGGTACGGCAATTCCTCAACTGAAGTATGTGCAACCAAAACCAAAGGCTTCAAAGCCTCAAGAGAAAACTACACCAGCATCAGCACCAAAACCCTCAGCACCACCTAAGGCTTCAAAGCCTGAACAGAAGCCAATAGTGGAGCAATTGCCTACTGTCTCCAGCTCCTCAGACCCGTCTGCAACAAGCTCGGAGACAAAGTCTTCACCGACTCCTCTAAAGACTAAGGTGACTCCTGGGAGAGGAACAAGACCAAGCCCAAGCAAAATCATCAAGGTCCCTTCTGCATCAGAAAGTAGTGATGAATTTGATGATAACACTCTGCAGGCCATCATCAGAAACAAGCAAGAGAGGGTAGCTCAAGCTTCGGCAGCTCCATTCCTCTGGTCATGGACCCAAAGGTCCTCCTCGACTACATCAACATCTGGTATGAGGACCCCAACACTCCGATTGATGATTTGAAACTTCCCCCAGGCATCAGCCACATGGTGGCCAAATTCATCAATGAAGCCAACTGGAAGGAGCAGCAAGCCAAACAGGCCAAGGTTGCCAAGCTCAAAAAGGAGAAATTCCTCAGGTAGAATCTCCTCAACCTGACGCCTGATGCACTTGTGTCAACATAGGCTGAGTTGAAGACTTTGAGTGAGAAGTACTCTAAGCTTTCTGATCGTCAAAGTCTCAAAAACAACTTCATCAAGTTTGCCACTAACGCAGTTGATGATTACAACAAGAAGCATGCCCCTCCAGTGCCAACTCCTCAGCCTCTGATTGAAGAACTAGCTGATGAGACTACTCATCCTGAGGAAATCCCTCAAGGAAGCCGTGCTGATGAACCGGATATTGAGGAAATCACCAAGGAAAATCCAGCTGATGACTCTGCTACAGCTGGTGAGACTGACCCTGCTACAGCTGGTGCTTCAAAGCCAGCTGATGACTCTGCTCCGGCTGGTGCTTCAAAGCCAGCTGATGACTCTGCTCCAGCTGGTGCTTCTAAACCAGCTGATGAAATTGTCTCTGCTGAGAAAAAACCTTCACCAAAAGCCTCAAAGGTGAGGAAAATGACTCCGTCTGCATCAGACATGAAAAAGACCAGGGTTGCTGAAAAGAAAGCCAAGAAAAGAAAAGCTTCATGAGCAGAAGAATCCACTGAGGCCAAGCGCCTCAAAGCACTTGAAGAAACTGCTCCTCTGGATCCTGTGCCTCTCAGCAGCGCTCCATCATATCAGATGATCCCCTTTGCAAGCGAAGACTAGGAGCAAGGGGCAGATGAGGAAATGAAGAATGCTGAATCTGAGGAACATATTGATGAGGAAATTCGCATTGATGACAGTCCTCAGCCCTCCATTCCTCGTGAAGTAACTGCACAAGGATCAGCTGCACCAGCTGATGAATCCTCCACCAAGCGAGCTGAGGAAGAACAACGTGAAACTCCTCAGCCTGATGAAAGTCACAGTCCGGAGCAAAATCCTCAACCTTAGGATCAGGCTGACCCAACTCCAACTGCTGAGCAAAACCCTCAAGCTGAGCCTCAGGATGAACCAATAATTCCTCCTCCAGAGCAAAACCTCCAACAGGAAGCTCCGGTTGACGACAAGATATATGCTCCATGGATCATGAGATATATGCCTGAAGCTCAAGCTGATGAAATTCCTCACCCTGAGGACCATGCTGGGGAAAATGCACTAGACCCAGACAATGCCTTTGTCGTCCTCAACCCAGAATCTGCAATAGTTGTCTCCCCTCAAGTCCAGCCGCAAAACCTTCAGCCAATCCAGAGTCAGCCGTTCTCCAAGCGGCCAAAGTTTCAAAAGGAGTCCTTCTTTGAAGAACGCATGTTCTTCATCGGAGAAAATCCCTATGACAAGCCTCGCATCAGGCATCTGAAGTTTTGGACAAGGACACAGCTCAACTACTATGCCTCTATGTTGTGTGGAAGAAACAAGATTTTCTAGCACGGGCATATTCCTCGTGTTGAGCTTGAAGAAATAACATGCTTTGCTCCAGTCCTCAACGTCCTTTTTGAAGCTGGACTCCTCCCAATGTGCTCGGATATCTGTGATTGGAACAGTGAGCTTATTCTTCAATTCTATGCAACTCTTCACATATCAGGAGATCCAACAGACATCAACACATGGGTGCTCGATTGGATGACGCAAACCACACACTTCAAAGCTCCTGCCAATGAGTTGATGTGTGAACTACCTGTATCAATTCCCTAAGAGCAGGCAGTGAAGCTATATGATGAACGTGACCTGGCTAACAAGCTGATGGATGTCCTCATGAAGCCTTTGGATAAGGGGAAACCGCCAAGAACAACCTTCCTGGTCCATGAACTGAAATATGAACCCATGATGGTTTACAGAATCCTCTGCAGCGTTCTTGCGCCAATCAAGGGCCATGATAATGAAGAAGATGTCGTAGGCATCATGAAGAATATCCTCTTCAACATCACACATAGTATTCCCATCAACATTCATGATTTCTTCTTGAGGACTTTGGCCGAGAATGCTATGGCTCCTTTTGACCACAAGATATATGCTCCATGGATCATGAGATTCATCAGAACAAGGTCAGGCATCAATTATCATGCTGATTTCAACAACCATATTGGTTATATGCCTCCTATAAGGGTCAACAAGAAGACTTTTGAGCCTGTTGAAGGAAAACGCAAGTCTGTCATTAATGAAGGCAGTCAGCCCCTTGATGGCCAGTTCAGAGAGCCCGAAGCTTATTCCTCATGGGATGACACTGAAACCCATCCTCCAAGTCATGTTGCTCCTAGGGTGCTAAATACCAGAGAGCTTCTTCTCAGTCTTCACCAGAATGTGGATCGGAATCACAAGTGGGTCAAACGCCAGTTCGGCGCCATTGTGAAAACCCTCAATGAAACGCAGAATGTTGTGAAGCTTAACCATCATTATCTTCATGAGGTTTTTGATCGCACCTGGGCTACACTGGCTCATTTGAAGACTCCAGCAGAACTTGAAAAATTGGAGTTTGTGCGGGACTTCGACTGGTCGTGGCCACCAAAGAAGAAATTCAGGCCAATTCCAGTTCCAGACCTTGAGGACAGTTCTTTCTCTTCATTCCGCACTGCTGAATCTGATGAAGAACAACAAGACACTGCCACCGGTCCAAGGAGGAAGTCTGCTCCCAAGAATCCTCACGCGTCTTCCTCAATCACCAAGAAGTGAAAGTCTTCACGGACGTTAGTCCTCAGTTTGTCCCTTTTTGTCACTTGATGACAAAGGGGGAGAAACTTGAGAGTTAGTTTCACGCGGGATATTTTGGGGGCTGATAAACTATATTTAAGTTACAAACTCTTGGCTCTACTTAAGTGTTTTATGAAATGAGTTGTAACTTAAGCCTGATGGTACTCTGACGCTTTTGAACGTTTTTCTTCGCATGCTTATTCCTCAAAATTATAATGCACGCATGCTGGAATTCGTCAGATACCATTTGTCATCATGCATCCTCAATTTCTTCATACTATATGTCGTATGTATGCATGATTTACAAGACTCAGGGGGAGATCTCCATGATATAAATCATCAATGTGCATTTGCTATGAAAAGCAAAATCCTCAAGATATGCACATCTACAGGGGGAGTCTCTCTGAATCTTGATTTCAAATTCCTCAAATGAGTATTTACACTTCATATTTTTATCCCTGTTGAATACTTAACCTAATTGTCATCAACCACCAAAAAGGGGGAGATTGTAAGTGCATCTAGTGCCCCTTAGTGATTTTGGTGGTTTGAAGACTTATAGGTTAAGTATCTAATGTGTTCTTGAGTGTACACAGGATCTATAAGTCGTTGAGCAGTTTGAAATATTCGATGAATATCGACCCCTAAAAATGTATATCTTTGGTTGAAGAAATTGGTCTTAAGCTGAAGATTTGAATCGCGAAGAATTTGCGATGAAATTGATATTCCTCATGAAGATATTGAAATTGAGGAATTCGGTGTGTCCTGAAGAAAATCAATCTGAAGACTTTGGAGCATGAAGATTTATTCTTTCTGTTTTGTTTTCTTCACACTTGAGTAATAGGAACACCGTATTGTTAAAGGGGGTCAACGTAACACATTGGAATGAATTTCCTCATGATGCTCAACCCAAGCCTAATCCTACCAAAAGCCTGAAGTGAGGAATATGAGTGACATGAGGACTCTCACAGTTGAGGGTCCCGACCATTATCAATAGCCACGCCACATCATTGGTCTTATCCACACCAACGGTCATATTATTTAAGGGCATTAATGTCAAATCATGTCGGGATGCTCCCAGGCTATAAATAGCCGCCCCACAACCATTAGCTGGTTGGCTGCTCCGTTAGAAACTGACACTTGTCATAAGAGCAACCCAAATTCCTTAGAGTCTTTGAGAGTAATTCATCAGTGAGGAAAGACCTCAAACACCAAACCACAAACCAAGAACCAAGTGATTGAGCATCACTGAAGAATTTGTTCCTGTGTGGGACTGAAGCCTTTTACCTTTGAGGACTCTGCATCCTCCAGACGGTTAGGCGTCATGGTCTAGAGCAATCCAGCAGTCAATTGTGGATCGCCAGGTGACCAAGTTTGTGAGGGTTTGGAAGTCTGCCATGAAGACTTACCACAAGTGTTGGGCGAGGACTCTATGTTCTTAGCCCAAGCAGAATACAGTAGGGACTTTGTGTCCCGGGACGGTGTGTCTTTTGGTTTCAATACCAAGCCGCTCCAAACCAAATGTACAACTGTCACACCAGTTGGAACAGGGTCATCAACTACTGTCTTCACTTTGAAATGGGTTCTATTTCCTCAACTCTTTATATTCCTCAGATAGTGTGTTGATGATTTTCAGTGTCACTGTTTGAAGAATTTGCTGAAGACTTTCTCTGAAATTCCTCAACCCCAAATTCTTCGCGCAAGTTAATCCTCATATGTTTTCTGCGTGCCTGCATATTGTGCACACTGTTTTCATATTCTTCATCCTGAAAAACTGTTGTAGTGAAACTTTGCACTCCTGATCCTTTGTTGTTTCCGCTGTAAGTTAGTCATCAGTGAGGAATTTCCTCATAAGGAATTTCTTCAGTGATGAAATTCTAAAAATCACCTATTCACGCCCCTCTAGTCGATATATCACACTTTCAATAATATTGCTTTCAACATTTATGGGAGTACGTGAGATATAATGCTTGATTCTTTGCCCATTTACCACTCTCAGAAAATTACCTTCCGTGTTGTTGATCTTGATGGCACCAGAATGATATACTTCCTCAACAATGTAAGGACCTTCCCATTTAGAGAGAAGCTTGCCTGCAAAAAATATTAAACAAGAATTATATAGCAAGACATAATCACCTACATTGAACTCACGCTTTTGTATCCTTTTATCATGCCACCTCTTAACCTTTTCTTTGAACAACTTGGCATTTTCATATGCCTGAGTTCTCCATTCATCAAGCGAGCTAATATCAAATAACCTCTTCTCACCAGCAAGTTTGAAATCAAAGTTGAGCTCTTTGATTGCCCAATAAGTCTTATGCTCTAGCTCAAGAGGTAAATGACATGCTTTACCGTAAACCATTTTTTACGGAGACATGCCCATGGGATTCTTATAGGCAGTTCTATAAGCCCACAGTGCATCATCGAGCTTCTTAGACCAATTCTTTCTAGACCTATTGACATTCTTTTGCAGAATTAGTTTAGTCTCTCTATTGCTTAGCTCTACTTGACCACTGGACTGAGGGTGATAGGGAGAAGCAATTCTAAGATTGACATCGTACTTAGCAAGCGTTTTACGGAAAGCACCATGAATGAAATGTGAACCACCGTCGGTCATTAGATATCTAAGGACTCCAAATCTAGGGAAAATAACTTCTTTAAGCATCCTAATAGAAGTGTTGTGATCAGCACTACTAGTTGGGATAGCTTCTACCCACTTAGTAACGTAATCAACAACAACTAGGATATGAGTATACCTGTTGGATTTTGGAAAAGGTCCCATATAATCAAAGCCCCAAACATCAAATGGTTCAATGAAAAGTGAATAATTCATAGGCATTTCCGTTTACCGATATTACCTATTCTTTGACATTCGTCACAAGACAAGACAAACTTACAGGCATCCTTGAAGAGAGTGGGCCAGTAGAAACCTGATTGCAATACCTTGTGTGCAGTTCTATCTCCCGCATGGTGTCCTCCGTAAGACTCGGAGTGACACTTCTATAGGATATGTCCCTGTTCATGTTCAGGTACACAACGTCTAATAACACCATCTACTCCTTCCTTATAAAGGTGAGGATCATCCCAGAAGTAATGTCTCAAATCAAAGAATAATTTCTTCTTTTGCTCGTATGTGAAACTAGGTGGTATATATTTGGCAACGATATAGTTTGCATAGTCAGCATACCACAGTGTACTACGTGAAGCATTTATTACATTCAATTGCTCATCAGGAAAGCTATCATCAATAGGTTGTGGGTCATCAAGAACATTCTCCAACCTAGACAAGTTATCTGCTACTGGGTTATCAGCACCCTTCCTGTCGACAACATGCAAATCAAATTCTTGTAGCAAGAGAACCCATCTGATAAGTCTCGGTTTAGCGTCTTTCTTTTCAATGAGGTACTTAATAGCAGCGTGATCAGTGTGAATAGTGACTTTGGAATCAACTATGTAAGATCTGAACTTTTCACATGCAAACACGACTGCTAAAAATTCCTTTTCAGTAGTAGCATAGTTTCTTTGGGCACTGTCTAGAGTTTTACTAGCATAACGAATAACATTCATCTTCTTATCAACTCTTTGTCCTAGGACAGCACCAACAGCATAATCACTAGCATCACACATGATTTCAGAAGGTAAGTTCCAATCAGGTGGTTGAACAATAGGTGCAGTTATCAAAGCCTTCTTAAGTATTTTGAAGGCTTCCTCACAATCATCGTCAAAAACAAAAGGAATATCCTTTTGCAAGAGATTGGTAAGAGGCCTAGAAATCTTACAAAGGTCTTTAATGAACCTTATATAGGAACCAGCATGACCAAGGAAACTTCTTATACCTTTGATATCTATGGGGCATGGCATTTTATCGATTGCATCAACCTTAGCCTTATCGACTTCAATACCTCTTTCAGAAATTTGATGTCCTAAGACGATGCCTTCATTAACCATAAAGTGGCACTTCTCCCAATTCAAGACAAGGTTGGTGGCTTTACATCTCTGCAAGACTCGATCAAGGTTGCTGAGGCAATCATCAAAAGAAGACCCGTAAACAGAGAAGTCATCCATGAAAACCTCAACAGTCTTTTCACAAAAGTCAGAGAATATAGAAATCATACATCTTTGAAAGGTAGCAGGTGCATTACATAAGCCAAAAGGCATACGTCTGTAAGCAAAGGTACCAAAAGGGCAGGTGAAAGTGGTTTTCTCCTGATCAGCTTGTGCAACTGGTATTTCGGAGAAACCAGAATAACCGTCTAGAAAGCAGAAGTGTGTGTGTTTAGACAGTCTTTCTAGCATTTGGTCGATAAAAGGCAAAGGGTAATGATCTTTCCTAGTGGCTTTATTCAATTTCCTAAAATCGATCACCATCCTATAGCCAGTAATAATCCTCTGTGGGATCAATTCATCCGTATCATTAGGGACAAGGGTAATACCTCCCTTCTTAGGGACGCAATGCACCGGACTTACCCAATCACTATGAGCAACAGGATAAGTAATACCTATTCTAGGAGCTTTAGTATTTCTTTTCTTACTACCTCTTTCATCTTAGGTTTTAGTCTCCTTTGATGATTAGCAACTCGTTTGGAATCATGATCGGTTTTAATCTTGTGCTGGCATAGAGTGGGACTAATGCCCTTAAGATCATCAAGAGTATATCCAATACCAGCACGGTTCTTCCTCAGAGTTTTTAGTAACTTCTTTTCTTCATGCTCTGAGAGACTAGCACTAATTATAACATGATATATCTCTTTTTCATCAAGATAAGCATACTTAATAGTATCAGGCAACTGTTTAAGCTCGAACACAGGATCACCCTTTGGTGGGGGTGGATCTTCAAGAAGTTCAACATGCAAGCTATTCTTAAGGATAGGATATTGTTCAAACACAACTCTATCTATCTCATCCCTTTCATCCATATGCATATCATTTTCATGCTCAAGCAAGTATTGCTCTAAAGGATCAGTAGGAGGAGGAACAATAGAAGCTAGGGCAATAGTTTCATCCTTACTAGGCAACTCTTTTTCACGAGGTTGTTTACCAAACTTGGAGAAATTGAACTCATGTGACACACGTTCAAAGCCAACAGTGACAGTTTGCTTCTCACAGTCAATATGAGCATTGACGGTATTGAGGAAGGGTCTACCAAATATGATGGGACAAAAGCTATCTTGTGGTAGCAAGAACGAGGAAATCAGTAGGATACTCCGTTTTACCACACAAGACTTCAACATCTCTAACAATTCCCACAAGGCATATACTATCCCTATTGGCAAGCTGGATAGTGACATCAATAGGTTACATCTGAACAAGTGCAATCTCGTCTTTATTTCATCATATGAGGATTGAGGTATTGCACTAACACTAGCACCCACGTCACATAAACCATGATAACAATGATCTCCTATCTTAACAGAAACAACAGGCGTGCCAACAATAGGCCTATGTTTGTCTCTAGCATGTGGTTTAGCAATTCTAGCAGCATCTTCACAGAAGTGAATATCGTAGCCATCAACATTGTCGGACAAGAGATATTTGATAATAGCAATGCTAGGTTAAACTCTAATTTGCTCAAGGGGTGTAGGTGTTCTAATGTGCCCCCTATGTATCACAGTTCAAGCTTTGGAATGATCCTTTATCCTAACAGGGAAAGGTGATTTCTCAATGTAAGCACTAGGAACAATAGGATCATTATAGGCAATTATTTTCTCTTCAACTCGATTGTGTTTAACTACATTGACTTCTAAGGGAGGATGATATTTAAACCACTTCTCTTTGGGGAGGTCTATATGAGCAGCAAATGATTCACACAATGAAGCTACTATCTCAGGGTTTAACGCAATCAAACTTGAAATTCATACCTAACTCCTTACCTTCATCCAGATCCCAATCTTCAGAGTTGCGTTTAATTCTTTCCAATAAATTCCATTTGAAGTCAATATCTCTCTTCATAAAAGAACCGGTACAAGAAGTGTCAAGCATGGTGCGATCATCATGAGAAAGCCGAGCATAGAAGTTCCGAATGATAATTTCTCTCGAGAGCTCATGGTTGGGGCATGAATATAACATTGATTTAAGCCTCCCCCAAGCTTGAGCGATGCTTTCTCTGTCACGAGGCCAAAAATTACAAATATAATTCCGATCACGATGTACTAGATGCATAGGATAAAACTTTTGATGAAATTCCAATTTCAACCGGTTGTAGTTCCATGATCCAGTATCATCACATAGTCTATACCATGTCAACGCCTTATCCCTCAAAGATAGGGGAAAGACCTTCTTCTTGACCTCATCCTCGGGGAAACCTACAAGCTTAAACAAACCACAAACTTCATCTACATAGATTAGATGCAAGTCCGGATGTGATGTTCCATCTCCTGTAAAAGGATTAGCCAGCAGTTTCTCAAGCATACCCGAAGGAAATTCATAGAAAATATTTTCAGTAGGTGCAGAAAGTGGAGGAGCAACTCCTTGTGCTTCCGTTCGAGGTGAAGATACCCCGAACAACCTCCTCAAAGGATTAGTTTCCATAGTGACAAGTGACAATAAATTTCAGCACACTATATAAATGTTTCCTTACCAAATTCCACTTACCAAAGGCGCTTCACTCCCCGGCAACGGTGCCAGAAAAGAGTCTTGATGACCCACAAGTGTAGGGGATCTATCATAGTCCTTTCGATAAGTAAGAGTGTCAAACCCAACGAGGAGTAGAAGGATCTGACAAGTGGTTTTCAGCAAGGTAATCTCTGCAAGCACTGAAATTATCGGTAACAACTAGTTGTGTGACAAGATGATTCGTAGCAAGTGGCAAGTAACAACGGTAACAAAGGTGCAGCAAAGTGGCCCAATCCCTTTTGTAGCAAGGGACAAGCCTGGACAAACTCTTATAGGAGGTAAAGCGTTCCCGAGGACACATGGGAAATTCTGTCAAGCTAGTTTTCATCATGTTCATATGATTCGCGTTCGCTACTTTGATAGTTTGATATGTGGGTGGACCGGCGCTTGGGTACTGCCCTTACTTGGACAAGCATCCCACTTATGATTAACCCCTTACGAAGCAACGCATAAACTAGGGTTTAAGCTTCTGTCAATCTAGCAACCCATCATCTACTTACTACTTCCCAATGCCTTCCTATAGGCCCAAATAATGGTGAAGTGTTATGTAGCCGACGTTCACATAACACCACTAGAGGAGAGACAACATACAACACATCAAAATACCGAACGAATACCAAATTCACATCACTACTTATAGCATGACTTATCCCATGTCCTCAGGAACAAAAGTGACTACTCACAAAGGATAATCATATTCATGACCAGATAGGTAATGAGTAGCATCAAAGATCTGAACATATAATCTTCCACAAAGTAATCCAACTAGCATCAACTACAAAGAGTAATTAACACTACTAGCAACCTTATAAGTACCAATCGGAGTCGCGAGACGGAGATTGGTTACAGGAGATGAACTAGGGTTTGGAGATGAGATGGTGCTGATTAAGATGTTGATGGTGATGAGTCCCCTTCGATGAGAGGAGTGTTGGTGATGCCGATTGCGACGATTTCCCCCTCCGGGAGGGAAGTTTCCCCGGCAGGACGACCCTGCCGGAGCTCTAGATTGGTTCTGCTCAAGTTCCGCCTCGTGGCGGTGGCGAATCCTCCCGAAAGCTTCCTCTTGATTTTTTCTGGAACGAAACCCTTCTTGTAGCAAAAGAGGGGGGCCATAGGGCCAGCTGGGAGCCCACAAGCCCCTAGGCGCGGCCAGGGGGAGCCCGCGCCTAGCAGGCTTGTGGCCTCCTACTGGCTCCCCTCTGGTACTTCTTTGGCCCAGTATTTTTTATAAATTCCAAAATAAATCCTCGTTGATTTTCACGGCTTTTGGAGTTGCGCAGAATAGGTATCTCAAACTTGCTCCTTTTTCAGGCTAGAATCCCAGCTGCCGGCATTCTCCCTCTTCATGTAAACCTTGCAAAATAAGAGAGAAAAGGCATAAGTATCGTACCGTGAAGTGTATTAACAGCCCATATAGCGATAAATATCAACATGAAAGCATGATGCAAAATGTACGTATCACTCCTCCGTTAATCCAGAATCTGGATCTCGTGCCAAGAAAAACTCGGGGCTAGTGGCTGATTCAGCATGCAACCCAGAATCAGTGCAACAGGGTATCGTCGTAACCACGGACCACGATCATGCCGCGCTAAACCCCACTAAAGCGCGGGACACAGTCGTCGAGGTCTCGGACTCACATCTCACGGGGACATGAAATTTTATCCCACCCACCACCCAAGTCGAGCATCCCTCGGGATAACCAGAAGAGTTCGGTTTACTGGACCCATATAAGGTTATACAATGACCAGGGGAATCAATACACCACTTCTAGGCTAGATTGCTCCACAACAAGGATAGGGCAGAGGGCCACGGTGAGCAGGAGATGATTAACGCCTTCCGGCATAACTGCCATGATGAGGGCATCATCAACACCCTCGCTAGTCACCGAATTCGAACCTTCGTCGAGCTGTCAAACCTGGTGCTCAAATATTGCGCCATGGAAAGCACTTGGAAATTATATAATATGTGCACGGAGCCTGGCCATATCGAGCAAACCAGAGGAACCCGGATAAGTCGAACACCCCCATTAATGGGCCGATTACCTCCGGGCCCGTTGGGAAAAGGAAAAAGACAAGGAGGAGAGCCAGATCAGTCCTTGATGTACTACTTGACAAGCCATGTCCCATACACTCGGCCCCACCTAACACAAGCTCCACTCACAACCTTTGAGCATGTTGGGTCGTCATGCAAGTTGCCAAACATGGAGAAAGCATCCTCAAGGCCTCACTTACGGAGGAACGGTCAGGAATGCCACCCAATAGCAATGCAGAGATCCTAACGATCGACGAAACGTTTTCCTCAAAAAATCAAAGGAAGAGAGCTCTTCGAGAACTCCACCAAATCCAAAACCCGTGGTTGGACACACCAATTACTTTCGACAAGGATGACCAGCCGATCACCAGCACCTGCCGCCCTAGTCTTAAACCCCATAGTCAATGGCTTTAGACTAAATAAGATGTTAATGGACGGGGGCAACGGTCTAAACCTCATTTACGAGGATACACTGGAAAAAATGCAGTTTGATAGGTATCTAATCGAACAAAACAATACCACCTTCCGAGGTATCGTCCCCGGGAAAGAAGCACGCTGTATTGGACAAGTAACACTCGACGTGGTATTTGACACGCCCGAGAACTACCGATTCGAAGAACTTCTTTATCATATCATACCCTTTCACAGTGGTTACCATGCCCTGTTAGGACGCAAAGCCTTCACAACATTCCAGTCCATACCACATTTTGGATACATGAAGCTCAAAATGTCGGGGCCAAACAGTGTGATCACAGTCATAAGTGAAGAAAACAGAGCTCACTAAGATGAAAACAAAACGGCATCCCTAGCCCTTGAGGTTTTAGTAGAAACCCTTGCCACAAAAGAACTCACTACACTCTATTCCATAGTGGACAAGGACGGCGTGATCCTCGGTTAGGGACCCAAGTCCATGTCTTTCAAACCTACGGACGAGATCATCAAATGTCAGGTGCACCTAGCAGACCCCAACAAAACTGTGTCCATTGGAGCCGAGTTGGACCCCGCAATCGACAAAGCATTGCGCACCATTTTGCACAAAAATTGGGACATATTCGTGTGGCACCCCTCAGGCATGCTAGGAATCCCTCGGGGGCTACTGGAACACATCCTGAATATAATAGCAGGCTTTAAGCCTATCAAACAGGCCTTGCACTAATTTTACGAACCAAAGCGTCAAGCTATGGGTGAATTACTTGCCAAACTACTAGAAGTCGGGTTCATCAAGGAAATTAAACATCTCGACTGGGTGGGAAACCTGGTCATGGTACCAAAGAAGGACAATTCTTGGAAGCTATGCGTTGATTTCAAAGACCTCAATAAGGCGTGCCCTAAGGATCCTTTTCCCTTACCCCGAATAGACCAAATTATCGACGCAACTACGGGACACAACTCTTTGTGTTTCCTTGATTCTTACTCCAGATACCATCAAATTAAAATGAAGGAATACGATCAGGCTGCAACCGCCTTCATAACCCCTTATGGGCCATTCTGCTTTAAAATAATGCCTTTCAGGTTAAAGAACGCGGGCGCCACTTACCAGCGCATGATCTAGACATGCTTAGCAAAATAAATAGGCAAAACAGTAGAGGCATATGTTGATGATGTGGTCGTTAAGACCAAGCACGTCGGCCAGTTGGTAGATGACCTCAGGCATAGCTTTGCCAACCTACGAGAATACGACACACGGATTAACCTAGACAAGTGTGTCTTTGGAGTCCTAGCCAGCAAACTTCTCAGATTAATTGTGTCACAAAGAGGAATAGAGGCCAATCCGGCCAAGATCCAAACCTTGTCATAACTCGCAGTCCCTACAAAGCTGAAGCATTTCCAAAAATTGGCAAGCTGCATGGCGGCATTGAGCCGGTTTATCTCTCGCCTCGGCGAGAAAGCTCTCCCACTTTACAGGTTGCTTAATAACACAGAAAACTTCGAGTGGACCGACGACTCTGGAGGAAAATAAAACACTACTCGGGAGAAACCCCTTTCTAGCAGCACCCTGTACGGGGGAACCGATGTTGCTATACATCTCGTCCACCAATCAAGTGATCAGCGCGGTCCTCATCATAGAACAAGAGGCCAAGGGTCACCAATTATGGATTGAAAGGCTGATATACTATCTATCCAAGGTTCTTACCCCGTGCAAAACCAGATACCCACACTATCAGAAGATGGCATACACAGTGTTCATGGCATCACGTAAGCTCGGACACTATTTCCAAGAATGTGCGGTCATGATAACACCCGAGGTACCCCTGAAAGACATCATTAACAACAAGGACGCCACCATCAGAATAGCTAAATGGGTCATCGATCTCCTGCCATTCGAGATCACTTAAAAACCACGACGAGCCATCAAATCTCAAGTGATGGCCGACTTTGTCGCCGAATGACAGAGGCCAAGATCCCCAAAGAGTATAACACTTACGCTCATTGGACCATGTACTTCGACGGGTCCAAAACTCTCAATGGACTAGGGGCTGGGGTTATTCTCACATCCCCTACCGGGGATAATGTCTGATACGTGCTATAGATCATGTATGCCAATTCGAATAACATGGCAGAATACGAGGCACTACTACACGGTCTTTGGATAGCAACCTCAATGGTGATACAACGGCTCGAGGTAGGGGGGATTCCAACCTCGCCATCTCACAAATCAATGGTGAATTGGATGCAAAAAATCCAAAAATGGCAGCATACAGAAACATCATCGCCAAGATATCAGCATGGTTCGAGGGATTGGAATTCCATCATGTCTCAAGAGACAACAATCAAGCCGCAGACATCCTCGCCTGCTTAGGTGCAAAGCATGACCCCATCCCCAGAATAGATTCCTATAGAGGCTTTTCATTCCATCTGTGGTATGGCAAGACGAGGTTAGTAGCACAGGAGCTGATGGTGTAGAACATGTTCTACCCCCCATAGCCGAGCCGGACGATCAAACCGTCGGCGCATCTACAATTGAAGAAACACCTTCGGCCACGGGGTCACGACAGTGATCATGCCATGGACCGAGCCCGCCCTTGCTTACCTTTTACGCAAAGAGCTCCCCGATGACCAGACTGAGGTGAGACGTATCATCCGCCGATCAAAGGCCTACAAGGTCCATGAGGGTGAGCTACATAAGAAAAGCACCACAGGAGTCCTCCAGCGGTGCATCTCCGAGGAAGAAGGGAGGCAGCTTTTAGCCGAAGTACACGCAGGTATGGGCGGCCACCATGAAGCTACACGGGCCCTAGTCAGCAAGGCTTTTCGAGCTGGTTTCTTCTGACCCACAGCCCAAGCGGACGCCCACACACTCTTTCAGTAATGTGTGGGGTGTCAACCTTTTGCAAATCAAAGCCGCATGCCCCCAACGGCTCTTTGTACAATTCCGATCACCTAGCCCTTTGCGGTGTAGGGGCTGGAGATGGTAGGACCACTTAAAGGGGGGGCAAGAAAAAGAAATACCTCCTGGTTAGGGTTGACAAGTTCACCAAATGGATAGAAGAAAAGCATGTAAGTTCCGCGAAAGATGGGCCGGTCATCGACTTCATATCCGACGTCGTACACTGTTATGGTGTCATGCACGACATAATAATGGATAATGTACCCAATTTTACCGCTCAGGAGGTAAAATATTGGTGCGCAAACTTGGGCATCAAGCTCGAATATGCCTCGGTATATCACCCCCAGACCAATGGACAAGTCGAGCGAGACAATGCACTCATTATAAGTGGTATCAAACCTTGGCTGGTCCGATCTCTTAAACAATCCGACTGCCACTGGGTGGAGGAGCTCGACTCTGTACTATGGGGCCTGCTACCACTGAAAGCACAATTTCTCCCTAGGGTGGTTTTGATAATTGATCACAACATATAAATCATTGGACTAATGTGTTTTCCGAGTATATTTCAAAAAAGTTCAAAAGATGCTATGGCTTAATGTTTATGTGGAGATACCCCTGGATGCAAGAAAGGAATAATATTGGCTCAATATTCAAGCTAGAAGACTCTTCATTTTATATTTGTGAGAAATCACTTTTGAGTCCATCAGAAATCCAATACATTTAGAAGGGGGTGAGGTAGAAAAATGAATTGACTGCTCAAATGCTCAAAGTTAGCCACCGAAACACTCAGTCATTTTTCCCACATATCCACTCTATCAAGTTCCACATACATAAATTCGGTGTAACCAACATTGGCACTTTGGACCCACCGAGTTTGAACGTCACACAGAACCCTAGCCATTTACACCAAATAGGTGCAACCGAAACTGTATAGGTGATGCCGAGTTCAGTGTGACCAACATTCTGTTGCCAAGATACTCAAAATTGGAATTTCCGAGTTTGAGTATCGTTGCCACCGAGTTTGGTCTTCTGATCGTTAGTCACCTTTTCGGTGCAACCGAGTTCTATATATCGGTCTCACCGAGATTCAAAGTTCACACTTTTAGTACTAGTCGGTACCACCAAGTTGTCCACTTTGGTGTTACCGAGTTTGCACTTTTGTGTGTAACGGTTGGATTTTGGCTACTGCCTATATATACCCCTTCACCCACCTCTCATTTGTGGGAGAAGCACTCAGAACACACACTTCATTTCCAGATCCATTTTCTGAGAGAGAACCACCTACTCATGTGTTCTGACCAAGATATTCCAATCCAATCCTTTGAAACTTGATCTCTAGCCTCCCCAAACTGCTTTCCACCAAATCAACCTCTCCTACCCATTCATATTTTGTGAGAGAGTGATTGGTGTTGAGGAGACTATCTTTAAAATCTCAAGAGCAAGGAGTTCATTGATCTACCACATCTATTACATTTTGGAGGGTGGTGCTTCCTAGATTGGTTAGGTGTCGCTTGGGAGTTGTGGAGTTAAACCAAGATGTTTGTAAGGGCAAGGAGATCACCTACTTCGTGAAGATCTACCGTGAGTGAGGATAGTCCTGCGTGGACGTAAGCCATGGTGGAATAGACAAGGCCGCTTATTTGTGGACCCCTTGTGGGTGGAGCCCTGTGTGGACTCTCGCAGCCATTACCCTTTGTGGGTTGAAGTCTCCACTAACATGGACGTACGGTAGCACCACATATCGGAACCATGCCAAGAATCGTCGTGTCAACCTCATGCGTTTGATCTCCCTACCTTAATCCTCTACTTTACACTTGCATGTTTTACTTTCCGCTGGTATACTCTTAGAACTGTATGTGTAGGGTGTACTTGACTTGTCATAACTATCATAGCTGCCTCTCAGGTAAAATTTGGAAAAGGCAAACAAATTATCTTGTCAAGTAGTCTAATCACCCCCCTATAGACATACTTTTGATTCTACAAGTGGTGTTAGAGCCTTGGTCTCCATTTCATTGGTTTAACAACCTAGGAGAGTATGGCATCTAGTGAGGGAATTTATCATCGTAGAGGTCCTTACTTCGATGGCACTAATTTTGCTAGTTGGAAGCATAAAATGAAAATGTATATACTTGTCTTTAATCCTCATGTTTCGGTTGTTATTCGTTTTGGTGTGCAAGGTCCCTTCTTTGGAGAAGGGCATGAACCAGATCGTGATGCGACAGCTCATGAACTGAAGATGCTGCAACTGAATGCTCAAGCCCGTGATATCATATTCAACTGCCTTTGCCCCAAAGAATTCAACAAAATCAGTCGTCTTGAGAATGCAAAAGAAATTTGGGATAGTTTTGTTGATATGCACGAAGGTACTGATTCTATCAGAGAATCTAAGTTGGATGTGCTTCAAAGTTAGCTTGACAAGTTCAAGATGGATGGTGAAGGAGTCGCTGAAATGTATTCTAGGCTAGCTCTCATCACCAATGAGATTGCCGGCATAGGAAGCGAAGAGATGACCAAAAAATTCATCATCAAGTAGATACTTAGAGTTCTTGATGGCAAGTATGACACAGTGTGCACATTGATCCATATGATGGCAAATTACAAAGATCTAAAGCTAACTTAAGTCATTGGTAGGATTGTTGCTAATGAGATGTCACTGAAGGACAAAGACGAGTTGCACAACAAGTCAAGCGGTGCTTATAAAGCTTCTTCTGATGCTCCCGCTGCTTCAAAAGACAATCTTGTCATTGCTGAAGAGATAAGCCTCATGGTCCGAAAATTCAACAAGTTTTTCCTCCGAGTAGAGGCAAAGATAGAAGCTCAAGTTCAAGACATGATGAGAAGCGTCCGTCCAGTCGTGATCGAAACTGCTACAAGTGTGGGAAGCCCGGACAATACTCAAATGAGTGCTCGTCTCCCTACAAACAAAGCGAAGAGTCACCTCAAAGACGAAGCTCAAGATATGAGTCACCTCGTAAAGAGAGAAGTAGTAGAGAAGATCACTATGAACGAAGACACTCAAGGAGAGGCAAGGAATCTGAGAAGAAGTACAAATACACCAAGAGCAGTCAAGAATAAGACATCGAGCTCATGTTGTTGAATGTGTCTCTGGCTCCGAGTTTGATCACCACTCTGAGAGAAGTTGTCACTCCAACTCCGACTATTGTCAAGATGAAGGTGTTGCCGGGATTGCGCTTGTTTCCACCAACTCCTACGACTTAATTGATTCACCAATTGAGGGAGTTAGAAACTGCTGCATGGCTAAAGGCCCCAAGGTATCACATCCTGAGTATCTTGATTTCAATAGTGATGAGGATGACTTGTTAGAAGAAGATGACTTGATTCTAGATAAAGCTAGTGAATGCACTCAAAATGAACTTGCTATTTATCATGCTAGTCAAGAGAAATCGAATGATGATGATAAGAAAGAAATTGAACGACTAACTCAAGAATTAAAAACAATTAATTTAGCTCATGAGACTACTCTAGAAGATCATAGAGAGCTTGCAAGAAGCGATGAGAAGCTACGCTTCAAGAAGCTCAACTTGGAGAAAGAACATGAGTTCTTAAAAGCAATCAACGATGATCTTCGAAAGAAGAGTTCTTCTTATCTAGCCAAACGATTACTCTTGTCTAACTTTATTCCACAAGTTAAACCTAGGAACACTAGTAACAAAGGAAAGAAAGTTTCTTCATCTAGTAACAACAATGCTAAAGCTAAATCCAATAATGTTGTTTCTAGTACCTCTATTGATTCCACTAAGGATTCTCTTAGCCAAGTTACACTTAAGCAAGAAAATGATCTATTGAAAGGGATTATAGAGAGAGGTGTCTTCAAGAGTCTTGCCGCAAGTAAGCAATTTGAGGGAATTGTGTGCAGGCAAGGAGGACATCGAAAGAAACAAGGTGTTGTATACTTCAATGTCAACAGATACGTTTGGGATGAAGGTACATATCCCACTCCCAAGTTTGTTCCCCAAGAGGAGAATCCCACTCCTTCCGAAGGAACAAGCTCACAAGATGGACTTCTACCACAAGACCACAAAGGAAAGGGAAAGCTCCAAGATGACATTGACCTATTTGAAGAAGAACCCCAAGCCAAGGTCAAGTGGGTTCCCAAGGACACTACTAGCTCTACCTCAGCAAGTGCTACCAGAACTCCAAGATTCCCATCAATTTGGTGTGGATTCCCAAGAGGGAGAACTAGAAGTTATTATGGGGTGACTCTGCCAATGAAGTTCACTCTTATTCATTTTGGCAAGAACTATATGCAATAAACCTCAACCATATGCATTAGTTCAAGGAGTCACACATTCCCTCAAAGTTAAGCAAAGAACAAGGTAATTAATGCATCTTTGGACATTATCCCATGTGTGCTTCACTCCATATCCATAGATATTCTTGCATATGTTCCTTTGGCTTTGGGAATAACCCATGTAGGTGAGACGAGTATGAAAACAACAAGGATTGCTCCCAACTCAATATAATCTTCATCAACATTAAGCATCGACCACTACTTCACCTACTTGAAGTATTCCTCGACAAAACCCAAGGTTAGTTGATCCCTCTTAGTGGGGATATCATATCAAGAGGGAGCTTTACTCTAAGATTCAATTATAAGAATCTCCTAAGGATATGAACACATTAATGTTTATGTAAAAGTGGTAACCCCACTTGTGCTTAATGATGAGTATGACCTATGATCAAGTATTCTTACTTGGCTCCTATATCAATATACTCATATATAGATGACTTTGTCACCACCCAAGTGCTTTGTAGCTGCTAGGATGTGTGTGCATGTTCACCATGTTTTATTCATCATTATTATTGTGTGAGTATGTTGGTCTACATGTGTTTGATCATTCGAGGAAATCCAATTGTTTTTATTTGGCTTTTGATTTATCTTTTGCCAATTGGATGGACAAGAATGCCTAGGACCCTTCTCTAGCTATCTATGCTATCTCATCTCAAGTTCTATTCGTGCTTCATCACAAAACTTGAACAAGCACTTGTTGATCCCTGTGTGTGAAGGTGCACTCGGAGTTCCGTATCGTCAAAGGCTGCCTTCCAAAACCTCCTAGAAAAACTCGGTGTGACCAACTCCACACACTCGGAACCACCGATTTTTCAAAATTGATCAAGTTTTCAAACTCGGTACCACCGAAATCGCCAACTCGGTTACACCGACTTTCTGTGTGTGCTGACAGTTGAGGAACTCGGTGACACTGATTGTGCCATCTCGGTGACACCGACAGCGCATGGGTATATATACCTGTGGACCGAATCTTTGACATCACTTCGTCAAAATGTTTTGTTCGCCAAAACCCTCGCTGCCCCTAAGACTCCAGTTCATTGCGCTTGACTCCCCGAGCGCCGCTGCCTCTGGGATTCACCGTCGTCGAAGCAATCTGCTCTGCCGACGTTGCCGTAGCCATATCGCCACCAAGTTAGGGTGTGGTTCGATCTCCTTTGCATTTCCCCATCCAAATCTCATGCATTGGAATCTTTTTTATCATACCACCATGTGCAAACCCTTCCTTCCACCAGATAAATATTGTAGTGTAGACGAAGTAGAACTTTTGGATCTACTCTGCCACAACAGGCAACTCGGTGAGACCAAGTTTGCAAAATCGGTTCCACTAATTCCTGTTTTAGAGTTCCTGAGAAGCAACTTGGTGAGACCGAGCAACTCTTTTCAGTGCCACCGAAAAATGACTGCCAAGTCTCTGGTAAGTGAGCAGGCCTTCTCGGTGACTCTGAAAATACCAAATCGGTGCCATCGATTTACATCCTCAGAAGATCATAACCTGTGTTTCAAAACATCAAATTTTCAAAAAACATCTGAATTTTGTGATGCTCATCCATTCTATCTTTCCTATGTCCACTTCACATGTTCTGTTGTTTGCTACTAAGTGCGGCTGTCAGTATGTCAGGTTTAGATGACAGTCAGAATGATTTCAGAGAGCAGTGTGTCGAGATGGATGTTGGCACTAGTCAAGAGAGGACATACTCTAACCTTTGATCATACAGTTCTCATGGCTTGCCCAAGGCAGCCACCAAGCAAAGGAGGACGCTAAATTCTGATGAGGAGGACTCAGACTTTTTGCCAGAAGAAACTTCAGCCCCTCCTAAGGCTCCTCCAAGGAAAGTTGTTAGGAAGATGTCTACCAGTGATGCTGATCTGAGAGCACCTGATTATGCCAATAAGGGCAAAGCTATTGCCAAGGAAGCACCTGCAAAGAAGGCTGGAGTGAAGAGGCCCAGGAAGAGAACTATCCATCTTGTTGGCAGAAAGACTTCTATGTTTGAAGACCCAGAAGAAGCTGAGGAAGAAGCTCCTCAGGAGATCCTTGTTCCTCCCAAGAAGAAGAAGTTGATGGGTGAGGCAATGAAGTCTGCTTCAAAGCCTGATATTAAAGCAAAGAAGGTTGTAGCTTCCAAGAAGACCACTAAAGATATACTTGTAGCTGCTAAGAGCAAAGGCCCTACATCCAGTGCCCATGCTGTAGAAGAAGAAGATGATGAGAATGCTCTAGTTCTCAGGAAGCTCAGACCATACCTTCGAGTCCATGATGATGCTCATTTTGTAGAAGGATGTTGGATTAAGAAAGTGGAGAGCTACTGGTCCATATTTTGTCAGAAGAAGAACTGTTGTTGATCCAGGGTTTCACAACAAGGAACAACAAGAGTTTTATGAGATTGTCTTGTATGACAAGAGTCCCACTGTCAATGATATGAGGTATGTCGACTCGGCATACATCAAGGAGAATGAGAATTTCTTTCCACATGTTCAAGAGAACTTCAGGCTAGTTGACATAGAATATTTTGTTGGTAAGGAGATGACACCATGGAATGACGAGATGATCATGCAATTCTATGCAACATTTCATTTCCATGATGACTCTTTAGTCTGGATGACCGATGGACACGGGTACGACGCTACAATTGCTAAATGGGTTGCTGATGTCTACTACGCAACCTTCTCCTTGTAGACGCTGTTGGGCCTCCAAGTGCAGAGGTTTGTAGGACAGTAGCAATTTTCCATCAAGTGGGTGACCTAAGGTTTATCAATCCGTGGGAGGCGTAGAATGAAGATGGTCTCTCTCAAGCAACCCTGCAACCAAATAACAAAGAGTCTCTTGTGTCCCCAACACACCCAATACAATGGTAAATTGTATAGGTGCACTAGTTCGGCGAAGAGATGGTGATACAAGTGCAATATGGATGGTAGATATAGGTTTTTGTAATCTTAAATTACAAAAACAGCAAGGTAACTAATAGTAAAAGCGAGCACGAATGGTATTGCAATGCGTGGAAACAAGGCCTAGGGTTCATACTTTCACTAGTGAAGTTCTCTCAACAATGATAACATAATTGGATCATATAACTAGCCCTCAACGTGCAACAAAGAGTCACTCCAAAGTCACTAATAGCGGAGAACAAACGAAGAGATTATTGTCGGGTATGAAACCACCACAAAGTTATTCTTTCTGATCAATCTATTCAAGAGTTTGTAGTAAAATAACACGAAGCTATTCTCTCCGTTCGATCCATCATAGAGTTCATACTAGAATAACACCTTAAGACACATATCAACCAAGACCCTAATGTCACCTAGATACTCCATTGTCACCTCAAGTATCCGTGGGCATGATTAGACGATATGCATCACACAATCTCAGAATCATCTATTCAACCAACACATATAACTTCAAAGAGTGCCCCGAAATTTCTATCGAGAGTCAAAACGTGTGCCAACCCATATGCATAGGTTCCCAATGTCACGAAACCCGCAAGTTGATTACCAAAACATACATAAAGTACTCACATGAATATCCCATGGTCACCACAAATAGACACGTACAAGACATACATCAAGTGTTCTTAAAGACTCAATCCGATAAGATAACTCCAAAGGGGAAACTCAATTCATTACAAGAAGGGAGAGGGGCAAGAACATCATAAGAGCCAACTATAGTAGCAAAGCCCGCGGTACATCGAGATCATGACATCTCAAGAACACGAGAGAGAGAGATCAAACACATAGCTACTGGTACATACCCTCAGCCCCGAGGGAGAACTACTCCCTCCTCGACATGGAGATCGCCAGGATGATGAAGATGGACACCGGAGATGGATTCCTCCTCCGACAGGGTGCCGGAACAGGCTCCAGATTGGTTTATGGTGGCTACAGAGTCTTGCAGCGGTGGAACTGTCGATCTTTCTTTTTGGGGGTTTCCGTATTTATAGGAATTTATGGCGGTGGAATTACGTCGGTTGGGCCCACAAGGAGGTCACAAGCCTGGTAGGTGCGGCCTAGGGGGCGCGCCTCCTGGGCTTGTGACTCCCTCATGGCTCTTCTAGCCTTCTCCCAAAGCTTCGGGGGTCTCTTTTGGTCCAGAAAAATCATCACAAAAGTTTTATTCCATTTGAACTCTGTTCTGAAAAAGGTCAAAAACTCGGAAAAAACAGAAACTGGCACTAGGCACTGAGTTAATAGGTCAGTCCGAAAATTGATATAAAATGACATATTCATGCATATAAAACATACAAAGTTGACAAGATAATAGCATGGAACCATAAAAAATTATAGATACGTTGGAGGTGTATCAAGCATCCCCAAGCTTAACTCCTGCCCGTCCCCGAGTAGGGAAGTGATAAAGACCGAATTTTTGATGTGGAATGCTACCTAACATATTTGTCCTTTGTAACTTCTTTATTGTGGCATGAACGTTCAGATCCGTAAGATTCAAAACAATAGTTTACTATTGACATGAAAACAATAATACTTCAAGCATACTAGCAAAGTAATCATGAACTTTTGAAATAACAAGGCCAAAGAAAGTTATCCCTACAAAATCATATAGTCTAGCTATGCTCCATCATCCCCACACAACGAATTTAAATCATGCACAACCCCGGTATTGGCCAAGTAAATCTTTTTGCACTCTTAGTTTCTCAAACTTTTTCAACTCTCACGTAATACATGAGCGTGATCCATGGATATAGCACTATAGGTGGAACAGAGTGTAGTGGAGGTTGTGAGGCAAAAAGGAGGAGATGATCACATTGACTCGGCGTATCAATGGGCTATGGAGATGCCCATCAATAGATATCAATGTGAATGAGTAGGGATTGCCATGCAATGGATGCACTAGAGCTATAAGTGTATGGAAGCTCAAAAAACAAAAACTAGTGGGTGTGCACCCAACTTGCTTGCTCAAGAAGACCTAGGGAAATTTTGAGGAAGCCCGTCATTGGAATATACAAGCCAAGTTATAAAATGAAAATTCCCACTAGTATATGGAAGTAACAAAACAAGAGACTCTCTATCATGAAGAACATGGTGCTATTTTGAAGCACAAGTGTGGAAAAAGATAGTAGCACCTCTCTTTTTATCTCATTTTTTTTGTTTGGGCTCTTTGGCCTCTTTTTTCATTTTTTTTGGTGGGAATCTTTGGCCTCCCTTTTTTTATTTCCTCACATGGGACAATGCTCTAATAATTATGATCATCACACTTTTATTTACTTACAACTCAACACTTAGAACAATGATGACTCTATATGAAATGCCTCCGGCAGTGTACCAAGATGTGCACTGATCTAGCTTAGCGTATGACGTTGAAACATCTCGCTAGCTATCTTACGATCATGCAATGGCAATATGAAAGTGACGGCACATGTCATGAGATGGAACAGTGGGAGTTGCATGGCAATATATCTCGGAATGGCTATGAAAACGCCATAATAGGTAGGTATGGTGGCTGTTTTGAGGAAGGTATATGGTGGGTTTGTGCACCGGCGAAAGTTGCGCGGTACTAGAGAGGCTAGCAATGGTGGACGGTAATAGTGCTTCTATACCATGGACTCACATTAGTCATGAAGAACTCATATACTTATTGCGAAAGTTTTTATTAGTAATCGAAACAAAGTGCTAAACGCATACTCCTAGGGGAAGGGTTGGTAGGTGTTAACCATCGCGTGATCCCGACCGCCACAAAAAGGATGACAATCAATAAATCAATTATGCTCCGACTTCCTAACATAGCGGTTCACCATACGTGCATGCTACGGGAATAACTAAACTCAACACAAGTATTTCTAGATTCACAACACCCTACTAACATGACTCTAATATTACCATATCCATATCTCAAAACTAATTGTGAGGAATCAAACTTCTCTTACTAATCAATGCACTTGAATATGGAAGTTTTTATTATATCCTCTCTGGATGTCTATCATCCTTAGGACTAATTTCATAGCGCGCGCCAATTACCATGCTGTTTAAGACTCTCAAAATGATATAAGTGAAGCATGAGAGTAAAAGACAAACTACTCCAAAAGATATAAGTGAAGATCAATGTGTAGTTTAATAATTATTTGTCTATGTGAAGACTCTCCCATCTAAGAATTTAAGATCCTAAGTACCTTATTCAAACAAAATAAAATTATGCTCCAAGCAAAACACATATCATGTGGTGAATAAAAATATAGCCCCAAGTAAAGTTACCGATGGATTGAAGACGAATGAGGGGATGCCTTCCCGGGGCATCCCCAAGCTTAGGCTCTTTGGTGTCATTGAATATGGCTTTGGGGTCCCTTGGGCATCCCAAAGATTAGGCTCTTGCCACTCCTTGTTCCATAGCCCATCGAAACTCTATCCACAACTTGAAAACTTCACAACACAAAACTTAACAGAACTTCGTGAGATGGGTTAGTATGATAACGAGCAAATCAATCACTGGGGTACTATCAAAACTAGACTCATAATTATGTTCACACAATTTCTACTGTATATTACTATTTACACAATTTATATTACTCAATATAATCTATGGAAACACCAAAACAAGCAAACTATGCATCGAAAATAGAATCTGTCAAAAACAGAACAGTCTATAATGATCTGAATGATAACCATACTTCTGCACTTGCAAAAATTCTGAAACAAATATGAAAATTAAGGAAATTTGTATATCAATCAGCAGAAAAAGGAATCAACCTAAAAGAACTCCCAGGATAGAAATAAAAAATAATTTCTTGAGCGCAAAGTTTCTGTCTTTTTCAGCATGATCAAACAACTATCACCCAAACTAATCATAAAGGCTTTACTTGGCACTTTATTGAAACTAAGGCAATAAAACAAGATTAATACGGTAGCTTAATCATGTGAACACACAAAAAAAGTAAGGATACATATTGGGTTGTCTCCCAACAAGCACTTTTCTTTAATGCCTTTCAAGCTAGGTATGATGATTTCAATGATGCTCACATAAAAGATAAGGATTGAAACATAATGGGAGCATCATGAAGCATATGAATAACACATTTAAGTCTAACCCACTTCCTATGCATAGGTATTTTGTGATCAAACAATTTATTGGAGCAAGAATCAACTAGCATAGGAAGGTAAAACAAGCATAGCTTCAAAACTTTCAGCACATAGAGAGGAAACTTGATATTATTGCGATATGTAGAACATATGATCCTCTCTCATAATAATTTTCAGTAGCATCATGAATGAATTCAACAATATAACCAGCACCTAAAGCATTCCTTTCATGATCTACAAGCATAGAAATTTGACTAGTCTCCACAATAGCAAATTTATCCTCATCAATAGTAGTGGGAGTATCGTAAAAGACTTGAACACTACGAATTGTTTCCACATTAAAAGAGTAATGTTCAGTAAAAGGGTACTCATAATTGTGACAAGTTTTATCATCTTTCTTCTTTATAGCATAAGTATCATCACAATAATCATCATAGATAGGAGGTATGCAAAAGTCATAGTAAATTTGATCACTCAAAGTGGGGGGACTAAAAGGATCATCTGCATTTAACGAAGCATCCTAATAACCCACAAGTGTAGAGGATCGCAACAGTTTTCGAGGGTAGAGTATTCAACCCAAATTTATTGATTCGACACAAGGGGAAGCGAAAGAATATTCTCAAGTATTAGCAGCTGAGTTTGTCAATTTCAACCACACCTGAAAGATTAGTGTCTGCAAGCAAAGTATCAGTAGCAAAGTGGTATGATAGCAACGGTGTCAGAAAAGAATCTATTGACGCCAGACTATTCCTAACTTGTTGTATCAATGGCGCTAGTAAATAGCACGTTGACGGGGAACTATTCTTGAGAATAATGCTTCCCCGGCTACGGCTCTAGAAAAGTATTGCAACAGGTAACAGCAAAGTAGCAAGTAACAGCAGTAGTGACAGCAGTAGCAAGGAACAGCAGTAGTGACAGCAGGAGCAAGTAACAGCAGTAGTGACAGTAGCAGCAAGTAACAGCAATAGTGACAGCAGTGGCAGCAAAGTAACGTAGCAAGGACCGGTAGTAAAAGACTCGTAGGCAGTGGATCAGTGATGGATGAGTATGCCGGATGTGATTCATCATGTAACAGCTATAACACGGAGAGATAAGTAACTAGCTCACATTCGTCAATCTAATATAGGCATGTATTCCGTATGTAGTCATACGTGCTTAGGGAAAAGAACTTGCATGACATCTATTGTCCATCCCTCCCGTGGCAGCGGGGTCCTAATGGAAACTATGGGATATTAAGGTTCTCCTTTTAATAAAGAACCGGACCAATGCATTAACACTTGGTGAATACATGAACTCCTCATACTATGGTCATCTCCGGGAGTGGTTCCGGCTATTGTCACTCCGGGGTTGCCGGATCATAACACATAGTAGGTGACTACAACTTGCAAGATAGGATCTAAAACACACATATATTGGCGACAACATAATAGGTTCAGATCTGAAATCATGGCACTCGGGCCCAGTGACAAGCATTAAGCATGGCAAAGTAGTAGCAACATCAATCTCAGAACATAGTGGATTCTAGGGATCAATCCCCGTCAAAACTAACTCGATTACATGATAGATCTCATCCAACTCATCACCGTCCAGCAAGCCTAAGATCAGATTACTCACGAACGGTGAAGAGCATCATGGAATTGTCGATGGAGGATGGTTGATGATGACGATGGCGACGATTTCCCCTCTCCGGAGCCCAAAACGGACTCGAGATCTGCCTTCCAGATGAAGAACACGAGGTGGCGGCGCCTCCGTATCGTAAAACGCGATGAATCCTTCTCTCTGATTTTTTCCAGGCGAAACGAAATATATAGAGCTGACTTTGGAGGCGGTGGAGCCAAGTGGGCCCCACAAGCCCTCACGGCGCGGTCAGGGGGGTGGCCGCGGCCCCTCGGCTTGTGGCCCACTGGCTCACCCCCTCCGGTGGATCTTTGCGCAGGTATTTTTCATTAATTCCAGAAAAATTCTCTGTAATTTTTCAGGTCATTCCGAGAACTTTTATTTCTGCACAAAAACAACACCATGGCAATTCTGCTGAAAACAGCGTTAGTCCGGGTTAGTTCCATTCAAATCATGCAAATTAGAGTCCAAAACAAGGGCAAAATAGTTTGGAAAAGTAGATACGACGGAGACGTATCAACTCCCCCAAACTTAAAGCCTTGCTTGTCCTCAAGCAATTCAGTTGACAAACTGAAAGAGACAAAAGAAAAACTTTGACGAACTCTGTTTGATCTTGTTGTTGCAACTATGTCTAACTCATAACGAGAATTTCAGCAAGACCACAAGTAAACCAGATAAGCAAATGACATCTAGGTCTCACGGTAAACTCATATCAATGGCATAATCAACTAGCGAGCAAATAATAATAAGCCTCAAATGTCAACACTTCAATCAAAACAACATGAAGCAGTACGAATAGATGGTATCTCGCTAGCTCTTTCTAAGACCACAAAACATAAATGCAGAGCACCTTCAAAGACCAATGGCTGACTAAACATTGTAATTCATGGCAAAGAAGATCCAGTCACAGTCATACTCAACACAGTTAAAAGCAAAGCATAAAAATGACAGAGGTGCTCTCTAATTGGTGCTTTTGTAAGAGGAGGATGACTCAACAGGAACATAAATAGATAGGCCCTTCGCAGAGGGAAGCATATATTTGCAGAGGTGCTAGAGCTCAAGCTTTTAAAACAGAGATAATAATTTTGGGTGGCATGCTTTCATTGTCGACGCAATGACTAAGAGTTCTCAACATCTTCCATGCTACACATGCTATAGGCGGTTCCCAAACAGAAAAGTAAAGTTTTGACTCCCCCACCACCAATGAATCACACTCCACGGCTAGCCGAATCCTCGGGTACCGTCCATACCAACATCCATCCTGGGGGAGTTTTGTTTGCAATTATCTTTTCGATTTGAGCATGGAACTGGGAATTCGAATTACCGGCCCCTTTCTCGTGAATTATAGTGAATAAACACATATCGAGGATAACACGCCTAGCATGGAAGATACCAATAGCCCCCTGTCACCACATGAGCGGTTCGGGCATGCAAAATGGATTATTTCTTGAAGGTTTAGAGAGTGGCACATGCAAATTTACTTGGAATGGCAGGTAGATACCGCACATAGGTAGGTATGGTGGACTCATATGGAACAAATTTGGGTTTATGGGGCTGGATGCACAGGCAGTATTCCCGCTTAGTACAAGTGAAGGCTAGCAAAAGACTGGGAAGCGACCAACTAGAGAGCGACAACAGTCATCAAAATGCATTGAGATTAACTAACATTGAGTGCAAGCATGAGTAGGACATAAATCACCATGAACTTGAACATCATAGAGGCTATGATGAAGTTGTTTCAACTACATGGGTGAACATGCGCCAAGTCAAGCCATCAAAGGAGGATACCATCCTATCATACTACATCATAGTCATCTCAAAATTCATGTGGGCATCCAAGACAAACCATTATAAGCTCTTAGCTAAGTAAGCATGGCATAAGAAACTATGATCTCTAAGTTGTCATTGCAAACATGTTTCTCTCACAACAAAGCTGAATCAGGCATGATGAGCTAGTCATATTTACAAAAACAAAATAGATCGAGTTCATACCAGCTTTTCCAGGCTCAGTCACTTCATCATATATCGTCATTATTGCCTTTCACTTGCACGACCGAACGATGTGAACAATAATAAGAGTGCTCGTGCATTGGACTAAAGCTGGAATCTGCAGGCAAACACAAAGGAGAAGACAAAGTAATATGGCTCTTTGAAAGCTAAATAGGTATGCATGCAAGAGCCACTAAACATTGTGACCAATATCATCTACCTTGACCCAAAGAAAAAGAAAACTATCTACACGGGAAATCTCCCAACAAGCAAAAGAAGAACAAGAAAATTTTCTTTGGTTTTCTAAAACTAGACAGACACACGAAAAGAAAACGAGAAAAAGAAAATAAACTAGCATGGATGATACAGTGGCAAAGTGTGAACACCGACGAACAAAGTGAAAGAATAAGCAAGAATGTAAAGTCGGTGAGAACACGTACTCCCCCAAGCTTAGGCTTTTGGCCTAAGTTGGTCTACTCCCAAGGAGGGAAATAACCAGCTCTGGGGTACTCCGGAGTGGACTGAGGATGCCACTGCTGTGTGAGCTCTTCCGGCTCCCACTTCTAAACTGGCGTCTGGTACTGCACTGGTGGCTCGGGCACGGGCACCTGTGGTTGGGCTAAGCCCCAATATGCGTAGATGTCCGAGGGCATAATAATGTACATGTCTGCATGAAGATTGAACAAAGAAGGAGCAGGCAAAGTAATAGTCTCACGAGTACCCTAACTAAATACCAGGTTATAAATCATCCTTCTACTTATATCTCTATCAAGAAAGTCATGGCGAACCATGCTATAGTAATCTAGGTATCTCTCGGGAAGAAGAACCTTTTCTTCCTCCTCAAGTCTAATGGGTATCTCAAAGTGTCTAGCAAGACGGGTAGCATAGATACCTCCATAGACAATGCCCTTAGAATGGTTCATGTTCAACCATTGAGCTACTATAGCGCCCAAGCTATAAGTTTTATCATTATAAAGGGCTTCGCGCAATACCGCAAGATCTGGGTAACTAAGTGACCCAGCTTTCCCACGGCCAATCAAACATTTTCCCACAAATAATAAGAAGTACTGAAGCACGGGAAAATGAATGCTAGCAGCTCTAGCGCAAGACACTCCTCTCTCCTCTCCTACAACAATTGTATCGAAGAAAGCTTCCAAGTCCATTGGACGAGGTTCATGAATATCCCCAACGTAAGGTAATTTGCAAACATTGCAAAAATCTTGGAGTGACATGCACTGGGGGGATATCATAAAGTTTGAACTCAACCATAGGAGGATTCTTCCTCGGGTAGAAGTTAAAGCTTTGTACGAAGATATTAGTGAGGAGGAGGTATTGCAGACACTTATCTTCAACGAAGGAGGTGAGGCCTGCATTTTCCACCAAGTGATAAAAGTCCTCATAAATTCCAGCGGCGCGTAAGAACACGTCGCTTGGCCACTCGCACGCTCGAACTTCTATGACTCGAGGGACCAGATACTTGGGCTTCTTCTCACTTCCATCATCCTTGGGGTCACGGCTTGAAGAGCCTCTTAAGAACCTCCTCATCTTTCCTTTCCCTATGTCTGAAAATTTCTGAAATTTTTAGTGATTCTAAGGAAAAGTGAATAAGGCCCAACTAAACTCATAGCAACTACTCCCACAAGTGCCTAGAGGCCATATTACACATCAAAACTACTTGGGACTAGCTAAAATCAGCATGCAAAGCTCAAGAACATGGTCACCAAGGTAGCAAAAATACGCGAAGTATAAGGCACTAGAGAAAAAACTAATTGGACCAATGGAGGAGTCACTTACCAAGGAGTAATTTCAACAAAACAGGTCGGAGAATGGTGATTTGAGCAAAGAGATCGAAAATCCCAGCAAGAGGAGCAAGAACACGGGTTTGAGCTACGAAACGATTTTTTCTGGAGGTAGGAGAACCATATGAGAGCAAGAATGAGTGGAGGGGATGCCTGTTGGCCCCACAAGCCTGGGTGGCGCGACCAGGGGGTGCCCGCGCCGTCAGGGCTTGTGGCGCACTGGTGCAGCCCCCAGACAAGCTCTTTGTCTCAGAATTTTTCAAAAAATCCAGAAAAAATCATACTTGATTTTCGGGACGTTCGGCGAACTTTTATTTTCGGGGTACTTTTCTACTGGACGCTAAAACAGAAAACAGGGAAAACTAAACTAAATCTATCATTTTTCTTCTAAGCAACCTAAAGTGAAAGCTTGGAACAGAGGTTTGTGACTCCTCGATTCATCCATCTCATGGTCATCGAAAGAAATCTGTCAGTGAGGTTGATCAAGCCTCTTTGACAAACTTTTTCGGATCACAAAAGAGAACGGAGAATTTCCGAATAGTCACTAGGTCACCTCAATGGGGATATGTATCTCCCCAACAAGCAAATCATACTTCATCTTGACACGAGGAATAGGGCATTCAAAGCTCCCAATAAGAATCGATGAAGTTTTTTTGATAGCATTGATGCAATGTACTCGATATTGTTTCTTCGGAAAGTGCACCGTATGCTCATTAGTGTTGACATGGAAAGTGACATTGCCTTTGTTGCAATCTATAACAGCCCCTGCAGTGTTTAAAAAGGGTCTTCCGAGGATGACTGCCATGGCATCGTCCTCCGGAATATCCAGAATAACAAAGTCTGTTAAGATAGTGACATTGGCAACCACAACAGGCACATCCTCGCAAATGCCGATAGGGAAAGCAGTTGATTTGTCGGCCATTTGCAGAGAGATTTCAGTGGGTGTCAACTTATCCAGTTCAAGTCTACGATAAAGAGAGAGAGGCATAACACTAACACCGGCTCCAAGGTCGCATAAAGCAGTTCTAACGTAGTTTCCTTTAATGGAGCAATGTATAGTGGGCACACCGGGATCACCTAGTTTCTTAGGAGTTCCACCCTTGAAGGTATAGTTAGCAAGCATGGTGGAAATCTCAACCTCAGGTATCCTCCTCTTATTAGTCACAATATCTTTCATGTACTTAGCATACGGAGACACTTTTAGCATATCTGTCAAACGCATTTGTAGAAAGACAGGTCTAATCATTTCAACGGAGCGCTCAAAATCCTCATCATCTTTTTTCTTGGATGGTTTGGGAGGAAAGGGCATAGGTTTCTGAACCCATGGTTCCCTTTCTTTACCTTGCTTCCTAGCAGCGAAGTAATTCTTATCGTATCTCTTAGTTAGGTTGTGGGTTATCCAGATCAACTGGTTCAATCTCCACATCCTTATCATTGCTAGGTTGAGCATCATCATGAACATCATTATTGATATTATCATTAGGCTCATGTTCATCACCAGATTGTGTTTTAGCATCACAGACAGAGGCATCGTTTGGACTCTTAGGTGTAGAAGCAACAGGGTTGCTAGCGTGCAGGTTCCTATCATCTTTCTTCTTCTTTCTAGGATGACTAGGTGCATCAGTGCTAACTCCTTGAGAATCTTGTTCAATTCTCTTTGGATGACCCTAAGGATACAATGGTTCCTGAGTCATTCTGCCGCCTCTAGTGACGACTCTAACGGAATTGTCATCCAACTCATCGAGCAAGTCATTCTGAGCTTTAAGCACTTGTTCTACCTGAGTGGTAACCATAGAGGCATGTTTACTTAGAAGCTTAAGATCATTGACATTTCTGTCCACACAAGCACTTAAATGACTAAGCATACGAGCATTCTGTTCCAATTGTCTGCTAACATAATCGTTGAAACTCTGTTCTTTGGCAACAAAGTTATCAAATTCATCCAGGCATAATCTAGCAGGTTTATCAAAAGGAATATCACTCTCATCAAACCTACGCAGAGAATTTACTTCTACTACCTGTATCGGGTTATCGAGGCCATGGATCTCTTCGATAGGTGGTAGTTTTTTGACATCTTCAGATTTAATGCCTTTCTCTCGCATAGATTTCTTAGCTTCTTGCATATCTTCAGGACTAGGGAATAGAATACCTCTTTTCTTCGGAGTTGGCTTAGGAGGTGATTCGGGAATAGTCCAAGCATTCTCATTGCACAAGATGTTATTCAGTAGAATCTCAGCTTGTTCTACGGTTCGTTCCCTAAAAACACAATCGGCACAACTATCTAGGTGGTCTTTGGAAGCATCGGTAAGTCCATTATAGAAGATATCAAGTATTTCATTCTTCTCAAGAGGGTGATCAGGCAAAGCATTCAGTAGCTGGATGAGCCTCCCCTAAGCTTGTGGGAGACTCTCTTCTTCAGCTTGAGCAAAGTTGTATATTTCCTGCAAGGTAGCTTGCTTCTTATGGGCAGGGAAATATTTTTCAGAGAAGTAGTAGACCATATCATCGGGGCTACGCACATAAACAGGAGCAAGAGAAGTGAACCAAGTCTTAGCATCATCCTTTAGCGAGAAAGGAAACAGCTTGAGGATATAGTAGTGGCGGATCTTTTCCTCACTAGTGAATAGGGTGGCTATATCGTGCAGTTTGGTAAGATGGGCTACAACCGTTTCAGACTCATAACCGTGAAAAGGATCAGATTCGACCAGAGTGATTAGCTCAGGGTCGACAGAGAATTCATAATCCTTATCAGTCACAAAGATAGGCGAAGTAGCAAGCTTTGGGTCATATTTCATCCTAGCGTTCAGATATTTTTCTTTCCACTTGCGCAGTAATTTCTCAACATCATAGCTATCTTTACACGCAAGAAAGTCATCAGCTATCTCTCCCTCCATAACATAATGTTCAGGCATAACAGACAATTCAGGCATAGTAGCAGGTTCTACTTCAATAGTATCAGCAGTTTCAAAAGTATCATCACATCTAGCAGCAACTCTAGCAATTTGTGCATCAAGGAATGCACCTAGTGGCAAAGCAGTATCAGCATAGTATCAAGCATAACATCATGGGCAGCAGAAGTAGCATCATCAAGCATAGTAGTATCAAGCATAGCATCATCATAAGCATCATGGGCAGCAAAAGTAGCATCATCAAGCACACTAGTATCAAGCATAGCATCATCATAAGCATCATGGGTAGCAGAAGTAGCATCATCAAGCACATGCGACATATCAAGATTTCTAGCACGACGCGATGTCGCAAACTTACTCAAAACTGAAGGTGAATCAAGTGCAGAGCTGGAAGGCAGTTCCTTACCTGTCCTCGTAGTGGAAGGCAAGATTTCAGTTCTTGGATCTTTCGGATTCCTCATAGTGACCAGCAGACATCAATCCCAAGTGACTCAGAGAATATAGTTGTGCTTCCCCGGCAACGGTGCCAGAAAAATGTCTTGATAACCCACAAGTGTAGGGGATCGCAATAGTTTTCGAGGGTAGAGTATTCAACCCAAATTTATTGATTCGACACAAGGGGAAGCGAAAGAATATTCTCAAGTATTAGCAGCTGAGTTTGTCAATTTCAACCACACCTGAAAGATTAGTGTCTGCAAGCAAAGTATTAGTAGCAAATTGGTATGATACCAACGGTGTCAGAAAAGGATCTGGTGACGGCAGACTATTCCTAACTTGTTGTATCAATGGCGCCAGTAAATAGCATGTTGACGGGGAACTATTCTTGAGAATAATGCTTCCCCGGCAACGGCTCCAGAAAAGTCTTGCAACATGTAACATCAAAGTAGCAAGTAACAGCAGTAGTGATAGCAGTAGCAAGGAACAGCAGTACTGACAGCAGCAGCAAGTAACAGCAGTAATGACAGCAGCAGCAAGTAACAACAGTAGTGACAGCAGTGGCAGCAAAGTAACGTAGCAAGGACTAGTAGTAAAAGACTCGTAGGCAGTGGATCGGTGATGGATGAGTATGTCGGATGTGATTCATCATGTAATAGCTATAACACGGAGAGATAAGTAACTAGCTCCCGTTCGTCAATCTAATGCAGGCATGTATTCTGTATGTAGTCATACGTGCTTAGGGAAAAGAAATTGCATGACATCTATTGCCCATCCCTCCCGTGGCAGCGGGGTCCTAATGGAAACTATGGGATATTAAGGTTCTCCTTTTAGTAAACAACCGGACCAACGCATTAACACTTGGTGAATACATGAACTCCTCATACTATGGTCATCTCCGGGAGTGGTTCCGGCTATTGTCACTCCGGGGTTGCCGAGTCATAACACATAGTAGGTGACTACAACTTGCAAGATAGGATCTAAAACACACATATATTGGCGACAACATAATAGGGTCAGATCTGAAATCATGGCACTCAGGCCCTAGTGACAAGCATTAAGCATGGCAAAGTAGTAGCAACGTTAATCTCAGAACATAGTGGATACTAGGGATCAATCCCCGTCAAAACTAACTCGATTACATGATAGATCTCAGCCAACTCATCACCATCCAGCAAGCCTACGATCAGATTACTCACGAACGGTGAAGAGCATCATGGAATTGTCGATGGAGGAAGGTTGATGATGACGATGGCGACGATTTCCCCTCTCCGGAGCCCAAAACGGACTCCAGATCTGCCCTCCAGAAGAAGAACAGGAGGTGGCGGCGCCTCCGTATCATAAAACGCGAAGAATCCTTCTCTATTTTTTTTCGGGCGAAAAAGAATATATAGAGCTGAGTTTGGAGGCGGTGGAGGCTCGTGGGCCCCACAAGCCCTCACGGCGCGGCCAGGGGGGTGGTCGCGGCCCCTGGGCTTGTGGCCCATTGGCTCACCCCCTCCGGTGGATCTTTGCGCAGGTATTTTTCATTAATTCCAGAAAAATTCTCCGTAAATTTTTCAGGTCATTCCGAGAACTTTTATTTCTGCACAAAAACAACACCATGGCAATTCTGCTGAAAACAGCGTTAGTCCGGGTTAGTTCCATTCAAATCATGCAAATTAGAGTCCAAAACAAGGGCAAAAGAGTTCGGAAAAGTAGATACGACGGAGACGTATCACATCCCCAAGCTTGGGAGAAACTTTAATTGTAGCAAATATATTCTCAAACATGTCATTCTCGTCAAACATAGCATCCCCAAGCTTGTGGTTTTTCATATCATAGACATAATCACTCTCATCATTAATAGTATGAATAACACCAAGAGTATAGCAATTATTGTCATCCTCCACATTTATTTTTAATTCATTCTCATGAGGCATATCAATAATAGGAGCAACATTATTTGGAAGAGATACCTCTATACCTTTACTTTTTCTTATTTTCTTCTTCTTCACCCCATGTGAAGATTTACTTAATTCTTCCAAGCTTCTTTTTTGGAGAGGTTGGTTGAATAGAAAGCTCCTCCTCGTTACCTGATTCATCATAAGAAATAATAGGAGGGTATTGGGAAACCTCTTCCCCTTCGTTAGTATCATATTTACCTTCTATTTGTTTCCTTGTCTTTAAGTAATCGACAATGTAGGGATTCTCAATGCAATTCTCCGCACAATAAAAAAAATTCTTCTAGATCAAAATCAAGCACTTTCATCATAGCCCAATCTGGAAGGCTCTTAGTTTTATGTTTCATGTCTTCATACCCCAAAAGTAGACTAAGTTCATTATGATGCTCGAGGGTAGTGAAGTTATCACAATTTTTGGACACCACTTGATCATGAAATAATTTGCATTGGAAATTAAAATGACCTCTTTCATTGCAAAGATCACAAGTAATGCGAAGAAAATAAAATTCTTCAGCACAATAAGCTAGCCTTTCATGCAACCATTTAGTTTCTAAATATTTATGCCTCTTGCAAAATCTATTTTCCCTTTTTGGTAAATATTTGCAAACTCTAGGCACTCCATAGAAATAAACTTTCTTATAGGAAACATTTTCATCATGAATGGTGCAATCATCATTGGCATCATGGATATTCAAAGAATTCATACTAACAACATTGCAATCATTCTCATCATTCACATATTTTATGCCAAGCATTCTATGTAATTCTTCTTCTAGCACTTGAGCACAATTTTCCTTCCCATCATTTTCACGAAAGACATTGAAAAGATGAAGCATATGAGGCAACCTCAATTCCATTTTTTTGTAGTTTTATTTTATAGACTAAACTAGTGATAAAACAAGAAACTAAAAGATTCGATTGCAAGATCTAAAGAAATACCTTCAAGCGCTAACCTCCCCGACAACGGCGCCAGAAAAGAGCTTGATGTCGACTACGCAACCTTCTCTTTGTAGACGTTGTTGGGCCTCCAAGTGCAGAGGTTTGTAGGACAGTAGCAATTTTCCCTCAAGTGGGTGACCTAAGGTTTATCAATCCATGGGAGGCGTAGGATGAAGATGGTCTCTCTCAGGCAACCCTGCAACCAAATAACAAAGAGTCTCTTGTGTCCCCAACACACCCAATACAATGGTAAATTGTATAGGTGCACTAGTTCGGCGAAGAGATGGTGATACAAGTGCAATATGGATGGTAGATATAGGTTTTTGTAATCTTGAATTACAAAAACAGCAAGGTAACTATTAGTAAAAGCAAGCACGAACGATATTGCAATGTGTGGAAACAAGGCCTAGGGTTCATACTTTCACTAGTGAAGTTCTCTCAACAATGATAACATAATTGGATCATATAACTAGCCCTCAACGTGCAACAAAGAGTCACTCCAAAGTCACTAATAGTGGAGAACAAACGAAGAGATTATTGTCGGGTATGAAACCACCACAAAGTTATTCTTTCTGATCAATCTATTCAAGAGTTCGTAGTAAAATAACACGAAGCTATTCTTTCCGTGCGATCCATCATAGAGTTTGTACTAGAATAACACCTTAAGACACATATCAACCAAGAACCTAATGTCTCCTAGATACTCCATTGTCACCTCAAGTATCCATGGGCATGATTATACGATATGCATCACACAATCTCAAAATCATCTATTCAACCAACACATAGAACTTCAAAGAGTGCCCCGAAGTTTCTACCGGAGAGTCAAAACGTGTGCCAACCCATATGCATAGGTTCCCAATGTCACGAAACCTGCAAGTTGATCACCAAAACATACATCAAGTACTCACATGAATATCCCATTATCACCACAGATAGACACGTGCAAGACATACATCAAGTGTTCTTAAAGACTCAATCCGATAAGATAACTCCAAAGGGGAAACTCAATTCATTACAAGAAGGGAGAGGGGGAATAACATCATAAGATCCAACTATAGTAGCAAAGCCCGTGGTACATCGAGATCATGACATCTCAAGAACATCAGAGAGAGAGAGATCAAACACATAGCTACTGGTACATACCCTCAGCCCCGAGGGAGAACTACTCCCTCCTCGTCATGGAGATCGCCGGGATGATGAAGATGGCCACCGGAGATGGATTCCCCCTTTGGGGGGTTTCTGTATTTATAGGAATTTATGGCGGTGGAATTACGTCGGTTGGGCCCATGAGGAGGTCACAAGCCTGGTAGGTGAGGCCTAGGGGGGCGCGCCTCTTGGGCTTGTGACTCCCTTGTGGATCTTCTGGCCTTCTTCCAAAGCTTTAGGGGTCTCTTTTGGTCCCAAAAAAATCATCGCGAAAGTTTTACTCCATTTGGACTCCGTTCTGAAAAAGGTCAAAAACTAAGAAAAAACAGAAACTGGCACTAGGCACTGAGTTAATAGGTTAGTCCCAAAAATGATATAAAATGGCATATTCATGCATATAAAACATCCAAAGTTGACAAGATAATAGCATGGAACCATAAAAAATTATAGATACGTTGGAGACGTATCAGCTGCTATCATTGGTGTTCCCAAGCAGGAAGAAGCAGATGTAGACGTGTATGTAGATGCTAAGCGGAATCAAAACTCCATGGCCAACATGTACAAGAATACTCCACATCAGTACTTGGCCAGTCACAAGTATGGGTCAGTATATTTTCTGCAAGCTGGTATTCCCACGACAAACACTATACTGCGATACACTCTCATGCCTAAGTCAGGAGATGAGAAGATGATCAAAGGATATTCAATCAACCTGCTGCACCTACTTGATACCCATACCAGATTTAGAGTGATGGACTTGACAGTTGGGACTATCCGAAGGACTACTACAGATCAGAAGAGATCATGTGGATATGCACCTTATATTGAGATGCTCATCAATGCCAAGCTAGGCAAGCATGCATATCAACTTGATCGCCCACATATACATCTTCAGCTTAAATTTGAAGACAATGAGGTTGTGATAGATGACAATGAACCCAACTCAGGTGCAGCAAGAATGGCAGCAGAGGCTAAAGCTGCTAAAAACAGGCCACCTCCAGTTCCACAGCTCAGAACTCAAGCTAAGAAAATAGCATTTCTAGTGAGCACTCTCCAAGTCATGGAGAAGAACATTGAGGAGATTATGCAAAATCAGAAGAGTCTTGATAGATTTTTGGAGACTAAATTTCACAACATGGATATGAAGGTAACTGAGTTGACCACCATTGTCAGACAGCTTCAGCATGAAGTTGATTCTGTGGAGATTCCACGCTCACAGGATGAAGATGGAGATGATGATGATGATGATGACAAAGATGAGTCTCCTCCTCCCACTACCACAAGGTTCAGCACCCAGCCTCGGTCAGTTGTTGTTCCTGCTCTAGGGACAACACAGACATCTTCAGCACAAGCTTCAACACTAGCTCCAACTCAAGCTCCTTCAGTATCAACTCTTTAGCTCCAGGTGCGTCACCAGAAGCCTTCGCCGGCGCTGTTTTATCGACTCCATCATTAGCTTCCCAGAGAGACGAGTAGTTCTATACTTTTGAACTTTTTGGTAACTTGTTGCCAAAGGGGGGAATGTATAGATCATAGACTTCGTTGGAGAGAGAGCTTTTGACTTTATTTTCTCTCATTTGGTTTCAGAAACTTTGGTTTTTGGATGACTTTATCCTATCTCTGTGTGTGATCATACGCTTTATCTTGTGTAATGCTACTATATCATCTTTTAGATATCCTTGTGATGATCACTCACTTATCTTGTTGGTGTCATGTGCATTACTTTTACTTTTATGCACCACCAAGATGTATGTGACATGGAAGAGTAACCCATGATCCTAATCGATTGTGCATTTGCATTCAAATGCAAATTTTAATTAATGCACAAATTTAGGGGGAGCTCTTGCTTTTCACATACTTCTCAAAGCATCGATGCTAATCATTGATTATATCTTTTGTCGAAGCTTTGATCAATATGTTTTCATCAATGACCAAAAAGGGGGAGATTTAAAGCACAATTGCTCCCTAGGGTGGTTTTTATAATTGATCACAACATATGCATCATTGGACTAATGTGTTTTCCAAGTATATTTCAGAAAAGTTCAAAAGATGCTATGGCTTAAGGTTTATGTGGAGATACCCCTGGATACAAGAAAGGAATAATATTGGCTCAAGCTTCAAGCTAGAAGACTCTTCATTTTATATTTGTGAGAAATCACTTTTGAGTCCGTAGGAAATCCAATACTATTAAAAGGGGTGAGGTAGTAAAATGAACTGACTGCTCAAATGCTCAAAGTTAGCCACCAAAACATTCATTCATTTTCCCCACATATCCACTCTATCAAGTTCCAGATACACAAATTCGGTGTAACCAACATTGCCACTTCGGACCCACCGAGTTTGAACCTCGGACATAACCCTAGCCATTTCCACCAAATCGGTGCAACTGAAACTGCATCGGTGCTACCGAGTTCAATGTCACCAACATTATGTTGCCAAGAAACACAAAATCAGAATTTCCGAGTTTGAGTATCGGTGCCACCGAGTTTGGTCATCTGACCGTTAGTCACCTTTTCGGTGCCACCGAATTCTATATATCGGTCTCACCGAGATTCAAAGTTCACACCTTTAGTACTACCGAGTTGTCCACTTCGGTGTCACTGAGTTTGCACTTTTTTGTGTAACGGTTGGGTTTTGGCTGCTGCCTATATATACCCCTTCACTCACCTCTCATTTGTGGGAGAAGCACTCAGAACACACACTTCATTTCCAGATCCATTTTCTGAGAGAGAACCACCTACTCATGTGTTGAGACGAATATATTCCAATCTAATCCTTTGAAACTTGATCTCTAGCCTCCCCAAACTTCTTTCCACCAAATCAACCTCTCCTACCCATTCATATTCTATGAGAGAGTGATATGTATTGAGGAGACTATCTTTAGAAGCACAAGAGCAAGGGGTTCATTGATCTACCACATCTATTACCTTTTGGAGTGTGGTGCCTCCTAGATTGGTTAGATGTCGCTTGGGAGCCTCCTACTGTGTGTGGTGGAGTTGAACGAAGATGTTTGTAAGGGCAAGGAGATTGCCTACTTCGCGAAGATCTAACATGAGTGAGGCTAGTCCTGTGTGGATGTAAGTTGTGGTGGAATAGACAAGGCCTCTTCTTTATGAACCCCTTGTGGGTGGAGCCCTGTGTGGACTCTCGCAACCTTTACCCTCCGTGGGTTGAAGTCAACACTTACATGGACGTACGATAGCGCCACATATCGGAACCATGCCAAAAATTGTCGTGTCAACCTCATGCATTTGATCTCACTACCTTACTCATGTACATTACAGTTGCATGTTTTACTTTCTACTGCTATACTCTTAGAACTGCATGTGTAGGGTGTGCTTGACTTGTCATAACTTTCATAGCTGACTCTCAGGTAAAATTGGGAAAAGGCAAAAAAATTATCTTGTCAAGTAGTCTAATCACACCCACTCTAGACATACTTTTGATCCTACAAGTGGTATCAGAGCCTTGGTCTCCATTTCATTTGTTTAGCAACCTAGGAGAGTATGGCATCTAGTGAGGGAAATTATCATCGTATAGGTCCTTACTTCGATGGCACTAATTTTGCTAGTTTGAAGCATAAAATGAAAATGCATATACTTAGGAAAAGGCAAAAAACAAATATTGTCAAGTAGTCTAATCACCCCCCCCCTCTAAACATACTTTCGATCCAACAACCACCCCGAATCGTTCAACAGGGTACACATCCTTTTTCATGGTGTATGGGGCCGAAGTGGTCCTCCCTTGCGATATCATCCATGACGCGCCTCGGGTGCGCATGTACGAGGAAAGAGAGGCCGAGTTAGATCGACAACACGACTTAGACGCATTGGAACGCGAGCGTGATATGGCTCAAGCCCGATCTAGTTTTTATCAACAGCAAGCTCGCGCTATCAGAGTAGAGGAGTTCGGGAAAAGGCATACAACATGGGCGAACTAATTCTACGCCTCCCAGAGAAGCAAAAGTATAAACTTAACCCTAAATGGGAAGGCCTTTTCATAATTGATGAAGTCTTAATAGGAGGGGCTTATCTCCTCCGCAACCCCGAGGACAACCGCCTCGAGCCAAACCCATGGAACGCAGCTCCCCTTCGACATTTCTATGGCTAGACCGATGTTGTTACCTTCTTTATATCCTTGCATTTTCTTCGTTTTTCAGTTTTTCTTGTTTACTTTTGTAGGATTACTTATATTTTCTCAGGATATGTTTGGATCAACTGAACTGCTTCAAGCATTTATTGGAACACATTCATGATAAATAGAATGTCCAAACCTAATAGCACCGAGGGGCTTCTATAGGGAAGCCATTCGATGTATTTATTTCTCCTACATCTTTATGTACTATATGCCTCGACTGAACATCGATTTATGCCACTATATGCATCAATTGGACTTAAGATTCTTCCAATGCTGGGTTGCCTTGCTCCTATGCTTACCCCCTACGTTCCCGAATGTTCGGCTAGGGGGTAAAGGGAGCACCTCTGCGATTGTTACGATCGGTTCACCCAGATACGTACCTCAGACGGGTGAAAACAAAAGCTAGTATTTCTTAAGAGACAACTTGGTCGACTGTGAATGAGGTTCACATAATTGGCAATCTTCACCACAAAAGGGGACCATTCATCCCAAAATAGCATCTATCCACACTACAAGGATACATAGCTATAACATCCATGTTTTATGTAGTAGCCCAAAGAAAGGAACCCATCAAGGAACTATTTTCTTTGGAAGATGTTTCTTACGTTGCATCATAACATAACATAATCCCTCTGTGCACTCTTTGTCTGTTCGCACCACATGGCCGGATTGCCTATATCTCGGAAATTAGCTTCTGGTACCACATGATACACAGTATGAAACACTGCCCAGTTATTATTAGGGGAGGTAGAAGCCGATGTCCAGTTAAAGACAGAGTTTTGAAACATGGAAGGAAATGTCTTGATACACGAATACAAAATTACATATAATCACGCGTTCGGCGATTGGTCGAGATGATCTATTATGACATCTAGGGTGCAGTCTTCTTGTGAAAGGCGGGCGGCGGGCATCACTTGGTCATAAACCAGGCGAAGAGGAATCTCTTTACCATCCGGCCCTGTCGGCACAACCCGGGCCATATGCTCTGGATTAAGTTGGGTAAAACGGCTCCTGACCATAGCCCAGGCCTCCCGAGCTCCTTTTTGGCAGACTGAAGTCTTCCATAGCTCGAAGCGACTCCAGGATCCTTTGAACCGCTCGGCAAGCTTGGCCATTCCTTGCGGAGGATTTTCATTTGGCCATAACGCTATGATCATGCTCTTCATAGCCTTTCATGCTCACTCATGCACAATGGATAACTCCTTCAACAGTGCCCCCCCCCCCGAAAGAGTTAACTTCTTCCTTAGGACGTGTAGTCAAGAGACCTGATCAAAGAGAATTGCACGTTTTATGATCAGTGCAATAAAAAGTGATTTATCACATTCCAGGTTGGTATTTTGCTTACAGAATATGTCCCCCTTTAATTCTTGATTCTCTTCATGGTATTGCACTAGTTGAGCTTTCAAATTCTCAATTTCTTCGGCTTGTCGGTTATACTCCTCCTTGAGTTGGTTATTTTCCTCACGACATCGCTTCAATACGCGATGACCAGCTTTAAGATGGGATTCAACATACCTCTGAGAATCTCGGGATGCATCTAAATATTTTTGAAATTGGCCTATAGATTCGGCTGCTATCACAAAGTTCTTTGTTATAAAGGAAACCCCATTAAAATTCGACACATTTCAAATAATTTTACTCACTATGTGCTTCTCCGGTGAATTTCTTCACCTCCTCCAGTTCGGCCTTGTCTAGCTTAACTCGAAATCCTTGGCCAATTTTTTTGTTCTCTTGCTTTAGAGCCTGCATGGTGGCAAATCATTATCTCGACCGTTAGTTGTGTCATCTGACCAAATTAAGGCTCGGGGGCTACTGGGTTTGAACTTATGTTTGGTTATCAAAAACCGATCACTTACCTGCAGATTGGAAGACAACAGCCTCGCCGCTTCCTCACGCCCGGCTTCTGCAACCCCAATGCACGCATTTGCTAAACTAAGAGCGTTAAACTCTTCTTCAAAAAAATAGGTGACACAATGACTTTTTTCGCCGCCGATGATTCATCGCGCTTTCAAATTTGGAATTAGTTGCCAAAAACTCCTTGGGGTTGTTTTGGAGTGGGTCCGTATTTGGGACCCTTGCGTTAGCCGAAGACCTCGAGTTTTGATGATTGCCTGACACTTCGGCAGCGTCTTCGAACGAAGAAGGATGCACACGTCTCCTGAATATATCGGCTAAGGGTCGTGAACATTGAAGTCAATCATTACCGTAATGGTCCGTGATTGGTATGTATACCTCTTGGTCAAATGGACGACCGCCATATTTTCCACCGTTGCCCCTTGTCCGGGAATCATGTTCTCGTTCGATGTAGCCCCAGTCGGTATAGCTCGAGATGGAGTGCGGCGCGTGGATCGATGACCCTTGGGGTTGGAGACAGGGACATTCGGGATGACGGGAGGTACCGCACCTCTTCGAGTGTTGGCTTTCCTTTTGTTCGCTACAAAAAATGTGAGAGACCCAGGGTCCTCAAGGACCACCTTGAGTTCGTCAACGCTTTCTTGATAGAATACTCCGTCCTCAAAGCTGATTGAAATCTCCGGATCCTCATGGAATGATGGGTCATCGTCACGGGAGTAATTCTTGGGCTGGGGGCGAGATAGGTGACCGTCTCAATCCAACGCCTCCAAGTCTGCTAAGGAGGTCAAGGGATTATTGATTGATAAAATCAAGCATAAGCATCCGAGCTACGAGAACATGATCACACTTACCCATTCAATGGGATTATATGCCGAGAAGCCGTCCGTGATGGTGAGGTGGGAAAAACTTCTTTTTACCCTTGAAGAGGTTGACCAGAATAACTGCTAAGTGTTCTTGATTATTCGGTCTCTGTCGTCTGGAACAGGTAGTGTCGCTTGTCCCGTTATAGCTCCACAAGGGGTGCATGCGGTGTTGAAGTGGTTCGACACACCGGGTAATTACCGTAGCCATGACAGCAATGGTGGTCAGCCCGTTGTGAGCAAGGAACCTCACCTTGGCGGCTAGGCATTTTACTTTAGATCTCTCTTCTTGGGAGGAACTCACCGGCCGCCAGGTGAACCGCTTCTTTAATGGGACCTCGGAATATTCGGGAAGACCCCTCCGAACTGGGTCGAATAAGGTATTGTCCTCAATATAATACCATTCCAAAGAACACTCGTTGGTTTCCTTCTTTGGGGTCCCAAACGGGTATGTGGTACTGGCTATATTCCACTCTTCGGCTCCACCCACTTCCCGAATTTATGTTCCCCTGGTTCGGGGAACGAGGCAGAAGTATTTTCTCCATAAGTCCAAGTGGGGCTTGCATCCCAAGCACATCTTGCATAGGGCTACTAAGCCTGAGATGTGAAGGATTGACCCAGGGGTGAAGTTGTGAAACTGTAGCCTGTAGAATTCCAGTAAGCCCCTCAGGAAGGGGTGGACCTGAAAGCCCAGACCTCGCGGCACGAAAGAGACGAAGCAGATCCTTTCACCCTTTTGAGGGGTAGGGAAATTCTCTACGAAGGGCTTGCCATTTGCGGAGGTCAACCCATGAGAGAGGGCGCGAGATCCGACATGGGAAGATACCCTTGTACTTCGAGGTTGCGCAACTGGAGCAGGGAAACAAAGTAGCTTGCCCAGTCTCCTTGGAGGGGGCCAAAGGGTCACGAGGAGGAACCTTCCATGGCTTTGGACGCTGAAGCTTTAGGGTTTCATGGTGGTGCTTGGAAGGTGATTGTTACCCAAGGACGGATTTGATCTACTTATAAAGGGTGTTTTCTGCCTCGGTTACAAGGAGCGGTTCCGTGGAGGAATGTTGGATTGCTCGTCTTTATTAATACGCACAGGAATCGAGTGATGCTATCAATATTTGAGCGGAAATGTTAAAGGCCGTGGGCCCCATGATGCTTCAATAATCGAGAACTGGACGTTTACTAAATCGTCATTCTATGAATTAGAAGAGATAGAGGAACTCTCCTCGCAAGCCGAGCACTTTGCGTGCGATGACCTACCGAAGATAATATACATCGGCATTGGAGGCCATTTCAGGAGCTACTAAGGGAGTCTAGAATTATGGGGGTCCTCAAGTGGTCGGCTTTTATCTTATGGGCCAAACTAATGGGCTGCACCGTTGAAGATCGGATTGGGTAACGACCTCGTATTCTAGAGGGAAAGCTCTGAAGACTCGCGTGTTGTCCAATTTAAGTACTCCAGGTCGACGCATATGTCCCCAACTGGAGGTGGGTTATGTGTAACCCTAGGAGCCCCTAGTGTCTATATAAAATAGAGGGTTTCATCCGTGTAGCCAAGTTGACTCATCTAGGGTTTTAGCTCATACGGTCTCGAGGTAGATCAACTCTGTAATCCTCATACACATCAATATAATCAAGCAAGACATAGGGTTTTACCTCCTCAAGAGGGCCCTAACCTGGGTAAACAATGTGTGCTTCATCCCATGTAACCCATCGATCCAAGGTCTACAACTCGGCACCCCTACCCCAAATCCGCCAGTTTAGACACTGTCACCCTCCCGGAAGTTCTGGGGGGTAGAAGTTCTGGGCTATTTCCAGGGCAAGTTCCGGCCTAACCAGGAAGTTTACATCATCTGCCCTAATAGGGAGCCCAGATGTTCCACAGAAACCCAGAAGTTCCGAGCTACGTTTTTCTGTACATAACACACAGATTTGGTGGGGCACAATATAAGGTACCCTTCTTTCCCAATGATTTAGTGCTTTTGGATCTAAGATTTCCCCATCGCTTTGAGCTCTCTCCTCCTCTCCCAAGCCTCAAAATTCCAATCCATGTGGTGGGAAAACTATACCGTGGATTTAGGGTTCATCTGTTAACCTCCTCCATTTTCCGTCTCCTCTTCCATCCCTTGATAGCATTAGTTGCTTTTGGTGGGATTTGATAGTGATGTATTTTAGCATTCTTGTGGTAAACCACAAAGAGATTTCTGAGAGTTCTTCATAGTGATTTCATCCAAGCATATATCCACTCCTCCTCTCTCTTTTGAGCAAAGCAATTTGTGATTTGAGCAAGTCTTGAGCATTTCCCCTTTCATCTTGTTACTCTCGGAGGTTGGATATTCCTAGGTGGTAGGAGTGCTTCGGTGATGAATCAACTTGTGATTTGTCCCCTGAAAAGTTTGTGAAGGTTTCTAGGCCACCTCAAGGTCTACCACTAGTGGTTGGGAATCTTCTTCGTGGTGATACCTCAAGGGGAACAGGGTGAGCCTTCATGGCGTTGGTGTGCCTTCATGGTAACATACACCTCTCTAATGGTGACTAGCTTACCTCCAAGGAAGTGAACATTGGGATACATTCTTGTCTCCGTGGCTTTGGTTATCCCTAACCCTAACTCCTTACATGTGGTTTACTTTGGCTACTTGAGCGTACATTCACTATATATATTGTTGTCCTCATTATATTGTGTTGGCTATTTCCTTGTAAAGATTAATTACTTAGGTAGGGTATATTTCTTCTACATGGTTAGTTTTGAAATTTGTAATATGCATATTCTAAGGAGGAACTCATTATCTTTGAAATTTGTCCCATTTTGGCATTGTTGCCAAAGGGGAGAAGCTTAGTGGATTTCAGATAATCTAAAAGTGCCTATGGCTTATTGTTTATTACATGAATGAATATATACAGAGAAAACTCCACCTAGTGCATGTCAACCAATATATGCAAGGAAATTCATAGTTCGTTTACACATGCATATATTGTGGGGGAGCTTTCTCTATATATTGTGGTTCTACCAACATAAAATCCTTGTGTAGTATTTTGATGTTTGTACACCGAGTGTGATAAACTCAAGTATATTTGTGACACTTGATGCTATCAAAACCATCCCAAGTATTCAATGTATCCTTGGGTAAATTGCATACTTGTGTCAAAATTATATATATAATTCCTCTTGTTGAGATTGTCATCAACTACCAAAATGGGGGAGATTGAAAGTGCATGTAGTCCCCATGTGTGGTTTTGGTAATTGATGACTATCCTAATGGACTAAAGTTTGCTTTGATTTGTACATTTGAAGGAATGTTCTATTTGGAATGCATTAACAATATTATATGAATTGAAGGATGTTTGTTCCATGAACATGCATAAAGGAGATTGAATGAATTCTAAATGAATGTCATATACATAATGTTGTGCTGCATCAAAGATGAACTTAACGATTGAATCAAATATGATACTATCAAGATGAATTTCATGGGATGAATAAGATGTGATCTATGTGGAATTCATTGAGGATCTCAGACATTCTCATGCTTTTTCTTATGGTTTAAACCATGATGGATCAAGATCTTGAGAGAATAGTTAAAGAGAAGAATTCTACATATGTCTTGAAAATAGAATCATGATGATACGTTGAGTAATGGATGATTATGTCTTCAAGCAAGTAATTCAAGTGAAGAATTCATTGTGCCTCTCCAGACACTATGTTGTATCATGAAGACGGGAAAGTTATATCCAATCTTAGATTCATGGAGAAACTTGCTATGGTCATGGTGAATCGAGATATTAATCATGTCTTGAAGCAACGAGGCATAGTGAAGAAATCGAAAGGGCCTTCAAGACATCAAGTTTAATCATTGATCAAGATAAAAAAATTGAACAAGATGGAGATCAAAGAATTAACTCAAATATGACCATCACACAAGTGCAAATGATGTACCAGATGGGATCTTGTGGTATGGTAAGTAATTGTCAATTGCACTTTGTGTACTAACCCAAACTATGTGTTTTCTGTATCTATGTTGATTAGGTGATTCTCATAGACTTGCATCAATAGAAAGATTCCAAGTGTCCATGAGAGGATTACATCAAGATATGGTGATCATGGTTGACAAGGGCAAGCTCAAGATAAGCATCCTGAAGGATTACATGCTTGAAGATTGTGGATGATCACATGATGTACATGTGAAGATGAAATGAAATGAAATAATCCCCACCTAGCGTATGGGGGAGCTATCTGAAGTCTTCAATAAATGGTGTGCTCAAGGTTATGCTTCCATCTTGATCCAATAATAAATGTCAACATCAAGCTCAAATGGAATGCTTAAGTCAAAGATATTAGTTCCTTTGGTTGTAGTTGCATGGGTCAACGACCATCAAAAAGTATATATGCCCAAGCATGGATTTTTGGAAGCTATCTAGTATAGATATTTTATGATTCTTGAGTTATGGGTATCCTTCACTATTAAGAGGGTATCAAAGGGTTTTGTAATGTACTTTCTCAAGTCAACATCTTCTAGACACAATTCCACTCCTATCATATATCCCAAAGTAAAATTGTAAGCCAAAAAGGGTTCCCCAAATTCTATACTCAAACCTTTGCATTAACTGCATCATCCATTTTGTTTGATATTGGGTGGTTCTCTATGTGAGGACCTGGAAATTTTCAATAGCTACAAAATGAGCCCAAGATCATCAAAATCGGAGTTTGTATGTAAAAGTTATGCATGTTTTACTATTGGCATACTCGGTGTTTATTGGGGGCGGAAGTTTCAGGCAGGTTCCTAGGCAAGTTCTGGGCTAAACAAAAAGTTTGTGAAATCCTGGCCCAAAGGGATCCCGGAAGTTCCGGGCCCTCCTCGAAGTTCCGGGGGCTAGAAGTTTCGAGAACGTTCCGGGGCAAGTTCTAGACTAACCAAAAAGTTTACATCGTGCACCCCAGTAGGGAGCCCAGAAGTTCCGGGCAAGCCTAGAAGTTCCGGGCTATGTTTTTCTGTACATAAAGGGCTTATTTTGGTGGGGTGCTATATAAGGTATCCTTCATCCCCCAACGATTTAGAGCTTTTGGATCTAAGATTTTCCCATCGTTTTGAGCTCTCTCCTCCTCTCCCAAGCCTCAAAACTCCAATCCATGTGGGGGAAAACTATCCCATGGATCTAGGGTTCATTTGTTGACCTCCTCCATCGTTACTCCCCTCTTCCATCCCCCCATAGCATTAGTTTCTTTTGGTGGGATTTGAGAGAGAGGGATTTGAACATTCTTCTGGTAAACCCCAAAGAGATTTGTGAGAGTTCTTCAGAGAGATTTCATCCAAGCATACATCCATTCCTCCTCTTTCTTTTGACCAAAGAAATTTGTGATTTGAGAAAGTCTTGAGCATTTCCCCTTTCATATTGTTACTCTTGGAGGTTGGAGACTCCTAGGCGGTAGGAGTGCTTCGGTGAGGAATCAACTTGTGATTTGTCCCCCGAAAAGTTTGTGAAGGTTTGGAGGCCGCCTCAAGGTCTACCACTAGTGGATGGGAATCTACTTCGTGGTGATACCTCAAGGAGAATAGGGTGAGCCTTCGTGGTGTTGGTGTGCCTTTGTGGTAACATCCACCTCTCTAATGGTGACTAGCTTCCCTCCAAGGAAGTGAACATTGGTATACATCCTTGTCTCCGTGACTTTGGTTATCCCTAATCCTAACTCCTTACTTGTGGTTTACTTTTGCTACTTGAGCGTACATTCACTATATATATTGTTGTCCTCATCATATTGTGTTGGCTATTTCCTTGTAAAGATTAATTACTTAGGCCTACACTTTGTATCTCGCAGTTCATACTTGCTACTATTGATATATCTTGTATTTAGTGTGAATTGCTAACTTGTGTCATACACTTCCATATCTTGTGATATTGCTCAAGTAAGTTTGTGTAACTTACTTGTGCTTGTTTAGTATCCTTGTTGTGCTCATATTATTAAAACAAGTTGTTGGTGCACTTAGTTGAGCCTACTATATTTAGGATTTGTGCTTGAAAGATATCCTCTTAGTTTATTTCCGCATTAGGATGTAGCCAAATCCGTGAAAAAAATAAATTAAACGCCTATTCACCCCCCCCCCCCTCTAGGCGACATCGTGGTCCTTTGAGATGGGATGGAGACGACGGTCGCACGGGGGAGGGCCAGCCAGGATGGGGAACGGCAGGCACGAGGGAGTGATCGAGTGGAGAGGGAAAGAGTGAGGAGAGTGAGGGCACGTGGGAGATACCAAGTTGATAATTTAGGGTTTTGCAGCAGCGCGGTTCTAGAACGAGTGCTACTACTAGTTACATTAGTTGTAGCACCATTCCATAACAATCGCTGCTACTAACATGGGCCCATAACAAGTGCCGTGTGGCCCACTTAGCAGTAGATCTTCATAGCTTACCAACGCTACTCCTATGTTTACTACCCATAGCGTGTGTTAGACCCCGTGCTAATGGTATTTAAAAGTAGTGTCTAGTACCTAAGAGACGCTACTCGTAATATTCTACCTATAAGCTATCTCCTAGTAGTGCACATTGTTCCTCACCATACTCTCACTATTTAGGGTTTGGGATCAAAGGCTTTTGTGACCAAAGCGACTCAGACAAGGGTTTTTCTAGACTGTTGCATATGTGTACGGTTCAAACGCATATTGTTAAGATAATTTGGAGGCCATGATGAAGAACCTCTGTCTCAGGGGAGAAGACCGGGATGACGTAGTTTTCTAGATGAACTGCAACTGTTGCGAGAAGCAAACGAGTGGACCTTGATCACCCACACCAACAAAAATTACAACTAATTTTGGTTCTAACCTGGGATCACACATAAGAAGTAAAGATCTAACTCTATATGAAAACCTCTACATGATACAATTCTAATGCCTTGTTGACTAGGAAAACATTATGGAGAGCGGTCCATGGACATTCAGGGGCAATCCCGTCCTGTTGGTAGAGTATAATGGTTTCACTAAGCTTTCCATGATTCAACTAAAAATCTAGATACACATTCTTGGACCCCCCCCCTAGAAAACTTTAGTCCCATGATCAAGGGGTTGTCATCAAAGGTTAGTGAGTCCATAGTTGTTGATTTTAATACCAGTTTGGTCAAACATTACAAAGTTTGACTTAAGACAAAGATAATATGTGAATTAAAGAGAAACAAAGAAAGTATTTTTTTTCATGTATGGACGAACAATTAATTCTAACACATGAGGAACTAGTAAGTAGATTACTTAAGAATACACAATGTTTTTTGTAGGATCCAATATTAAAATAAAAGATTTTTTCAAGAAAATCTAAAGAGGATCATCAATGATACACTTGTCTGTGTGGGACATTTTAGAACCCTCGTGTGTCTTTTGCCCATTTTTTGGGCCCATTATACTGATATAAAGGGAATATAGGTTTCCGTCATGGCTGGCTACCGAAAAATGGTGGTGTTATATCTACGATGGCACAATGCCTAATAGCGCAACTATTTACCATAATAACATACTTTTTCTAGAAATGGGATAACTCATAGTCTCTTTATTATAGGGTCGTGTCTGACGTGGTGGCTACTTCGAGCCTGTCCAGACCTCCTAATACCCACCGTACATATGTGTTGGGTTCAAGGGGCTGCCAGAAAACCCACACATTTGGGCCAGGGTGAGGGGTTTGGTTGGATGCGGCTTTTCGATCTAGACAGCGCTCGACTGTTCTCCTAGATAAATGGAGGAAGAGTAAGGGATACGGTTGTAGATGCTCTCATGCGTCTTTTTCCATCTTCGAGTCATTTTTGGGCATGTTTTGCTAATAGAAGGGAAGATAGCAGTGTTGGACGACTATCTAGAATGGTGGTGCTACATGGCACTATGCCTAATGGCACAACTATTTACCGCAGTAACCCACAATTCTTTTACAAAAGGAGGATAATTCACGGTCATTATGCTGAATTGAATAATCTTGAAAATTTCAAAGCCCCTCCTTATGCTTAAGAAGAGTTGATTTTGGTTGTTTTTCACGTATAAAAGGGAGGTTGTGATATACTCTCACAAACATTTCGATCGTATTTAATCATGTAGGAAGATTACAAAGGAATTTCAGAGGTGCGTGTGAACAACCTTAGTGTTTTTTTATGAAATGAAAGGATTCCCGCATTAATTAAGAATAAAAGAGTTGCCTAGTTAAGTAACAGAAAACCGGGTGAAAATCATCATATCACGCCCGCAAAAACAAGGCAACCGAGGCGACCTTGCAACCCCCACAAGAACGGACACACACTATCGAGGAGAAAAGTGTCGTCAAGGTTGCAATCTAGCGTCATCATCATCTCACCTCGACGAGAGCGACTTTGACTCGACCATTGATGACCACCGATGTAGCGGTCACCGTGGACAAGCGCCAAGGCATGTGCTGACCAATGCCAAACAGTACAACGCACGTGCCGGCAACCAGTCAGCACCGACTTTGTCAATGAGCATGGCATGATAAAAAGTGTTGGGATGACGCAGAGTTAGCGATAGATCCAACCATCCATCTTGTGTTAATGTCACCGCTGTTGGGGAACGTCGCATGGGAAACAAAAAATTTCCTACGCACACGAAGACCTATCATGGTGATGTCCATCTACGAGAGGGGATGAGTGATCTACGTACCCTTGTAGACCGTACAGCAGAAGCGTTAGTGAACGCGGTTGATGTAGTGGAACGACCTCACGTCCCTCGATCCGCCTCGCGAACAATCCCGCGATCAGTCCCACGATCTAGTACCGAACGGACGGCACCTCCGCGTTCAGCACACATACAGCTCGACGATGATCTCGGCCTTCTTGATCCAGCAAGAGAGACGGAGAGGTAGAAGAGTTCTCCGGCAGCGTGACGGCGCTCCAGAGGTTGGTGATGACCTTGTCTCAGCAGGGCTCCGCCCGAGCTCCGCAGAAACGCGATCTAGAGGAAAAACCGTGGAGGTATGTGGTCGGGCTGCCGTGGAAAAGTCATCTCAAATCAGCCCTAAAACCTCCGTATATATAGGTAGAAGAGGGGGGACCTTGCCTTGGGGCTCAAGGAGCCCCAAGGGGGTCGGCCGAGCCAAAGGGGGGAAGGACTCCCCCCCCCCCCAAACCGAGTCCTACTTGGTTTGGTGGGTGGAGTCCTTCTTTCCTTTCCCACCTCCTCCTTTTTTTTTCTTTTCTCTTTGATTTTTCTTCCAATGCGCATAGGGACCTTTTGGGCTGTCCCACCAGCCCACCAAGGGCTGGTGTGCCACCCTCAAGGCCTATGGGCTTCCCCGAGGTGGGTTGCCCCCCCCCCCCCCCCGGTGAACTCCCGGAACCCATTCGTCATTCCCGGTACATTCCCGGTAACTCCGAAAACCTTACGGTAATCAAATGAGGTCATCCTATATATCAATCTTCGTTTCCGGACCATTTCGGAAACTCTCGTGACGTCCGTGATCTCATTCGGGACTCCGAACAACATTCGGTAACCAACCATATAACTCAAATACGCACAAAACAACGTCGAACCTTAAGTGTGCAGACCCTGCGGGTTCGAGAAGTATGTAGACATGACCCGAGAGACTCCTCGATCAATATCCAACAGCGAGACCTGGATGCCCATATTGGATCCTACATATTCTACGAAGATCTTATCGTTTGAACCTCAGTGCCAAGGATTCATATAATCCCGTATGTCATTCCCTTTGTCCTTCGGTATGTTACTTGCCCGAGATTCGATCGTCAGTATCCGCATACCTATTTCAATCTCGTTTACCCGCAAGTCTCTTTACTCGTTCCGTAATACAAGATCCCACAACTTAGACTAAGTTACATTGCTTGCAAGGCTTGTGTGTGATGTTGTATTACCGAGTGGGCCCCGAGATACCTCTCCGTCACACGGAGTGACAAATCCCAGTCTTGATCCATACTAACTCAACGAACACCTTCGGAGATACCTGTAGAGCATCTTTATAGTCACCCAGTTACGTTGCGACGTTTGATACACACAAAGTATTCCTCCGGTGTTAGTGAGTTATATGATCTCATGGTCATAGGAACAAATACTTGACACGCAGAAAACAGTAGCAACAAAATGACACGATCAACATGCTACGTCTATTAGTTTGGGTCTAGTCCATCACGTGATTCTCCTAATGACGTGATCCAGTTATCAAGCAACAACACCTTGTTCATAATCAGAAGACACTGACTATCTTTGATCAACTGGCTAGCCAACTAGAGGCTTGCTAGGGACAGTGTTTTGTCTATGTATCCACACATGTAAATGAGTCTTCATTCAATACAATTATAGCATGGATAATAAACGATTATCTTGATACAGGAATTATAATAATAACTGTATTTATTATTGCCTCTAGGGCATAATTCCAACAGTCTCCCACTTGCACTAGAGTCAATAATCTAGCCCTCACATTATCATGTGAATTACATTGTAATAAATCTAACACCCATACAGTTCTGGTGTTGATCATGCTTTGGCCGTGGAAGAGGTTTAGTCAGCGGGTCTGCTACATTCAGATCCGTGTGCACTTTGCATATATTTACGTCCTCCCCTTCGACGTAGTCGCGGATGAGGTTGAAGCGTCGTTTGATGTGTCTGGACTTCTTGTGAAACCGTGGTTCCTTTGCTAAGGCAATGGCACCTGTGTTGTCACAGAACAAGGTTATTGGATTCAGTGCGCTTGGCACCACTCCAAGATCCATCATGAACTACTTCATCCAGACACCCTCCTTAGCCGCCTCCGAGGCAGCCATGTACTCCGCTTCACATGTAGAATCTGCTACGACGCTTTGCTTGGAACTGCACCAGCTTACCGCACCCTCATTAAGAATAAATACGTATCCGGTTTGCGACTTAGAGTCGTCCGGATCTGTGTCAAAGCTTGCATCGACGTAACCTTTTACGGCGAGCTCTTCGTCACCTCCATACACGAGAAACATCTCCTTAGTCCTTTTCAGGTACTTCAGGATATTCTTGACCGCTGTACAGTGATCCACTCCTGGATTACTCTGGAACCTACCTGCCATACTTATGGCCAGGCTAACGTCCGGTCTAGTGCACAGCATTGCATACATGATAGAGCCTATCGCTGAAGCATAGGGGACGGAGCGCATATGCTCTCTATCCTCATCAGTTGCTGGGCACTGAGTCTTACTCAATCTCGTACCTTGTAAAACTGGCAAGAACCCCTTCTTGGACTGTTCCATTTTGAACCTCTTCAAAACTTTATCAAGGTATGTGCTTTGTGAAAGTTCTATCAGGCGTTTTGATCTATCCCTATAGATCTTAATGCCTAGAATGTAAGCAGCTTCTCCTAGGTCCTTCATAGAGAAAATTTTATTCAAGTAATCCTTTATGCTCCCCAAAAACTCTACGTTGTTTCCAATCAACAATATGTCATCCACATATAATATTAGAAACGCCACAGAGCTCCCACTCACTTTCTTGTAAATACAAGATTCTCCAACCACTTGTATAAACCCAAATGCTTTGATCACCTCATCAAAGCGTTTGTTCCAACTCCGAGATGCTTGCACCAGTCCATAAATGGATCGCTGGAGCTTGCACACCTTGTTAGCATTCTTAGGATCGTGAAAACCTTCGGGTTGCATCATATACAATTCTTCCTTAAGGAAATCGTTAAGGAACACCATTTTGACATCCATCTGCCAGATTTCATAATCGAAAAATGCAGCTATTGCTAACATGATTATGACGGACTTAAGCATTGCTACGGGTGAGAATGTCTCATCGTAGTCAACTCCTTGAACTTGTGAAAAACCCTTTGCCAGAAGTCGAGCTTTATAAATGGTCACATTCCTGTCAGCGTCCGTCTTCCTCTTAAAAATCCATTTGTTCTAAATAGCCTTGCGGCCCTGAGGCAGTACCTCCAAAGTCCACACTTTGTTCTCATACATGGATCCTATCTCGGACTTCATGGCTTCTAGCCATTTGTTGGAATCTGGGCCCACCATTGCTTCTTCATAATTTGCAGGTTCATTGTTGTCCAACAACATGATTGACAAGACGGGATTACCGTACCACTCTGGAGCAGCACGTGGTCTCGTCGACCTGCGTGGTTCGACAGAAACTTGAACCGGAGTTTCATGATCATTATCATTAACTTCCTCCTCAACCGGCGTCGCAATGACAGAGGTTTCCCCTTGCCCTGCGCCACCATCCAGAGGGATGAGAGGTTCGACAACCTCGTCAAGTTCTATCTTCCTCCCACTCAATTCTCTCGAGAGAAACTCCTTCTCGAGAAAAGCTCTGTTTTTAGCAACAAACACTTTGCCCTCGGATTTGAGATAGAAGGTGTACCCAACTGTCTCTTTTGGGTAACCTATGAAGACGCACTTTTCCTCTTTGGGTTCCAGCTTTTCAGGCTGAAGCTTTTTGACATAAGCATCACATCCCCAAACTTTAGGAAACGACAACTTTGGCCTTTTTCCATACCATAGTTCGTATGGTGTCATCTCAACGGATTTTGATGGTGCCCTATTTAAAGTGAATGCAGCTGTTTCTAATGCATAACCCCGAAACAATAACGGCAAATCGGTAAGAGACATCATAGATCGCACCATCTCTAATAAAGTATGATTACGACGTTCGGACACACCATTACACTGTGGTGTTCCAGGCGGTGTTAACTGTGAAACAATTCCACATTGTCTTAAGTGAGCACCAAACTCGAAACTCAGATATTCACCCCCACTATCAGACCGTAGGAACTTGATCTTCTTGTTACGATGATTTTCAACTTCACTCCGAAATTGCTTGAACTTTTCAAATGTTTCAGACTTGTGCTTCATTAAGTAGACATAACCATATCTACTCAAATCGTCAGTGAAGGTGAGAAAATAACGATATTCACCGCGTGCCTCTACGCTCATCGGACCACACACATCGGTATGTATGATTTCCAACAAGTCATTTGCACGCTCCATTGTTCCGGAGAACGGAGTTTTAGTCATCTTGCCCATGAGGCATGGTTCGCACATGTCAAGTGAATCAAAGTCAAGTGACTCCGAAAGTCCATCGGCATGGAGTTTCTTCATGCGCTTTACACCAATATGACCTAAGCGGCAGTGCCACAAAAACATGGCGCTATCATTGTTAACTCTAACTCTTTTGGTCTCAATGTTATGTATGTGTGTATCGCTATCAAGATTCAATATGAACAATCCTCTCACATTGGGTGCATGACCATAAAAGATGTTACTCATAGAAATAGAACAACCATTATTCTCTGACTTAAAAGAGTAACCGTCTCGCAATAAACAAGATCCAGATATAATGTTCATGCTCAACGCAGGCACTAAATAACAATGATTCAAGTTCATAACTAATCCTGATGGTACCTGAAGTGAAACTGTGTCAACGGCGATTGCATCAACCTTGGAACCATTTCCTACGCGCATCGTCACTTCATCTTTCGCCAGCCTTCGTCTATTCCGCAGTTCCTGTTTCAAGTTGCAAATATGAGCAACAGAACCGGTATCGAATACCCAGGCACTACTACGAGAGACGGTTAAGTACACATAAATAACATGTATATCAAATATACCTGATTTTTCTTTGGCCGCCTTCTTATCTGCCAGATACTTGGGGCAATTGCGCTTCCAGTGACCCATACCCTTGCAATAGTAACACTATGTTTCAGGCTTAGGTCCAGCTTTGGGTTTCTTCGTCGGATTGGCAACATGCTTGCCGCTCTTCTTTGAATTACCCTTCTTGGGTTTGCCGTTTCTCTTGAAACTAGTGGTCTTATTCACCATCAACACTTGATGTTCTTTACGGAGTTCAGACTCTGCGACATTCAGCATCGCAAACAACTCGCCGGGAGACTTGTTCATCCCTTGCATGTTGTAGTTCAACACAAAGCCTTTATAGCTTGGCGGCAGTGATTGAAGGATTCTGTCAGTGATAGCTTCTTGCGGGAGTTCAATCCCCAGCTCAGCTAGACGGTTTGAGTACCCACACATTTTGAACACATGTTCACTTACAGACGAGTTCTCCTCCATCTTGCAAGCATAGAATTTATCGGAGGTCTCATACCTCTCGATCTGGGCGTTCTTCTGAAAGATAAACTTCAACTCCTGGAACATCTGAAACGCTCCATGACGCTCAAAGCGACGTTGAAGTCCCGGTTCTAAGCCATACAAGACTGCACATTGAACTACTGAGTAGTCCTCCTTACGTGCTAACCAAGCGTTCTTAACATCCTGATCAGCCATAGCGGGTGGTTCATCTCCTAGCGCAGCATTAAGGACATAATCCTTCTTCCCAGCTTGTAAGATTAGCTTAAGATTACGAGCCCAGTCTACAAAGTTGCTTCCATCATCTTTCAACTTAGCTTTCTCTAGGAACGTATTAAAATTCAGGGTGACTGTCGCGTGAGCCATGATCTACAACACAAATATATTCAAAGTCGACTTAGACTATGTTCAAGATAATTAGAGTTTAACTTAATCAAATTATTCGCTAAACTCCCACTCAAAAAGTACATCTCTCTAGTCATTTGAGTGGTACATGATCCACTTACACTAGCTCAAGTCCGATCATCACGTGAGTTGAGTATAGTTTCAGTGGTAAGCATCCCTATGCTAATCATATCATCTATATGATTCATGATCGACCTTTCGGTCTCATGTGTTCCGAGGCCATGTCTGCACATGCTAGGGTCGTCAAGCTTAATCCGAGTGTTCCGCGTGCGCAACTGTTTTGCACCCGTTGTATGTGAACGTTGAGTCTATCACACCCGATCATCACGTGGTGTCTCGAAACGACGAACTGTAGCAACGGTGCACAGTCGGGGAGAACACAATTTCGTCTTGAAATTTTAGTGAGAGATCACCTCATAATGCTACCGTCGTTCTAAGCAAAATAAGGTGCATAAAAGGATTAACATCACATGCAATTCATAAGTGACATGATATGGCCATCATCACGTGCTCCTTGATCTCCATCATCAAAGGACCGGCACGATCTTCTTTGTCACCGGCGCCACACCATGATCTCCATCAACGTGTCGCCATCGGGGTTGTCATGCTACTCATGCTATCACTACTAAAGCTACATCCTAGCAAAATAGTAAACGCATCTGCAAGCACAAACATTAGTATAAAGACAACCCTATGGCTCCTGCCGGTTGCCGTACCATCGACGTGCAAGTCGATATTATCTATTACAACATGATCATCTCATACATCCAATATATCACATCACATCGTTGGCCATATCACATCACAAGCATACCCTGCAAAAACAAGTTAGACGCCCTCTAATTTTGTTGTTGCATGTTTTATGTGGTGACCATGGGTATCTAGTAGGATCGCATCTTACTTACGCAAACACCACAACGGAGATATATGAGTTGCTATTTAACCTCATCCAAGGACCTCCTCGGTCAAATCCGATTCAACTAAAGTTGGAGAAACCGACACTTGCCAGTCATCTTTGAGCAACGGGGTTACTCGTAGCGATGAAACCAGTCTCTCGTAAGCGTACGAGTAATGTCGGTCCAAGCCGCTTCAATCCAACAATACCGCGGAATCAAGAAAAGACTAAGGAGGGCAGCAAAACGCACATCACCGCCCACAAAAACTTTTGTGTTCTACTCGAGAAGACATCTACGCATGAACCTAGCTCTGATACCACTGTTGGGGAACATCGCATGGGAAACAAAAAATTTCCTACGCGCACGAAGACCTATCATGGTGATGTCCATCTACGAGAGGGGATGAGTGATCTATGTACGCTTGTAGACCGTACAGCAAAAGCGTTAGTGAACGCGGTTGATGTAGTGGAACGTCCTCACGTCCCTCGATCCGCCCCGCGAACAATCCCGCGATCAGTCCCACAATCTAGTACCGAACGGACGGCACCTCCGCGTTCAGCACACGTACAGCTCGATGATGATCTCGGCCTTCTTGATCCAGCAAGAGAGACGGGGAGGTAGAAGAGTTCTCCGGCAGCGTGACGGCGCTCCGGAGGTTGGTGATGATCTTGTCTCAGCAGGGCTCCGCCCGAGCTCCACAGAAACGCGATCTAGAGGAAAAACTATGGAGGTATGTGGTCGGGCAGCCGTGAGAAAGTCGTCTCAAATCAGCCCTAATTGCTCCATATATATAGGAGGAGGGAGGGGGACCTTGCCTTGGGGTCCAAGGGACCCTCAAGGGGTCGGCCGAGCCAAGGGGGGGAGGACTCCCCCCCCAAACCGAGTTGGACTTGGTTTGGTGGGAGGAGTCCCAAGGGGTCGGCCGAGCCAAAGGGGGGAAGGACTCCCCCCCAAACCGAGTCCTACTTGGTTTGGTGGGTGGAGTCCTTCTTTCCTTTCCCACCTCCTCCTTTTTTTTCTTTTCTCTTTGATTTTTCTTCCAATGCGCTTAGGGCCCTTTTGGGCTGTCCCACCAGCCCACCAAGGGCTGGTGCGCCACCCTCAAGGCCTATGGGCTTCCCCGAGGTGGGTTGCCCCCCCCCCCCCCGGTGAACTCCCAGAACCCATTCGTCATTCCCGGTACATTCCCGGTAACTCCGAAAACCTTTCGGTAATCAAATGAGGTCATCCTATATATCAATCTTCGTTTCCGGACCATTCCGGAAACCCTCGTGACGTCAGTGATCTCATCCGGGACTCCGAACAACAATCGGTAACCAACCATATAACTCAAATACGCATAAAACAACGTCGAACCTTAAGTGTTCAGACCCTGCGGGTTCGAGAACTATGCAGACATGACCCGAGAGACTCCTCGGTCAATATCCAACAGCGGGACCTGGATGCCCATATTGGATCCTACATATTCTACGAAGATCTTATCGTTTGAACCTCAGTGCCAAGGATTCATATAATCCCGTATGTCATTCCCTTTGTCCTTCGGTATGTTACTTGCCCGAGATTCGATCGTCAGTATCCGCATACCTATTTCAATCTCGTTTACCCGCAAGTCTCTTTACTCGTTCCGTAATACAAGATCTCGCAACTTACACTAAGTTACATTGCTTGCAAGGCTTGTGTGTGATGTTGTATTACCGAGTGGGCCCCGAGATACCTCTCCGTCACACGGAGTGACAAATCCCAGTCTTGATCCATACTAACTCAACGAACACCTTCAGAGATACCTGTAGAGCATCTTTATAGTCACCCAGTTACGTTGCGACGTTTGATACACACAAAGTATTCCTCCGGTGTTAGTGAGTTATATGATCTCATGGTCATAGGAACAAATACTTGACACGCAGAAAACAGTAGCAACAAAATGACACGATCAACATGCTACGTCTATTAGTTTGGGTCTAGTCCATCACGTGATTCTCCTAATGACGTGATCCAGTTATCAAGCAACAACACCTTGTTCATAATCAGAAGACACTGACTATCTTTGATCAACTGGCTAGCCAACTAGAGGCTTGCTAGGGACAGTGTTTTGTCTATGTATCCACACATGTAAATGAGTCTTCATTCAATACAATTATAGCATGGATAATAAACGATTATCTTGATACAGTAATTATAATAATAACTATATTTATTATTGCCTCTAGGGCATAATTCCAACAACCGCATGGCTCCTCCGCAGAAGCTATGACTTCAGAAAGGCAAGCGAGGCACGACGGCCCCTCGAACACACGAGATGACACCGAGAACACATCTGCAAACCTGACTCCACTAGAAGCCGCTATTGTTCCCACACAAGAAGTCGTGCAAAACATCTGTATTGTTGTACGGACACGTGCCGGCTGCAATCTCGTGAGCTCCATCCATAAAGAACGCAAACGGGATCCAAAACTCATCAAGGTGACACCCCAAAGAGGAAACTGACATCGTCGCCTAACCCAACCAATTCTTAGGCTTTCAGCCAAAGAGTTGTATTCGAGGGTGTGGAGGGAGTTAACTCCACCGCGATGCTTCCAACGAGGTGAGACGACATCTGCAAACACTGATGCCATCATCCTGCAAGAACCCGGGCCCAACACCACACCCCCATTGCACCTCTACTAGCCCGTACGTCCGCACACCTCTCACGAAGCCATTGCGCCAAGACCAAGAAGACACCACAAACATCATTGCCGCCCAGAAGAACCGGCGAGCCAAATCCGCCCGAGCTCGTCCAGATATGACAACCTACCAAGTGAAGCCACCAACGAAGAGACGTAACCAGCATGACACACACCACCAAAACAGAACCACCATGTGAGTTGCACAGGCTACCACCCTGAAGCTCTAGATTCAGCATCATGAAGCTGCCACCATCAGATCCACCCGAAGTTGCTATCATGAGATCCAGCCCTAGATCCTCCTAGAGCGGCCACCACCAGGGTCAGACGGAGCGGTCCGCCAAATAACCGCCCGAGCCGCCGCCCCTTTGGATAAACTTGTCAGATAGGTCATCGGGGTGCACCAGCCGTCGATCCGTTTGAGTCACGCCGCTAGACAGCAGGGAGGCCGAGCCTCCCTCACCATAAACACACACAAAGGCACGCGTAGAGACACCCTATTGCCGCCATTAGTCGATCGAGCTTAGCCCACCGATATTCTTCAACGACGGCGAGGGAGGAGAATACATGGGAGGGGTAGGCAACGACTAGGGTTCCTCCTTGGCCGCCCCCTTAGAGAAATGCGAGCGTGGATGGGGGTAACAGTACAACCTTAGACAAAAAAATACTAAAAATTGTGCAAATTTTGTTTACAAATAAAAAGGTGAGACGCAAATCAACCTGTGGTTGGATGGTCAGGAGCACTCCGGTATCCCCTGACCACCATAGTTTAAGTCCCACAATTGACATTGGTGCTTGCATTGCATTTTCCTTGATTTATTTTAGACTTCTGGAGATTTGCGTTCAGTGGGAGAAGACGTTCTCGTTTACTACAAAAGCGTCTGTGCGACTTTGTCAATCATAAGATGATGCGTCGGCTCGGTCTTTCAGAGGTGCTCATAGGGGTGGGATGTGCAAGCGTGTGATCATATAGGTGAATGTATGCTCGTGCACGTGACTGACTTCAAATGTACTGTGTTAAAAAGGTTGCAAACTTGTCAAACGCGTCCATAGCCATGTCCCATTGCTCTATCGCAACAACAAATAACTATAGAATACGATGATACACACATGTGCCACATCGTCAGACCACCAAGGGCGTGTTTCACAGTCGTAGTAGTCGGGCCTGGCTCGCTCAAGCCTGGCTCACATGAGCCTGGTTGAGAAAATGCAGCCTATAAACCAACATCTTCAACCTATTCGGTTGCCTACATTTAGTTCTCACAATTAGGGGTTAGCTTACTCCACGGTGTTTGGTTGCCCGCTTGTGTACGTGCAAAAGCAAGGCATGATGTTTGGTTGCGTGCAATGATTGTTGTTTGACAACCTCTTTGGCACGGTGGTGACGTTACCAGCACACATCGGCGTAAGGAAGAACACACGCAACAAAACATAGTACTAAGCAAATATAAATATTGTGCCACACATAAACATATCAGTTCAAAGGCATAGCAGTTCGATATTAAACTAAAGCAGCTGGAGCATACGAGGGGCTCTCCTAGGCATTCACGGCGAAGGCGTTGTTGTGCCTCCTGCACCTGATCACCACTTCAATGCCATCATCATTAAAGACGATGACCTTGAGCATATCGGGAGTCAGCAACTTGAAGATCAGCATGAAGCCTATCTTGGTCTGATGGGCGGCAGCAAAGGTGGCCCAACCCTGATCGAGGGTGACCCTACCATTCAATAGCTGGACAGTGACCCTCAAGGACCAACCGGTATTCGTCTTCAGCTTGAACTCCTGTGGCATGGATGGGTAGTGCTTCATGAAGTCAAGTGGCATAGGTATGGCCTAAAGCTGGGGGGCCATGATCATCTTGCAGAAGTTGGTCGGCCCTCCCACCTCATGGTAGTGGTCGTAGTTCCGATGCTTGCGGTTGGAGGGCTCCTCTGGCACGTCGTCGTCCGTGGATAGGATCTAGACGGGCGTCCCCTCTAAGGGCGGCACCAAGTCCTTTCCCTTGTCCTGCTCCTTCAATGTCACCTCCTCTGTTCCTTGTTCTCCATGTCAATCTACATTATGAAGAGGGTCAAAGGCTAGGTCAGGATCTGCATTTTGAACCTTGCAACATCGCAATTAAAACTATGTTTGTGTGCTCTTTTATTTACCCACTTGTTCACCACTTACCCACCACCTCTATGTCTCTCACTCTTCCTCCAACCCAACGCCATGAACTCCAATAACAAGGTTAACCACAACCCCAACCCAACCCCATCCCCAACCCATTCCCTTGGGTGCTTGCTCGGTGACCGCACCAAGTTTGAGAACACCATGGAAGTGTTCTCAAACTTCAGCAGCATGAAAGAGTTGCATAAAGAGTCAGACACCATGGTGAGGAAGGCGACGCCACAAGAGTTAAAGAGACTGATGCCTCACCCATTGAAGGGTGCTATGTTAGTAGAGCATGACCATGAATCAGGTCAACTCTGGTGATGCTGGACAGAGGGCAAGGTGGACCAAGTACAAACAATACTGGTGTCCTCATGACTATCTTGTCGTAGTGTACTTCACCACAAAGACTATGGTGGTGCCGCTGGAGGAGGATCAAGAAGCAGTGGTATGGAGGTGGAAGAAGAAGATGTGGTGACAATGATTGTGAGGGCGCCGGAGCGAGGACACCGAAGCATGCCAATTGAGTTGGACTCTGGCGAGGAAGTAGAGACAATGGTGCAGGTCGAGGAGAAGACCAAGACCAAGGCCAAGGCCACCCGCCACTCCAATCGCCTCCAGGGTCCCTGGGGCTTAGATCTGTGTGTATTGTGTAAGATGAACCCTAATCCCCAGTCCTATTGTACTCAATTCGGATCAGGAACCTCATATCTACGAGTAGTCATAACGATGTTATGATCACTCCTATGGTGTTTACCCCGATTCCCCATTCCCCTATCGCGGATCGAATCTAAACTCGAATCGAATGCGAAGTAGTAGGTGAGAAGGGGCGAAATGCTTTCGCCATTGCTGAAATGTTGCGTCGCGGATGACAATGAAGGTGGCCGGAGGTCGACTTGATGTTCTCCGATCTACTGCAGGCCATCGTCGCCGCGGGTGAGTGGAGAGAGGGGAGAGGGGGGAGAGGGAAGTGAGGGAAGGTGAGGGTAATAATTGCTGGTGCTTCAGAAAGCAATGTGGCTTCTCAAGGATGGCTCCTTGCGAGCACCCCCCGTCGCCCAAGTGCCTTGCGTGGTCCTTGCTAGCGAGAAATTGTTGATTCGAGCGTGCCTCGCGAGACAGACCCAAAGGTGTTTTATAGTTCGTGTCACACATGCCCAATAGTGTATCATGTCAACCAATTAGTCTGTTTTCCCCCGCATGAACATGGTTGGACCTTTCCCAATTGCATGCAATCGGCCAACATGACATATGGGTGTGGGGGGGGAGGGGGAGGAGAGGGGCAAGGGCGGAGCCCATTGGGCTGACCGGGATGCACATGAATACGGATTTAGAAAAAAATTTAGTTATAACTATCACCTAAAAAGGTCCTGTGCATCAGGTTGGCCCAAGACCAGTGCATCAGGGTTCCAACTTTACGTGCGTGTGCCTCTAAAATGGGCTGAAGTAGCCTGCATACGCACGCATTGCTCACTTACTGCCAATCGCACTATGCAGTTTGCTTCCCAGCCCACATCACGTTCTCTACCCACGTTCTACACTCGATCGATTGGTTAGTTTTTTCTTAAAAAAATGTTAATCGATTAGTCTCCAGCCCTTCCATACGCCTTGCACACATGTCACACGTGGCAGCGGCGGCCGATAGAGATGTCGGGCGCCGGAGGCCGCAGCGCCCACCAGCACGCACATGCCTGAATCCTAACAAGATGCCGCCCATGTGACGACGTTGCACGGCGCATTTTCGTCTCCCGACGGTCCGTTCTCGGCAATTCGGACAGCCTGTTCAAGCTTTCGTTCCATCCATAGGCCATGTTTGGATACTCTAACTGGGTTAGAGGTTAAAGTTAGATTCTAACCCTCAACTAACCCTGAACTAACTCTAACCCAAGAGGTGTTTGGATAAGAGGGTTAGATTGGCAATAAATGCCCTTTCTCAATCATTTGGTTACTTTTGTCCATATTCACTGTCGGATTTGGTGTGGCCGATCGTTGTGTGGCCTTCTCTTGCTCACAAATCCGTCTCCGGTACGCGGTGGCCGATAGGGAGGGAGTCCGGTGGCCCTGCCTCGTCCAGGGAGGAGCTCATCGTCGCTCTGGAGAAAAGCTCCGTACATCCCAAGCCCCGGGAACCCCTCCGACGCCGAAGCTTGAGAGTTGAGGTCGAGACCGGCATGGGTAGCTGGGCCGCTTGCGGACGGCTGCGAACTCCACAAATCGAAGTCTTCTCCGTCCATTGGAACTGGGTCACACGAACACTATGAGAGGCAAAACAATTCAGCAAAAAAACGTCAAAAGAGACACACACACACACACGCACACATACATACCTGCGGGTGCTGCAGCCGGCGGGGCGGGGCGCCGCAGCCGGCAGCTGGGCGTGCGGCAGACGGCGGGGCAGGGCGGGGTTGCAGCCGGCGGGGCGGGGCGAGGCTGCAGCCGGCGGGGCCGGGCGGGGTTGCAGCCGGCTGGGGCGGGGCGGGGCGGGCCGCGGCGGCCGGCGGCTGGGACGGTGAGGAGGGAGGGGCGACGGGAGGGACGGGGGGTTGGTGGCACGGATCTGGTGTGGTAGGATGCGGTAGGATGTGATTTTTTTTTCTTTTTTTTGGGTCCCCACCTAAGTCTAACCCAAAAAAGCACCTCTTGGGTGGGTTAGAGTTTTTGGGTGGGTTAGATGCATCTAACCCAATCTAACCCTACCTGTTTGGATATTTGAGGGTTAGATAACTCAACTCTAACCCAATCTAACTCTAACCCTAGGATCCAAACAGGGCCATAGATTACAAACAACTTCAATTCTGTTAGCGTCCTTGTCAGACTTTTTCCAAATTACAAATTGCATCATTTTTCATAAATTTGTAGCCAATAGATTAAATCCCTATATTTTGCAAAACATGAGCATTTTCTAGGGTTATAACTTGTAATCAGGGTACACTTCATTTTTTTATACAAGTTTCCATTTCTCATTTGTAATCAATATTTGTAAAATACACATACTATGGACAAGTGGTTGAGTATTTCATCGCTCCCAGGAATGTACTAATGGCTATTCTCAAAAAAATTTCATTTAAATACGCATTTTATAATTCTCTACTTGAAAGTTTATTCTATTATTTTATCTTGTGGGTTACTTAACCATGATATTTGATGATGTATTTTGAAATTTGAGAATGCAAGGTACCCTTTTCAAATAAATTTGTCTTTTGTTTTATCATTATAGGAAGAATTTGAGGACCTAAATTTTGTTTTTATGTATTACCTTCTATTATGTTCGAAATCCATCCTAGAGGCCATGAGACACCTCTTTATTCAATACATCTTGCTTGAAAATTTTACACCATGTTAAAGTGGTACATCAGGGTAACATTTGCGACCGAATCAACGACCATATTTTGCGCCATTCCAAAACAAAACAAAATGAAATGATAGAGAGACAAGCTAAGCCAGGCCAGGACCAGGACCAACCAACCAACCACGCATACATGCGTAGAAGACCAAACCAGATAGCTAGCCGTTTGATTCCAGTCGGCTAATGATGGGACGCACCCGCGAAGGAACACTTTACAGGAAAAGCCTACCCGTCGCATTGCCTTCGATTTCTGAATCGGCTGCCTGTTTATTTGAGCGCGGTACCCCGTGGCCTGGAGCTAGATTTCCATCGAGTGCTGGGATATGGGACGCACCCAATCATGCTATTCTCCAGTTCGAGATCACACAAAGCATTCTGATGCGGTGGTGCATTTTCAGAGGATGATTTCTTTTACAATTTAGTTCTTTCGTGTATTGCAGTGGTTTCGTGTACCGCATGATAAGGGCACTTCTAACGCAACCTGCAAATCTTTTCTCGCATCGGTCTCCTGACATGGAAGCAGTATACGGACACGGATGCGGGGAGATGACATCGCTATCCGTATATATTTTAGCCTGTATTTTAATAAATCGAACGCAATTCATGTAAACAGGACGATATTCATCAAAGTTCGGATAGCAAATAGCATAAATCATTCATACGTATCATGTAAATTAAGTCTAGTACAACAAGGTCTTAAACTAAGCAGATGTCCAACAAGTTTTAATCAACGGATCATATCGTTGCATACATACTGTCCTTTCAGCCTCATCCAACAATATATGCATATAAATGGTCGTCCCTTTTTCCTATCATACAATATGACAATGTGCGCGGGATACATTATATAATGTGTAGACCAACATTGAATGAATGAATCAATTAACAAGTTGAGCAAGATGAAGTAAAAAAACTTACGATCACGTCTTCTGTCGCCTGCAGTGACCACATTGCCTCGAGCTAACGTGATCAAAACTTGATGACGCTAATTTGGATAGTGTATTAGGAGTGCGACACCAACTTCATCTCGCATGGTTGAATGATGTATATGTCGTAGGACGCAACGTGGTTTCGTGCGTGAAACGTTTCGTGGACTTGTTGTCAGAAGGGCTTCCCTCTGGTCCTGCTAACAAAATCCTCGAATACGGCCAACCATGCATCACACAACAACTTTTCCTTCGTAGTCGAGTAGCTCACCATCCTCCGAATTCTAAAAAAACGGCATAGCATTTGAAAATTAAGCTTAATGGTATTTGACCGAACACTTGTCAGGCGCAATGTCCGTCATGGAGGTTGTCGATAGGGGCAAAGTTTACCTGGATACAAACGGCTTCAAGATGAAAAGCTTCGTCGTAAACGGCGAGCAGGCGTGTTGGTGCTGGTTGCGGACGTCCGTCAATACCTTTCTAGTGGCCGGAGACGTGCAAGGAGCGGCGGTGGCGAAGGTGGGATGAAAAGCTCCGTCGTAAACGACGAGCGGGCGTGTTGGTGCTGGTCACGAACGTCTGTCAATGCCTTTCTGGTGGGCGGAGACGTGCAAGGAGCAGCGGCGGCAAAGGTGAAGGATGGAAAGCAAGGGATAGGACGGACGGCGTGCAAGGAAATGGGACCGGTAGGGGGATTGTGTGGGCCAAAGGTTCGGATATAGCGATGTTTCTCGTGACCGGACTCAAAGCTCTTCACTTTTGTCTCTAATTTACGGAAAAAATAGAGCCTGGATCGTGTTACGGATCGATACAGGTTCACATTAGATAACTTCTGCGGTCCGAATGGATGCGGGCGATTTACGGGTCCATCAAAGATGCCTAATACAAGTATGCACGATCCTTTCATTTTTCTAGAATATAATATATTTCTCACCTAAAGCAGACAATCTTCAGTTCATAAAGAAATCATGTCGGACTTGGCATTTGAACTGCCGGGTGGAAACGCCAATGCCCATCTAAAGTCTGTGCAGATCACGTGTAGAAGTTCTAAAAGTTAACCGATTTCTTTTTTGAACGCTGCTAGCAATGCTTTAGCATCGTTCAACTAGTTTTGCTATGTTTCTTATCTTCGAAATGTGATTGGTTTTACCCTGGAAAAAAATGTGGTTGGTTTTAACCTCCAAACTCTGTATGATTAGGCCACTTTTAATGCATTTGTGTCAGAGCAAGTACAATAAGGTATAATCAGCAGGCTCTAAGATTAAAATACTATATTTTTGCGGAGTTGGATGAGAGAGAAGAGAAGGGAGAAGGGAAGCGGGCTCTTCGTGAAGAGCTAGCTCTAGCACGTGCTCCTGGGTGCTTTGTGAGAATGAAAGATGGGTCATATATGATAAAAATAATATATTTTTTATATCTAACTATTGTAGAAGCTAGCTATAAGATGGACTATAAGATAACTTATAGCCAGCAGTTGGCTATACTATTAACCATGCTCTTAAGATGAGGTGCTAAGCACATTAAATAGTTTAGCAACTAAAGTCTCCAATGCATAGTTGCTTACTTATTGTAGCTAAGTCTCCTTATTTAATGTTTCTGTAATTAAAGTTGTGCATGCATTGATGCATTTCTTTCATTTAATTGTTTTACTTAGGTTCACGTGCTTAGCATTGTTTCTTACTGGGGTCACCACACTCATCTCTCTCCTATTACCTTAGCACCTGTATAAGGTGAAGCATTGGGAGTAGCCTTATAACATTAGCATAATGTCTGTGCTTCGCTACGGAGCAGTTGCCGTGAGTCGTGGTTAGCCCGGGTCTAGAAACTGGATTGCTGGACATGTGTCATGATATAACAAAAAGATGGATCGATTGAGGACATGGTTCTTCAGACGTTATTTCAGGAGATGCCACATAATCCCAAGTCAATTAATCTGGGTGAATAAATCTAATCCCATATAATTAGTTCATGTTGAAATTTAAAAGTTGAACACGAAGAAATAACATCATCTACATATCCAGACTAACAACAGCCAACATCGAGTAACAACAACACCAAGCAGAACATGTCTTTTATATCCGTCGAGATCAGGAGGGATGTCAAACTCTCAATCATGTTTGTTGAGATCGTGATGGCCTAATTAGAACAACTCCAATAGGCACGCAACCGCGCGACGTGCTATAAGTTTTTAGGGCGCCAAATTAGTTTTTTTGGCCCGCGGCGTGGCATCAGCATCAACACGCGCTGGAAAAAAAGGACGTGGCGATGCAGTTTCGATAGGCGCACTATATTTACAGCGTCCATGTCAAGGCCAAACAACATTTCTTACCATAATATAGTCCATATGATACAAGTAAACGATATTACGATGCAAATATATTAAAAAATACTTAAAACTAAAACTAGATAAAACTTAAAAACTAGATAAAACTAATGTAGATAAAACTAGAGTACTCTTCATCATTGTTGTCACTGTTATCAAGAGTCGTAAGAACAGGTCCGTCCACCGCTCATCATTCGAGCTCCATAGCGTGTCCGGGCCCCAAGTTCTCCTCCTTGTGTGTCGGTTTCAGGTGTTAGTGGATTGAGCAATGGATTGAGCAAGGTGGGCTTTGGGAGGACATCCTGGTGTGTCACCTGCCCATGATTCCACGTTTGATGAGTGTGGCGACGAGCTGGTCGGATAGATCAATCATGTAAATCATAAGCTCTTCGTCGTCCTTGAAATGCCTCCCTAGATCCTGTCACCTCGTGCCCCTCCTAATCTCTCATGTACATGTCACCCTTATCCTCGCCGATAATGTTGCCAAACCGAAGGCACAGAGTTGAGAGATGTGATGGTCGCGACAACATCGGTCCACCTATGATCGAACACCGAGCAACGGAAGGCGGCGTGGAGACGGAGGGAGGATATGCGACCAACACTACGTCGATTGTGTTGGAGAGGGATGAGAGTATGTGGATGGAAGCCGTCGTAGGACAACATCGAGCAGCGGAAGGCAACATGGAGATGGTAGGAGGGTGTGAGGCGGTAGGGGGAGATAACCCAAGGTGTTCAAGAAGGTCGGGATGGATGGGGCCATGTGGATAGGTGTTGGGTTGGGATTCTGGACGGGCGGAGACAAGGATGAGCGGATGGATAGGGTCTTGGAGGATGAAACGAAGGAAGAAATTTGCTAATACTCCCGACATTTCACAATATAAAGTGCATTAGTTTTCTCAAAAGTCAAACTTGCAAATTTGACTAAAGGTTACAAAAAAAAGGTACTAATATATTGTACCAGATTTATATAATATTTTTTTTGAGAAACAGATTAATATAATTAGATCCATCACAAAATATATTCTATTTATTCTATATTGTGGATGTTGAAATTTTATTATAGAATCCTCGTCAAAGACGCATACATTTGACTTTTACGAAAATTTATGCACCCTATATTCTGTAACGGAGGAAGCATTAGGTAAAGACAGAGACTAGGGTACCCTCAAAAAAAAAAAAAGACAGAGACTAAGAAATATTCATCTTTATACTACCATGTACATTTATCCTTTTTTGTTAAAATCGTGAGATCGAGATCACATGACTATTCCCTCTGGTTTATTCGCCATCTCAAACAAAGACACGAACACAAACAGGGGATGGACATCTTACCACATGGTCAGGATTGGAAGCATGATTGCTAGCTGCCCATGCCATGCTTTTATCTCCTTGGCATCTGCAACCCTGTGTGCGTGCCTTTCCATTCACTCCCACCACCCACCATTACCAGATTATTACAGTGCACACACCACACCAAAAGGGAGCCATTAAGGGCAATACTCTAAACTAATCATGGAGCAATGGAGCCTAAAGCTAGTTTACTGCTCAAAGCTTCAGACACCGCCCCCTAATCTCAGCACCCCTTTCTCCCACCCTCCCTCCCTCCTCCCTCCCAACAAGGTTTAAGATAGGTCTGCCTTCTAGCCACTTCTCCTTACCCTCCAGCCCCAATGGATGCAACTGCAGCTGGCGAGAAGATGAGTATAGCAGGAGAGAAAAAGCAGCAGAGGAAATCTGGTACTTCCTTGTGGGGAGCCATGGGGTGGAAGAGCAGAAGCCGGCCAGCAGGAGCAGGAGACAGCAAGAACAACAGGAGCGAGAGGGAGACGACGACGACGACGACGACGAGAAGAAGTGTCGGCATCGGCAGGAGCATGACCTGCCCAGGGTCAATCTGCGGCACCAAGGAGAGCGCTGTGCTGAGCAGGGAAAGCTGCCGGAGTAGCGGCCGCAATGTCTCCAGCAGTGGGTCTCTCAAGGCTCCGGACAATGACGTCTTGTCCGTGCCCGTGGTGGCTCCCGGGGCGGTCGTGTCAGCGTCGTCGTCGTTCAACTCGGAGACCTCGGTTGCTACGACGGCGACCACCGCCAGCTCGTCATCGTCGTCGTCGTCGCCGCTTTCGTCCATTGTCGCCGGCTCCAGGTCATTCAGGAAGCTCTCTGGCTGCTACTACGAGTGCCACTCGGTGCTCGACCCCAGGACAAGCCTCGTCGGCGGCGCCGGCATGCTCCCCTGCTCCGACTGCGACGAGGTCTTCGTCAAAGCCGAGTCCCTCGAGCTCCACAGATCAACCCACCATGCAGGTATAAACAAAAATGCAGATGCTGCAGCCTGCAGTTGATTAAAGGTTAACAATTAACATTCTTCAAACATAATTTTGATGTAAATCCATGGATGCATGAATGATTGCAGTTTCCGAGCTTGGCGCCGAGGACACGAGCAGGAACGTGGTGGAGATTATCTTCCAGTCGAGCTGGCTCGTCGGGAAGCCGCGGGCGGCGCCGATTTGCAGGATCGAGATGATTCTGAAGGTGCACAGCTCCGGCAAGACCGTGGAGAGGTTCGAGCAGTACAGGGAGCGCGTCAAGGCGACTGCGGCGAGCAGCACCGATGAGCTGGCCAGGAGGAGTTTCCCACGGTGCGCCGCCGACGGCAACGAGATCCTGCGGTTCCACTGCACCACCTTCACGTGCTCCCTCGGTCTCGCCGGCGCCACCTCCCTCTGCCGGTCGTCTCCGCAGCACTGCAAACTGTGCAGCATTATCAGAGACGGCTTCAGGTACTGAACCACCGGTGCAAATGTTCAGAAGTTCAGAGCTAAAGTCTTGCAGGGCCTTCAGCTTGACAAATCTTGCGTTTGTTATCGTCAGGGTCGACGGCGATGGGAAAATTGCGACGATGGCGACGAGCGGACGGGCTCACGACAAGGCGCAAACACCTCTGTCGGGCGGCGGCGGCGGCGGCGGCGAGAAGAGGGCGATGCTGGTGTGCAGGGTGGTGGCAGGAAGAGTGAAGAAGCTCGTCAACAACAGCAATTCTTCAGAGAAGTCTGGCTGTGACAGCGTCAGTTCCTGCTCAGATTTGGATGAACTATCCGTCTTCAACCCAACGGCTATACTGCCTTGCTTTGTAGTGATGTACACAGTGGCTACTGCGACATAACCACATTGTCTGGTGTGGTGTGTAACATAACTTTGCTGCTACTTTTGCTCCCTTAATTCGCTTCTCTTTGTAGCATCTCTGTTTCCTGTTGATCATCAGTTTATGATTCAAATTTTCCTGTTGCAAATCCTTTGATGTCACGTTTGAAAATTTCACAGGATTGAGACCATGAAAGCATCTCATACCACAACTGTTGATCATCAAAATCTGTATTTTTTACACTAAATAAACAAAAGAAGGTACTCCCTCCGTTCCTAAATATAAGTCTTTATAGAAATTTCACTAGTGGACTACATACGGATGTATATAGACATACTTTAGAGTGTACATTCAATCATTTTGCTCCGTATGTAGACACATAGTGAAATCGCTTAAAAGACTTATATTTAGGAACGGAGCGAGTACATGATGAGAATAAGGCCATGCAATAGGCTCCAAACATGTTACATGCGCCAGCTTCCAAGATCTACCAAAATCAATATCAATGCAAGTCCTTTGTCCCTTTGTGCTGGGCAGATCAGACGCTTACACCCATAAGCGTATGTTTTGGGTTCTTCCGCGGAACAGCCAGACAAAGGATTAAGAACAAACAGTCACTTTGGGAGAAGCAATGAACTGTACTGATTACTCAATCTCTTGTTAATTCCCCTTGAGATGCTACCACCTAGCTGCATCCAGCTAAATCTACTCCACTAAACACATGTTTAATCAGTACTAAAACCAACCTAGCTAGCGCTGCTGTACACACAATCCTCTAGAAAACCTAGGTTAATTAAGCCGTAGCAAGTAGATAGAAGTATTTAATGGTTGTCATCTGTACCTGTATTTTAATTGAAAAGGAGGGGCATAGACAGGGGTACCACAAGCTGATTCCAGAACAAACAGGTCATGGGTCCAAGATTTGGTCATGGATCATTGTTAATTTAGCAATGCCTGTGACCTGCTCTGTACATGGAGAACGACAAATTGGAAGAGACAGTTACAGCAAAGAATGTCAATGGCACAGCTTGAAAAGAAGATCGGTGTCCTCAAGTTGCTTGTTTTATTGGATTTGGATTCTTCCGGCTACCTTCTTCAGACGTCGCTGTGTGGGTTGGATCAAGATACAGCTTCAAAACAAACATGGGAGCATTATTTTTTATATCTTGTAACCTACCAATCTCAAGATTCCTCATGAGGTAATTGGTTAGGGTACCCTGATAGTTAGGACCCGCTTGACAGAACAGGCTAATTTTTTAAAAGGGTAAAATGAGGCACACAGTTTTCCATAAATATTTTAATATATGGAAGAAAATCTCTTAAGTGGGGGGGCATGATGGCGGGCGGCCGGACGTCCCTCCACCGCGGTTTGGAGGCGTGGCTGTGACGGTAGATTTTGAGCGGGCATCTCAGAACGACGTGTGTGTGGCCATGGCGCCGGTCATGCAGCGATGTGACCTCCTCTACCTTTGGATGTCTTCATCGTCGGTCCAAAGGGATCTGGTAATGGGTGTTGCCTCGCGGTGGCTTCCGGCCGGTTGAATAAGTGGAGGCGGAGATGGTGGCCTAGCTGCTGAAGTGGGTGAGGATACCATCATCGTCGGCGGCGTCCGTGGGTGTCGTTTTCCTTGTTGGAGGAGATGGTGGAGGCGTCCCCTGCTCAATTGTTTCCGGGGGAAACCTCAGATCTGGAGGAGACTTTCATTGATGGCGGCACACGTGGGCGTCGTAGCCCTCGTTGGAGGCGTTGAGGGGCTTCCTCGATCGGATGATGGCGACGTCTTTATCGTCACCTCCGTGGGGGCATCATCTTTCGAGATATTCATTGGCTGGACGAACATGTGGACGGCTTGGTGGTTGGGCATTGGTAGGTGGTGGAGCGGTGCTTCATCCTACACATCGACATCGGCGGATCTCGGCGGCGTGGCGTAGTGAAGACTCGTGCCTATGGGTGGCGATGGACTCATGCAGGAGAACGAGGTTGTCTGACGTTGTGGTGGCATCGATGGCAGAGATGTCTGGTAAGGTTGATGCGTCAGTATCTGATCTGAGGATGGATTGATGGATGAAGGAGGTAAGGACCCTTGCAGCGTGTGCATGTGGTGTCCACGGAAAATGCGCCGGATCGGTGTGTAACCCAGTCCAGGTATTGTGGCTTGGATGGGGTATCCGACATTAGATGTTAGGTGTTGATATGATGTCTGTTTGGTATTAGGCTCGGACATTCGGCGCCAATTCATTACGGGGATAGGAGTAGCGACCGGTGTTATCAAGATGGCGGCTTCGGGTTTACTGATGCATTACCTTGTAAGTGCTTTGTAAATAATTAGTAAAATAGATGCATGAATAATCGAGATGCATAGGCAGGGGTTCATCCTCTTTTTCAAAAAAAAAGTTTAAGGACAAGGTGAGTAATGTCATGCACTAGGCTCCAAGCAGTTCTCTGCGCCTGCTTTCATGATCTAACAAGACCAATATCAATACAGGTTTTGTCCCCTTATGCAGAGCAGAACGAATGCCTACTAAACAGCCATCCAGAGGATTAAGAACAATGGTCACTTTGGGCGAAGCAATATAATGAACTAGTGATTCAAGCCTGTACTCCCCTTGACATGCATGCAGCATGCTACTACCGTCCAGTAGTATCCAGCTGAATCTACTCTACATATTTAGCACTGATCCCAAGAAAGTTTTGCTACTTGTGCTTGTACATATTCCCTAACAAAACCGAGGTTAATTAAGCCCTAATAAGTAGTGGTAGTGGTGTGAGTGTACCTGTATTTTGATCAAAAATATTGAACGATTATCTCTTTGTGCAAGATGACTGAAATTAATATGTCATAGGTTGAAAGAGGATTTCTATTGTCCCCGGTTTCTTGCGGAGTGGAATCAGCCGCTATTTGTGCTTTACTAAGTTGTATTGAAACATGAAGGCGTGTGTTGACTGAGGGCCGTACTTTGCAATGAAGAAATAATATTAATGTTTTGTAAAATTAATCTGTTAATTCCCACAACATAAATGTTTCCTTGTATACAAATTTATGAAAATTGAGTATGCAAATATGAACGAAAAATATTGTTTTTGTTGGACCAAATATATTTCAGTTTGATATAGAAATTGCACCAATATGACATTTTCAAAAAGAATTTAACGAGGCAGCTACCAAGTAGGTTAACATATTGCAAAGTAAAAGAACCTACCGGTGGTTAGATGTTAGAATGATGATTTATATCTCATTAATGCAGATTATTCACACTAAAGCATTGTCGCTTGTTTCATAGAGAAGTTACATGCTTCACTTCACACATGAGCTTATAAATTGCATTAATGATTTAATGGTTCTCCAAAACCAATCTTCCATAATCTTACGACACCATAAGAATCATTCATTGTGTTTGGAATTTCATGTAGCCTCTAAGCGTTCTTTTGGTAATTAATGACAATTTTTATGGACTAATGTTTTCATTGCGTATATTGAAAGGAATATCATGTAGTTAGTACCTTAAAAATATTGGATGGATTTGGAATGAATGATATAAAGATAAAAATATGCTCTGAGTTTGGTATTGAATGACAATTTCTTGCTGAAATTTTATCTAGTTTTGGGCCAGCCCAATATATAATTTCAGAAATTAGTAATAAATCCTAGAGGCCCACGCAGCCCATTTATGTAAGGCAAGAGGTGGAAAAATTTAGTCCCACATTGCTAGTTTAGTGAGATTGGACCTCCTTATAAGGGAGGATGTTTCCATACATGTATGAGCTTGAGAACAACAGAGACATACACGCGCGCTCCTCCTCCTCCGCCTCGATGCGGGTTGCGGGAATGAGCCGAGCCTAACTCAATTTTTGTCATGCACGACTGGTATACGAAGGTCACTCGGAAGATGAACATTTTGCTGTAGTGGATATTGAACACGAACGCTGCATCCTTCGGTTGCTATCTGTTCGTTTCGTCTCCCTCGTTCTCTTCTTGCGCCTATAAAAGAGAGGTCGCTCCTCTCCAGAGATACGCATCAGAACTTCCTCTCACCACCGGTTCCAAACTATGTGCTGCTGCTACGTTCTTCCCCATCCCAGCCTGCGGCGTGCACCGTAGGTCGGGATAGTAGGCCTCCGAAACTATGTCTCTTTGGGTCATGTACGGGAGAAGGACGATAAGGTTTTTGGGGAGCGCTCCGCGCGACTGCTGGCTTTCATCACGGACACCGACGACCTCTTCCCAGACGACGACTTCTTCCCTCACATGGACCACCTCTTCGACAACATGTCCAACGATAACACCAACACCACCGCTACTGCAGCTGCAACTCAGTACGTTCTCATATTCTTCTTGTTTGAGTTCATGCCTCAAATTCTTGTTGTACTTTCTTTTTTAGATATGTTTCGTTCCTGTTCACCTTTTCATATGCAACTTCCATATTTTCTCTATAATTGCATGACTTATCATATGTTTGCTATGGTAGTCGTGTTTTATCTATTATTTCTGCTAGTAAAATCAATTGATAAATCACTCATATTTCCAACAATCCAAAAACCTTATTATATGCAATTTACCCCGAGTGGTTTTGCTGCTTCCATGAGACCTCCTATGTTTGAGGGTATCCACTATAAGAGGTGGCACTGAGAGTCGTTCTATGGTTCCAAACCATGAGCTGCTATGACGACACTCTTGGCAAACCTGAAGGAGATCATGATGCTCAACAGGAACTAGCTTTTTCAGAAAATGGATACCTTGTTTAAGGTTGCTCTCTTGAGTGTTCTTGGTGAGAACATAGTTGATTCTTATGCATCAATTGATAATGGAAAAGATATGTGGGATGGACTCGAGGCCAAGTTTGGGGTCTCGGATGCTGGCACTGAGCTGTACATCATGGAACAATTATATGGCTACAGGATGACTGAAGAGCGCTCCATGGTTGCGCAAGCTCACGAGATACAGTTATTTTCTAGAGAACTTGAGCACTTCAGTGGTATGCTACCGGACAAGTTTGTTGCCGGAGGCATCATCACTAAGCTTCCTCCATCATGGAGGAACTTTGCTACCTTACTGAAGCATAAGAGTCAGGAGTTTTCTGTTCTGGATCTCATTGGTACTCTTGATGTAGAAAAAAAGGAGAGAGCAAAGGACACACGTGCTCGAGGTATTGAGGGACGATCTAGTGCCAATCTGGTACATAAGAAAAACTTCCAGCCCCACAATTTCAAGAACAAGGGCAAGTTTGATGGTAAAGCAAAGTTCGATGGGAAGAACAAGGTTGTACAACACACCAACTTCAAGAAGAAGAATGACAAGAAAAAAGATGGTTTTCATGTGTGCAGAGATCCTGGTCATTGGGCACCTAGCTGCCCTAACCGTTATGAGAAGCGTCAACATGGGAAAGGCAAAAAGACCGCTAATATTGTCATTGGTGACACTGACGTGGAGGATGTTGGGTATGGTATATTTCCCACTATCCTTTCAGTATGTCATTCCCCAATTGGTTGATTGATACGGGTGCTAATGTGCATGTATGCGGTGATATTTCCATGTTTTCATCTTTTTAGACCACAGGGAATTCCACCGTGCTGATGGGCAACGGTTCAAGTGCCTCTGTTCATGGTGTTGGCACGGTCGATCTGAAGTTTACTTCGGGGAAGGTCCTGCGGCTGAAGAACGTGCATTATGTCCCCTCCATCAATAAAAATCTTGTTAGTGGATCTATTTTGTGTAGAGATGGCTACAAGCTTGCCTTTGAGTCGAATAAATTTGTAATATCCAAGTATAGAACTTTTGTTGGTAAAGGCTATGAGTCAGGAGGCCTGTTCCATTTATCCTTGGTAGATGTTTGCAATAAAGTTATTAATCATGTTTGCAACAATAGTGAATCAAATGTGTGGCATTCGCGTCTCTGTCATGTTAATTTTGGTTGCATGTCGCGACTAGCCAAATTGAACTTAATCCCTAGTTTCACCACCGTCAAGGGATCTAAGTGTCAAGTTTGTGTGCAAGCCAAGCAACCTCGTAAGTCTCACACGACTGCCGAAATGAGAAATCTTGCACCACTAGAGCTCATACATTCGGATCTATGTGAAATGAATGGTATTTTGACAAAAGGTGGAAAGAAATATTTCATGATGTTAATTGATGACTCCACTAGATAATGTCAAATGTATCTTATGAAATCTAAGGTTGAGGCTTTGAACTATTTAAAGATCTATAAAGTTGAAGAGGAAAACCAACTTGATCGAAAGATCAAGAGGCTTAGGTCTGATCGTGGTGGAGAGTATTTCTCAAATGAACTTGATTCCTTCTGTGCGGAACATGGTATAGTCGTTGATAGGACGCCTCCGTATTCACCTCATTCAAATGGGGTAGCCGAAAGAAAAAATCATACTCTAACTGATTTGGTTAACGCCATGTTAGACACATTGGGTATATCCAAGGCATGGTGGGGGGGGGGGCGATATTGACTGCATGTCATTGATGCCGAGATGATGTATATACTTATCGCACCTCATTGGTTACCCCAAGTGGAAGGTTGAGATGTAGTCAGCGGCAAGTTTTCCCTCACACAGGAACTGTGAGGTATGTCGAACCAGGAGGACTCCTAGGATCAATGATACGTCTCAAACGTATCTATAATTTTTGATGGTTTCATGATGTTATCTTGTCAAATTTGGATGTTTTATATACCTTTTATATCCTTTTTGGGACTAACTTATTAATTCAGTGCCAAGTGATAGTTCCTATTTTTTCTGTGTTTTTGACTCTTTTCAGATCTGATTTTGGAACGGAGTCCAAACGGAATAAAATCCCCGAAATAATTTTTTACAGAACAGAAGAAGATCGGGGGACTTGAGGGCCAAGGCACGAGGCCCACAGGGAGCCCACAAGCCCTGACGCCGCGGCCAGGGGGCTTGTGGCCTCCCTGGCACTCCCCTTCCCTAGCTCTTTGGCCTATATATTCCCTAAAATCCCAGAAAAAATCAAGGCGTACACGAAACCACTTTTCCGCTGCCGCAAGCTTCCGTTTCCGCGAGATCTCATATGGAGACCCTTCCCGGTGCCCTGCCGGAGGGGACTTTGGAGCTAGAGGGCTTCTACATCAACATCATCGCCTCTTCAATGACTCGTGAGTAGTCCACTTTAGTCCTACGGGTCCGTAGTTAGTAGCTAGATGGCTTCTTCTCTCTCTTGGATCTGCAATACAAAGTTCTCCATGATCTTCATGGAGATCTATCCGATGTAATCCTCTTTGGCGGTGTGTTTGTCGAGATCCGATGAATTGTGGATTTGTGATCAACTTATCTATGATTTATATTTGAGTTTTTGCTGATTTCTTATATGCATCATTTGATATCCTTGTAAGTCTCTCCGAGTCTTGGGTTTTGTTTGGCCAACTAGATCTATGATTCTTGCAATGGGAGAAGTGCTTGGTTTTGGGTTCATACCGTGTGGTGACCTTACCCAGTGACAGAAGGGGCAGCAAGGCACGCATCGTGTTGTTGCCATCAAGGGTAACAAGATGGGCTTTCATCATAGATTTGAGATTGTCCATCTACATCATGTCATCTTGCTTAAGGCGTTACTCTGTTCTTATGAACTCAATGCACTAGATGCATGCTAGATAGCGGTCGACGTGTGGAGTAATAGTAGTAGATGCACGAAGTATCGGTCTACTTGTTTTGGACGTGATGCCTATAGATATGATCATTGCCATAGATAACGTCATGACTTTGTGCGGTTCTATCAATTGCTCGACAGTAGTTCGTTCACCCACCATCTACTTGCTTTCATGAGAGAAGCCACTAGTGAACACTACAGCCCCCGGGTCTATTCACAACTATCGTCTCCAGTTTCAGTTTTACTTTGCTTTGTTTCCTTTTTGCTTTCAGTTCTCACTTTGCAAACAATCTATAAGGGATTGACAACCCCTTCATAGCGTTGGGTGCAAGCTCTTTGTGTTTGTGCAGGTACTTGTGACTTGACGCGATCCTCCTACTGGATTGATACCTTGGTTCTCAAACTGAGGGAAATACTTAATGCCGCTGTGCTACGTCACCCTTTCCTCTTCAAGGGAACACCAACACAAGGCTCCAAGGCCGTGGGGGAATCCTTTGCATATTTGCCAAGGAAGTCCCTATAGGTGTAGCCCGTAGCAGAAGGATTCCTGGCGCCGTTTCCAGGAAAGGCCTTTTGTTGCCGTAGCAGAAGTATTTCTGGCGCCGTTGCCGGGGAGAGATCAAGTCAAGATCTATCCAAGTAAGTGTCACGAACTCATCTCTTGCATTTACCTTTTTTGCCAGTTGCCTCTCGTTTTCCTCTCCCCCACTTCACATTTGCCGTTTTCATTTGCCTTTCTCCTTTGCCGTTTTCATTTGCCTTTTGTCGTTTTCCTTTGCCAGTTTTCTTGCTTGCTTGTGTTCTTGTTTGTTTGTTGAAGTCATCATGGCTGAAAACACCAAACTTTGCAACTTCTCGAATACTAATAATAATGATTTTATTAGTACTCCGATTGCTCCCGCCACTAGTGCGGAATCTTATGAAATCAACGCTGCCTTGCTGAATCTTGTTATGAAAGAGCAATTTTCTAGCCTTCCTAGTGAAGATGCCGCATCCCATCTCAATACTTTCATTGAACTTTGCGATATGCAAAAGAAGAAAGATGTGGATAATGATGTTGTTAAATTGAAGCTTTTTCCGTTCTCTTTGCGAGATCGTGCGAAAACTTGGTTTTCTTCTTTGCCTAAAAATAGTATCGATTCTTGAAATAAGTGCAAAGATGCTTACATATCCAAGTATTTTTCACCGGCTAAGATCATTTCTCTCCATAACGATATCATGAATTTCAAGAAACTTGATCATGAACACGTTGCACAATCTTGGGAGAGGATGAAGTTAATGATTAGAATTTGTCCCGCTCATGGCTTGAGTTTGTGGATGATTATACAAATCTTTTATGCTGGTTTGAATTTTTCTTCTCACAATATCTTGGACTCCGCCCCAGGTGGAACATTCATGGAAATCACGTTAGGAGAAGCTACAAAACTCCTAGACAATATCATGACCAACTACTCTCAGTGGCACACTGAAAGGTCACCTGCTAGCAAAAAGGTACACACTATAGAAGAAATTAACTTGCTTAGTGCTAAGATGGACGAGTTGATGAATTTGGTTGCTAGTAGAAGTGCTCCTTTAGATCCTAATGACATGCCACTATCTTCCTTGATTGAGAGTAGCAACGCTAGTTTGGACGTTAATTTTGTTGGTAGGAACAATTTTGGCAACAACAATGCTTTTAGAGGAAACTATGTTCCTAGGCCTTTTCCTAGTAACTCCTCTAACAATTATGGCAATTCCTAGAACAACACTTATGGAAATCACAACAAATTACCCTCTGATTTAGAGAGTAATATCAAAGAGTTCATCAACTCTCAGAAGATTTTCAATGCGTCCATAGAGGAAAACCTACTCAAAATAGACGATTTGGCTAAGAGCGTTGATAGGATGTCTTGTGATATTGATGCTTTGAAAGTTAGATGTGCTCCTCCCAAGGTCAACTTGGATGAAACTTTAAAAGCTATGCGTGTCTCCATGAATGAGAGCAAAGAAAGAACCGCCCAAATTCGCGCTAGGCATGAATGGTTTAAAAGGGTGCGTTCTAGTGATGCAAATCACGAAGATCTTAAAGTGATTGGTGTGACTCCTCTTGAATCTTTGTTTTCGTGTGTCAAACCTATTGATGAAGGGGCTGGATATGAATCCACTTTGGTTGAAAATCGCCCCAATGATTCGGAGTCCACCTATCTTGATGATAAAGGTGTGGAGAGTGGAGTAGAATAAATCAAAATATTGGGTAGTAATGAAACTCCCACTTTGTATTTCAAGGAATTCAATTATGATAGTTGCTCCTTGTTTGAATGCATTTCCTTGATGCAATCCATTGCAAACTCTCCACATGTTTATAGCCAAAGCAAAGCCTTTACCGCACATATCGTAGATGCTATGATGAAATCTCTTGAAGAGAAACTCGAATTAGAAGTCTCTATACCTAGAAAACTTCATGATGAGTGGGAACCTACTATCAAAATCAAAATCAAAAACTATGAATGCAATGCTTTGTGTGATTTGGGTGCTAGTGTTTCCGCAATTCCAACGTCTTTATGTGATATTCGTGGTTTTCATGAGATTGAAGAGTGTTCTCTTAATTTGCATCTTGCGGATTCTACTATCAAGAACCCCATGGGAAGGATCAATGATGTTCTTATTGTTGCAAATAAGAACTATGTACCCTTGTATTTCATTGTACTTGACATAGATTGCAATCCTTCATGTCCCATTATTCTTAGTAGACCTTTCCTAAGGACTATTGGTGCTATCATAGATATGAAGGAAGGGAATATTAGATTTCAATTTCCTCTAAAGAAGGGCATGGAGAATTTTCCTAGAAAGAAAATAAGATTGCCTTATGAATCTGTGATGAGGGCTACTTATGGTTTGAGCACCAAAGATGACTATACGTGATTCCATCAGCTTATGCCTAGCTAAGGGCGTTAAACAATAGCGCTTGTTGGGAGGCAACCCAACGAATCTATCCTTTTTCTTTCAGTTTTGTGTTTTCCACACTTTCATAATTCTGTTATGATTGTTTTTTGTGTTTCTTTTGCGTTTGTGCCAAGCAAAACTGTTATGATTAGTCTTGGGGATGATCGTTTGGTCATGCTGGAAAAGACAGAAATTTTCTGCTCACGAAAAGAATTTTCATTTTTTTTCTGTAAGAGATTTTGAGTTGATTCTTCTTGCTGCTGATTTCTACGCAAATTATTCAGACTCTCGTAAGTTTTCAGAATTTGTGAAGTACCATAAGTATACAAAGTATACAGATTGCTACAGACTGGTCTGCTGTTAACAGATTCTGTTTTTGTTGAGTTGGTTGCCTACTTTGATGAAACTATGGATAGTATCCGGGGTATTAGCCATGGAATATTGAAAATAAAGTAACCCAACATCAACATAAGTATAATTTAAGTTTTCTACAGTACCTAAGGAAGTGGTGGTTTGCTTTCTTATACTAATGTTATCACGAGTTTCTGTTTAAGTTTCGTGTTGTGAAGTTTTCAAGTTTTGGGTGAAGTTCTTATGGACAAAGAGATAAAGAGTGGCAAGAGCTCAAGATTGGGGATGCCCAAGGCACCCCAAGTTGATTCAAGGATGCCTAAAAAACCTAAGCTTGGGGATGCCCCGGGAAGGCATCGCCTCTTTCGTCTTCAATCCATCGGTAACGTTACTTGGGGCTATATTTTTATTCACCACATGTTATGTGTTTTGCTTGGAGCGTCTTGTATCGTAGGAGTCTTTTATTTTTGTTTTGTCACAATCATCCTCGCTGCACACCTAGAGAGAGAGATATGCACTCACCGTTATTTTGTCGAGCTTCACTTATATCCTTTGGTTAGACAATTCAGCTCACATGTGTTTCACTTATATCTTTAGAGCTAGTTGATTTTTGCTCTATGTGCTTCACTTATATCTTTTAGAGCACAGCGATGCGTGGCTTGGTAGTTGGCTTACGCTATGAAAGTAGTCTCAAAAGGGGTAGTTATCCAAAGGGATATGAAAACTTCCACCTTCATGTGCCTTGAATAGTTAGAGAAATTTGATTCATCTCAATTAGTTTTGAGTTGTGGTTGTGGTAATATTGAAGTTATACTAGTAAGGTGGTGTGGATCTAGAAGTACTTGTGTTGAAGTTAGTGATTCCCGTAGCATGCACGTATGGTGAACCGCTATGTGATGAAGTCTGAGCATGATTAGTCTATTGATTGTCATCCTTTATGTGGCGGTCGGGATCGTGCGATGGTTTATACCTACCAACCCTTCCCCTAGGAGTATGCGTTGAATGCTTTGTTTCGATTACTACTAAAACTTTTGCAACAAGTATATGAGTTCTTCATGAGTAATGTTGAGTCCATGGTTTAGGTGCACTTTCACCTTCCACCATCACTATCTTCTTTAGTGTCGTGCAACTTTCGCCGGTGCATAAACCCACCATTAGCCTCCCTCAAAACAACCACCATACCTACCTACTATGGCTTTTTCAAAGCCATTCTGAGATATATTGCCATGCAACTACCACCATGACATGTGCCACCACTTCTACATTGCCATTGCATGATCATAAGATAGCTAGCATGATGTTTCCATTGATGTCTATGCCATGCTAGATCATTGTCACGATACACTACCGAAGGCATTCCATATAGAGTCATCATTGCTCTAATTTTTATGGAGCATTGTCCCATGTGAGGAAATAAAAGAGTCCAAAGATGCCCACAAAAATAAAAAATATATAAAAAAGGGGCCAAAGAGCCCACCAAAAAATGAGAGAAAAAGAGAGAAGGGACAATGCTACTATCTTTCCACACTTGTGCTTATTAAGCACCATGATCTTCATGATTGAGAGTCTCTCGTTTTGTCACCACCATATAGCTAGTGGGAAATTTTCATTATATAACTTGGCTTGTATATTCCAATGATAGGCTTCCTCAAAATTTCCTTAGGTCTTCGTGAGCAAGCAAGTTGGATGCACACCCACTAGTTTTCTTTAAGAGCTTTCACATACTCTTAGCTCTAGTGCATCATTTGTATGGCAATCCCTACTCATTCACATTGATATCTATTGATGAGCATCTCCATAGATCATTGATATGCCTAGTCAATGTGACCATCTTCTCCTTGTTTGCCTTGCAACCTCCACCACACCCCATTCCACTTTTAGTGCTAAAACCATGGCTCACGCTCATGTATTGCGTGAGAGTTGAAAAAGTTTGAGAAAGTAGAGGTGTGAAAACAATTAGTTGGCCAATACCGAGGTTGTGCATGATTTAAATTCGTTGTGCAAGGATGATAGAGCATAGCCAGACTATATGATTTTGTAGGGATAACTTTCTTTTGGCCTTGTTATTTCGAAAGCTCATGATTACCATGCTAGTTTGCTTGAAGTATTATTGTCTCCACGTCAATAGCAAACTATTGTTTGGAATCTAACGGATCTGAACATTCATGTCAAATAAGAGGAGTTACAAAGGACATCTATGCTAGGTAGCATGAAAGCATCAAAAATTCATTCTTTATCACTTCCCTACTCGAGGACGAGTAGGAGTTAAGCTTGGGGATGCTTGATACGTCTCAAACGTATCTATAATTTTTGATGGTTTCATGTTGTTATCTTGTCAACTTTGGATGTTTTATATACCTTTTATATCTTTTTTGGGACTAACTTATTAATTCAGTGCCAAGTGCCAGTTCCTGTTTTTTCTGTGTTTTTGACTCTTTTCAAATCTGATTTTGGAACGGAGTCCAAACGGAATAAAATCCCCGAAATAAATTTCTCCAGAACAGAAGAAGATCGGGGGACTTGAGGGCCAAGGCAGGAGGCCCACAGGGAGCGCACAAGCCCTGACGCCACGGCCACGGGGGCCCGCGGCGACCAGGCTTGTGGCCTCCATGGCGGTCCCCTGCCCTAGCTCTTTGGCCTATATATTTCCTAAAATCCCAGAAAAAATAAGGGCGTCCACGAAACCACTTTTCCGCTGCCGCAAGCTTACGTTTCCGTGAGATCTCATCTGGAGACCCTTCCCGGTGCCCTGCCGGAGGGGACTTTGGAGCTGGAGGGCTTGTACATCAACATCATCGCCTCTCCAATGACTCGTGAGTAGTCCACTTCAGACCTACGGGTCCGTAGTTAGTAGCTAGATGGCTTCTTCTCTCTCTTGGATCTTCAATACAAAGTTCTCCATGATCTTCTTGGAGATCTATCCGATGTAATCCTCTTTGGCGGTGTGTTTGTCGAGATCCGGTGAATTGTGGATTTGTGATCAGATTATCTATGATTTATATTTGAGTCTTTGCTGATTTCTTATATGCATGATTTGATATCCTTGTAAGTCTCTCCTAGTCTTGGGTTTTGTTTGGCCAACTAGATCTATGATTCTTGCAATGGGAGAAGTGCTTGGTTTTGGGTTCATACCGTGCGGTGACCTTTCCCAGTGACAGAAGGGGAAGCAAGGCACGCATCATGTTGTTGCCATCAAGGGTAACAAGATGGGCTTTCATCATAGATTTGAGATTGTCCATCTACATCATGTCATCTTGCTTAAGGCGTTACTATGTTCTTATGAACTCAATACACTAGATACATGCTAGATAGCGGTCGACGTGTGGAGTAATAGTAGTAGATGCATAAAGTATCGGTCTACTGGTTATGGATGTGATGCCTATAGATATGATCATTGCCATAGATAACGTCATGACTTTGCGCGGTTCTATCAATTGCTCGACAGTAATTCGTTCACCCACCGTCTACTTGCTTTCATGAGAGAAGCCAGTAGTGAACACTACGACCCCCAGTTCTATTCACAACTATCGTCTCCACTTTCACTTTTACTTTGCTTTGTTTCCTTTTTGCTTTCAGTTCTCACTTTGCAAACGATCTATAAGGGATTGACAACCCCTTCATAGCGTTGGGTGCAAGCTCTTTGTGTTTGTGCAGGTACTTGTGACTTGACGCGATCCTCCTACTGGATTGATACCTTGGGTCTCAGACTGAGGGAAATACTTACCGCCGTTGTGCTACATCACCCTTTCCTCTTCAAGGGAACACCAACGCAAGGCTCCAAGGCCGCAGGGGAATTCTTTGCATATTTGCCAAGGACGTCCCTATAGGCGTAGCCCGTAGCAGAAGGATTCCTGGCGCCGTTGCCAGGGAAGGTCTTTTGTTGCCGTAGCAATGAACAAGTAGGTGTCTTCCACCCCGGCGCTCGCAGAAGACGTAGACCTGCACACACAACAAGCAACTTTTCTCCCAACGAGTACAGAGAGGTTGTCAACCTCTCCGGCCTTGTAGTTTGCAAAGGATCAAAACACAAGCGGGAAGGTAATACTGATTGCAACGGAATAGTAAATGAAAACGGTAAATGATGGAGGTGTAAACAATGATGGTGATATGGACCGGAGTCACATGATGTTCACTAGTGATGTCTCTCTCCCAAAAGACGATAAACAAGTATGGGTAAACAAATCACACTTGGGCAATTGACAGAATTATGAACGCGCCGCAATGCTAATTATGCTACTTGATAGTTAGAGGTTCAATAGTAATGGGCAGTACGCCAAGACAAGTAGACCGTTTATTCATCAGCATCTACTTACTAATCATCCACCTTGAGATATCTATCTAATGTTGGAAATATGCCGTAGAGGCAATGATAAAATAGTTATTATTATATTTCCTATTTCAAGATAATAGTTTATTATCCATGCTATAATTGTATTGAAAGAAAGCATAGATACATGTGTGGATACATAGACAAAACAATGTCCCTAGTAAGCCTCTAGTTGGCTAGCCAGTTGATCAAGGATGGTTAAGGTTTTCTGACCATATGTAAGTGTTGTCACTTGATAACTGGATCACATCATTAGGAGAATGATGTGATGGACAAGACCCAAATTATAAACGTAGCATGTGATCGTGTCATTTTGTTGCTATTGTTTTCTGCGTGTCAAGTATTCATTCCTATGACCATCAGATCATGTAACTCACTGACACCAGAGGAATACCTTGTGTGTATCAAACGTCACAACATTACTAGGTGACTATAATGGTGCTCTATAGGTATCTCCGAAGGTGTCCGTTGAGTTAGCATGGATCAAGACTGGGATTTGTCACTCCGTGTGACAGAGAGGTATCTCGGGGCCCACTTGGTAATACAACATCACATACAAGCCTTGCAAGCAATGTGACTCAAGTGTAAGTCACGGGATCCTTTATTACGGAACGAGTAAAGAGACTTGCCGGTAACGAGATTGAAATAGGTATAGAGATACCGACAATCAAATCTCGGGCAAGTAACATACCAAAGGACAAAGGGAATGTTATACGGGATTATATGAATCCTTGGCACAGAGGTTCGACCGATAATATCTTTGTAGAATATGTAGGATCCAATATGGACATCCAGGTCCCGCTATTGGATATTGACCGAGGAGTGTCTCGGATCATGTCTGCATAGTTCTCGAACCCGCAGGGTCTGCACACTTAATGTCCGATGACGTTTTAGTATAGTTGAGTTATATGTGTTGGTGACCGAAGGTTGTTCGGAGTCCCGGATGAGATCACGGACGTCACAAGGGTTTCCGGAATGGTCTGGAAACGAAGATTGATATATAGGATGGTTTCATTTGGTCACCGGAAAGATATCGGGCATTACCCGCAGTGTACGAGGAGTGACGAATGGGTTCCAGATATTCATCGGGAGGGGCCCACCCACCCGGGAGTGAGCCCAATAGCACTAGGGTGGTGCACCAGCCCTTAGTGGGCTGGTGAGGCCAGCCCAAGTGGGCTATGGCGCCACAAGAAGAAAAACCAAAAGAAAAGAAAAGAAAAGGAAAGAGGGAGGTGGGAAGGAAGGAGTGGACTCCTTTCCCCAAACCGAATTGGGGTGGGAGTCCACCTCCTCCTCTTGGACGGCGCCCTTGGGGCTCCAGCCCCTCCCTTCCTCATATATATATATTGGTGGTTTTAGGGCTTTTGAGACACAACGTTGCCATGTGCAACTCAAAACTATACCACGTAGTTCGTCCTCTAGATCGGATTTCTGCGGAGCTTGGGAGGAGCCCTGTAGGAATAGATCATCACCATCACCGGCGCACCGTCACGCTGCCGGAGAACTCATCTACTTCCCCGCCTCTCTTGCTCGATCAATAAGGCAGAGATCGTCATCGAGTTGTACGTGTGCTGAACGTGGAGGTGTCGTTCGTTCGGTGATAGATCGGGACGGATCGTGGGACGACGGTGATTTGAATCAGGAAGTTGTACCACTACATCAACCGTATTTCTTAACACTTCCCGCTTAGCGATCTACAAGGGTATGTGGTTCTGATCTCCCTCTCGTAGATTAACATCACCATGATAGGTCTTCATGTGCGTAGGAAATTTTTTTCCCATGCAATGTTCCCCATCAGTGGCATCAGAGCTAGGTTCATGCGTAGATGTAATCTCGAGTAGAACACAAAAGTTTGTGTGGGCATTGATGTTCCATTTGCTGCCCTCCTTAGTCTTTTCTCGATTCGGCGGTATTGTTGGATTGAAGCGGCCCGGACCGACATTACTGGTACGCTTACGAGAGACTGGTTTCATCGACGAACATGCAACTCGTTGCATAAAGATGACTGGCGGGTGTCGGTTTCTTCAACTTTAGTTGAGTTGGATTTGACCGAGGCGGTCCTTGGAGAGAGGTTAAATAGCAATTTGCACATCTCCGTTGTGGTTTTTGCGTAAGTAAGATGCGATCATACTAGATACCCATAGCAGCCACGTAAAACATCCAACAACAAATTAGAGGATGTCTAACTTGTTTTTGCAGGGTATGCTAGTGATGTGATATGGCCAAAGACATGATGTGATATATTGGATGTATGAGATGATCATGTTGTAATAGTTAATATCGACTTGAACGTCGATGCTACGGCAACCGGCAGGAGCCATAGGGTTGTCTTTAAACTAACGTTTGTGTTTGCATATGCGTTTACTATATTGCTAGGTTCTAGCTTTTGTAGTAATAGCGTAGATAGCACGACAACCTCGATGGAGGCACGATGATGGAGATCATGGTGTGGCGCCGATGACAAGAAGATCATGCTCGTGCTTTGGTGGTGGAGATCAAGAAGCACAAAAACATGGCCATATCATGTCACTTATGAATTGCATGTGATGTTAATCCTTTTATGCACCTTATCTTGCTTAGAACGACGGTAGCATTATAAGGTGACCCCTCAATAAAATTTCAAGATAAAATTTTGTTCTCCCCGACTGTGCACCGTTGTGACAGTTCGTCGTTTTGAGACATCACATGATGACCGGGTGTGATAGACTCACTGTTCACATACAACGGGTGCAAAACAGTTGCACACGCGGAACACTCGAGTTAAACTTGACAAGCCTAGCATGTGCATACATGGCCTCGGAACACAAGAGACTGAAAGATCAAGCATGAATTGTAACATCCCAAATTTTGGAATGTTAATATAATTATTAGATTGATTGTTTGTTTGTTTGAGTGATTGAAACTTGAGTGAAGTTTGAAACTTTTAAAAAAAGTTTTGAATGAGAGGGAATAAAATGACTTTCCCTGTTTCCTGCGAATTCAAATTCATATTTTTAAAACCAGTGAGAGGAGATAGCATGACTTCTTCAACTATAAAGAATTTGAATCAAGGTGGCATTGGAATTCCTTTCGATTTTGCTTTGCATTTTGTTTCTTCTTCACTCACGGAATGCTGGGAACCATATCTTGTCAAGCAAGAAAAAGAGAGGAGAAACATGACCCTCCAAACCTGGGGATATTATTTGAAATATTTGAGCCATGACACCCAAGATTTATCTGAGTAATTATTTGCAAAATAAATAAAGCATTTAGGGGATTTTCTGAAAAACATTTTTTTAAAACTTTTTATTTTGTTCACGAAAAAATGTCCATCATTTAGATTTTATTTTTCTGATAATTTTAGTATATAAAAACTATTTATTCCAAATTTATTTGGTTTCCTTTTTAATCGTTTACTTTCCGGTTTTCGAAAATAGGAAAGAAATCTCATTTATTTGGAAACTGTGCTCTCGCCCATTAAAGCCTTTCCAAAAGTTGGCCCGACAACTTCTTCTCCTTCCTCACGTTTCGAGGAACTTCCATAGCCATGGTGAGAGGAATCTCCACCTTGCCGATCTCCTTGCTCCTTCCTTCTTTGAGCACCCCGAGCCCCTATAAATACTCCCCTCAACCTCCTCTCCCATTTTCCCCATAGCCCAGCCTCTCCCCTTGTCGGAACGCAGCCCCTACCTCGCCGGAGTTCGCCTCCAACAGGAACTCGCCGGAGCTCTTGCTGCTCCCTCCCGTCGCCCCCATGCCCCGCCGACGCCACCAACCTTCGGCCCGAGCCCTCCTCTATCGCGTGGACCCCTCCATCGCCTCGGCCAGCCACCGGAGCAACCTTCCCGCCGTCTTCTCCAACTCCGGTGAGATCCACGAAATCCCGTATTGCAGTTTTTTTCAAAAAAGTGCAATCTTAGAAAATTCATATCTATAAGTCTATGACTCCGAATTAGGTGATTCTTTTTGCGTTAGATCACAAATTTCTTGTAGTTTCCGAAAATATATAATTTGTCTATGTTTGGATTTATAAAATTTGAATTAGATCAGATTTGATTTAAATCTTGTTTTCCTTATACCGGGAGTTTAAAATAGCTTTTAAATTAATTCTTTTTGCTACTATTTCCTAGTGATAATATCTTTCAGTAGTTTAAGTTTCAATTTTTTTAAATATTTTTACTTGGGGTTTTTACCAAAACAGATTCTGTTTTAGTTCTTTTAGGATTATGGATATTTCTTTTTCTATATTTGTTTTGAAATTAGTTTCTTTTATATTTGAGAAAGTTTATATTTTGTTTTCTGTTAGATAACAGTAGGTTTTCAACAAAAACAAAATTTTATTTTTATTTATTATCATGAAATCAATTCTATTTCTCTAATAAAATGCAATTGATTTCCCTACTAGTTTACTCTCATTTGAAAATACTTTCAAAATAGTTGTATGAAAAATACTTTATTTTATCTTAATTAAATTTATATTTATTCTCTGTTATTTTACTATTTTCGTGTTTTATTTTTCAGTTAGAACAAAAACTATTTAGTGATTGATGTAGTAGAAGACTCCCTAGTTTTCTTTGAAAGTTTCTTTGAATTTTTATCCGCTCTCTCTTATTGATTTTTGATTGCATAAACTTTTATTGTTGTTTGTTATTTGATTGCTAGAATGATTTCTAGTGTGAGTGCTTATGTGAATACTATGTTTGATTATATAGATTTCATCGGAGAGTGACGAATAGTTCTATCACGTATTTCTCGAGAGCGATAATTCTTCTTCATCAACCTCACCAGGCAAGTCACGTTGATCATATTATTACCTATGTTTTATATGCATTGTAGCTCTACCTTTCTTCACCCAATTGCATGCAAAGTAGGTACTTGGAAATTTTGGATCTCGATGTAGTATCATGTGGTAGGCACCGACCCCCTTGTTACCTTGGCCGGGACGGGATCATGCTATGCTCCTAGTAGACGGGGTTTTGGTTGAGTGTTTACCATGAGAGTTGTGAGAATTTAATAATCAAGACCTGAAGACTCCAAGACTTGCAAGACCTCATAATGAAATATACCTCTGTGTGAAGGACGATTTAGATGGGCTCCCTAGAGAAGCCAGTGGACGACCCGGGATGCATGGGGAAGCGCCATGACATCTTGCGGAAAGCTTCACCCAGGCTGAAAGAGACGGACGGATATTTTCAAGACCCGAGGCTTACCTGCACAGCCACAAGTCATTATGGGCTCTGGCTTGGTTGGATAATGTGGCGACTCTGGACAGGCGGTGCTAGCAGATGTAGAAGAACAGTAGGATTGGATGGGCACCGACAGGGGATCAGAGGGACCCGTTGAAATACCATGTTTTGATCATCCGGACTTCAAACACCCTGAAGTGCGAGGACATACACGGAGGCGATCAAATCTTGTGGGGAATGTGTGCAAAACTCTACAGAGTACTCAAATCTAATCGATTAGCCGTGTCCACGGTCATGGACAACTTGAGCCAAAGGAACTGAAACCATCAGAAATTCTCAACACCATTATATATATTTGATGTGGGTAATATTGATAACTTGGGTATGAGAACTGGTTGGCGGAACCATCTCATTAACAACCAACAACGTAGTAATATTTTGCTTTTAGCCCCTCTCTTGTTGTAGGAGAAACTTTGCTTTCCGCTAAAAACTTACAGCCCCACCTACCATATATGCATATAGTATAAATGATATTTTTTTACCCCTCTCCTTTGTGACTTGCCGGCATATTCAATATGTTGACCTACACGGCTGCAACGTCTTATGTTGCAGATACTTTCTTCGACGAGTAAGAGTACGATTCAGGGTTACGGTCTACACTCAACTTGTCGTTGATGTTTACTGGGACTCCACTCCCTTGACTGTTTCCGCTGAGATTTTAAGGTATATATCAGTTTTACGTTATTTACATGTGATTGCACTTTGATATATACATTGATGTACTGTGTGTGCTAGCATACTGATCCAGGGATGGCACAGATACACAGAGGCTTGACTCGTTTCGAGTCGGGTCGCTACAGATATGGTATCAGAGCACATGTTGACTGTAGGACGTGACCCTAGAAACTGGATTTTTTTGGATAGGATCTCTCTAAAATTTTATTTCCAAGAACATCCTTTACTTATCATCTCTTCTGATTTCACCAATTGTTCTTTCTCACCTCAAAATAGTTAGACAACACCCTTTCCCATTCGACCACATGAAGGGTCAACTGAGTTCTACTTCAAAGTAAAGAGGATTTCGACATGCATTTGAAGAATTGAAGCTGCACCAATTGAAGACTCTCAAGACTCGAAGAATTCGAAGACCCTGAAGCATTCGAATATTTATATGACCATTAGAAGTCCAAACCCCTGTTATATACCCACGTTAGATACGATGATTTGTGAGCCGTCATTGGTGTGTGTTTTCCGACAGCCACAAATAAAACCTATTATCAAAAATATTGTTTGTATTGTGTGTATCTCCCTCTCTCTCTTACCCATCTCATCCCCAAAACCTCAACCCTACCAGATGGAGTATGAAGCTGGACTTCTAATCTCTGGACCAATGACCCAGCTGGAGGCTGATATATGGATTCAGAACATGGGGAACCACTTCGGGAGCAATTTGATTTCAAGGAAATATGAAGTGGCACACGTTCTTCAGTACTTTACTGTAACGACCAAGATGCGGTCCATTCCGATCTGGGAGTCGAGGCCCCCGAATAGGAAAGAAGCGCATCTAAGCGTTTCGCAAGCAAGTAACATAGCACAAAATAATAATACAAGTAGACAATTCGGGATTCAACTGTCTTCTTATTAAAAACTCAGAGTACAACACAGAGACAAACAAGGTAGTTCCGGTACGGACTACAAAACATGGAAAATGCTATGCTACCCTGCTGCAGGCCCACGATCACGACCACGACTCAGTCCTCTGGATAGTTCACGTAGAGGCGGTCTGTCTCCTCGTCGTACTACCACGCCAGCTGGGTGCCGTCGGGATCATCTGTCTCTGAGGTACCTGTACCTGCTGGGAGTTTCGAAGGAATCCGTGAGCCACGGGGACTCAGCAATCTAAGACCTTGGTGCCAGAACTAGTCATGTTATTGGGTAGGGAAGGGAGAAGTGTATCAGGTTGCTGCAACCTATGTTTGAATAAGTGGCTAACTTACGCAAAAGAGAAGTGAAGGTGGTCTGCTAACGGTCGGGATTACTTGATCAGAAAGTGATCCTGAACACCTACCTACGGCATTCATAACCCCACCGTGTTCCCGATCGAAGAGAGATCTTCGAAGGGACAGTCACGGTTACGCACACAGTTGGCAGTTTTATTAGTTTATGTTTAAGTTCTCTAATACCGGATGTTAACAAAATATTCCAAGTTGCCACATAACCGCGGGCACGGCTTTCCGAAAGATTAAACCCTGCAGGGGTGCTCCAACTAGTCCATCACAAACAAACACAGGCCGCAAAGGCATCCTCTATCACGAATCTCGTGACCTCGTCGGATTCCTTAGAGGAAAACCTCAACTCTGGGGGAAACCAAAGCTTCACTGGGATTCCTATACGCAAGATATACCGCTAAGGTAAGACAAGACTAGCAGGACCTCCCAACGTGTCGACGACCCTGATAAGAGCCGCGTATCTCAGTCTCAGGACACGCGGGATGAGCGATGGTTACCACGCCAAAACACCGAGTTGCCCCGGGGAGCGTAATAAGCTGCTCTGGGTTGGACCAACACTCATGAGGAGCACTGGCCCGGGTTGTTGATTAGTCCTCGGGGTAGCTACTCCCTATGTAGATTATTATTAAGTTGTTTAGAAAATTAACACCAATGTCGGGTCCTACCGGACAAGCCTTAGCACTATGCGATTTATCGAGGGGGTCCCCATAACAACCCCGAACGTGTTAGGAGCGATCATTCTGGAATCAAACACCGATAGCCGGTAACTAAGGCGACAATAACGGAACAAAGCACCCGGCAAAAGGCTAGGCCTCCCGTCATTTACCAAGTATATAGGTGCATTAAATAAATAACATAATTTAAGATAATGATATCAAGCTCATGTTATCACATGAGGCAAAGCACCTGCAACTAGCAATGCTAACATTAGTAGCTAAGCAAGCCTACTTAGCCACACCAGTTTTGCTAGGAAGGAGAACGGTGTTTGGGCTCATGGCATAAGTAGAGGCAATTTAATTTCAGTGGTAGGCAGCGAGCAATATGACATGGAAGCGAAACTAACATAACAAGTCTAGAGATGGAATCAAGGTCATATCATCTTGCGTGTGATATCCTCAACTTGGAATGGTTCTGGATCGTCCTGCACGTACTCTCCTGACTCCACGTATTCGTTCTCCGCTCCCGGTGCTACCCAACATAATAATAACAGCCAATGAAGAGCAGCACCACAATATGCAACAATCACATGATGCATGAGATGAAAGTTGAGCATGCACCACTATTTCTATCACTAGCACAAGCAAAATAAACTACTGCAAGTTTCTGGACAGAACTGTGCACTAAGCTATTTTGACATGCATGGGAATGACATGAACAGATGCGGCTTGTGAAAATGGTGCAAAACCATATAAATAACATTGCAAACGGAGCTACGGATCAACGGGAATCAACGAAACAAGATATGAAGCTCTACGTGAAAGATTCAACACCACACTCACAATTGGCACAAATCTGGTATTCCCAGGTTTCCAAGGCATGTAACAACCCAACATGAATGAATTGGAGCAAGGTAGAACACCACAACGTCGATTAAGCACACACTTTGATCAAAATGACAAAACTACATAATCTGCCATAAACTGCATCTTAGCTATTTGGGAGCTGCATGCAACATAGCTACAGGTCTTCAAACATGACAAATAATATATGTGGCTGTTGCCAACCAAGAACACTACAAGCACCAGCAAGAATCACAGCAAAAGTAATTAAACTCTAGAAGATACAAGGCCACAAACTTTCCCAAAACCATCAGATCTCAGGGACCATGACAGGGTAGACGCGGCGAGCTTCTTCCTCTCTCTCTCTGCTTCTAACCTACAAACTTACCAGGGAAGAAGAAGAAGAGATGGAGATGGGGACGGGGAGAGGTGGCGGCGGCGGCTGGGGGGAAGAGGAACCCTAGGAGAGGGGAGGCACGGACGCCAACGCAATTTAAGGGGGGCCTCGACGTTGCTGCTGCTCACGGCGTCGGCCGAGTTCTCTGTGATCCTGACGGAAAGGCGAGCTGGACGCGACGACGTTAGGAAGTAGAAGAGAAAAAGCCACGGGCCTAGCGCGTGAGGGAAAGAGAGAAGTGGGCCGACCTGTGGTTAGAAGCCCACAGGGTGGCGCCAGATAGGGGAGAGGAACTCCCCTAGCTCTTTCCATTTACATGAAACAAATAAATGACAGGGAGAAAACAAAAGCACAAGGAAAAAATACAAGTGCTAAAAATAAAATAGCACTTGTTCTGGACATGTAAAAACGAGACTTATGTAATAAAAATGAGAACAAGAATTTAGGAGCAAGCATTTATTTAACAAAACACCCATGGTAGGGGCTGTTTGTAGTTGCTTACCCCTTTTAAACCCCTGATCAAAATCAGAAAATCACACATCTCATCCACCATAACCCTAAGCTAACACATGAGCATTTTCAAAAGAGGAAAGGAAGAAGAGAATCTTGACATAGGGGAAATAGAGAGAGGGGTGATGATGATTTTTGAAACCTAAGCATATATTATCACATGCATCACCTCACACAAGCTATATATCACATGCACACAACACAAGGCAACACATGGAATCATAAGAGCACATTGCAACAACAAGAACACATGGCATGAAACAACATGGTATGCATGCATGCAGGGGAGAGACATTAATAAGGTGACAACACATGAAATCATGGCTCAAAATGACATCATCATAACCATGACAAGGTGGACCCACTTGCAATAGGTTCCAAATAGGGAAGGTTTACACTTGGGGCATTACAAACTCTCCCACACTACAAAGAAGATCTCGCCCTCGAGATCTAAGACTGAAAGAAATCGGGAAATTCGGAACAGAGGTGATCCTCGCGTTCCCACGTAGCCTCTTTATCGGAATGGTGTGACCACTGCACTTTGAGAAACTTGACAGACTTGTTACGGGTCTTGCGCTCAGTCGCCTCGAGAACCGCAACTGGATGCTCACGATAAGAAAGGTCAGGCTGAAGGTCGATATCTTGAAGATGCAAAGTGCGCTCGGGGTTCTTGAAACACCTCCGGAGCTGAGAAACATGGAACACATCATGGACATTTGCAAAGGTTGACGGAAGCTCAAGCTGGTACGCGAGGTCTCCCCTCTTGCCAACCACTCTGAACGGACCAACGAAACGAGGCGCAAGCTTGCCTTTGATGCCAAAACGCTGCATACCCTTCATAGGTGACACCTTGAGATAGACAAAATCATCAAGCTCATACGACATGTCACGGTGCTTGCTATCGTAATAGCTCTTCTGATGGGACTGAGCTGCTCTGAGGTTGTCGCGAATGATCCGACACATCTCCTCAGCTTCTTCTATCATATCATTGCCAAGGATCTGATGCTCGCCTGTCTGGGACCAGTTGAGCGGAGTACAACACTTCCTGCCATAGAGAATTTCAAACGGAGCCTTGCCAGAACTAGCTTGATAACTATTGTTATATGAGAACTCCGCGAAAGGCAGACAATCTTCCCACTTCATGCCAAAATAGATAACACAGGCTCTCAGCATATCCTCAAGAACTTGATTCACTCTCTCCACTTGACCACTAGTCTGAGGATGGAACGCTGTGCTGAAGCGGATCTTCGTGCCCATAGCAGACTGAAAGGAGTCCCATAACTTGGAAGTGAAGATACTTCCGCGATCTGATGAGATCATCATAGGTACACCGTGCAGAGAGACAATCCTGGAGGTGTACAATTCTGCCAGCTGAGCTGCTGAAATGGACTCCTTGACTGGAAGGAAATGCGCCACTTTACTCAATTTGTCGATGACGACGAAGATAGCATCATTGCCCTTCTTGGACTTCGGAAACCCGGTGACGAAGTCCATCTCAATGTGATCGAACTTCCACTCGGGAATCGGCAAAGGCTGCAAGAGGCCTGCTGGTCTTTGATGTTCTGCTTTCACCCTTCGACATACATCACACTCGTTTACGAATTGTGCAATTTCACGTTTCATCCGAGTCCACCAGAAAGTCTTCTTCAAGTCATGGTACATTTTGGAACTTCCAGGATGAATAGAGAGCAGAGAGTTATGAGCTTCTTCCATGATCACCTTCCTGAGATCACCTTTCGGGACGACAAGGCGGTCCTCGAAAAACAAAGTGTCCCTGGCATCAACAGTGAAACACTTATACTTGGGAAGACTCTTTCCCACACCAATCTTGACCTTCTTCACCATAGTGTCAAGTAGCTGAGCTGCTCTGACCTGATCTTCCAAGGTAGGAGAGATCTGAAGGTTCGCAAGAAAACCCTGAGGAACCAGCTGAAGATTGAGCTTCCTGAAAGACTCAGAAAGACCCGGCTAGAGAGGTTGCAGAATCAGACTGTTGCAATATGCCTTCCTGCTCAAAGCATCTGCCACAACATTTGCCTTGCCTGGCGTGTACTCAACACTCGGATTAAAATCCTGGAGCATTTCCACCCAACGTGTTTGCCGAAGATTCAAGTTAGGCTGAGTGAAGATATACTTGGGGCTCTTGTGATCGGTGAAAACTTCAACCTTACGTTCCAACAAGAGATGTCTCCAAGTCATCAAGGCATGCACAACAGCTGCTAGCTCGAGATCGTGCACATGATAGTTCTTCTCCACAGGCTTCAGCTGCCTGGAGGTATAAGCAACCACCTTCCTATCTTGCATCAAGACTGCACCGAAACCCTGGAGAGAAGCATCGCAAAAGACCTGGTACGGCTTGGAATCATCCGGAGGGGCCAATACCGGAGTGGAGGTAAGCTTCTCTTTGAGTGTACCGAAAGCCAGTTGACACTCTGGAGACCAAACATACTTGACACCCTTCTGAAGAAGACTAGAGAGCGGCTTGGCGATTTTGGAGAAGTCTCAACGAATCTTCTGCAATATCCGGCAAGACCGAGAAAGCTTCGAAGCTGCTTCACATTCTGCGGAGGTTCCCATTCAACAATGGCTTGAACCTTGGACGGGTCAACCTTAATGCCCTCGACAGAGATAATATGCCCAAGATAAACCACTTCTTTCAGCTAGAACTCGCACTTGGAAAACTTGGCATATAACTTGTATTCTCTTAGTTTATCAAGCACCAACCTGAGATGTTTCTCATGTTCTTCCTCATCCTTAGAAAAGACCAGAATGTCGTCGAGATAGAGCAAGGCAAACTCATTCTTGAATGGTGAGAAAATATAGTTCATCAATCGGCAACAAGTCGGAGGAGCATTAGCCAGACCAAAAGACATGACCGTATACTCATACGAGCCAAAACTAGTCCTGAATGCCGTCTTTGGAATGTCTTCCTCGCGAATGCGAATCTGATGATAGCCCATTCTGAGATCAAGCTTGGAGAATACTTTAGCACCTTTCAACTGTTCGAACAACTCATTTATGTTCGGAAGTGGATATTTGTTCTTGATTGTCTTCTTGTTCAATGGGCGGTAATCGACACACAGCCGGTCTGAACCATCCTTCTTCTTGACAAACAGAACACCACATCCCCACGGAGACGAGCTTGGTCTAATCAAACCCAAACGCTCCTGCTCATCGAGTTGCTTCTTGAGTTCCTTCAACTCTTCTGGACCCAGCTTGTACGGCCGTTTGCACACTGGTTCTGTGCCTGGCTCAAGCTCAATGACGAACTCCACTTCGCGGTGCGGAGGCATGCCTGGCAGCTCTTCAGGAAACACATCTTGATATTCGCAGACTACTGGAACTTGCTCAATGGGATTGATCTCACCCTTTTCATTCAAGGAGAACAAGCGGACTGTGTCCTCGCGCCCCGCGAATATAATCACATCCTCCGAAGAGTGGGTAAGTTTCACTTCTTTAGCTTCATAATCAATTGATGACTTATTCATGGCCAACCAGTCCATACCAAGGATCAAATCAATGTCGGACTTGCCCAAGACAATAGGCGACGCCAAAAAAGAATAATTGCCTTGTCGGGACCCCGATCCTAAGCCATAGGAATCTAGCCTGTAACACATCGCATCCCTTTGTGGTCTCATGCACGGTTAACTCCACGGCTGCGGCCTTACCTTAGCCGGGACCGTTTGCGTCTTTTGACTCACGTATGCGATAGTGTCGCTAGCAATCCAATGTCAAAGAACCCGGATCGACATGTCTAGTCATAAACCAAAGTGGCAGTACCACACAAGGACAGGCATACATGACCCAACAAGGCAGGTGTCGGTCATCGACGAATGTAGACGAGTCATAGCAAGCTACAAGGACTCCATTACATCGCGTGACATTTCCCCAAAGGGGACAGACACAACAGCTAAGAAGGACACATGCCGGTCAACCAATGTGTCCGGAGCACTAGCGAACTACCAAGGCTCATTGGATCACAAAGGGGCATTTCCTTGTAAGGAGTGCTACTAAAGTTCACGACTAGGTATTCGAACCCCATACATATCAAGTACGACACACGTACGCATGGCATACCGATATGTATAGATACATCGATGGCATCACAACATAACCATAAAAATACAAGCTTTATTTAAGAGGCTCGGAAGAGCCACACACATAATATTACACATTAAGGGTCTCACGACCCATAATAGCAGTCATACAATACAAGCCAGCGGAAGAGTTATAAACTGTCTGGGTACAGACAGTGCAGCTAGAAGGCACATGGCCTGACTATACTACAGAGCCGACGTAGGGCCAGATCGTAGCTGGGACACCAGCTACTCGTCGTCGTCGATGTCTACGAAGAACCCTCCGTTAGGGTCCTTAGCAACCTCTGCAACATTTATTAAGCAAACATGAGTACGAAGGTACTTAGCAAGACTTCAGGAGAACTAACTACTCATGCAAGGTATCAAAAGGTATTGTGGGGTTTCAGGCGGAAAGCCAGCATTTGACTCGTGGCTAGACAACTTGCATTTTTAAATAATTTTGACAGCTTGATTTCTCGCACACGAGTCCACTAACACCACAACAATACACTATCGTGGAATCATTCCGTCTCCATACGGAAATGCCGTCCACGACACTCACGCTTATCTTGACAATTTTATGAGTAACCATTGAAGTTATCTATGAACAACATATGTCTCCAAGTAGTCCATATCCGCGGACGCGGCTATTCGAATAGATCATAACCCTGCAGGGGTGTACTTCGTCACACACGCTCTCGCCACTTATCGCCATGTGCACGTCATGCACCTCGGCAACCTTCAAGCGAAAGCCCAACGAGGGAGTCGGCCACGACCGTTAACCACACTAGTACCTAGTCCAGGTTTATCGCCTACCTGAGAGTAACCCGTACGGAAGTTCGGCCGGGGTTTCTGCCACGGCCTCAAACGATGTGCGCAGGGTTCCCAAGCCCACCATCCGGGTGCCACTTGGTACACCGTGCCACTGCCTACCGCATCACGGTCCACCTCTCAGGTCAGCACCATGCATGGTCTCCAGCATTACTATAAACACCAGAAACTACTTGCAACTCCTGGACCGAGCACTACGCGATTAATAGGCCGAGCGGGGTCATATTTCAGGGCCCAACATGTGGTAGTATCTAGTCTTGGATTACATACACGGAACTCAGTTCCTAAGGACGGTTCCAATGAAACAACCCGCCATGTACTCCTACACAGCCTTTCACCGGTACCTTTACCAAATCAAGTTCAACACACTACCTTTGCTCACCGAACACATTCCACATTTCTGTTCATCTCCAGATGACAGACCATACACAACTCTAAGCATAGCATGCATAGCAGGATAAGGCACATCATAGCTCAAGCAGCTACCAGGTATGCTAGGTTGCAAGGTTCGGCTATTTACTGTGACAAGGTTAAGTCATGCAAAGGAAGTGGGTCCAACTATCGTGGCAAAAGCAGTTGAAGCATTTGATCCTAATGCAATAAATAGGTGCAGGAGAAAGAACATAGGAGTTATCGGGATGATCAAAAGGATTGCTTGCCTTGTTGCTCAGAGGAGGAACGATATCCGTCAGACGGATATTCGGTGGAATCCGGGGGTGTGGAGCCTACCGAAATGAATGGCAACATTCAATAACAATCATATGCACTCAAAATGATGCATGAGCATGGCATGAGAATGCAAGGTGATAAGTTATTATTTTCAACATGTAATAGGTTTAGAGTTGATTTGAATCGCATTCGAATAGCAATTCAAACAGTATTCTCGGATATCGGTTTAATTGATTCGACCTGATGCTCGGTTCATCTTGATGTTAACATGCATGAATTGTCATGTTATGATACTGATTTGTACTTAGGGCAGTGTGTGATCATTGCATATATAATGAAATTTGAATATTTTTCGCAAATTCCATTTATAAGGTGATTAAAAGAATTGAATTATTCCTTATTTCACAATTTAGGGTTCTGTAACTTTTTCAAACATAGTTGAAAATAGCATAATCAGAATCCTTGAATTTTTCTGATACTTTTTCATAGATAAATTATTTTCATTGGAGATACAGATTAATTTCTATGATTTTTACAACTTTGAGCAATTTCCTGAATTAGTTTTAAACTGGAAATTCTATTTATTGCATCAGACTGACGTCAGCAGGTCAGCCGACCTGTGCAGGTCAAACCTGACAGGGGGGCCCCACTGGTCAGCCTCTCTGGGACTAATCCCGCACTGACCAGCCCCTAATTGGGGTTTGACCAGGCGTGGGGCCCTCTGGCAACGACTGAGGGGAGGGCGATTACGCCCTAATGGTCGGCCACGTCGACGGCCACCGGAGGGTGGTCGCCGGCGACCAGACCCGCGGCGGAGGGCTCGCCGGAGGCGACCTAGACGGCGCTGCACAGCACCAAAACGCACGCGGTTGGCAGCTACAGCATGCTCGCGAAGTGGCCGATCTGACAGGACCATCTGGGGAGGCTAGGGTCGCCGAAAGAGGCGTCGGCGACAAGCCGGAGCGGCGGCCGAAGGTCGAGCGTCATCGGGGGCTTTGAATCAGAGGGATCTACGCTCGGTTCTTAGCTGCTACGGCATCTACGCGTCGTCCTGGAGCTGCTGGTGCCCTCGGAAGGACGAGCTGATCATCGGAGGGCTACCGGCGACGAGCGGCAGCGGCGGTCCTCGTCGGGCTCCGGTGAAACTAGCGCTAGAGGAGGGGATCGACGGGGGAAACTTAGGGGAAACGACCGCATGCTCACGGGGAGTGCAGAGCAGAGCTTAGACGGCTCGGGGAAGTCCTGGGGGCGACGAATCGACGGGAGAGGTCCGGCGGCCGGAGGTGGAAGACGACGGCGTTGCGGGCGTTGCAGGGCTCGAGGGAGCTTCGGCTTCTGCAGAGACGACCAGGGCGACGAGGCGGAGCTAATGGCGTGCTGTGGGAGGGGATCATATGGCCAGGGGCACGGGCAGCTCGAGCTCGAGCTCGGCTCTAATGGCGGCAGCAAGGAGGAGGAGGAGATCCGGGAGGAGGAGGAGAACCGAGGCGGGGAATGGATAGGGGAGGCTCTGGGGAGCTTATCCCCGTTGTCGCCAGCGCGAGGCGGCGGCCAGGCAGGCACGCAGGTGCGTGGCCGCGCCGGAGGAGGCGGCGGCCATCTCCTGCTGCCTACTCGCGCGAGGGAGGGGACGAGCGGGGAGATGGGCCGGGCCAGGCTTGGGCGACAGGTAAGCTTTTTCCCATTTTCTCTGTTTTTGTTTTTCTGTTTTGCTAAATATTGTATTTCTAATTAATTCAGCTCCAAAACAAAAATTAAAAACTATTTTGGACCTCCTGAAATATTTGTTATAATATCCCCACTCATTTCCAAGGTTTTCAACATTTTTGGAAAATTATAGTTTCTGATTTCAATTTTTAAAATTTGAAACCAGTGGCTTTTGCATTTATTTAAAATTCTTAAAGTGTCAAGAAAATAGTTTTCTCCAATGCTCATTTACTTTCATGATTTATTAGAAAGTTTGAACATTTCTTGAGGCCATTTTGGGTTCATTGATTTTGAACTAGTTTGAGATTTCCTTTAATTGAAATGGTGGCTAGGGTTTTGAGTTTTTCCTTTGCCACTTTGTTGTTTTTGTTGAAACTTCTTAGATGCAAATGCAAAGAAGACATGAGCACAATGCTATCTTGCTTAAGGGTTAGGGATGTGACAACTCACCCCCACTCAAAAGAATCTCGTCCCGAGATTTAGAAGTCGTCGGGAATAACGCAGGATACTCAAGTCGGAGACGATCCTCTCTTTCCCAAGTTGCCTCCTTTTCAGAATGATTTGACCATTGAACTTTAAGAAACTTGAGGTTTCTACGTCGAGTGGTACGCTGAGGTTGATCAAGAATAGGCACGGGGTATTCTCGGTAAGAAAGGTTATCTTGTAGATCAAGCGTTTCGTGGTCCACTTCACGGATAGGGTCCGAGAAGCAACGCCTGAGTTGCGAGACGTGGAAAACATCATGAACCTTGGAAAGATGCAGAGGAAGTTCCAACTGGTAGGCAACTTCTCCTCGTTTGGCAAGAATGCGAAAAGGACCAATGTAACGAGGAGCCAATTTGCCCTTGATACCGAATCGATGGGTACCCTTCAAAGGTGTAACCCGAAGGTAAGCCTTCTCGTCAACTTCAAAGGTCATAGCCTTATGATGACGATCATATTGGCTCTTTTGACGAGACTGAGCTGTTTTCAACTTTTCACGAATAATGCGAACCTGCTCTTCTGCATCCTGGATCATATCCGGGCCAAAGAGTTGCCTCTCTCTGGTTTCTGACCAATTAAGAGGGGTTCGACATCTTCGTCCATAGAGAACTTCAAAAGGGGCTTTGCCCAAGCTTGATTGATAACTATTGTTATAAGCGAATTCAGCGAATGGAAGGCACTTCTCCCAATTCATACCGAACGAAATAACACAAGCTCGGAGCATATCTTCTAGGATTTGATTCACTCTTTCTACTTGACCACTTGATTGAGGATGGAAAGCAGTGCTAAAAGATAAGTGAGTCCCCATGGCATTCTGAAAACTTTCCCAGAAGCGAGAAGTAAAGATACTTCCACGGTCCGAGTTAATTTCCAGGAGAACACCATGAAGAGACACTATTCGAGAGATATATAACTCTTCTAGCTAGCTAGCTGTTATACTCTCACGAACAGGAAGAAAATGAGCCACTTTGGAAAAACGGTCAATGACCACAAAGATAGCATTATTTCCTTTCTTGGTCTTGGGAAATCCGGTAATGAAATCCATGCTAACTTTATCCCATTTCCATTCAGGAATAGCTAAAGGTTGAAGGGTGCGAGCAGACCTTTGATGTTCTGCCTTAACTCGACGACAAACGTCGCAGTTAGCCACGAACTCAGCAATTTCTCTCTTCATCCTAGTCCACCAGAACCTCTGGCGTAGGTCCTGATACATCTTAGTACTACCGAGATGAATGGTGAGAGGAGAATCATGAGCCTCCTTAAGGATTAACTGCCTTAGATGTGGGTTCTTAGGAACCACTAAACGATTCTGGAAGAACACAACACCTTGATCATTCATGGAAAATTCTTTAGCGTTTCCGCTAAAAATATTCTCCTTGATCCGTGATATACCCTTGTCACGCTTTTGGCCAGTTATAATTTGATCCTTAAGAGTAGGCTTCGCCACCAGGGTGGAAAGGAATCCTTGAGGAACAATATGAAGATTCAACTTCCGAAAGTCCTCATGGAGATGTGGTTGACCTTGTTGTAGCATCAAATTGTTACAATAAGATTTATGACTTAGTGCATCGGCCATAACATTGGCCTTCCCAGGGGTGTAAGTTATCCCTAAGTCGTAATCCGAGATCAACTCAACCCACCATCTTTGCCTGAGATTCAAATCCGGCTGGGTGAAGATATATTTCAGACTTTGGTGATCAGTGAATATTTCGCAACGATTACCCAAAAGGTAATGTCACCAGGTTTTTAGTGCATGGACCACAGCTGCAAGCTCAAGGTCATGTGTGGGATAATTATCCTCATGTGGACGCAACTGTCGAGATGCGTATGCGATCACATGACGATCTTGCATGAGAATGCAACCTAATCCTTGTCGCAAGGCGTCACAATAGATAACAAAGTCCTTAGAAAAATCTGGTGGTAGCAACACAGGTGCGGAAGTCAGGCGTCTTTTCAGTTCCTGAAAACTATGCTCACACTGTGGTGTCCACTCGAACCTTTTATCCTTCTTGAGAAGTTCAGTTAGAGGCTTTGCAACCTTGGAGAAATTCTCGACGAAGCGGCGGCAATAGCTCGCTAGACCAAGAAAACTCCTAACTTGCTTAACCGATTCAGGTTGAGTCCAATCAAGGACAGCTTGAACTCTCTCGGGATTGACAGCAATACCCTTACCAGAGATTACGTGGCCTAGATAGGTCACTTCTGGTAACGAGAATTCACATTTTGAAAATTTGGCATAAAGGCGATGCTCTCGAAGTTTCATCAATACCAGCCTTAGATGCTCGGCATGTTCTTGTTCATTCTTCGAGTAGATGAGAATATCATCGAGGTATACGACGAAGAATTTGTCCAAATACTCCGTAAAGATTGAATTCATCAGCCGAGAGAAGGTGGCTGGGGCATTGGTGAAACCGAAGGACATAACGGTGTAGTCATATTGGCCATAACGAGTAACAAAAGCCGTTTTTGGAATGTCCCCGTTCTTAATCTTGATTTGATGGTATCCCAACCTCAAATCCATTTTGGAGAAGACTGAGGATCCAGCGAGCTGATCGTACAGGTCGTTGATCCTGGGAAGCGGATACTTGTTCTTAATGGTGACCAGATTAACTGGTCGGTAATCTACAACCATCCGATCCGTTCTGTCTTTCTTCTTGACGAAGAGGATGGGACAAGCCCAAGGAGAAGAGCTAGGACGAATGAAACCCTTGCTCAAGGCCTCATCTAATTGCTTCTTAAGTTCAGCTAGCTCTAGGGGTGCCATCTTATAAGGTCTTCTGGCTATTGGGACAGTTCCCGGAACAAGATCTATCACAAACTCTACATCTCTGTCAGGTGGAATTCCTGGCAGTTCCTCTGGAAAAACATCCGGGAAGTCACAGACTACCGGAATGTCTTCAAGTTCCGGAAGAGGGTTGGCATTTAGGGAATAGAGTTGGCATTTGGCAACTCGAGTAGAGACATTTACTATCTCACCCGAGGGATGGGTAAGCTGGATATTTCTAGAGTGAGTATCAATCTTGGCATAGTGAGCTGACATCCAGTCCATGCCCAAGATGATATTAATATCCGAAGATTTCAATGCTATCAATGAGGCTAGAAAAACTAGCCTGTATACTAGAATTTCATTTTCATAGGTTATTCTAGAGGTTTGCCATTTACTACCAGGGGTTTGGACAACCAATGGGATTGGCATATCACAAAATGACGTGTTATGCAACTGTGCATAACTTTCTGAAATGAAGGAATGAGAAGACCCAGTGTCAAAGAGAACGGACGCTGGGTGATGATTAACAAGAAGCGTACCCAGCATGACGTCGGGATCCTCTACAGCTTCTTCTGCTGACACATAGTTCACACGGCCACGTGCAGGAGTTGGCTTCACGTAGAACGCTTTGCCCGACTTGGCTTGCCCGACGGACTTTCCGGGTTGCTTCGCCCCGACATTCTGACGACACTCACGGGAGTAATGCCCTGGTTCTCCACACTTGTAGCATATCACCTGGTTGGCACGTGGTGCAGCATTGCTAGCTGGACCACCATAAGCTTTTGCTGGAGGGTTGGCCTGATTCGTCTGAGGCGCCACGTAGGATGGCCTCGGAGTGTATCTTGGCGGCAGATAACTGTTTGGAACCCACATTCTGCGTTTTGGAAAGGCGGAACCAGAAGATGAGCCAAAGTCACGGGAGTGCTTCCTTGTGGCTTCGAAGTCAGTATGACCCGTCTCGGCACTGATCGCCTTGTTGACTAGGGCTTGAAAGCTTGCACACTCATGGAGGCGCAGATCACGACGGAGTTCAGGGCTCAGACCCTTACGGAATCTTGCTTGCTTCTTGGCGTCAGTAGACACCTCCTCTGTTGCATAGCGGGCGAGGTTACCGAACTCGCGGCTATAGGCATCCACAGACAACTTGCCCTGAGTGAAGGCACAGAACTCCTCTCTCTTTCTGTCCATCAGGACCTCTGGAATATGGTGCCGACGAAAAGCTGCACTGAAGTCTGCCCATGTGGCCACTGGTTCAGCGGGACGCATGGCTTCAAAATTCTCCCACCACAGATTGGCGGGTCCCTCTAGGAAATACGTCGCGAAGGTCACCTTGTCGGCCTCAGACACATTCGCAGAGCGAATCTTGCGTGAAATGCTGCACAGCCAGTCATCAGCGTCGAGGGGATCGACGGAATGATGAAACTTTGGAGGATTCAGCTTCACGAAGTCATTGAGGGACACTGCAGCATTCCTAGGCTGTCGAGCCGTATTCTGCTCAATACACTCTAGCAGTCGATTGGTCTCCCTTTTGTTTCTTTCTGCCTCAAGCATCACTTCCACCAGAGAAGGCGGGTGAGGCAGGTCTTTCTGCGATGCTTGACTACCCTCGCCTTGCTCATGAGCAGGGGCACGGTTCAACCTGGTGAACACCATCCTGACAAACAAACTCATAGCTTAGACCAACATCATATCAATACTAGCTATGGATTAAGAATGTACCGAACACACGGAATGCGGAAATGAATATCCGAACAACATGGTAACAAGCAACTGCTATATATACACCATGGTTCATACACACCCTTACATAGTTCAGTACACCCTTAACCGAAGAGCAAACTACTGAAATTGTGAAACTACTCATCAGAGGCTTACAAGCTGCCTATACATTATTTATCTAGGCCTCCGGAATTCATTTCACATTACTACCATACTTCACAAGTCATGCAGGACTGTGAATGTACGTGTACTACCATACTATCCTTCCGCTCACAGCTCAGGCATCCGCATAGAACATCTCATAGAGATTACCTCCATGGCCTGGAAGCTCAACCTGCGGATCAGGAAACACTCTGGCCTGAGATCCCTGGGATCCATAAGGACACGGATGTGGCCTTGGTCCCCTGACTGGTGGTAGGAGGGGTCCCCGAAGAGGTGTGACTCCTCCTATAGCTGGCCAGTCAACATGAGCCGGAAGATGGGTCCTAACAGGGTTCAGCATCTCCATCTCTCCATACCCTGTCTGGACTACCGGTGCCAGCTGCGTCAGAGTTGTCCACAGACGGGCACAGGTAGCATAAAGCTCCATGCGGAGAGCACGAGCATCCTTGTCTCTGTTCTCTAGCATCTCAACAGTGGTCTGCAGAAGTGGATCCTCCATAGAAGAATCAAAATAGACTCCACTGAGGTATCCCTCTTCACCAGACTGAGAGGCCGGAACATAGCAGAACTCTGAATTCTGCAGCAGTGCATGTCTCGCTCTCATAATAGTCAGCATTGAATAGGCAGCATCTTGTACTGCCATGTCAACGGTGACCCCCAACCCATAGGACCAATGGATTGGCTTCTCAGCTCCAGGGTAGTCTGGGAATACCCTAACAGTGCAGATGTACTGGCTCTGGTTGAAGTCCCCGTACTGTTCCTCCACTGTGTACTCGGGGTACCAGCGGTAACCGCACACCGACATCACCCTGACCAGCATGGCCGTATGACCCGGTACGTCAATGCACCTGGTCAGACGTACCACCTGACGAGAAGGACGGCCAGGCATCTGTAAATAGAGAATAATGCAAAAGCATTAGAGCTCTGAATGCAAAATTGGGCAGCATAACGGCTGTAAATGCTCAAAACAAATTTTGAGACAACCCAAAAATGAAATAGCGTCACCACTCAACTATCAAGTTCAACTCTCTGATCATCAAACTTACTTCCTGCTTCCTAGGGATAAAAGAAACCCAATATTTCTCGACCCGTAGTCCTATAAGCTACCGATCGGAAACACGAGCCTAGGAGAAGATGAGTAACCTAGTCCTTAATTCCCGCAGAAAAGACGAGGATGACCAGAATAGAATAACTTGAGAAGAGAACAAGAGTGTTACGTTCCCTTCCACAAACAATTCCCTTATATATAACTAAAGCAATTCTAGACTCAACTTCGACCAGTTTGGCTTAGTAATCCTACAGTCAGTCAGGCTCTGATACCAACGCTGTCGGGACCCCGATCCTAAGCCATAGGAATCTAGCCTGTAACACATCACATCCCTTTGTGGTCTCACGCACGGTTAACTCCACGGCTGCAGCCTTACCTTAGCCGGGACCGTTTGCGTCTTTTGACTCACGTATGCGATAGTGTCGCTAGCAATCCAATGTCAAAGAACCCGGATCGACATGTCTAGTCATAAACCAAAGTGGCAGTACCGCACAAGGACAGGCATACATGACCCAACAAGGCAGGTGTCGGTCATCGACGAATGTAGACGAGTCGTAGCAAGCTACAAGGACTCCATTACATCGCGTGACATTTCCCCAAAGGGGACAGACACAACAACTAAGAAGGACACATGCTGGTCAACCAATGTGTCCGGAGCAGTAGCAAACTACCAAGGCTCATTGGATCACAAAGGGGCATTTCCTTGTAAGGAGTGCTACTAAAGTTCACGACTAGGTATTCAAACCCCATACATATCAAGTACGACACACGTACGCATGGCATACCGATCTGATAGATACATCGATGGCATCACAACATAACCATAAAAATACAAGCTTTATTTAAGAGGCTCGGAAGAGCCACACACATAATATTACACATTAAGGGTCTCACGACCCATAATAGCAGTCATACAATACAAGCCAGCGGAAGAGTTATAAACTGTCTGGGTACAGACAGTGCAGCTAGAAGGCACATGGCCTGACTATACTACAGAGCCGACGTAGGGCCAGATCGTAGCTGGGACACCAGCTACTCGTCGTCGTCGATGTCTACGAAGAACCCTCCGTTAGGGTCATTAGCAACCTCTGCAACATTTATTAAGCAAACATGAGTACGAAGGTACTCAGCAAGACTTCAGGAGAACTAACTACTCATGCAAGGTATCAAAAGGTATTGTGGGGTTTCAGGTGGAAAGCCAGCATTTGACTCGTGGCTAGACAACTTGCATTTTTAAATAATTTTGACAGCTTGATTTCTCGCACACGAGTCCACTAACACCACAACAATACACTATCGTGGAATCATTCCGTCTCCATACGGAAATGCTGTCCACGACACTCACGCTTATCTTGACAATTTTATGAGTAACCATTGAAGTTATCTATTAACAACATATGTCTCCAAGTAGTCCATATCCGCGGACGCGGCTATTCGAATAGATCATAACCCTGCAGGGGTGTACTTCGTCACACACGCTCTCGCCACTTATCGCCATGTGCACGTCATGCACCTCGGCAACCTTCAAGTGGAAGCCCAGCGAGGGAGTCGGCCACGACCGTTAACCACACTAGTACCTAGTCCAGGTTTATCGCCTATCTGAGAGTAACCCGTACGGAAGTCCGGCCGGGGTTTCCGCCACGGCCTCAAACGATGTGCGCAAGGTTCCCAAGCCCACCATCCGGGTGCCACTTGGTACACCGTGCCACTGCCTACCGCATCACGGTCCACCTCTCAGGTCAGCACCATGCACGGCCTCCAGCATTACTATAAACACCAGAAACTACTTGCAACTCCTGGACCGAGTACTACGGGATTAATAGGCCGAGCGGGGTCATATTTCAGGGCCCAGCATGTGGTAGTATCTAGTCTTGGATTACATACACGGAACTCAGTTCCTAAGGACAGTTCCAATGAAACAACCCGCCATGTACTCCTACACAGCCTTTCACCGGTACCTTTACCAAATCAAGTTCAACACACTACCTTTGCTCACCGAACACATTCCACATTTCTGTTCATCTCCAGATGACAGACCATACACAAATCTAAGCATAGCATGCATAGCAGGATAAGGCACATCATAGCTCAAGCAGCTACCAGGTATGCTAGGTTGCAAGGTTCAGCTATTTACTGTGACAAGGTTAAGTCATGCAAAGGAAGTGGGTCCAACTATCGTGGCAAAAGCAGTTGAAGCATTTGATCCTAATGCAATAAATAGGTGCAGGATCAAGAACATAGGAGTTATCGGGATGATCAAAAGGATTGCTTGCCTTGTTGCTCAGAGGAGGAACGATATTTGTCAGACGGATATTCGGTGGAATCCGGGGGTGCGGAGCCTACCGAAATGAATGGCAACATTCAATAACAATCGTATGCACTCAAAATGATGCATGAGCATGGCATGAGAATGCAAGGTGATAAGTTATTATTTTCAACATGTAATAGGTTTAGAGTTGATTTGAATCACATTCGAATAGCAATTCAAACGGTATTCTCGGATATCGGTTTAATTGATTCGACCTGATGCTCGGTTCATCTTGATGTTAACATGCATGAATTGTCATGTTATGATACTGATTTGTACTTAGGGCAGTGTGTGATCATTGCATATATAATGAAATTTGAATATTTTTGCAAATTCCATTTATAAGGTGATTAAAAGAATTGAATTATTCCTTATTTCACAATTTAGGGTTATGTAACTTTTTCAAACATAGTTGAAAATAGCATAATCAGAATCCTTGAATTTTTCTGATACTTTTTCATATATAAATTATTTTCATTGGAGTTACAGATTAATTTCTACGATTTTTACAACTTTTAGCAATTTCTTGAATTAGTTTTAAACTGGAAATTCTATTTATTGCATCAGGCTGACGTCAGCAGGTCAGCCGACCTGTGCAGGTCAAACCTGACAGGGGGGCCCCACTGGTCAGCCTCTCTGGGACTAATCCCGCGCTGACCAGCCCCTAATTGGGGTTTGACCAGGCGTGGGGCCCTCTGGCAGCGACTGAGGGGAGGGCGATTACGCCCTAATGGTCGGCCACGTCGACGGCCACCGGAGGGTGGTCGCTGGTGACCAGACCCGCGGCGGAGGGCTCGCCGGAGGCGACCTAGACGGCGCTGCGCAGCACCAAAACGCACGCGGTTGGCAGCTACAGCATGCTCGCGAAGTGGCCGATCTGGCAGGACCATCTGGGGAGGCTAGGGTCGCAGGAAGAGGCGTCGGCGACGAGCCGGAGCGGCGGCCGAAGCTCGGGCGTCATCGGGGGCTTTGAATCAGAGGGATCTACGCTCGGTTCTTAGCTGCTACGGCATCTACGCGTCGCCCTGGAGCTGCTGGTGCCCTCGGAAGGACGAGCTGATCATCGGAGGGCTACCGGCGACGAGCGGCAGCGGCGGTCCTCGTCGGGCTCCGGTGAAACTAGCGCTAGAGGAGGGGATCGACGGGGGAAACTTAGGGGAAACGACCGCATGCTCACGGGGAGTGCAGAGCAGAGCTTAGACGGCTCGGGGAAGGCCTGGGGGCGACGAATCGACGGGAGAGGTCCGGCGACCGGAGGTGGAAGACGACGGCGTTGCGGGCTTGCAGGGCTCGAGGAAGCTTCGGCTTCTGCAGAGACGACCAGGGCGACGAGGCGGAGCTAATGGCATGCTCTGGGAGGGGATCCTATGGCCAGGGGCACGGGCAGCTCGAGCTCGAGCTCGGCTCTAATGGCAGCAGCAAGGAGGAGGAGGAGATCCGGGAGGAGGAGGAGAACCGAGGCGGGGAATGGATAGGGGAGGCTCTGGGGAGCTTATCCCCGTCATCGCCAGCGCGAGGCGGCGGCCAGGAAGGCACGCAGGTGCGTGGCCGCGCCGGAGGAGGCGGCGGCCACCTCCTGCTGCCGACTCGCGCGAGGGAGGGGACGAGCGGGGAGATGGGCCGGGCCAGGCTTGGGCGACAGGTAAGCTTTTTCCCATTTTCTCTGTTTTTGTTTTTCTGTTTTGCTAAATATTGTATTGCTAATTAATTCAGCTCCAAAAAAAATTAAAAACTATTTTGGACCTCCTGAAATATATGTTATAATATCCCCACTCATTTCCAAGGTTTTCAACATTTTTGGAAAATTATAGTTTCTGATTTCAACTTTTAAAATTTGAAACCAGTGGCTTTTGCATTTATTTAAAATGCTTAAAGTGTCAAGAAAATAGTTTTCTCCAATGCTCATTTACTTTCATGATTTATGAGAAAGTTTGAACATTTCTTGAGGCCATTTTGGGTTCATTGATTTTGAACTAGTTTGAGATTTCCTTTAATTGAAATGGTGGCTAGGGTTTTGAGTTTTTCCTTTGCCACTTTGTTGTTTTTGTTGAATCTTCTTAGATGCAAATGCAAAGAAGACATGAGCACAATGCTATCTTGCTTAAGGGTTAGGGATGTGACATGCCTATGTTGACAGAAGCATCCGGAACCCTCATGTACGAACTCATGCGCATGCCCGGAGAAACCACACGGAAGGGACTATCCAAATGAATTGCAGGAATATCATGCTTAGCTAAGAAAGGCTTGGAGATGAAGCAATGCGAAGCACCAGAATCAAACAAGACTTTAGTAGGAAGATCATTGACTAGGAGATTACCCATGATCACATCCGATGAATTTTCTGCCTCAGCTGCATTCACCATGTTGACTCGAGCTGATCTGGGGTTGAACTTCACAAGAGCGTTGCTTGGAGGTTTGCCTGGAGGAGGAGGTGGCAGACGGAGCTGAGAAGTGCATTTGTTGGCATACTGACCCTTCTACCCACATTTGTGACAAGTGACATCTTCTGGCTGCCGGAACTGAATCTGAGGAGGCCCTTGCTTCTGATGTTGGTATCTCTGCTGGAAGCCAGGGTTGGGTGGGTGGGAAGAACCACGTCCACCTGAGTGCTTCGGCTGCTGCGAGTGCCGAGGAGGAGGAGGAGAAACCCAAAACCTCTGTTGCTTCTGAACCACCTGAGTCGAGGAAGAGATGGAATCTCTAAAGCGCTTCTTGGAGTTCTCCACCCTGAGCAAGGCTGCCTCTGCTCTGAGAGCTAAGTTGTAGAATTTGTCAAACTCCTCAAGATCGTGCAAGGCAAGTGCTAACTGCAAATCCTCCTTCAAGCCACTCCTGAACTGGTAGATCTTATTATTCTTCTGATCCGGAACATCCTGCAGCGCGTAACGGGCCAGCTCGTGGAACTCGACATTGTACTTGTACACAGAATTGCTGCCCTGCTTCAAGCGCCTGAACTTCTCACGCATCTCCTCAACAAAACTGGAAGGAATGTAGTGGGACCTGAAGCCACGAGAAAACTCGTCCCAAGTCATCACCCTGCCACCTGTGGAGTCCTTAAGCTGCTGCCACCAAATAGAAGCCTGCCCCTTCAACTGAAACGTTGCAAACTTGACATAGTCCTCCGGACGCACATTGCTACACTCGAAATGCTTGTAAATATCACGGATCCAATCTTCCGCATCAAACGGCTGGTCGCAAGAAGTGAACGTCTTAGGCTGGTTTGACAGGAACTGACTCAGACTGGCGAAGTGATTGCCACCCTGCTGGAAATTGCCCTGCTGATGATTGGCTCTCTCCTGGATCAACTGCAACAACATCTGAGTGTTTGCATTAGTAGCTGCCATCATCGCCTGCCAGGCCTCTGCAGGAGGAGGCGGTGGCGGAGGAGGAGGAGGAGGTGGAGGCGGCATATCCTCACGCGCTGGGGTCTGACGAGTTGGTGGAGCCATCCTGAATAGGGACAGCATATTAGTCCACAGAATAATTGAAGATATTGCTGAATAAAAAGATAGAATATCTGAATAGAATTTAGCATTGCACTCGAACAACATAGCAAGAGTGCATCCTCAAAGTAACAGACGACAAAATTCCGATAAGGGCCACTTCAAACAAGTGTGAGCTAGAACTGCTCGGAACAAACATAAGACCGAGATTTCCCAAACCTCAATCAAGCGTCTGTAGGAATATAGTCCTATAAGATACTACTAGATATCCCACCTATGAATTCCCGAAATAACTGGTCATGCAATCAGGCACACGGATACAAGGAGTATTTCACACAACTCCTAAACTAACCCGTCACCTGTATCACATCCTTCAACACACGACCAGCATCTCGGACCTTCATCTACAACAGATCCTCGTGATCACAACAATACAAAGTGTGGTAATACCCCCGAACAATCTACACCAGTACTGGGGACATCGGGGTTATCTCACCACTACCCGTATTGAAGCAATAACGAACACCCTCCGTTCTTAGATACCCAGAAATCTGAAAGATGGCGATGTGCGCGATAAACCCTCGAGCTCAACTCCCCTGATACTTAGAGCAGATAGGAGGCACCAGGACATGGTTCCGTCACATCGAAATCATATAGATTTCACAAATACCGGCGTGAACCTAAAAAAATTTTGAGCGAGAAAAGGAGTAGAGTTAAGATATCCTAAGACGGGAACCTCACCAGAGCATAGAAGAGGAGAAAAAAGAAACGTACTCTCCGATATAACTAAGACTCAAAACATTTTCTAGACACGACTCGGCCAGATACGATCACACAAAGGCTCCTATGGTCGTAAGGCTCTGATTACCAACTTGTAACGACCAAGATGCGGTCCTTTCCGATCTGGGGGTCGAGGCCCCCGAATAGGAAAGAAGCGCATCTAAGAGTTTCGCAAGCAAGTACCATAGCACAAAATAATAATACAAGTAGACAATTCAGGATTCAACTGTCTTCTTATTAAAAACTCAGAGTACAACACAGATACAAACAAGGTAGTTTCGGTACGGACGACAAAACATGGAAAATGCTATGCTACCCTGCTGCAGGCCCACGATCACGACCACGGCTCAGTCCTCTGGATAGTTCACGTAGAGGCGGTCTGTCTCCTCGTCGTACTGCCACGTCAGCTGGGTGCCGTCGGGATCATCTGTCTCTGGGGTACCTGTACCTGTCGGGAGTTTCGGAGGAATCCGTGAGCCACGGGGACTCAGCAATCTAAGACCTTGGTGCTAGAACTAGTCATGTTATTGGGTAGGGAAGGGAGAAGTGTATCAGGCTGCTGCAACCTATGTTTGAATAAGTGGCTAACTTACGCAAAAGAGAAGTGAAGGTGGTCTGCTAACGGTCGAGATCACTTGATCAAAAAGTGATCCTGAACACCTACCTACGGCATTCATAACCCCACCGTGTTCCCGATCGGAGAGAGATCTTCGAAGGGATAGTCACGGTTACGCACACAGTTGGCAGTTTTATTAGTTTATGTTTAAGTTCTCTAATACCGGATGTTAACAAAATATTCCAAGGTGCCACATAACCGCGGGCACGGCTTTCCGAAATATTAAACCCTGCAGGGGTGCTCCAACTAGTCCATCACAAACGAACACAGGCCGCAAAGGCATCCTCTATCATGAATCTCGTGACCTCGTCGGATTCCTTAGAGGAAAACCTCAACTCTGGGGGAAACCAAAGCTCCACTGGGATTCTTATACGCAAGACTTACCGCTAAGGTAAGACAAGACTAGCAGGACCTCCCGACGTGTCGACGACCCTGATAAGAGCCGCGTATGTCAGTCCCAGGACACGCCAGATGAGCGATGGTTACCACGCCAAAACACCGAGTTGCCCCGGGGAGCGTAATAAGCTGCTCTGGGTTGGACCAACACTCATGAGGAGCACTGGCCCGGGTTGTTGATTAAAGTCCTCGGGGTAGCTACTCCCTATGCAGATTATTATTAAGTTGTTTAGCAAATTAACACCAATGTCGGGTCCTGCCGGACAAGCCTTAGCATTATGCGATTTATCGAGGGGTCCCCATAACAACCCCGAACATGTTAGGAGCGATCATTATGGAATCAAACACCGGTAGCCGGTAACTAAGGCGGCAATAACGGAACAAAGCACCTGGCAAAAGGCTAGGCCTCCCGTCATTTACCAAGTATATATGTGCATTAAATAAATAACAGAATTTAAGATAATGATATCAAGCTCATGTTATCACATGAGGCAAAGCACCTGCAACTAGCAATGCTAACATTAGTAGCTGAGCAAGCCTACTTAGCCACACAAGTTTTGCTAGGAAGGAGAACGGTGTTTGGGCTCATGGCATAAGTAGAGGCAATTTAATTTCAGTGGTAGGCAGCGAGCAATATGACATGGAAACGAAAGTAACATAACAAGTCTAGAAATGGAATCAAGGTCATGTCATCTTGCCTGTGATATCCTTAGCTTGGAATGGTTCTTGATCGTCCTGCACGTACTCTCCTGACTCCACGTATTCGTTCTCCGCTCCCGGTGCTACCCAACATAATAATAACAGCCAATGAACAGCAGCACCACAAGATGCAACAATCACATGATGCATGAGATGAAAGTTGAGCATGCACCACTATTTCTATCACTAGCACAAGCAAAATAAACTACTGCAAGTTTCTGGACAGAACTGTGCACAAAGCTATTTTGACATGCATGGGAATGACATGAATAGATGTGGCTCGTGAAAATGGTGCAAAACCATATAAAGAACATTGCAAACGGAGCTACGGATCAACGGGAATCAACGAAACAAGATATGAAGCTCTACGTGGAAGATTCAACACCACACTCACAATTGGCACAAATCTGGTATTCCCAGGTTGCCAAGGCATGTGACAACCCAACATGAATGAATTGGAGCAAGGTAGAACACCACAACGTCAATTAAGCACACACTTTGATCAAAATGACAAATCTACATAATCTGCCATAAACTGCATCTTAGCTATTTGGGAGCTGCATGCAACATAGCTACAGGTCTTCAAACATGACAAATAATATATGTGGCTGTTGCCAACCAAGAACACTACAAGCACCAGCAAGAACCACAGCAAAATTAATTAAACTCTACAAGATACAAGGCCACAAACTTTCCCAAAACCATCAGATCTCAGGGACTTTGTGAAAATTCCTGCACCTGAGTTTCTGTCTCTGTTCTGAAGCTTTTTGACAGCAATCAAAACACAACCTACTGGACTCCAAATGACTTGCAATTTTACAGGGAGCTTCACAAACTTATCAGGTTCAAAATCCTAGCACTGAACTAAGGCTAGATCTCAACAGAATGACCAGCACATCCTCATCTATAAGTGAAGAAAATGTTACCAGCATGCCAGACTTAGTGAAATTTCAGAGTTCACTAATCTGGAATTTTTCAGCCACATGCCCACTTTGTCTAGGCATAGCTTGCACACACATTACACCAAGTGATAATTGACAACAGTATAGTGTAGATCAAAACCCCTACTACTATCACAAAAAAACTCATGCCCTTGGGCTCCACCTATTCCATGGGATCAAAGATCAAACTTGCTACAAATCTGAATATGCAACTCCTTAAAGTACCCTACTAGGACAAAAACTACAAAGGTTGGGTTCATGTGCACAATCACAAAGTGACATGGGTGTTTGAACCCCATGTTTGTGTCATGCACATCAACAACATCAACACATCTACCAAACTATCCCCACACACAAACACCATGCCCTCTCACATATAGACATGTGAAGGTGCATAATTTTGCAAAGGTGGGGAAGTTCCACACACACACACATACTCCACATCATTCACCACAACATCAACTCCTAAAACCAAGAACAACATGAGGGGGATAACTACTAAGCAAGTAACTTGGAAGCATCACCTCTCAAGCATCTTTAGTAGGAACCACAAGTGGTGTGCACTCCCAACAAACACATCTCCATGCCTACACTATCAACTACACTTACAACCTCTATGCACAAATGCCTATTTGCAAACACACCAACAACATAATCTGACAAGACCACATGCACACATATATCACTTAAGCCACCTACACCAACTGTCACTATACTAGTGTGCAAAACACACACACAAGACCATATGCACCCATCTACAGCAGTAGGAAAATGTTAAATAGGGCACCTTTCTGTCCATGCATAAGAAAGAGGAAGAACAAAAATAAAAGGACAGCAAAAAAATAAATATGCATCACGGTGTTGGTGGGAATCGAACCCAGCACCCTCTGGTGCAACAACCTACCCTTACCACTCTGCTACTGCCATATAGTCGACAGAACAGAGGGAAACAGGCGAGTTAAGGCTAACTGCTGGAGCCACTACTATCAAATCGATGGAAAACACTGCAAAAAGGGGTGGTGCGCCAAATGGGACTCGAACCCTGCACCTGCAGGCAAACAAACATAGACAACACCACTTCGCTATGCTACGACGACTGACAAAACAGAGGCGATGAGCAAGGTATGCTACCGCTACTGCCTGCTCTCTCCACACGCAGAGTTGCCGGCGACAGGGATTCTGCAGGCACGACCTGCTGTAGCTGTTGCGCTGCGAGGAGGGGAGCGCTACTGTTGCTGATCTACTGCTACGCTGGGAAGATCCCTGCTACGAACACACACACACACGACATCGCCCATCTACTGCACCACACACACCACCCTGCTGTCGATCTACTGATAGAGAAGCACGCGACGGAGAGATCGCCGGCTGCCTCGTCGTGCTGCTGCTGCTCGCGGAGGCCAGAACAAAACGAGGATAAGGGGGCCCCTAGAGATCCACTGCTACTGCACCTAGCTCTACCTAGACGCCCCGACACGACCACCACCTGCACCTGCTACCGGCTACCTGACAGAGAAGCACGGCGCACCACCACGGTGGATCTAAGACGGAACCGAGGAGGAAGAAGGAAGGGGAGGTGATCTGCTCACCTTGGGGAATGAAGGAGGAATCGATCGGAGGAGGAGGCCAGCCGGAGAGGAAGAAGATGCTCGGAGAAGTCCCTGCCCTGTCGAACCGAAGCAGGACGGAGAGACCACCGGGGCCGAGCCGTTGACGAGGTCGAGCTCGTCGGTGAGGATGCTCCTCGTCCTCAGCGACGGCGGGAATGGAGCGCGGGGTGCACCCCCGATCCCCTGGACATGGCGGACTCGCCGGATGGCGACGAAGACAGGGTAGACGCGGCGAGCTTCTTCCTCTCTCTCTCTGCTTCTAACCTACAAACTTACCAGGGAAGAAGAAGAAGAGATGGAGATGGGGATGGGGAGAGGTGGCGGCGGCGGCTGGGGGGAAGAGGAACCCTAGGAGAGGGGAGGCACGGACGCCAACACAATTTAAGGGGGGGCCTCGACGTTGCTGCTGCTCACGGCGTCGGCCGAGTTCTCTGTGATCCTGATGGAAAGGCGAGCTGGATGCGACGACGTTAGGAAGTAGAAGAGAAAAAGCCACGGGCCTAGCGCGCGAGGGAAAGAGAGAAGTGGGCCGACCTGTGGTTAGAAGCCCACAGGGTGGCGCCAGATAGGGGAGAGGAACTCCCCTAGCTCTTTCCATTTACAGGAAACAAATAAATGACAGGGAGAAAACAAAAGCACAAGGAAAAAAATACAAGTGCTAAAAATAAAATAGCACTTGTTCTGGACATGTAAAAACGAGACTTATGTAATAAAAATGAGAACAAGAATTTAGGAGCAAGCATTTATTTAACAAAACACCCATGGTAGGGGCTGTTTGTAGTTGCTTACCCCTTTTAAACCCCTGATCAAAATCAGCAAATCACACATCTCATCCACCATAACCCTAAGCTAACACATGAGAATTTTCAAAAGAGGAAACGAAGAAGAGAATCTTGACATAGGGGAAATAGAGAGAGGGGTGATGATGATTTTTGAAACCTAAGCATATACTATCACATGCATCACCTCACACAAGCTATATATCACATGCACACAACACAAGGCAACACATGGAATCATAAGAGCACATTGCAACAACAAGAACACATGGCATGAAACAACATGGTATGCATGCATGCAAGGGAGAGACATTAATAAGGTGAAAACACATGAAATCATGGCTCAAAATGACATCATCATAACCATGACAAGGTGGACCCACTTGCAATAGGTTCCAAATAGGGAAGGTTTACACTTGGGGCATTACATTTACCCAAGGTGCTGTTGTTTGGTGGAAAATGCACCGTGCCATACATGGATTTAGTGGAGCAGAAACCTGGGGTGAATTCAAGAAGACTCTGTTAAGATTCCGTCTTATTCAGAAGTGATATGATAATCCGAAGAAGAAGACTTTTGCATAGAAGATCTCTGGAGAAATAGGACACACCCAGGAGGAACACAAGGATGGATGCACTCATTGTGAAGAGAATCACCCAGTGGAGGAATGCCCAACTAGTCAGGTGACTTGTTTCTTGTGTGAAGAAACCACCCACTACCCAGCCCAGTGTCACATTTACCCCAAGGTGCAACGAGTTGTCAAGCAACAGAAAGAAGCAATGGAGGAAACACTCACGAAGAAGAGTTTAGAAGAACTTGTGATGAAGGAAAATATTGGAGACCGTGATGGACAGAGCCTAACCAGATTTTTCTCCAATGCTTGTTACTCATGTGGAGAGGAAGGACATTTTTCACAAGAGTGCATGAAGAAAAGCCAAGAGTATTTGGGAAACTTCCCGACAGAAAAAGTAGAGTTTGATCCACTTGAAATAGAAGAACTGGCCAAAATGAAGGAATCCGAAGAGAAGAGAAAATACACCAGCCAGAGTTAAATCCGTGCACATAAGGACCTGAGTCATATCAGATGTTTCAAGTGTAAGGAGTTGGGCCACTACATCAATATGTGCCCAGGAAGGAAGCAGGAAAACCAAGGAGCAAAAGCAAACACTAAGAAGCCTCGAGACTTGTCCGAATTCATTTGCTTTCGTTGCAAGGAAGCAGAACATTATGGTAGTGATTGTCCACATGGGAAGAAAGCTAAAATGGAGTAGTTAAGTTTTGACAGTGGCAATAAGTGTAACCTGAAGCACTCTTGTTTTCATGAGATTATGGAGTTGAATTTTTGTAACAGAAGTCTCTGAGATTGTAATAACTCATGAATCAATACAAATTTATTGTGTCATGATTGCCTATGTTGAAACTGTATGTGTTGTTTCTCTATGAACAAAGATCTCTGAACATTTATGAGGATATGAGAAAATATGGTCTGTGCAGGCATGAGTATAATTCATTTTAAGTGTGGTTGTAATCGGTAAACCCACAGGATCCACTGAGTAGGAATGTACCATGCTTACCAAGGAGACACATACATTCCTCTGAGTACCTATTTTCTGACACCTGCAGATGACAACCCTCTACGAGTCATTCCTTAAGGGCCCAGAAACGATCATGACCCTGACAAGTGACCATGATTACCCGAAAATCCTAAAGGACATGATGAAGCACATTCATCTTGAAGGAGATGCAGTCTACAAAGGCTACCCGTTCATGGAAAGTGGAGTGGAACTTTGGTATGTGGAAGTACACCTCCACCATGTGAAAGGAGTTTGTCCAAAGACTATGGGGCAATACTTTTTCATTTCACGTGTACCACGAGCAACCTTCTTTGATGCGGTTCGTGAAGCTGCCATGGAAGCCATACGTCAGATTGGAGAAATACTTGAAGCAAGACTCCCTCATACCCAGGAATACCTGAGTGAAGTGCATGCGGAGATGATGGAAATGAAGCTCATGTCCAGCATGAGAAAGCAAAAGATGGATGATTTCAAGGAACACCTCGGAAAGTTCCAGTGGGACTAAAGTATCTCCAAGGGAAACAAATGAATAAAGTTGGCAGAAATGCTTGACCATGCCGAACAATGTGGATGGCAACATTTTTAATAAAGTACTTTTGACTTTGGAGTTTTTGAGAAGAAATTAAGGATGTAATAAAGGATTGAATATGAAATGAATATGATTTATGGATGAACTAATACCTTTTCATGGTAAACACACCAATGGAATGAAACACTGAGTATCGCACAGAGTGGAGTGTGTACCGAAAATAAGTCTGAGGATAATTATTATACGATAGTTACCCCAAGAGTATGATGGAATGAAACACTATAGAATTTAAAGGCGGAGTAATTCCAAGTATGAGTTAAAGTGGGCTTGCAAACCACAGACCCCGGGACTAATAAGGATCAAGCACTACCTTTATGAAGAAAGAAACTTGGAAGAAACTATGATGGATCAGCAAAAGTTTTCTTAGGAGCATACGAAAACCCGAGAGCTGTGAAGATACGATAGATGTTTTGTTCAACTTGCAGAACCAATGGATAATCCGAACTTCGTTTGTGGACAAGAGAAATTCTGCAATGCTTGTGAGGATGCCCAAGTGTTAGAATACGAGATTCACTAAGGCTTATACATGGTAATGATTTCAGTGCGACATGGCTTGGCAACCATGACGACTTACTATTATCATTCTTTTGCTATTCGAAATGGTAAATCTGAGAGACTTACCCATAGTGAGAGACGACGTTCTTTGAAGCTTTTGTTTAAGCCTTAGAATGGTATGATGAAAGCCCCATGTACATGGCATTTGTTGTCACGCGTAGGAAATTTTACGGTGAGGATGAAGCCAAGACCCCTCTCTCTGCAGGATAACCACAAATGGTAGACCACCATGAGAATCATCGATACGTTATTTAGAATCGATCGTGAGACTGTCAGTTAAAAAGACTCAGTGGTGGAAGAAACTTATATCAATAGAAGAACCCTCGATTTTGATGGAAACGTTATGAATGTAATGAAAGACGCATCACCAAAGGAGTTAGTATGAAGAATGTGAGGAGTCAGATTCCAAAACCCCAGAGGATTGTCAAACTTTTAAGGGACCAGTAATCTTCATTTTAAGTGTGGTAGCATTCCACTTTGCATGAGATTGGATTTGTTAGAAGACCCCAAACCCTAACCTTTCTTTCTAGCCTCTTCGAATCTCGAGGACGAGATTCATTTTAAGTGTGGTAGGTTTGTAACATCTGAAATTTTGGAATGTTAATATAATTTTTAGATTGATTGTTTGTTTGTTTGAGTGATTGAAACTTGAGTGAAGTTTGAAACTTTTAAAAAAAGTTTTGAATGAGAGGGAATAAAATGACTTTCCCCGTTTCCTGTGAATTCAAATTCATCTTTTTAAAACCAGCAAGAGGAGATAGCATGACTTCTTCAACTATAAAGAATTTGAATCAAGGTGGCATTGGAATTCCTTTCGATTTTTCTGTGCATTTTGTTTCTTCCTCACTCACGGAATGCCGGGAACCATATGTTGTCAAGCAAGAAAAGAGAGGAGAAACATGACCCTCCAAACCCGGGGATATTCTTTGAAATATTTGAGCCATGACACCCAAGATTTATCTGAGTAATTATTTGCAAAAAAGAAATAAAGTATTTAGGGGATTTTCTGAAAAACATTTTTTAAAAAGTTTTTATTTTGGCCGTGGAAAAATGTCCATCATTTAGATTTTATTTTTCTGATAATTTTAGTATATAAAAACTATTTATTCCGAATTTATTTGGTTTCCTTTTTAATGGTTTACTTTCCGGTTTTTGAAAATAGGAAAGAAATCTCATTTATTTGGAAACTTTGCTCTGGCCCATTAAAGCCTTTCCAAAAGGTGGCCCGACAACTTCTTCTCTTCCTCACGTTCCGAGGAACTTCCATAGCCATGGTGAGAGGAATCTCCACGTTGCCGATCTCCTTGCTCCTTCCTTCTCCGAGCACCCCGAGCCCCTATAAATACTCCCCTCAACATCCTCTCCCCATTTTCCCCGTAGCCCAGCCCCTCCCCTTGTTGGAACGCAGCCCCCACCTCGCCGGAGTTCGCCTCCAACAGGAACTCGCCGGAGCTCTTGCTGCTCCCTCCCGTCGCCCCCACGCCCCGCCGACGCCACCAACCTTTGGCCCGAGCCCTCCTCCATCACCTGGACACCTCCACCGCCTCTTCCGGCCATCGGAGCAACCTTCCCACCGTCTTCTCCAACTCCGGTGAGATCCACGAAATCCCGTATTGCAGTTTTTTTCTTCAGAAAAGTGGAAATTTAGAAAATTCATATATATTAGTCTATAACTCCGAATTAGGTGATTCTTTTTGCGTTAGATCACAAATTTCTGCTAGTTTCCGAAAGTATATAATTTGTCTATGTTTGGATTTATACAATTTGAATTAGATCAGATTTGATTTAAATCTTGTTTTGCTTATACCGGTAGTTTAAAAATAGCTTTTAAATTAATTCTTTTTGCTACTGTTTACTAGTGATCATATATTTCAGTAGTTTAAGTTTCAATTTTTTTTAAATATTTTTACTTGGGGTTTTTACCAAAATAGATTCTGTTTTAGTTCTTTTAGGATTATGGATATTTCTTTTTCTATATTTGTTTTTAAATTAGTTTCTTTTATATTTGAGAAAGTTTATATTTTGTTTTCTGTTAGATAACAGTAGGTTTTCAACAAAAACAAAATTTTATTTTTACTTATTATCATGAAATCAATTCTAGTTCTCTAATAACTTGCAATTGATTTCCCTACTAGTTTACTCTCATTTGAAAATATTTTTAAAATAGTTGTATGAAAAATACTTTATTTTATCTTAGTTAAATTCATATTTTATTCTCTGTTATTTTACTATTTTAGTGTTTTATTTTTCAGTTAGAACAAAAACTATTTAGTGTTTGATGTAGTACAAGACTCCCTAGTTTTCTTTGAAATTTTCTTTGGATTTTTATCCGCTCTCTCTTATTGATTTTTGATTGCATCAACTTTTATTGTTGTTTGTTATTTGATTGCTAGAATGATTGCTAGTGTGAGTGCTTATGTGAATACTATGTTTGATTATATAGATTTCATCAGGGAGGGACGAATAGTTCTATCACGTATTTCCTGAGAACGATAATTCTTCTTCATCAACCTCACCAGGCAAGTCACGTTGATCATATTATTACCTATGTTTTATATGCATTGTAGCTCTACATTTCTTCACCCAATTGCATGCAAAGTAGGTACTTGGAAATTTGATCTTGATGTAGTATCATGTGGTTGGCACCCACCCGCTTGTTACCTTGGCCGGGACGTGATCATGCTATGCTCCTAGTAGACGGGGTTTTGGTTGAGTGTTTACCATGAGAGTTGTGAGAATTTAATAATAAAGACGTAAAGACTCCATGACTTGCAAGACCTCAGAAGGAAATATACCTCTGGGTGAAGGACGGTTTAGATGGGCTACTTGGAGAAACCAGTGGACGACCCGGGATGCATGGGGAAGCGCCATGACATCTTGCAGAAAGTTTCACCCAGGCTCAAAGAGACGGACGGATATTTTCAAGACCCGAGGCTTACCTGCACAGCCACAAGTCATTATGGGCTCTGGCTTGGTTCGACAACGTGGCGACTCTGGATAGGCGGTGTTAGCAGATGTAGAAGAACGGTAGGATTGGATGGGCACCGACATGGGATCAGAGGGACCCGTTGAAAGACCATGTTTTGATCATCTGGTCTTCAAACACCCTGAAGTGTGAGGAAATACACGGAGGCGATCAAATCTTGTGGGGAACGTGTGCAAAACTCTGCAGAGTACTCAAATCTAATCGATTAGCCGTGTCCACAGTCATGGACAACTTGAGCCAAAGGAACTGAAACTATCAGAAATTCTCAACACCATTATATATATTTGATGTGGGTAATATTGATAACTTGGGTATGAGAACTGGTTGGCGGAACCATCTCATTAACAACCAACAACGTAGTAATATTTTGCTTGTAGCCCCTCTCTTGTTGTAGGAAAAAACTTTGCTTTCCGCTAAAAACTTACAGCCCCACCTGCCTTATATGCATATACTATAAATGATATTTTTTACCCCTCTCCTTTATGACTTGCCGGCATATTCAATATGCTGACCTACACGGCTGCAACGTCTTATGTTGCAGATACTTTCTTCGACGAGTAAGAGTACGATTCAGGGTTACGGTCTACACTCAACTTGCCGTTGGTGTTTATTGGGACTCCACTCCCTTGACTGTTTCCGCTAAGATTTTAAGGTATATATATCAGTTTTACGTTATTTACATGTGATTGCACTTTGATATATACATTGATGTACTGTGTGTGCCAGCATACTGATCCAGGGATGGCACATATACACAGAGGCTTGACTCGTTTCGAGTCGGGTCGCTACATGAATCGTATAGTTGATATGATTAGCATAGAGATGTTTACCACTGAAAGTATACTCAACTCTCGTGATGATCGGACTTGAGTTAGTGAATTTGGATCATGCCACACTGAAGTAACTAGAGGGATGTCTATTTGAGTGGGAGTTTATTAGTAATTTGATTAGTTAAACTCTAATTGTCTTGAACATAGTCTAAGTCCAATTTGCAATATTTTATGTTGTAGGTCAATGGCTCACATAGTAGCAACCCTGAATTTTAATATGTTCCTAGAGAAATCTAAGTTGAAAGATGATGGAAGCAACTTTCTAGACTGGACACGTAATCTTAGGCGCATCCTACAAGCAGGGAAAAAGAATTATGTCCTTGATGCTGCGCTAGGAGATGAACCACCCGCTACATCTCACCAAGATGTTTTGAACGCTTGGCAATCACGTAAGGAGGACTACTTAGTAGTTCAATGTGCAGTTTTGTATGGCTTAGAACCGGGACTTCAACAACGTTTTGAGCGTCATGGAGCATATGAGATGTTCCAGGAGTTGAAGTTTATCTTTCAGAAGAATGCCCGGATCGAGAGGTATGAGACCTCCGATAAATTATATGCTTGCAAGATGGAGGAGAATTCGTGTGTCAGTGAACAAGTGCTCAAAAATGTGTGGGTACTCAAACCGTCTAGCTGAGCTGGGGATTAAACTCCCGCAAGAGGCTATCACTGACAGAATTCTTCAATCATTGCCACCTAGCTATAAGAGCTTTGTGTTGATCTATAACATGCAAGGGATGAACAAGTCACCCGGCGAGTTATTCGCGATGCTGAAAGTCACATAATGAGAACTCCGGAAAGAGCATCAAGTGTTGATGGTCAATAAGACCACTGGTTTCAAGAGAAACGGCAAAGGCAAGAAGGTAATTCCAAGAAGAGCGGCAAAACTGCTGCCAATCCGACGAAGAAACCCAAGGCTGGACCTAAGCCGGAAACAGAGTGCTATTATTGCAAGGGGATGGGTCACTGGAAGCGCAACTGCCCCAAGTATTTGGCTGATAAGAAGGCGGCCAAAGAAAAATCAGGTATATGTGATATACATGTTATTGATGTGTACTTAACCAACTCTTGTAGTAGTGCCTGGGTATTTGATACCGGTTCTGTTGCTCATATTTGCAACTCGAAGCATGAACTACGGAATAAACGAAGGCTGGCGAACGATGAAGTGACGATGCGCGTGGGAAATGGTTCCAAGGTTGATGCAATCGCCGTCGGCAAAGTCTCACTTGATTACCATCAGGATTAGTTATGAACTTAAGTAATTGTTATTTAGTGCCTGCATTAAGCATGAACATTATATTGGGATCTTGTTTATTGCGAGATGATTACTCATTTAAGTAAGAGAATAACGGTTGTTCTATTTCTATGAGTAATATATTTTACGGTCATTGATACGTCTCCAACGTATCTATAATTTTTGATGGTTCCATGCTATTATCTTGTCAAACTTTGGATGTTTTGTATGCCTTTTATGAACGTGTTTGTTTCATCTATTTTTGCCCCGCATCGGTATACACTGTAAACAGATACCTTTACCCATGTTTGGTAATAACACAACGTAATCAAGTTCCAGCATAATCAAATCTAAGCTAGTATCCCTCGTTGCCCCTCACCCCCCACTGGTAACGCGCGTTACCTCCCCTCGATCCCCTTCTGCCCCGAGCCCTCCTCCTCCCTCCGTGCCTCCCCTCGATCCCCTTCTGCGCCACCGCCTCCCCTCAATCTCCTTCAATTCCAACAACGCCACCACCTCCCCTCGATCTCCGTCCAGCCGCCGACAATTCCCCTCGGTCCTCTCCTCCTGGTCTAGCCACTTGGAAGGAAGACATCACATTGCCGGAACGCCAGCCGCCGCCGCCGCGCCACCGATGAAGATGGACGGTTGAAGCTAGCGATGAGGAGCACCAAGGCCCGTCTCCGGATTTCCAATTGATCTATCCCTCCTCCATCGACCTCGTGCCGTGGATCTGGAGGTTAGGTTATCAATCACTGTTCTTGATCTGGAAGTAAGAAAAATATGTGTTCTTTATCTGTTCTTGATCCATTAGTTATTTGTGATGGGCGATGTGTAGCATATATTTGTCACACCCTGTTCTAGCAATCCTCTATGCTATGCTAAGGAAAAGTTTGGGGGAGATTACTTCCCCATCCTCTCCATTTGGGGGGTCGGCCTGTTGGCCGCTGGCACGAGCAGAACCATAACGAGGGTGTCCAACGAGCAGCACCATAACGAGGGTGTCCATAACGAGGCCTGTTTGCCTGTTGGACGGCCTGTTCAGATCCTGTTCTCGCTCATACCGCTGATAACGCTGGTGTCCAAGGAGCAGGTCATGGGGGTGTTCAAGATAGGCCTAACAACACAGGTAAGTGGTGGTCGTTGATGCTGAAAGCAGTGCTTTGTTTAGCTGTTTTCAGCTTAGCCAAATCATTATCCATCACATATACGAGTAGGATTTGAACTGACTTTGGCATGCGCCGATGCTGGTGCAGATTGTGAACAAGGATGCTAGCTTCACATGACGAAGAACATGGTGTGTGTAGTATAGCCAGTTTTGTTCAATCATAGCTTAATAGCATAGCATAGAGGATTCCCGGTGCGCATTGGGAGTTTAGTCAGTATATCCATTAGTTGTTTACATGGTCAGTTTTTATTCCAAAATCCAGAAGTGATGATAAACATGTACTAGTACAATACTTTAGTACTAAACGGAGGTTCTAGCAATCCTCCTCAAATCTCTTTCTGGTTTGTTTTTGCATTTCTTCGTTTGTGTACATAATTGGCTAACAATATTCTTAACTAATTTAACATGGTGGATTATTATTTCTGGTTTGGATCATGGAACATTGCTTGACCTGTTAGTATGTCAATTTCCCATCAGATCTATGACTTATTTAGGCTTCCAATGTACAAGTTTATTTGGAACTAGTGCACCATTGCATGACTAATTGCACCTTAATTACGTATATTTTCCTTATGCTTATATATCGTATTCTACTTTTCAGTTATGGCTCGTCTTCCCTTGAGTGTGAGACGTGGAAGGAGAAACGTAACATTTTTGAATCTGACCACTTCCATCATGCTTGTATATTATTATGTGTGGTTCATGTTTGCATTACCTTATAAGAGAAAATGTTGGCAAATAGAAAGGAGAACTAAAATTAGAGAGTTAAGGGGAGAGAACTTGTACCGGCTAATTGGTGAGAGCGATGCTATGTGTATAAGTCAACTTCGTACGGATAGGAGAACATTTCATATATTATGTGAGATGGTGAGAGATGTTAGTGGTCTAAAGGGTATGAGGAACACATCTTTAGAGGAGATAGTGGCATCATTCTTGTATGTATTATCACACCATCTTAAAAATAGGACAGTAGGAAAATTCTCCTATCGAAGCCCGGAGCCGGTTAGTAGAAACTTCAATGCTTGTCTTCTAGTTGTCCTGAAGCTGCACCATCTGCTTCTTAAGGAACCTGAACCTATACCCGAGGATTGCACGGATGATAAATGGAAGTATTTCAAGGTAAATAACTACTAAGAAAAAATATTATTCACCAGATGATCTCAATAGTGGTAAAAGATGCTAATATTTTCACATTGTTGTTTATATTGTAGAATTGCCTTGGAGCGTTAGACGGCACACACATAGACGTAACTGTCCGAGCTAATCTGAAAGGAAGATATAGATCAAGGTTGGGTGATATAGATACAAATGTGTTAGGTGTATGTGCACCTGACATGCAGTTCATCTACATATTACCTGGTTGGGAGGGTTCTGCACATGATGGCCGTGTTCTTAGGGATGCCATCTCAAGGCCAAATGGGTTACGTGTCCCCGAAGACCAATATTACCTTGTCGATGCTGGCTACACAAATGCAAGAGGATTTCAAGCTCTATACTAAGGGCAAAGATACCACTTGGGTGGTTGGACACCACAAAACCCACCTCGTAGTGCAGAGGAGTATTTCAACATGCGCCACGCTAGAGCCCGAAATATTATAGAAAGGGCCTTTGGAAGGCTCAAGGGTCGTTGGGAAATTTTGAGGTCCCCTTCATTTTTTCCTATGAAGACCCAATGTCGAATCATCATGGCATGCACGCTCTTGCATAATCTTATATTGCAAAATATGCCTATCGACCCAGTTGATATTGACGAGCAATTAATGCAAGAAACACTGGAAGACATGGACGGAGAAGTAGACCAACCAGAATTCATCACTTCTATATCTACTTCAAATGAGTGGACAAATTTTCGGAATGGTCTTGCTCAGAGCATGTATAATAGACATAGGGCTGGTAGGGCGCATTGAGGTATAAACTATTTGTGTTTATTCATTTTCTTTCTCTATGTTTCTTTTAGTTTTAATAAATAAGCTATGATTGCATCACATTTGCATTTGTTTTCTTTCATATATATTTGCCATCTCATTTGTAGCCATTCTTTCTTGTGTAGATATGGACCGCGTGGATAGCTCAACCACGTTACGTGGAAGAGGCAGGAACAAAAGGAATTGGACTTCCGATGAGGACGATGAGCTAATTAAAGCCTTGTATGAGTTGTCTTTGGATCCGAGGTGGAAAGCCGATGGTTCATTCAAAGGTGGATACTTGGCAATATTGGAAAAACATCTTGCTAAGAAGTTTCCAGGCCGTGGTATCACCGGAGTTCCACACATTGAATCAAGAGTGAGGCACTTCAAGAAGAAATTTGGTGCTCTTGAAGTAATGATATCCAAAAGTGGTTTTACATGGGATGCAAATAGGAAGATGATTCAATGCGAGAAGGCACAATATGAAGAACATTGTAAGGTAGATCACTTCAACCACTAAAACTGAATTTCTCACTAATGCATTGTGCTGAATTTGTTTGCAATTGCACCTTGGTTACCTATTGCTGTAGTGTAACTTTTTTCTTATTGTCCATGCTAAAACCAACTTTCTTCTTTTGTAAAAATCATGTAGAATCACAATGATGCTAAGGGATTGTATGGTGTATCATTTCCATACTTTGAGCAATTGGCTGCTATCTATGGCAAGGACATCGCAACACGAGAAAATGATGAAGGCTTTGGAGAGGCAGTCGGAAACTTGGAGAAGGAAATTGCTATGGAGGAAGAAGAAAATGAGGAAGAGCATATGATCTCAACAGGGACAGCTAGACGGTCCATTGACACTTGCTCTATTGATACAACTAGTTCTAAGAGACAAAAGAAGGAGCCAAGGCCAAAGAGGGTGATGAGACCAAGCGATCCTTTTGCAGCCATGCTTCAAGATGTCAACAACCAGCTAAACAGTGTGACACAACATGTTGGTACAATGGCAACAACATTTTCAGCAGCAATGGCACCAGAAACAACCCAAGAGGACCCTCAACAGAAATCAAGAGGAAAGGCAATTAGTGAATTATCTAGGCTTGCATTCACTGGGAGCGAGATTGTTGACGCTGCAACTATATTTGCTAAAACTCCAGAACACATGAACATGATGCTTGTGCTTCCAGAAATCCTCAGGAGGGACTTCATCCTCAAAATGCTCTCAGGTATCCCTTTTTCTAATCTCTCCAGTTTACATCATCAGCTTTGATAATATGTGTTATCTTGTGCTCCTTATATCTAACTCGTGCTTGTTGGCTGCTCATTGGCAGATGAAAGAAAGAAGCAAGGTTGATGGGAAAGAAGGCCCTTCTCCACTATTGGTGTGACATGACTGGTGTGTATAAAACCCACCTCATTTTACTACTGTTCTACTAGCCTACTTTTCCTTAGTGCCAAGTTTTGTCTCATCAGATGTGCCACTGGAAAAACATCTTGCTGAGAAATGTTGTTCCTGTTCCCAAGTATGTCTGCATAGATAAGTATCTCTTGTGCATATGTTTCTATACATGCGGCTCAGGCTACATATAATCATTTCGTTAGTTACAATTTCGAGTAGGATGTTGTTCCTATTTTCTAGCTAACTAACTGACTAAAAAAGGATCGATTAATTAGGATGTTGTGAATTTTCTAGCCAGCTTGTATGAACGGAACCTGATTACTAAATTTCTCCTTTCCTTCTTCTTTTCATTCTGGTAGTGTAGCAAAAGATCCAGAAGTAGAGACATAATTAGACACGTAGACTTTGAGCATGTGTAGGCCTTTAATTTTTTTCCCATTTAAAATCAGTTTTCCTGGGCTACAATTGTAATAAAGTTGCCCCAGGAATCTTGCTTGTTTTTACAGCACGAGTAGGTAGGTTGGACTTGGAACTGGATCATAACTATTTTGTAAAAGCAAGTGGTAAATGTGTGAAAATGTGTGGCTGAGACTTGTTCTTATTGAGTTACCCAATAAATGAGAGAAATATGCTTACTTGATGCTGCCAGGTTCATTGTTCTTTTTAGTTCATTTTATTGTGAAATGTGAGCTATCTATGTGCACCGCTTATTGCTGGTATATTTCTCTTATTAATTTTTTTACTGGTTGTCTCTTGTGTGTTTCTTTATTCTCATTTTAACTCTTGCTTATTGGCAGATAAAAAAATAAGCAAGGTTGACTAGAAAATGTGTTCAGTGGTGTGCCTTAGAAGATGAAGATCGACGGAAAAGCTGCTTTGAAGATCGTGAACTTGGCCTTTCTATTTATCCTATGAAAACAATTGTATGGACTAGTTATGCAGTTTATTTCAAAGTGTGTCATTGAATTTTGGGTTTGTATCCATGCCCTAATATGCATTTTGAAAATGTGTAATGTCGTTAAAGTTGAGCCAAATTCTTGTTCAAAGATGTCTTTGCATTGGATGAATGCAAAACTATTTTTAAATTGTTTACTTGTTTGATGAATTTGAAATTGTGCTCGTGAAGCACTTGCAAATTGTGTGTGAAAGCTTGTGTTATGTTTCGTACGTGGAAAAAAGGGAAAAAATGGTTGTTGTTACTGTGTGCCAAACCAAACACTAGTAAGGTAACTGTTTCCTTTACACTATACAACCAAACAAAATGGTGTTTGTCCATTCCAATGTCGTTACCTTGTGTAATCAGCTCCCATTTACGTTTACATTACCAGTGACCAAAACAAACACCTCTTATATCTTTTTTGGGACTAACTTATTAACTCAGTGCCAAGTGCTAGTTCTTGTTTTTTCCGTGTTTTGGACCCTTTTCAGAGGAGAATATTAAACGGGGTCCAAACGGAATAAAACTTCCGAAAAGATTTTTTCCGGGACAGAAGATATGCAGGGGGCGTGAGAACCAAGGCAGAGACCACCGGGGGAGGCCACAAGCCCCCTAGGCGCAGCAAGGCAAGCACCTAGCAGGCTTGTGGGCCCCCTGTGGCTCGTCTGCCCTACTTCTTCCGCCTATAAATCCCCGAAAAATCCAAAACCACGGGAGAGATCCACGAAAATACTTTTCCACCGCCGCAAGCTTCTGTCTCCGCAAGATCCCATCTGGGGCATGTTCTGGTGCCCTGCCGGAGGGGGGATTCGGATACGGAGGGCTTCTTCATCAACACCATTGCCTCTCCGATGATGCGTGAGTAGTTCACCATAGACCTTCGGGTCCATAGTGATACGTCTCCATCGTGTCTACTTTTCCAAACTCTTTTTCCCTTGTTTTGGACTCTAATTTGCATGATTTGAATGGAACTAACCCGGACTGACGCTGTTTTCAGCAGAATTGCGATGGTGTTGTTTTTGTGCAGAAATGAAAGTTCTCGGAACGTCCTAAAAATTTACGGAGAATATTTCTGGAAAATATGAAAAATACCTACGCAAAAATCCACCGGAAGGGGTGAGCCAGTGGGCCACAAGCCCTATGGCCGCGGCCACCCCCCAGGTCGCGCCGTCAGGGCTTGTGGGGCCCACGTGGCTCTGCCGCCCCCAAACTCAACGCTATTTATTCCCTTCCGTCCCAAAAAAAATCAAGAGAGAAGATTTTATCGCGTTTTCGATCCAGAGGCGCCGCCACATCCTATTCTTCACCTGGAGGGCATATCTGGAGTCCGTTTTGGGCTCCGGATCAAGGAGATCGTCGCCATCGTCATCATCAACCTTCTTCCCTCTCCAATTCCATGAAGCTCTTCATCGTTCGTGAGTAATCTATTCATAGGCTCGTTGGGCGGTGATGAGTAGGATGAGATCTATCATGTAATCAAGTTAGTTTTGACGGGGATTGATCCCTAGTATACACTATGTTCTGAGATTGATGTTGCTACTACTTTGCCATGCTTAATGCGTGTCACTAGGGTCCGAGTGCCATGATTTCAGATCTGAAATTATTATGTTGTCACCAATATATGTGTGTTTTAGATCTGATCTTGCAAATTGTAGTTACCTACTATGTGTTATGATCCGGCAACCCCGGAGTGACAATAACCGGAACCACTCCCGGTGATGACCATAGTTTGAGGAGTTCATGTGTTCACCAAGTGCAAATGCGTTGGCCCGGTTCTTGATTAAAAGGAGAACCTTAATATCCCGTAGTATCCATTTGGACCCCGCTGCCACGGGAGGGATGGACAATAGATGTCATGCAAGTTCTTTTCCCTAAGCACGTATGACTACACACGGAATGCATGCCTACATCACATTGACGAACGGGAGCTAGCCACATATCTCTCCGTGTTATAACTGTTGCATGATGAATGTCATCCAACGAATCACCGATCCATTGCCTACGAGTTTGTCCCACTTCTGCTGTTACTTGCTTTGCTCTGCTGCTGTTACTATTGTTGCTGCTACTGTCACTTGCTGTTGCTACTTGCTACTGCTGTCACTACTGTTGTTCCTTGCCACTACTCTTACTCGTTACACTGCTGCTACCTACTATAATACTTTTTCTGGCACCGTTACTGGGAAAGAATATTTCCCTCCACGGGCAACTACTGGCGCCATTGATACAACAGTTAGGAAAAGTCTGCCGTCAACAGATCGTTTCTCGCACCGTTGTTATCATACTACTTTGCTACTGATACTCTACTTGCAGACACTAATCTTTCAGGTGTGGTTGAATCTCACACATTCAGCTGCCAATACTTGAGAATATTCTTTCGCTTCCCATCGCGCAAACCAACAAATTTGGGTTGAATACTCTACCCTCGAAAACTGCCACGATCCCACGCGCTGGTGGGCCATTGCAAGACAATTGCTAATTGTCGAGCAATTGGGAACAACTCTTTTCTGGCTCCGTTGTCGTGGAGGCATCAAGTCAGGAATAGTTGCACGTCAACAACATTTTTCTGGCGCCGTTGCCGGGGAAGGAAAGCTATATTCTCTGAGTCACTTGGGATTTATATCTGCTGATCACTATGAAGAATCTGAAAGATCCAAGGACCAAAGTCTTGCCCTCAACTACGAGGGGAGGTAAGGAACTGCCATCTAGCTCTGCACTTGATTCACCTTCTGTTATGAGTACGTTTGCGACACCACCTCCTGCTAGAAATATTGATATGTCGCCTGTGCTTGATGATGCTTATGATGCTACTATGCCTGTGCTAGAGATGATATGCCTGATACTGCTAGTGATGCTGTGCTGTAACACCCCAAAAATCGGGTTGTCGATTTTTGTGATGTTATTCCTTCCTAGTTTTTCTCTCCCGGATTTTTCCTTTGGAGTATGGAAAATGACCACGTGAATCCAGTTCATTCTCAACCTCTTCGTGCTTTTCCCATCTCCCTGTGCTAGTTTGTTCTCCGAACCTCTTGGGAACCCTAGCTCCGAAGTATCGGAACTAGGAATCTTGTCCTTGTGTTTTCAAAGAAGCCATCCATTTCTCTTGCTCTGTTGATCCTCCAAGTCTTCCCAGAGATCCTCATTCCCTCATAAACCCAGATATGCAAAAATATTGCAAAGTCATATGCAACATTTCCCCTTCGGAATTAATTTCTGTTTCTGGCTGTCTGAGGAATTAAATCTAAGAAAATATATATGCATCTCCTATGCTCATGAAAATTGGTGCAAATGTTGTTTGTGATCCTATGAGGCTCTCATAAAATATTGGCCATCATAGAATAAAGGAAAATTGCATTTTCCTATTTTATGCCAATATGGCAATTTGGGTGCTTTCCAAAGGAACTACCATTTTGGTAGCGAGGAAAAATCCCAAATAATTTGTGGAGCTTCTCATGCCCATATATTGATCATTTTCATCAAGATCCCTGGTTCCCCAATTCAAAAATTGAGCACAATCACCCTTTGCAAATTCTGTCCAGAGCTTCTATTTGTGAAAGAAGTGCTTGATTCCTTATTCTCCTTGAGTTGAAACTTTGTAGAGTGATTCAACATGTTAAATCATCCTTGTCCAGCAAAATTCAGCCTATGTGATGACTCCAATCTTCCCGAGCAAATTATCTAAGATTCTGTCCAGATTGAAGCATTGTGAAGGAAGTACCATTTATACTGGTGCAAATGGTATGAAACTTTTACAGTGACTTTATATGCCAAAATCATGGGTCTCCTCCAAATTTCAGCCATTTCCATATAGCCAATTGACCCCAGCAACAACTTCTTCATTTCTGGTCAGTATGCCAAGTTACAAAGGAAGTGCCCCATAGACTTGTTGGATTGAGCTGAATTTTGGCTAGCATAGTGACCTTAGTGAGTGGTCAACCTCAGACCAAGCATCTTGCCAAAAGGTGTACTGTGGTGGTGACAAAACAACACAAACACCTTGTTGTTGGGAACTATTTGACCTTGGCGTGGTCACCTCACTGTTCCCCATGGCTATCCAAAGGCATAGTGCAACTCAGTGTTCCTTGGTGAACACCCCAGACATGGTTTGACATCTCATAGGACAGGTCAAGCCCATGGACACGTGGTGACCATGGGCAGAGACTGCCAAATCGGTGCTATGTGCATTGGAGGTGATGGGACCTTCGCTCCAGCTGGATCCAGCATGTCCATGGATGTCTAGGAGGTTCCCCAAGTCTTCATGCATGCTCTAGAGCTCTCTCCCCTTTATCCTCTTGCCTCTGGAGGTGCCTGCCATTGGAGTTCGCCATGGATCACGGAGCTTCCTCCCGGCGTCGCTAGAACCTCCTCTCCCGAGCTACTTAAGGCGTCCCCAAGTCCCTCCTAGGGAGCAGCAGAGCCCCTCACCCCTTTCCCTAGTCTCCTCGCCCCCCGAGCCTCGAGCTCCTCGACCGCCATGGTCGCGGCACCTCCGCCGTCGCCGCACCTCGCCTCGTCCGCCCCCGATGGCGGAGCCGCCTCCCATGAGCGCGGTGAGGCACGGGGCACCCGCCCCTGCCGCCGGCTGCACGTCCCGCGCATGGGAGCAGCAGCAGCAGCAGCGCCGGCCGGAGCCCCCCCTCCTGGCCCTGTCGCGGCTGGAGGTAGGGGACGGGCAGAGAGGAGATGAGAGGAGCGGAGAGGAGAGAGAGAGGAGAGATGGGGTGGGCCCTAGGTGTAGGTGAGAGAGAGAGAGAGAGCCGGTCCCAGGGGAGTAGGTGGAAACGTATTTCTAATGTATTCCGACGAAAGGTGCTTTCGGTTTCACCCTAGGGACCTATGTGCTGATATTTTTATTGCAGATTGGTCCCTAATCTTCTTTCGCCAGTATCTTTTCGCTCGTAGCTCCGATCGAGGTAAAACCAGCGGCCATGTCTTCGTCTGGTCGATCCCGTCTCGACTATGTTATTTTCATGAGATGTTTGCTCAGTAAAAATTGACCATTTTGCCCTTTCCCTCCGATCGAGCCCGTCGAAAGAGAACCCTCTCCGGTAAAGTTTCTCTGTGTCGTAGTGCGCTTCTCCGCGGTGTATTCGACGACCCCCATGCAAGTCAACCTATTATCATGAGCTCCGGATATGAGTGATAGCTTTGCTTGCACTTTGTGTGACTATTTGCAACACTGGTACTCTGTGTTTATATGCATCGGTAACGGCAGTGGTATATTCCTCCATAGTTCTTTTCATATAGGAGGTACTCTCACACTTTGTTATATGATGCTCTTACATATTTAATTTGTGATATTCATAACTGAGCAATGTAACGTGGGAGACGCTGATACGTCTGAAACGTATCTATAATTTTTGATGGTTTCACGCTGTTATCTTGTCTTCTTTGGTTGTTTTATGTACCTTTTATATCTTTTTTGGACTAACTTATTAATTCAGTGCCATGTGCCAGTTCCTGTTTGTTCCGTGTTTTTGACTCTTTTCAGATCTGATTTTGGAACGGAGTCCAAACGGAAGAAAAACCCCGAAATGATTTTTTCCCGAGCGGAAGAAGATCAGGGGGGCTTTGGGCCAGGACAGGTGAGCTCCAGGGAGCCCACAAGCCCCACTCCGCCACCAGGGGGAGCCGGTGGTGGGCAGGCTTGTGGCTTCCCTAGCCACCCCCTGACCTAGGTCTTTGGCCTATAAATTCCCAAATATTCCGCCAAAAATCACGGGAGCTTCGAAATTCTTTTCCGTCGCAGCAAGCTTCCGTTTCGGCGAGATCTCATCTGGAGACCCTTCCTGGCGCCCTGCCGGAGGGGACTTTGTAGTTGGAGGGCTTCTTCATCATCATCATCGCCCCTCCAATGACTCATGAGTAGTTCACTTCAGACCTACGGGTCCATAGTTAGTAGCTAGATGGCTTCTTCTCTCTCTTGGATCTTCAATACAAAGTTCTCCATGATCTTCATGGAGATCTATCCGATGTAATCTCCTTTGGCGGTTTGTTTGTTGAGATCCGATGAATTGTGGATTTGTGATCAGATTATCTATGATATATATTTGAGTCTTTGCTGATTTCTTATATGCATGATTTGATATCCTTGTAAGTCTCTCCGAGTCTTGGGTTTTGTTTGGCCAACTAGATTTATGATTCTTGCAATGGGAGAAGTGCTTGGTTTTGGGTTCTACCATGTGGTGACCTTTCCCAGTGACAGTAGGGGAAGCAAGGCACACATCAAGTAGTTGCCATCAAGGATGAAAAGATGAGGTTTTTATCATTGGTTTGCGATTATCCCTCTACATCATGTCATCTTGCTTAAGGCATTACTCTGTTCTTATGGACTTAATACACTAGATACATGAGGGATAGCGGTCGACGTGTAGAGTAATAGTAGTAGATGCAGAAAGTATCGGTCTACTTGTTTTGGACGTGATGCCTATAGATATAATCATTGCATAGATATCGTCACGACTTTGCGCGGTTCTATCAATTGCTCAACAGTAATTTATTCACCCACCGTCTACTTGCTTTCATGAGAGAAGCCACTAGTAAACACTATGGCCCCCGGGTCTATTCACATCCATCGTTTACACCTCCGCTTTTACTTTGCTTTGTTACTTTGTTGCTTTCAGTTCTCACTTGGCAAACAATCTATAAGGGATTGACAACCCCTTCATAGCGTTGGGAGCAAGCATTTGTGTTTGTGCAGGATCTTGTGATACTCCTCCACCGGATTGATGCCTTGGTTCTCAAACTGAGGGAAATACTTACCGTCACTGTGCTACATCACCCTTTCCGCTTCAAGGGAACACCAACGCAAGGCTCCAAGGCCACGGGGGAAATCCTTTGCATACTTGCCTAGGAAGTCCCTTAAGGCGTAGCCACAGCTGAAAGATTCCTGGTGCCGTCGACACACCTGTTTCTGGCGCCATTGGAAGGACTTTTGTGCATTAGCATAGGTGACATCAGAAGCATTTCTGGCGCCGTTGTCGGGGAGGAGAAATCAAGATCTATCCAAGTAGGTCTCACAAACTCTTCTCTTGCATTTACTTTTGTTGCCAGTTGGCTCTCGTTTTCCTCTCCCCCACTTCACATTTGTCGTTTTCATTTGCCTTTCTCCTTCGCTGTTTTCTTTTTCCCTTGCTGTTTTCCTTTGCCGGTTCTCTTGCTTGCTTGTGTGCTTGTTTGTTTGCTGAAGTCATCATGTGTGAAAAAACCAAACTTCGCGACTTCTCGAGCACTAATAATAATGATTTTATTAGTACTCCGATTGCTCCCGCCACTAGTGCGGAATCGTATGAAATCAACGCAACTTTGCTGAATCTTGTTATGAAAGAGCAATTCTCTGCCCTTCCTAGTGAAGATGCCGCATCCCATCTCAATACCTTCATTGAGCTTTGTGATATGCAAAAGAAAAAATATGTGGATAATGACGTGATTAAGTTGAAACTTTGGTTTTCTTCTTTGCCTAAAAATAGTATCGATTCTTGGGATAAGTGCAAAGATGCTTACATATCCAAGTATTTTCCGCCGGCTAAGATCATCTCCTTAAGTAACGATTTCATGAATTTCAAGCAACTTGATCATGAACCCGTTGCACAATCTTGGGGGAGGATGAAGCTTATGATTAGAAATTGTCCCGCTCATGGCTTGAGTTTGTGGATGATTATACAAATATTTTACGCTGGCTTGAATTTCGCTTCTCACAATATCTTGGACTCCGCCTCAGGTGGAACGTTCATGGAAATCATGTTAGGAGACACTACAAAACTCCTAGACAATATCATGACCAACTACTCTCAGTGGCACACTGAAAGGTCGCCTGCTAGCAAAAAGGTGCACGATATAGAAGAGATTAACTCGCTTAGTGCTAAGATGGACGAGTTGATGAATTTGGTTGCTAGTAGAAACGCTACCGTAGATCCTAATGACATGCCACTATCTTCTTTGATTGAGAGTAGCAACGCTAGTTTGGACGTGAATTCTGTTGGTAGGAACAATTTTGGCATCAACAATGATTTTAGGGGAAACTATGTTCCTAGGCCTTTTCCTAGTAACTCCTCAGGCAACACTTATGGAACTCACAACAAATTACCCTCTGATCTAGAGAGTAATATCAAAGAGTTCATCAACTCTCAAAAGATTTTCAATGCGTCCATAGAGGAAAAACTACTCAAAATAGACGATTTGGCTAAAAGCGTTGATAGGATATCTTCTGATATTGATGCTTTGAAAGTTAGATGCGCTCCTCCCAAGGTCAACTTGGATGAAACATTGAAAGCTATGTGTATCTCCATGAATGACAGCAAAGAAAGAACCGCCCAAATTCGCGCTAGACATGAATGGTTTAAAAGGGTGCATTCTAGTGATGCAAATCACGAAGATCTTGAAGTGCTTGGTGTGTCTCCTCTTGAATCTTTGTTTTCGCGTGTCAAACCTACTTATAGAGGAGCTGGATATGAATCCACTTTGGTTGAAAAACGCCCCAATTATTCGGAGTCCACCTATCTTGATGATAAAGGTGTGGAGAGTGGAGTAGAAGAAGTCAAAATTTTGGGTAGTAATGAAACTCCCACTTTGGATTTCAAGGAATTCAATTATGATAATTGCTCCTTGGCTGAATGCATTTCTTTGAGGCAATCCATTGCAAACTCTCCACATGCTTATAGCCAAAGTAAATCCTTTACCGCGCGTATCGTAGATGCTATGATGAAATCTCTTCAAGAGAAGCTCGAACTAGAAGTCTCTATACCTAGAAAACTTCATGATGAGTGGGAACCTAATATCGAAATCAAGATAAAAAACTATGAGTGCAATGCTTTGTGTGATTTGGGTGCTAGTGTTTCCGTGATTCCAAATTCTTTATGTGATATTCTTGGTTTTCATGAGATTGAAGAGTGTTCTCTTAATTTGCATCTTGCAGATTCTACTGTCAAGAAACCCATGGGGAGGATCGATGATGTTCTTATTGTTGCAAATAAGAACTATGTACCCGTGGATTTGGTTGTACTTGACATAGATTGCAATCCTTCATGTCCCATTATTCCTGGTAGACCTTTCCTAAGGACTATTGGTGCTATCATAGATATGAAGGAAGGGAATATTAGATTTCAATTTCCTTTAAAGAAGGGCATGGAGCACCAAAGATGACTATACGTGATCTCATCACGTTTCGCCTAGCTAAGGGCGTTAAACAAAAGCGCTTGTTGGGAGGAAAACCAACGAATCTATCCTTTTTCTTTCTATTTTGTGTTTTCCACACTTTCATAATTCTGTTATGGTTGTGTTTTTGTGTTTCTTTTTTGCGTTTGTGCCAAGAAAAACCGTTATGATTAGTCTTGGAGATGATCGTTTGGTCATGCTGGAAAAGACAGAAACTTTCTGCTCACGAAAAGAATTTTAATTTTTTTTACTTAAGAGCTTTTGAGTTGATTCTTTTTTATTATGATTGCTACACAAATTCTTCAGACCGTCGTAATGTTTCAGAATTTTTGAAGTAGCAGAGGCATACGAAATATACATATTGCTACAGACTGGTCTGCTGTTAACAGATTCTGTTTTTGTTGTGTTGGTTGCTTATTTTGATGAAACTATGGATAGTATCGGGGGGTATTAGCCATGGAAGATTGAAAGTACAGTAACCCAAAATCAGCACAAGTAGAATTTAAGTTTTCTACTGTACCTAAGGAAGTGGTGGTTTGCTTTCTTGTACTAATGTTATCACGAGTTTCTGTTTAAGTTTCGTGTCGTGAAGTTTTCAAGTTTTGGGTGAAGTTCTTATGGACAAAGAGATAAAGACTGGCAAGATCTCAAGCTTGGGGATGCCCAAGGAACCCCAAAAGATTCAAGTATGCCGTAAAAGCCTAAGCTTGGGGATGCCCCGGGAAGGCATCCCCTCTCTCGTTTTCAATCCATCGGTAACGTTACTTGGGGCTATATTTTTATTCACCACATGTTATGTGTTTTTGCTTGGAGCGTCTTGTATCGTAGTAGTCTTTTATTTTTGTTGTGTCACAATCATCCTTGCTGCACACCTAGAGAGATAGACAGTCACACACCGTGATTTTATCGAGCTTCACTTATATCTTTTGGTAGACAATTCAGCTCACATGTGCTTCACTTATATCTTTTGAGCTAGATACTTTTGCTCTGTGTGCTTAACTTATATCTTTTAGAGCACAACGGTGCGTGGCTTGGTAGTTGATCTATGCTTTGAAAGTAGTCTCAAAAGGGGTAGTTATCCAAAGGGATACAATAACTTCCACCTTCATGTGCATTGAATAGTTAGAGAAGTTTGATTCATCTCAATTAGTTTTGAGTTGTGGTTATGGTAATATTGAAGTCATGCTAGTAAGGTGTTGTGGATCTAGAAATACTTGTGTTGAAGTTAGTGATTCCCGTAGCATGCACGTATGGTGAACCGCTATGTGATGAAATCTGAGCATGATTAGTATATTGATTGTCATCCTTTGCGTGGCGGTCGGGATCACGCGATGGTTGATACCTACCAACCCTTCCCCTAGGAGTATGCGTTGAATGCTTTGTTTCGACTACTAATAAAACTTTTGCAACAAGTATATGAGTTCTTCATGACTAATATTGAGTCCATGGTTTAGATGCACTTTCACCTTCCACCATCACTATCTTCTTAGTGCCATGCAACTTTCGCCGGTGCACACAACCCATCATTAGCCTACCTCAAAACAGCCACCATACCTACCTACTATGGCTTTTTAAAAGTCATTCCGATATATATTTGTTGGAAGTATGCCCTAGAGGCAATGATAAAATGGTTATTATCATATTTCCATGTTCATGATAATCGTCTATTGTTCATGCTATAATTGTATTAACAGGAAACAGTAATACATGTGTGAATAAATAGATCACAATGTCTCCCTAGCAAGCCTCTAGTTAGCTAGCTCGTTAATCAATAGATGATCATGGTTTCCTGACCATGGGCATTAGATGTCATTGATAACGGGATCACATCATTGGGAGAATGATGTGATGGACAAGACCCAATCCTAAGCATAGCACTAGATTTTATTGCACGTATGCTAAAGCTTTTCTAATGTCAAGTGTCTTTTCCTTCGACCGGGAGATTGTGCAACTCCCGGATACCGTAGGAGTGCTTTGGGTGTATCAAACGTCACAACGTAACTGCGTGACTATAAAGGTGCACTACGGGTACCTCCGAAAGTGTCTCTTGGGTTGGTACGAATCGAGATCGGGATTTGTCACTCCGTGTGACGGAGAGGTATCTCTGGGCCCACTCGGTAGAACATCATCATGAGCTCAATGTGACTAAGGAGTTAGTCACGCGATGACGTGCAACGGAACGAGTAAAGAGACTTACCGGTAACGAGATTGAACAAGGTATAGGTATACCGACGATCGAATCTCGGGCAAGTTCTATACCGACAGACAAAGGGAATTGTATACGGGATTGATTGAATCCTTGACATCGTGGTTCATCCGATGAGATCATCGTGGAGCAAGTGGGAGCCACCATGGGTATCCATACCCCGCTGATGGTTATTGGCCGGAGAGGTGTCTCGGTCATGTTTGCCTGTCTCCCGAACCCGTAGGGTCTACACACTTATGGTTTGATGACGCTAGGGTTATAGGGAATTGTTATACAAGGTTACCGAAAGTTGTTCGGAGTCCCGGATGAGATCTCGGACGTCACGAGGAGCTTGGGAATGGTGCGGAGGTAACGATTGATATATAGGATGGATGGGTTCGGACGCCCGAAGTGTTTCGGGCGTCATCGGTAACGTGCCGGGACCACCGGAGGTGGCCCCGGGGGTCCACCAAAGGGGGGCAACGACCCAAAGAGGCTAGATGGGACAAGTGCGGGAGGGAACCAGCCCCTAGGTGGGCTGGTGCGCCTCCCACACACATCCCAATGCGCAAGTGGTGGGGAGAGGGGGCAACCCTAGGTGCAGGTGGGCCTTAGGCCCACCAGGTGGTGCGCCACCCCCTCCCACCCTAGCCGCCGCCCTCTTTTACCATATGGTGGCCGCCGGCCCCTAGGGAGGGAACCCTAGGGCTGGCGCAGCCCCTCCCCCTCGTCCTATAAATAGAGAGGGGTTTTGGCCCTTGAGAGACAGACTTCTCCCTCTCCCTCGGCGTAGCCCTGCCCTTCTTTCTCCTCCTCTCTGCCGGTGCTTGGCGAAGCCCTGTCGGGAGACCTCGTCTCTCCATCAACACCACGCCGTCATGCTGCTAGAGTTCTTCCCCAACCTATCCCTCCTCCTTGCTGGATCAAGGTGCAGGAGACGTCACCGGGCTGCACGTGTGTTGAACGCGGAGGTGTCGTAGTTCGGCACTAGATCGGAATCACACCGCGATCCGAATCGCTGCGAGTACGACTCCATCAACCGCGTTCTAGTAACGCTTCCGCTTAGCGATCTTCAAAGGTATGAAGATGCTCTTACCCCTCTCTCGTTGCTGGCCTCTCCATAGGAAGATCTGAATATGGCGTAGGAAAATTTTGAATTTATGCTACGTTACCCAATAGTGGCATCCGAGCCAGGTTTTCTATGTGTAGATTCTATGGACGAGCAGAACACAAAAGTTGTGGGCGATGATTTGTCAATTTGCTTGACGCTACTAGTCTTATTCTTTTCCGGAGGTATTGTGGGATGAAGCGGCCCGGGCCGACTTTACACGTACGCTTACGTGAGACTGGTTTCACCGACAGACATGCACACCGTGCATAAAGGTGGCTAGCGGGTGTCTGTCTCTTCTACTCTAGTCGGATTGGATTTGATGAAAAGGGTCCTTATGAAGGGTAAATAGCTTTGGCATATCATCGTTGTGGCTGTCATGTAGGTAAGAAGGCGTGCTTGCTAGAAACCCAAATCAGCCACGTAAAACTTGCAACAACAATTAGAGGACGTCTAACTTGTTTTTGCAGGGTTTGACATGTGATGTGATATGACCAAAGTTGTGATGTTGCATGTATGATGTATGAGATGATCATGTTATTGTAATAGGTTTCACGACTTGCATGTCGATGAGTATGACAACCGGCAGGAGCCATAGGAGTTGTCTTAATTTATTGTATGAGATGAAACGCCATGTGCTTACTACTTTTACTTCATTGCTAACGGTTAGCTATAGTAGTAGTGATAGTAGTAGTTGGCATGATGACTTCACGGAGACACGATGATGGAGATCATGATGATGGAGATCATGGTGTCACGCCGGTGACGATGATGATCATGCGATGCCTGAAGATGGAGATCCAAAGGGCAAAGATGATAATGGCCATATCATGTCACTATATGATTGCATTGTGATGTTTATCATGTTTTTCATCTTATTGCTTAGAACGACAGTAGCATAATAAGATGATCCCTCTTAAAATTTCGAGAACTTATTCCCCTAAGTGTGCACCGTTGCGAAGGATCGTTGTCTCGAAGCACCACGTGATGATCGGGTGTGATAGATTCTAATGTTCGCATACAACAGGTGTAAGCTAGATTTACACACGCGAAACACCTAGGTTGACTCGACGAGCTTAGCATGTACAGACATGACCTCGAATACAAGAGACCGAAAGGTCGAACATGAGTCGTATGGTTGAATACGATCAGCATGAAGTTGCTCACCATGGTGACTAGTCCGTCTCACGTGATGATCGGACACGGGTTAGTCAACATGGATCATGTATCACTTAGATGACTAGAGGTATGTGGATTTAAGTGGAAGTTCATACTTAATTTGATTAAATGAACTTAATTGTCATGAACTTAGTCTAAAAGTTGTCTTTATAAATATTGTAGATGGACAACGTCAACCTCAATTTCAACGCATTCCTAGAGAAAAACAAGCTGAAAGATGATGGTAGCAACTATGCGGACTGGGTTCGCAACTTGAAGCTCATCCTTGAAGCAGCTGAAAAGTGTTATGTCCTTGATGCGCCGCTAGGTGACCCTCCCGCTCCCGCAGCAGCCCAGGACATTCTGAACGTCTGGCAAACGCGGAGTGATGACTACTCTCTGGTTAGGTGTGGCATGTTATACAGTTTAGAAACGGGGCTCCAAAGGCGTTTTGAGCAACATGGGGCATATGAGATGTTCCAGGAGCTGAAGCTAGTTTTTCAAGCTCATGCCCGTGTTGAGAGATATGAAGTCTCCGACAAGTTCTTTAGCTGTAAGATGGAGGAGAACAGTTCTGTCAGTGAGCACATACTCAAAATGTCTGGGTTACACGGTCGTCTGACTTCACTTGGAGTCGAACTTCCGGATGATGCTATAATTGATAGAATCCTCCAGTCTCTCCCACCAAGCTACAAAGGCTTTGTGCTTAACGACAACATGCAAGGGATGGAGAAGACCATTCCCGAGTTGTACTCGATGCTCAAGTTTGCAGAAGTAGAAATCAAGAAAGAGCATCAAGTGTTGATGGTCAACAAGACCACTAGTTTCAAGAAAGGCAAGGGTTATAAGAACTTCAAGAAAGACGGCAAAGCTGTTGCCGCGCCCGGTAAGCCAGATGCCGGGAAGAAGAAAAATAATGGACCCAAGCCTGAGAGTGAGTGCTTCTATTGCAAGGGAAAAGGTCACTGGAAGCGGAACTGCCCCAAATACTTAGCGGACAAGAAGGCCGGCAACGTTAAAGGTATATGTGATATACATGTTATTGATGTGTACCTTACCAGCACTTGTAGTAGCTCCTGGGTATTTGATACCGGTGTTGTTGCTCACATTTGCAACTCAAAGCAGGAACTGCAGAATAAGCGGAGACTGGCCAAGGACGAGGTGACGATACGCGTCGGGAATGGTTCAAAGGTCGATGTGATCGCCGTCGGCACGCTACGTCTACATCTACCATCGGGATTAGTTTTAAACCTTAATAATTGTTATTTAGTACCAGCGTTAAGCATGAACATTGTATCAGGGTCTTGCTTAATGCGAGACGGCTACTCATTTAAGTCAGAGAATAATGGTTGTTCTATTTATATGAGTGATATGTTTTATCGTCATGCTCCGCTGGTGAATGGTTTATTCTTGATGAATCTCGATCGTGATGTTACACATATTCATGGTGTGAGTACCAAAAGATGTAAAGTTGATAATGATAGTCCCACATACTTGTGGCACTGCCGCCTTTGTCATATCGGCGTTAAGCGCATGAAGAAGCTCCATACTGATGGACTATTAGAGTCTATTGATTTTGAATCATTTGACACATGCGAACCGTGCCTCATGGGCAAGATTACTAAGACTCCATTCTCAGGAGTAATGGAGAGAGCAACCGACTTATTGGAAATAATACATATTGATGTGTGTGGTCCGATGAACGTTGAAGCTCGCGGTGGCTATCGTTATGTTCTCACTCTCACCGGTGATTTGAGTAGGTATGGGTATATCTACTTGACGAAGCACAAATCTGAGACGTTTGAAAAGTTCAAGGAATTTCAGAGTGAGGTTGAGAATCAACGTGACAGAAAAATTAAATGTCTACGATCTGATTGTGGAGGAGAATATTTGAGTCACGAGTTTGGCACACACCTAAGGAAGTGTGGAATCGTTTCACAACTCACACCGCCTGGCACACCGCAACGCAACGGAGTGTCTGAACGTCGTAATCGCACTTTATTAGATGTGGTATGATCTATGATGTCTCTTACCGACTTACCGTTATCATTTTGGGGATACACATTAGAAACTGCAGCATTCACTTTAAATACGGCACCGTCTAAATCCGTTGAGACGACACCGTATGAACTATGGTTTGGCAAGAAACCTAAGTTGTCGTTTCTTAAAGTTTGGGGCTGCGATGCTTATGTGAAGAAACTTCAACCAGAAAAGCTCGAACCCAAAGCGGAGAAATGCGTATTCATAGGATACCCTAAGGAAACTATTGGGTATACCTTCTATCTTAGATCCGAAGGTAAAACCTTTGTTGCCAAGAACGGATCCTTTCTAGAGAAAGAGTTTCTCTCGAAAGGAGTAAGTGGGAGGAATGTAGAACTTGATGAGGTAATTACACCCCCTCTCGAACAGGATAGTAGCGTAGCGCGGGAAGTTGATCCTGTGGCGCCTACGCCAACTGAAGAGGAAGTTAATGATGATGATCATGAAGCTTTGGATCAAGTTACTACTGAACCACGAAGGTCCACAAGGGCACGCTCCGCACCAGAGTGGTACGGCAACCCTGTGATGGAAATCATGTTCTTAGACAACGGTGAACCTTCGAACTATGAAGAAGCGATGGCGGGCCCGGATTCCAACAAATGGCTTGAAGCTATGAAATCTGAGATAGGATCCATGTATGAGAACAAAGTATGGACTTTGGTGGACTTGCCCGATGACCGGCGAGCCATAGAAAATAAATGGATCCTCAAGAAAAAGACTGATGCAAACGGTAATGTAACCATTTATAAAGCTCGACTTATCGCAAAGGGTTTTAGACCAATTCAAGGAGTTGACTACGAAGAGACTTTCTCTCCCGTAGCGAAGCTAAAATCAGTCCGAATCATGTTAGCGATTGCCGCCTTTTATGATTATGAAATTTGGCAAATGGACGTCAAAACAGCGTTCCTTAACGGGAACCTTAAGGAAGAGTTGTATATGATGCAACCAGAAGGTTTTGTTGACCCTAAGGGTGCTAACAAAGTGTGCAAGCTCCAGCGCTCCATCTATGGGCTGGTGCAAGCATCTCGTAGTTGGCACAATCGCTTTAATGAGGTGATTAAAGCGTTTGGGTTCATACAGGTTTACGGAGAAGCCTGTCTGTACAAGAAAGGGAGTGGGAGCTCTTTAGCTTTCCTCATACTGTATGTGGATGACATATTATTGATGGGGAATAATATAGAGATGTTGGAGAGCATAAAGGCCTATTTGAACAAGAGTTTTTCCATGAAGGACCTTAGAGAAGCTGCATACATATTAGGCATCAAGATCTATAGAGATAGATCGAGATGCCTCATAGGTCTTTCGCAAAGCACATACCTTCACAAGATATTGAAGAAGTTCAATATGGAAAACTCAAAGAAAGGGTTCTTGCCAGTTTTGTAAGGTATGAGATTGATTAAGACTCAGTCGCTGACCACGGCAGCAGATAGAGAGAAGATGAGTTCTGTCCCCTACGCATCAGCCGTGGGCCTCTAATGTATGCCATGATGTGTACTAGACCTGATATAAACCTTGCCATAAGCTTGGTAGGGAGGTACCAAAGTGATTCCGGTATGGAACACTGGACAACGGTCAAGAATATCCTTAAGTACCTGAAAAGGACTAAGGAAGTGTTTCTCGTTTATGGAGGTGACGAAGAGCTCGTCGTAAAGGGTTACGTCAACGCTAGCTTCAACACAGATACCGGATGACTCTAAGTCACAGACCGGATACGTATATGTGTTGAATGGTGGGGCAGTGAGCTGGTGCAGCAGCAAGCAAGAAGTCGTGGCAGCATCTACATGTGAAGCGGAGTACATAGCTGCTTCAGAAGCGACTCATGAAGGAATTTGGATGAAGGAGCTCATCACCGACCTTGGAGTGGTTCCAAGCGCGTCGGGTCCAATGACACTCTTCTGTGATAACACTGGGGCCATTGCCATAGCCAAGGAGCCCAGGTTTCACCGGAAGACGAAGCACATCAAACGCAGCTACAACTCCATCCAGGACCATGTCCAGAGTGGAGTGATAGATATTTGTAAAGTACACACGGATCTGAATATTGCAGACCCGTTGACTAAACCTCTTCCACGAGCAAAACATGATCAACACCATAATGCTATGGGTGTTCGATACATCACAATGTAACTAGATTATTGACTCTAGTGCAAGTGGGAGACTGTTGGAAATATGCCCTAGAGGCAATAATAAAATGGTTATTGTCATATTTCCTTGTTCATGATAATCGTCTATTGTTCATGCTATAATTGTACTAACAGGAAACAGTAATACATGTGTGAATAAATAGATCGCAATGTGTCCCTAGCAAGCCTCTAGTTAGCTAGCTCGTTAATCAATAGATGATCATGGTTTCCTGATCATGGGCATTAGATGTCATTGATAACGGGATCACATCATTGGGAGAATGATGTGATGGACAAGACCCAATCCTAAGCATAGCACTAGATCGTATTGTTCGCATGCTAAAGCTTTTCTAATGTCAAGTGTCTTTTCTTTCGACCGTGAGATTGTGCAACTCCCGGATACCGTAGGAGTGCTTTGGGTGTATCAAACGTCACAACGTAACTGCGTGACTATAAAGGTGCACTACGGGTACCTCCGAAAGTGTCTGTTGGGTTGGTACGAATCGAGATCGGGATTTGTCACTCCGTGTGACGGAGAGGTATCTCTGGGCCCACTCGGTAGAACATCATCATGAGCTCAATGTGACTAAGGAGTTAGTCATGCGATGACGTGCTACGGAACGAGTAAAGAGACTTACCGGTAACGAGATTGAACAAGGTATAGGTATACCGACGATCGAATCTCGGGCAAGTTCTATACCGACAGACAAAGCGAATTGTATACGGGATTGATTGAATCCTTGACATCGTGGTTCATACGATGAGATCATCGTGGAGCAAGTGGGAGCCACCATGGGTATCCAGACCCCGCTGATGGTTATTGGCCGGAGAGGTGTCTCGGTCATGTCTGCCTGTCTCCCGAACCCGTAGGGTCTACACACTTAAGGTTCGATGACACTAGGGTTATAGGGAATTGTTATACGAGGTTACCGAAAGTTGTTCGGAGTCCCAGATGAGTTCCTGGACGTCATGAGGAGCTCCGAAATGGTCCGGAGGTAAAGATTGATATATAGGATGGATGGGCTCGGACGCCGGAAGTGTTTTGGGCGTCACCGGTAACGTACCGGGACCACCGGGACCACCGGAGGTGGCCCCGGGGGTCCACCGAAGGGGGGGCAACGACCCCAAGAGGCTAGATTGGCCAAGTGCGGGAGGGAACCAGCCCCTAGGTGGGCTGGTGCGCCTCCCACACCCAGCCCAATGCGCAAGTGGTGGGGAGAGGGGGCAACCCTAGGTGCAGGTGGGCCTTAGGCCCACCAGGTGGTGCGCCGCCCCCTCCCACCCTAGCCGCCGCCCCCTTTCCCCATCTGGTGGCCGCCGGCCCCTAGGGAGGGAACCCTAGGGGTGGCGCAGCCCCTCCCCCTCCTTCTATAAATAGAGAGGGGATTTGGCCCTTGAGAGACAGACTTCTCCCTCTCCCTCGGCGCAGCCCTGCCCTTCTTTCTCCTCCTCTCTGTCGGTGCTTGGTGAAGCCCTGCCGGGAGACCTCGTCTCTCCATCGACACCACGCCGTCGTGCTGCTAGAGTTCTTCCCCAACCTCTCCCTTCTCCATGCTGGATCAAGGTGCGAGAGATGTCACCGGGCTGCACGTGTGTTGAACGCGGAGGTGCCGTAGTTCGGCACTAGATCGGAATCACACAGCGATCTGAATCGCTGCGAGTACGACTCCATCAACTGAGTTCTAGTAACGCTTCCGCTTAGCGATCTTCAAAGGTATTAAGATGCTCTTACCCCTCTCTCGTTGCTGGTCTCTCCATCGGAAGATCTGAATATGGCGTAGGAAAATTTTGAATTTATGCTACGTTACCCAACAATATTGCCATGCAACTACCACCATGAGATGTGCCACCACGTCTACATTGCCATTGTGTGATTGTAAGATAGCTAGGATGATGTTTCCATTGATGTCTATGCCATGCTAGATCATTGCCACGGTACACTACCGAAGGCATTCCATATAGAGTCATAGTTGCTCTAAGTTTTGAGTTGAAAGTGTGATGATCATCATTAATGGAGCATTGTCCCATGTGAGGAAATAAAAGAGGCCAAATAAGCCCACCAAAAAAAACGAGGCCAAAGAGCCCACCAAATAAAAGAAAAATGAGAGAAAAAGAGAGAAGGGACAATGCTACCACTTTTTCCACACTTGTGCATATTAAGCACCATGATCTTCATGATTGAGAGTCTCTCGTTTTGTCACCACCATATAGCTAGTGGGAAATTTTCATTATATAACTTGGCTTGTATATTCCAATGATAGGCTTCCTCAAAATTGTCTTAGGTCTTCGTGAGCAAGCAAGTTGGATGCACACCCACTAGTTTTCTTTAAGAGCTTTCACATACTCGTAGCTCTAGTGCATCATTTGTATGGCAATCCCTACTCATTCACATTGATATCTATTGATGAGCATCTCCACAGCTCATTGATATGCCTAGTTAATGTGACTATCTTCTCCTTTTTTGTCTTGCAACCTCCACTACATTTCACACCATCTATAGTGTTATAACCATGGCTCACGCTCATGTATTGCGTGAGAGTTGAAAAGGTTTGAGAAAGTAAAGGTGTGAAACAATTACTTGGCCAATACCGGGGTTGTGCATGATTTAAATTCGTTGTGCAATGATGATAGAGCATAGCCAGACTATATGCTTTTGTAGGGATAACTTTCTTTTGGCCTTGTTATTTTGAAAGTTCATGATTACCATGCTAGTTTGCTTGAATTATTATTGTTTCCACGTCAATAGCAAATTATTGTTTTGAATCTAATGGATCTGAAGATTCACATCACATAAGAGGAATTACAAAGGACACCTATGCTAGGTAGCATGAAAGATTCAAAAATTCATTCTTATCACTTCCCTACTTGAGGACGAGCAGGAGTTAAGCTTGGGGATGCTTGATACGTCTCAAACATATCTATAATTTTTGATGGTTTCACGTTGTTATCTTGTCTTCTTTGGTTGTTTGGGACTAACTTATGAGTTTAGTGCCAAGTGTCAGTTCCTGTTTTTTCCGTGTTTTTGACTCTTTTCAGATCTGATTTTGGAACGGAGTCCAAACGGAAGAAAAACCCGGAAATGATTTTTCCCAAACGGAAGAAGATCAGGGGGCCTTTGGGCCAGGCTAGGTGGGCTCTAGGGAGCCCACAAGCCCCCACTCCGCCACCAGGGGAGGCGGCGGTGGGCAGGCTTGTGGCCTCCCTGGCCGCCCCCTGACCTAGGTCTTTGGCCTATAAATTCCCAAATATTCCGCAAAAAATCAGGGGAGCCTCGAAAATACTTTTCCGCCGCCGCAAGCTTCCGTTTCCGCGAGATCTAATCTGGAGACCCTTCCCGGCGCCCTGCCGGAGGGGACTTTGGAGTTGGAGGGCTTCTTCATCATCATCATCGCCCCTCCAATGACTCGTGAGTAGTTCACTTCAGACCTATGGGTCCGTAGTTAGTAGCTAGATGGCTTCTTCTCTCTCTTGGATCTTCAATACAAAGTTCTCCATGATATTCATGGAGATCTATCCGATGTAATCTTATTTGGCGGTGTGTTTGTCGAGACCGATGAATTGTGGATTTGTGATCAAATTATCTATGATATATATTTGAGTCTTTGCTGATTTCTTATATGCATGATTAATATCCTTGTAACTCTCTCCGAGTCTTGGGTTTTGTTTGGCCAACTAGATCTATGATTCTTGCAATGGGAGAAGTGCTTGGTTTTGGGTTCTACCATGTGGTGACCTTTCCCACTAACAGTAGGGGCAGCAAGGCACACATCAAGTAGTTGCCATCAAGGGTAAAAAGATGGGGTTTTTATCACTGGTTTGTGATTATCCCTCTACATCATGTCATCTTGCTTAAGGCGTTACTCTATTCTTGTGGACTTAATACACTAGATGCATGCTGGATAGCGGTCGACGTGTGGAGTAATAGTAGTAGATGCAGAAAGTATCGGTCTACTTGTTTTGGACGTGATGCCTATAGATATAATCATTGCATAGATATCATCACGACTTTGCGCGGTTCTATCAATTGCTCGACAGTAATTTGTTCACACACCGTCTACTTGCTTTCATGAGAGAAGCCACTAGTAAACACTACGGCCCCCGGGTCTATTCACATCCATCGTTTACACCTCCGCTTTTACTTTGATTTGTTACTTTGTTGCTTTCAGTTCTCACTTGGCAAACAATCTATAAGGGATTGACAAACCCTTCATAGCGTTGGGAGCAAGATTTTGTGTTTGTGCAGGATCTTGTGATACTCCTCCACCGGATTGATACCTTGGTTCTCAAACTGAGGGAAATACTTACCGTCACTGTGATACATCACCCTTTCCACTTCAAGGGAACACCAACGCAAGGCTCCAAGGCCACGGGGGAAATCCTTTGCATACTTGCCTAGGAAGTCCCTTAAGGCATAGCCGCAGCTGAAGGATTCCTGGTGCCGTCGACACACCTGTTTCTGGCGCCATTGGAAGGACTTTTGTGCATTAGCATAGATGACATCAGACGCCGACGAACCCCTTGCTCGCATTTTCTTCGATAATGGCACCATGCCTGAGTCGGGGTTGTTTCCAGCCGTCCGGGGTGGATGCCAACTTTATATTTCTCTTGTCAGCAGTTGTCTCGTGTTCTGAGCTGTTTTTCGGCCGTCACGAGCAACTGTTGGATTTCTTTCCGTGACAGTGACCCTATGCTCTGAGCTGTCATTCGGCCGTCTTAGGGAACTGCCACATTCTTCTTACCGACACCGCCTCATGCTCTGAGCTTCTTTTCGGCCGTCTTGAGTCGGGGTTGAGTTATTCCGGTAATGTCCGAGATCTGTGTTGTAAAGACCGATCTGGTGGCTACCGATTTATTTGCTGGTTCTATATGAGGGTTTCGACGGTCCCACCTACAACTATAATCGGTAAAGGAATTTCTTGCTATTTATATCGTACTATTGAGATTATTGTCTATGATTATTTTACTCGAAGGTTTATGGCTCTGCATCAACAGTAGTGGTTGAGCTTATCTATCATCGGATTGCTGTGACACCAGAGTCTCAGCTATGACAAATACGTTATCTGAGTTGAGACAATATAGTTGGTTGATCGAGTCACCTATCCGGGCATTATCGTACAACCACATTTTGCCGGTATGGGACGGTCGTGACTTGAGCTAATCGCGTGATCGCTCTCACCGGTACCTCCAAAGAGGGAGGGTTATGCATGCGTGCTACCTTGGCCCGGTAGGCGGTGATAACCCTGTGAGCCCAGTTGAGATAGGTCCCGTCCACTATTGGGACAAGTTTAGTTTGGCCACGACGGTGGCAGGTGTCATGAGGACACAGGGCCACCCAGGGTAGGACTCCAGAGAGGGAGTGGTTGCCGGAGGTACGATGAGAGGATCGCGGTTCAGGAAAGTCTAGTGGAGTAATGCCGATCCACCCGAATGGGATCACGAGTCAGTACTCCAGAGTGTGGGTAAAGTGTGCAACCTCTGCAGAGTGTGTCAAATCTATTCGAATAGCCGTGTCCACGGTAATGGACAACCGGAACAAACCTCAGAAGAGATCAACCGTATCTATGATAGTAATCATGGAAGAACTCGTCTCATGAGAACATCCGAGGATGTTGATAACCTGATATGCAAGCCAAGGGAAGGTTATATGATGAATGGTCTGGTGACTATGTGATGAGAATGAGATTCGTTTGGATCGTGAGTATGTCGAGGGTTGTGGGACAACCCCGAAGAGAGTAAGTTGATATTCGGTAACGGTAAACTAGTTAAACACTTGTGGTGATCTTTGTCATGCTAGTGAGGTGGATTGCATATTGAGTTCATAACCTGGTATGCTTGATTGATATTCTTCCTGTTGATTCCATGCCATAGAGTAGTTATCTTATAATCACAATGTTTGCTCTGTTATCCGCTGTTTGGATGCTATGTATTTGGCTGTCTTGCGAGTACATTCAAAGTACTCACCTGGCCTTGCACGTTGCCAGTTGCAGGAGAAGACTCGTGGTGCTAGATCGTAACCAAGCCAGTCCTGCGAGTTATGGAGTCCAGCCAGGATCGTGGAAGCCGCCGTATCTAGATCTCCGCTGCCATTTAGCTAGCCTTGGAGTCATGTAATATTGTTTTATGCAACAGTATTGTAGCATTCCATCATATTAAAAAAGCCATATTTGCCTGGAATTTATGTATCATGCTCATGACATGCGTCCGGTCGTATCCTGGGGATGGATGTGTGTCGGCCCTCTATCGGGGTGCCACAAGGCTTGGTATCAGAGCCAGGCTAGCTATAGGTGACCCTAGCACCCAGACCACCTTAGGCTCGACCCGTAGTGAGCCCGATTGATTTGAACCATATCTGGCATCCGACATGGCAACTATTGACCAATAGATGGCGCAGTGGGGATGGACGTATCCCTACCTAGTTGACCACCCACCCAGCCACTCTACATTAAACGTGACCCTACCCAGTTGTCGGCCGTGCCGGTATATCTTTTACCCGGCACGAGAAGGATCTACGCCATCTTGGTGTGATCCAGTCCGACTGCCTATTTAAACCCTTCCCACTATTGAGTCCCCCAGGGCCTTGCAAGAGAACCCAGACCCGTACCCCAAACCAGAAGCCATGGACAGTTCCTCCACGACACCCACTTTCCACAGCCGAACCCTAGCCAAAAGTTATGCTGGCTTCCCGCCCATTCTTTCTAGGATGCTGTCCCGAGCCTTTGGCTTTGGTAAGCCCCCAGTGTATTTGGTGTTCCAGTCGGAACCCGTCCCCCACCTTTGTCAGTTTTATGCAAAGGTGCATATCAACCCAGGGCCAGCGGCGGATAGGAAACCCACGAATATTCGTGGCCATCCTATGCCCACTCTTGAGTTGGCTGTCCAGATAGCCGTGGCGGAATCTATCACCCGTCTTCGGCTTCAGTTTCCGCAAGTGGCGGAGATGCAGGAGCTTCGCTTTTGTCCCCCTGCATCGGACACGGGCTGTAGTTCCTCCGGCACAGCTAAAGATGCGGACCCAGCAATAGCTTGGCTGACCCAGTTTGTTGCTGCCCACGGACTGTTGCTCTTCGGTATCCTTAAGGAGCTCAAGAGCGTGGACCAGGACGCCACGCGGGTTGTTATGGAAGCATACCGTGCGGCCCGTCCAGCGGAGCCCCAGTCAACCCAGTCCCTATTGCCAGGCTCAATACCACCTTCGCAGCTGGTACTGCCCTCGCAACCTGTGGATCCATATCAGTCCGGAGACATCCATCGTAACTCCATTCTGGAAGCTATGAGGCGACTTCGTCGTCAGGATGTGTCCCGCCAAGCCCCCTTTGCAGCTCCAGCAGTTGAGTCCCAGCCTATGGCAGTGCCCGAAGACCAAGACAAGAGTTGGCTCACCCTTTGTCCCCCAGGAGAGCCCCAGCAGGAGTAAGACCAAGTGTGGCTTCGTCAGTGAACAAAGCCAGGTGATGCCGCGCGTAGGTGTGGTGCGAAGACTGTTCCTTTGCTCGCACACAAGATTAGGACGCTGTTGTTTGGAGTGTGTAGCCGCCCAGTAGGGCCATGTGTTGTTGTGCTGCTTGCATTGCTTGTACCTGTGTGCTGTTGTAATTATATGTATGCATGTTTACTTTGTGTGCTTGGAAATATTTGCCACCGTGTTAAGCAGAAATGTTTAACAGAGCTGGCATTGGATTTCTTAACAAGATTGTGATCGATAGAGCACTTACACCCAATAAGCTCGGACTCGCCCAGAGCCCCTAATAAAATGTGAACTGGTGTAGGTGTATGTATGCCAGGAGTACATACACCCACTGGCATTAAAACACCTTAGAACAATCGGTTGGTTATGATTCTTTCTTTGCTTGCGTTGTGCCATCATGTGCCTTCTGCATCTGTTTGCATATTAGTTTAAACGGATTTTCTGCGCATTGTGTGAGCAGTGTAGCTATATCGCAGAGATTCTGAGAGATTTTATTGCAGCATAGACCGTTGCAACCTTTGCAGACCAAGACCTAGACCATAGTTCTACCCCTAGTACCCTCTATCTATGGAGGCTATCAGTCAGGAGCTACCAGCAGCGTGGTCTCCACGCCGATATAGCTCCGTCGACTGCACCCGCTCCCCAGGTCCAGCAGCGCCTCTGTCATCATCTGGTGCGATGTTGACAAGCCGCCCTTGCCGCCCCGTCAGCGCTTATTTCTCCTGCTTGAGACGGCGTAGTTGTCCCTCGGCTATCTCCGTAGCCACGGCATCGCGACGATCATCGAGGATCATCGCGCACAGTAGCACCGAGCCCTCGACCAGCGCCCCCAGTAGACCAGCGAAGAGGATGGTAAGTAGCTCCGACCCCGCGCCCGCCATTAGCGCCTTGCCTCGTGCTCTGGCAACACGAAGGAGGAGGGGAGAGGAGCTGGATGCGACGAAGAAGAGAGAGAGACCGAGGTTGCTTTTATAACCCCGGTCCGGCGTACAGTGAGCGAGGTCCAGGAGGTCGTGCGCTGCTCGATCACCGGCGTCCAAGAGGGAATCCGAGAGCAGTGTCGACCGGCGTTGGCCTGCGATGGGAGTGCTCTCTGCATCGGTCTCGTGCACGCTGCGCACTAACGGCGTAGGGTGCTTTGCGCCCTAGGATCTAGGAGTGCGCAGTGCCTAGCCGCACTGCGAGCGGCGCGGGAGCGAGGGAGAGTGAGAGCCGTTGGCCGGAGATAGTGGAAGGAGAAGTCTGCCAGTGGGCCCTGGTCCCACTTGCCAGAGAGAGTAGGCCCTGTTCACCGTGGTACCCTAAGCATTTTTGGAAAAAGGAAATTTAGCTTTTTATAAAAATGATAAGGCTACCCAGTGACCCCGCGTGTAGTTTAGACCCCGCGATAGTTGTTGATCTGGGTGTACCAATTTTGGTACTCATAACCCGGTTGTTTTCAGCCACAGGGTTAAGACAGAGCCTAGGAGTTTTCTAGGAAGCATAGTCGTAGTTGTTATGATAAGCTAACCATGGGAATCTCGAGGACAAGATTCTTCTAAGGGGGGAAGGTTTGTAACACCCCAAAAATCGGGTTATCGATTTTTGTGTTGTTATTCCTTCCTAACTTTTCTCTCCCGGATTTTTCCTTCGGAGTATGGCAGATGACCTGGTGAATCCAGTTCATTCTCAACCTCTCCGTGCTTTTCCATCTCCGTGTGCTAGTTTGTTCTCCGAACCTCTTGGGAACCCTAACTCCGAAGTATTGGAACTAGGAATCATGTCCTTGTGTTTTCAAAGGAGCCATCCATTTCTCTTGCTCTGTTGATCCTCCAAGTCTTCCCAGAGATCCTCATTCCCTCATAAACCCCAGATATGCAAAAATATTGCAAAGTCATATGAATATTTCCCCTTTGGAATTAATTTTTGTTTCTGCCTGTCTGAGGAATTAAATCCAAGAAAATACATATCCATCTCCTATGCTCATGAAAATTGGTGGAAATGTTGTTTGTGATCCTATGAAGATCTCATAAAATATTGGCCATCATAGAATAAAGGAAAATTGCATTTTCCTATTTTATGCCAATATGGAAATTTGGGTGCTTTCCAAAGGAACTACCATTTTGGTAGCTAGGAAAATCGCAAATAATTTGTGGAGCTTCTCATGCCCATATATTGATCATTTCCATCAAGATCCCTGGTTCCCCAATTCAAAAAGTGAGCTCAATCACCCTTTGCAAATTCTGTCCAGAGCTTCTATTTGTGAAGGAAGTGCTTGATTCCTTATTCTCCTTGAGTTGAAACTTTGCAGAGTGATTCAACATGTTAAATCATCCTTGTCCACCAAAATTCAGCCTATGTGATGACTCCAATCTTCCCTAGCAAATTATCTAAGATTCTGTCCAGATTGAAGCATTGTGAAGGAAGTACCATTTATACTGGTGCAAATGGTATGAAACTTTTAAAGTGACTTCATATGCCTAAATCATGGGTCTCCTCCAAATTTCAGCCATTTCCATTTAGCCAATTGACCCCAGCAACAACTTCTTCATTTCTGGTCAGTATGCAGAGTTACAAAGGAAGTGCCCCATAGGCTTGTTGGATTGAGTTGAATTTTGGCCAGCATAGTGACCTTAGTGAGTGGTCAACCTGAGACCAAGCATCTTGCCAAAAGGTGTACTGTGGTGGTGACAAAACAACACAAACACCTTGCTGTTGGGAACTATTTGACCTTGGTGTGGTCACCTCACTGTTCCCCATGGCTATCCAAAGGCATAGTGCAACTCAGTGTTCCTTGGTGAACACCCCTGACATGGTTTGACATCACATAGGATAGGTCAAGTCCATGGACACGTGGTGACCATGGGCAGAGACTTCCAAATCGGTGCTTTGTGCATTGGAGGTGATTTCAGCTTCGCTCCAGCTGGTTCCAGCATGTCCATGGATGTCTAGGAGGTGCCCCAAGTCTTCCTGCACGCTCTAGAGATCTGTCCCCTTTGTCCTCTTGCCTTTGGAGGTGCCTGCCATTGGAGTTCGCCATGGATCTCCGAGCTTCCTCCCGGCGTCGCTAGAACCTCCCCTCCCGAGCTACTTAAGGTGTCCCCAAGTCCCTCCTAGGGAACAGCAGAGCCCCTCGCCCCTCCCTAGTCTCCTCGCCCCCCCCGAGCCTCGAACTCCTCGGCCGCCATGGCCGCGACACCTCCGCTGTCGCCGCACCTTGCCTCGGCCGCCCCCGGTGGCGGAGCCGCCTCCCATGGGCGCGGTGAGGCACGAGACACCCGCCCGTGCCGCCGGCTGCACCTCCCGTGCATGGGAGCAGCAGCACCAGGAGCAGCGCCGACCGGAGCCCCCCCTCCTTGCCCTGTCGCGGCTGGAGGTAGGGGACGGGCAAAGAGGAGATGAGAGGAGAGAGGAGAGGATAGATGGGGTGGGCCCCAGGTGTAGGTGAGAGAGAGAGAGAGAGAGCCGGGCCCAGGGGAGTAAGTGGAAACGTATTTCTGAAAAATACGTTTTCCTATTAGGAAAACGTATTCCAACGAAAGGCGCTTTCGGTTTCCGCCCAGGGACCTATGTGCAGATATTTTTATTGCAGATTGGTCCCTGGTCTTCTTTCGCCCGTATCTTTTCGCTCGTAGCTCCGTTCGAGGTAAAACCAGCGGCAAAATCTTCATCTCGTCGAGCCCGTCTCGACTATGTTATTTTCATGAGATGTTTTCTCAGTAAAAATTGACCATTTTGCCCTTGCCCTCCGATCGAGCCCGTCGAGAGAGAACCCTCTCCGGTAAAGTTTCTCGGTATCGTAGTGTCCTTCTCCGCGGTGTATTCGACGACCCCCAGGCAAGACAACCTCTTATCATGAACTCCGGATATGCGTGATAGCTTTGCTTTCACTCTGTGTGACTATTTGCAACACCGGTACTCTGTGTTTATATGCATCGGTAACGACAGTGGTATATTCCTCCATAGTGCTTTTCATATAGGAGGTACTCTCACACTTTGTTCTATGATGCTCTTACATATTTAATTTGTGATATTCATAACTAAGCAATGTAACGTGGGAGACGTCGACGAACCCTTGCTTGCATTTTCTTCGATAATGGCACCATGCCTGAGTCGGTGCTGTTTCCAGCCGTCCGGGGTGGATGCCAACTTTATATTTCTCTTGTCAGCAGTTGTCTCGTGTTCTGAGCTGTTTTTCGGCCGTCACGAGCAACTATTGGATTTCTTTCCGTGACAGTGACCCTATGCTTTGAGCTGTCATTCGGCCGTCTTAGGGAACTGCCACATTCTTCTTACCGACACCGCCTCATGCTTTGAGCTCTTTTTCCGGCCGTCTTGAGTCGGTGTTGATCTATTCCGATAATGTCCCAGATCTGTGTTGTAAAGACCGATCTGGTGGCTTCCCATTTATTTGCTGGTTCTATATGAGGGTTCCGACGGTCCCACCTACAACTATAATCTGTAAAGGAATTTCTTGCTATTTATATCGTACTGTTGAGATTACTGTCTATGATTATTTTACTCGACGGTTTATGGTTATGCATCAACAGTAGTGGTTGAGCTTATCTATCATCGGATTGTTGTGACACCAGAGTGTCAGCTATGACAGATACGTTATCCGAGTTGAGACAATCTAGTTGGTTGATCGAGTCACCTGTCCGGGCATTATCGTACAACCACATTTGCCGGTATGGGACGGCCGTGACTTGAGCTGATCGCATGATCGCTCTCACCGACACCTCCAAAGAGGGAGGGTTACGCATGTGTGCTACCTTGGCCCGGTAGGCGGTGATAACCCTGTGAGCCGAGTTGAGATAGGGCCCGTCCCCGATTGGGACAATTTTAGTTTGGCCACGACGGTGGCAGGCGGCATGAGGACACAGGGCCACCCAGGGCAGGACTCCAGAGAGGGAGTGGTTGCCGGAGGTACGATGAGAGGATCGCGGTTCAGGTAAGTCTAGTGGAGTAATGTTGATCCACCCGAATGGGATCACGAGGTCAATACTCCAGAGTGTGGGTAAAGTGTGCAACCTGTGGAGAGTGTGTCAAATCTATTCGAATAGCCGTGTCCACGGTAGTGGACAACCGGAACAGACCTCAGAAGAGATCAACTGTATCTATGATAGTAATGATGGAAGAACTCGTCTCATGAGAACATCCGAGGATGTTGATAACCTGATATTCTAGCCAAGGGAAGGTTATATGATGAATGGTCTAGTGACTATGTGATGAGAATGAGATTCGTTTGGATCGTGAGTATGTCGAGGGTTGTGGGACAACCCCGAAGAGAGTAAGTTGATATTCGGTAACGGTAAACTAGTTAAACACTTGTGGTGATCTTTGTCATGCTAGTGAGGTGGATTGCATATTGAGTTCATAACCTGGTATGCTTGATTGATATTCTTCCTGTTGATTCCATGCCATAGAGTAGTTATCTTATAATCACAGTGTTTGCTCTGTTATCCGCTGTTTGGATGCTATGTATTTGGCTGTCTTGTGAGTACATTCAAAGTACTCACCTAGTCTTGCATGTGGCCAGTTGCAGGAGAAGACTCGTGGTGCTAGATCGTAACCAAGCCAGTCATGCAAGTTATGGAGTCCAGCCAGGATCGTGGAAGTCGCCGTATCTACACCTCCACAACCATTTAGCTAGCCTTGGAGTCATGTAATATTGTTGTATGCAACAGTATTGTAGCACTCCATCATATTAATAAAGCCATATTTGCGTGGAATTTCTGTATCATGCCCATGACGTGCGTCCGGTCTTATCCTGGGGACGGACGTTTGTCGGCCCTCTATCGGATTGCCACAAATGCCTGATACTGCTAGAGATGCTATGCTTGATATTGCTTTGCCTGATGATGCTAGAGATGCTATTTTGCCTGATGATGCTATGCTTGATACTGCTAGAGATACTACTTTGCCTGATATGCCACTAGGGGTATTCCTTGATGCTCATATTGCTAGAGTTATTGCCAATGCTCGTGATGCTTCTAAAACTGCCAATACTATTGAGATAGAACCTGCTTTTGCTCCTGCTAGATCTAGCTCTCCTAGATATGAATTCCCTGATATACCTGAGGGTTATGTTATGCAGGGAGAGATAGCTGAGGATTTTCTTGCGTGTAAGGATGCCTATGACGCTGAGAAATTACTTCTCAAGTGGAAGGAAAAATCTCTGAAAACTAGGATGAAATACGACCCGAAGTTTGCCACTTCACCTATCTTTATCACCGATGAGGATTAAGAATTCTCTGTCGACCCTGAGATAATCTCTCTAATCGAATCTGATCCTTTCCACGGTTATGAGTCTGAGACGGTCATAGCCCATCTTACCAAACTACACGATATAGCCACCCTTTTCACTAGTGAGGAGAAGCCGATACTACTATATCCTTAAGTTGTTTCCTTTCTCTCTAAAGGATGACGCTAAAGCCTGGTTCACTTCTCTTGCTCCTGGATGTGTGAGTAGTCCCCATGATATGGTCTATTACTTCTGTGAGAAATATTTCCCTGCCCATAAGAAGCAAGCTGCCTTGTAGGAAATATACAACTTTGCTCAACTCAAAGAAGAGACTCTCCCACAAGCTTGGGGAGGCTCATCCAGCTACAGAATGCTTTGCCTGATCACCCTCTTAAGAAGAATGAGATACTTGATATCTTCTATAACGGACTTACCGATGCTTCTACAGACCACCTAGATAGTTCTGCTGGTTGTGTTTTTAGGGAACGAACTATAGAACAAGCTGAGATCCTACTGAATAAAATCTTGATCAACGATAATGCTTGGACTATTCCCGAACCACCTCCTAAGCCAACTCCTAAGAAAAGAGGTATTCTATTCCTCAGTCCCGAAGATATGCAAGAGGCCAAGAAATCTATGCAAGACGAAGGCATTAAATCTGAAGATGTCAAAAACCTAGCACCTATAAAAGAGATCCATGGTCTCGACAACCCGATACAGGTAGTAGAAGTAAATTCTCTGCGTAGGTTTGATGAGAGTGATATTCCTTTTGATAAACCTGCTAGCCTATGCTTTGATGAATTTGACAACTTTGTTGCCAAACAACAGAGTTTCAATGATTATGTTAGCAGACAATTGGAACAAAGTACTCGTATGCTTAGTCATTTAAGTGCTTGCGTAGACAGAAATGTCAATGATCTGAAGCTTCTGAGTAAACATGCCTCTATGATTACTACTCAGGCAGAACAAGTACTTAAAGCTCAGAATGACTTGCTCAATGAATTAAATGACAACTCTGTCAGAGTCATTACTAGAGGAGGCAAAATGACTCAGGAACCTTTGTATCCTGAAGGCCATCCTAAGAGAATTGATCAAGATTCTCAAGGAATTAATGCTAATACACCAAGTCATCCTAAGAAGAATAAGGATGATAGAAACCTACATGTCAGTTCTCCAAATACTATCACACCTAAAGAACCAAATGATATTTTTGCGTGTGATGCAGAAACACAATCTGGTGATGAACATGAACCTGGTGACAATATGGACAACGATCTTCATAATAATGCTCAACCTAGCAATGATAAGGATGTGGAGATTGAACCTACGGTTAATCCTGATAACCCACAACCTAAGAGATATGATCAGAATGACTTCACTGCTAGGAAGCATGGTAAAGAAAGGGAGCCATTGGTTCAGAGACCCATGCCCTTTCCTCCTAAGCCATCCAAGAAAAAGGATGATGAGGATTTTGAGCACTTTATTGAAATGTTGAGACCCGTCTTTCTGCAGATGCGGTTAATTTATATGCTCAAAATGTCTCCATATGCCAAGTACATGAAAGATATCATGACTAAGAAACGGAAGATACCAGATCTTGAGATCTCCACCATGCTTGCCAATTACACTTTCAAAGGTGGAACTCCTAAGAAACTTGGTGATCCCGGAGTGCCCACTATACCTTGCTCCATTAAAGGAAACTACGTAAAAACTGCCTTATGTGACCTTGGAGCCAGTGTTAATGTTATGCATCTCTCTTTTTATCGTAGACTTGAACTGGTTAAGTTGACACCCACTGAAATTTCTCTGCAAATGGCCGACAAATCAACTGCTTTCCCTGTCGGCATTTGCGAGGATGTGCCTCTTGCGATTGCTAACACCACTATCTTAACAGACTTTGTTATCTTGGATATTCCCGAGGACGATGCCATGGCTGTCATCCTCGGAAGACCCTTTTTAAATACTACAGGGGCTGTTATAGATTGCAACAAAGGCAATGTCACTTTCCATGTCAACGGTAATGAGCATACAGTGCACTTGCCGAAGAAACGATATCAAGTACATTGCATCAATGCTATCGAAAAAACTTCATCGATTCTTATTGGAAGCTTTGAATGCCCTATTCCTCATGTCAAGATGAAGTATGATTTGCTTGTTGGGGAGATTCATATCCCCATTGAGGTGACTTAGTGGCTATTTGACAATTCTCCGTTTCCTTTTGCGATTTGAAAAGGTTTTGTCATGAGGATTTGATCAACCCCATTGACGGATTTCTTTCGATGACCATGAAATGGATGAATCAAAGAGTCACAAACCTCTGTTTTAAGCTTTCACCTTCCGTTGCTTAGAAGAAAAATGATATGTTTAGTTTAGTTTTCCCTGTTTTTTGTCTTAGCGTCGGTGGAATAATACCCCAAAAACAAAACTTCTCCGAACGCTGTGAAAATCTAGTATGATTTTTTCTAGAATATTTGAAAAATACTGGGACTGAGAGCTGGCCTGGGGGCCACACCAGTGGGCCACAAGCCCTGACGCCACGGCCTCCCCCCTGGCCGCGGGGACCAATCTTGTGGGGCCCACAGGGACCCCCTCCACTCATTCCAGCTCCCGTCCTCTTCTTCTACCTCCAGAAAAATCGTTCCGCAGCTCAAACCCGTGTTCTTGCTCTTTTGGCTGTGATTTTCGATCTCCTTGCTCAAAGCACCATTCTCCGAACCGTTTTGGGGAAATTAATCCTTGGTAAGTGACTCCTCCATTGGTCCAATTAGTTTCTACTCTAGTGCATTATCATTCGCGTATTCTTGCTACCTTGGTGACCCTGTTCTTGAGCTTGAAATGTTGATTTTAGCTGGTCCCAAGTAGTTTTGGCGCGTGATACGGTCTCTAGGCATTAGTAGGAATAGTTGCTACAAGGTGTGGTTGGTCTTTATTCACTTTTCTCTTGAACTTCAAAAATTTCAGCAAAAAGAAATTATGTTCAGGAGGAAGTTTCATGGTGGTTCCTCAAGTAAGAAGGGTCCCCGTCTTTCTATTCGGGAGCCCGATCCTTATCAACTAAGGGATGCACCTGTACAACCATGTGAATGGCCTTCCGATGAGTTCATGATCGAAGCAGGCTTCAAGGATGAGTTTGATACACTTGTCCGCAATGCCGGGTTAGAAGAATTCGTCTCAGATAAATGTGAACAGTATGCTTTGCTCACTGCCTCTTTCGTGAGTAGATTTAAATTTTCAGTTGGCCGTGACTCATCCATACTGTCTGATCTGTATGATAAATCCTACACCATGGATTTGGAGGATTTCAATAGGATTTGCAAGATACCCGATGGGGGTAATCTTAAAGATCATGCTAAGTCTTCGGTTAGAGATTTTGTCTCTAGTATAACTGTTGGAGAAACTCGAGACATCATGCAAGCTACCATAGGAAGCATTCATTTCCCTGCCTTGCACTACTTTGCCCTCTTCATAGGTAGATGCATTAACGGCAAGGTTGAACATTGTCACCTATGCGCATCCGACCTTAGTATCCTTAAGAGCGCAGTGACGGGTGACAAAAGCTTCAACATGGGAGCTATTATAGCAAGGAGGCTGAATAAGAATGCTATTGATGGGGATTTCTTTGGCGGCATCTATACCACTCGCATAGCAAATTTTCTTGGAGTACCCATCCGCGCAGGAGATCCCCCGCTCCATACAGATTTCCTTGACCGCGTCGCTATGACACGCTACCAGTTCCTTGAGAGGGATGATGAATCCCTCCTATACCGATTGATATTTAACCGGCAGCGTATTTTCTATATTACCCTTCCTGCTCCTGCTTTCTTTGACTTTCAGGTAAAACGGAGATACTACATAACCATAGGAGAGGCAGAGGAGTATGAGAGGGAGGCAACGACTGCTCGTCTCTGTGAGGCAGCTATTTAGGCAGTGGCTGTAGCGCTCCCGTATAACCCCGATTATGATTTTGGGTTTCGCCAGGACCGTCCTTGGGAGTACACCAAGCTAGGCCAAAATCCTAAGCTTGGGGGAGTACGTGTTTGCACCAACTTTACATTCACGCTTATGCTTTCACTTTGTTAGTCGGTGTTTACACTTTGTCGCTGTATTATCCATGCTAGTTTATTTTATTTTTCTTGTTTTCTTGTTTTGTGTCCTTTTGAGAAAACCCAAAAAGATTTTCCTTTCTTCTTTTGCTTGTTGGGAGCTTTCCCGTCTAAATAGTTTTCTTTTTCTTTGTGTCGAGGTAGAAGACCATGGTTACAATGTTTAGTGGCTCTTGCATGCATACCTGTTTAGCTTTCAAAGAGCCATATTACTTTGTCTTCTCCTTTCTGTTTGCCTGCAGATTCAGCTTAGTCCAATGCACGAGCACTCTTATTATTGTTCACATCGTTCGATCGTGCAAGTGAAAGGCAATAATGATGATATATGATGAAGTGAGTGAGACTGAAAAGCTGGTATGAACTCTATCTATTTTGTTTTTGTAAATATGACTAGCTTATCGTCCCAGATTCAGCTTTGTTGAGAGAGAACCATGTTTGCAATGACAACTTAGAGATCATAGTTTATGATGCCATCCTTAATTAGCTAGGAGCTTATAATGGTTTGTCTTGAATGCCAACATAGATTTTGAGATGACTATGATGTAGTGTCATAGGATGGTATTCTCCTTTGAATGGTGGCTTGACTTGGCGCGTGTTCATGCATTTTGTTGAAACAAAATCAACATAGCCTTTATGATGTTCGTGTTCATGGTGATTTATATCCTGCTCATGCTTGCACTCAATGTTAGTCAAACTCATTGCATTTTCATGACTGTTGTCGCTCTCTAGTTGGCCGCTTCCCAGTCTTTTGCTTGCCTTCACTTGTACTAAGCGGAATACTGCTTGTGCATCCACTTCCATAAACCCAAAAGTTTTTCCATGAGAGTCCACCATACCTACCTATTTGCGGTATCTACCTGCCGTTCCAAGTAAATTTGCATGTGCCATTCTCTAAACCTTCAAGAAATAATCTATTTTGCATGCCCGAACCGCTCATGTGGTGACAGGGGGCTATTGGTATCTTCCATGTTAGGCGTGTTATCCTCAACATGTGTTTATTCACTGTCATTCACGAGAAAGCGGTCGGTAATTGGAATGCCCAGTTCCACGCTTAAATCGAAAACATAACTGTAAAACAAGACTCCCCCCGGATTGATGTTAGTATGGACGGTACCCGAGGATTCGGCTAGCCGTGGAGTGTGATTGATTGGTGGTGGGGGAGTTAAAACTTTACTTTTCTGTTTGGGAACCGCCTATAGCATGAGTAGCATGGAAGATATTGAGAACTCTTAGACATTGCGTTGACAATGAAAGCATGCCATCCAAAATTATTATCTCTGTTTTCAAAGCTTGAGCTCTGGCACCTCTGCAAATCAATGCTTCCCTCTGCGAAAGGCATGTCTATTTATTTTTCTGTTGAGTCATCCTCTTCTTATATAAGCACCAATTAGAGAGCACCTCTGTCATTTTTATGCTTTGCTTTTGATTGATATTGAGTATGACTATGACTGGATCTTCGTTGCTATGAACTACAATGTTTAGTCAGCCCTTGATCTTTGAAAGTGCTTTGCACTTATATTTTGCGGTCTCAGAAAGAGCTAGCGAGATACCACCTATTCATATTGCTCCATGCTTGTTTTGATTGAATTATTGGTATCTGAAACTCATTATTATTTACTCGCTAGCTGTTTATGCCATTGATATTAGTTTACCGTGAGACCTATGTGTCACTTGCTCATGTGGTTAACTTGTGATCTTGCTGAAATTCTGGTTATGAGTTAGACATAGTTGAAACAACAAGATCAAACAGAGTTTGTCAAAGTTTTTATTTTTCTTTCAGTTTGTCAACTGAGTTGCTTGAGGACAAGCAAGGTTTTAAGCTTGGGGAGTTGATACGTTTCCGTCGTATCTACTTTTCCAAACTCTTTTGCCCTTGTTTTGGACTCTAATTTGCATGATTTGAATGGAACTAACCCGGCCTGACGTTGTTTTCAGCAGAATTTCCATGGTGTTGTTTTTGTGCAAAAATGAAAGTTCTCGGAACGTCCTGAAAATTTATGGAGAATATTTCTGGAAAATATGAAAAATACCTGCACAAAGATCCACCAGAAGAGGTGAGCCAGTGGGCCACAAGCCCTATGGCCGCGGCCACCCCCCTAGGCCGCGCCGTCAGGGCTTGTGGGGCCCACGTGGCTCTGCCGCCCCCAAACTCAGTGCTATTTATTCCCTTTCATCCCAAAAAAAATCAAGAGACAAGGTTTCATCGTGATTTCGATCCAGAGGCGCCGCCACATCCTGTTCTTCACCTGGAGGGCAGATCTGGAGTCCGTTTTGGGCTCCGGATCAAGGAGGTCGTCGCCATCGTAATCATCAACCTTCTTCCCTCTCCAATTCTATGAAGCTCTTCATTGTTCGTGAGTAATCTATTCGTAGGCTCGCTAGGCGGTGATGAGTAGGATGAGATCTATCATCTAATCGAGTTAGTTTTGACGGGGATTGATCGCTAGTATCCACTATGTTCTGAGATTGATGTTGCTACTACATTGCCATGCTTAATGCTTGTCACTTGGGCCCGAGTGCCATGATTTCAGATCTGAAATTATTATGTTGTCACCAATATATGTTTGTTTTAGATCCGATCTTGCAAGTTGTAGTTACCTACTATGTGTTATGATCCGGCAACCCCGGAGTGACAATAACCGGAACCACTCCCAGTGATGACCATAGTCTGAGGAGTTCATGTGTTCACCAAGTGCTAATGCGTTGGTCCGGTTCTTTATTAAAAGGAGAACCTTAATATCCCATAGTATCCATTTAGACCCCGCTGCCATGGGAGGGATGGACAATAGATGTCACGCAAGTTCTTTTCCCAAAGCACGTATGACTACACACGGAATGCATGCCTACATCACATTGACGAACGGGAGCTAGCCACATATCTCTCCGTGTTATAACTTTTGCATGATGAATGTCATGCAACGAATCACCGATCCATTGCCTACGAGTTTGTCCCACTGCTGCTGTTACTTGCTTTGCTCTGATGCTGTTACTACTGTTGCTACTACTATCACTTGCTGCTACTGTTACTTCTTGTTGCTACTTGCTACTGCTGTCACTACTGATGTTCCTTGCTACTGTTGTTACTCGTTACACTGCTGCTACCTGCTACAATACTTTTTCTGGCACCGTTACCGGGAAAGAATATTTCCCGTCCACGGGCAACTACTGGCCCCATTGATACAACATTTAGGAATAGTCTGCCATCAACAGATCGTTTCTGGCACCGTTGTTATCATACTGCTTTGCTACTGATACTTTGCTTGCAGACACTAATCTTTCAGGTGTGGTTGAATCTGACACATTCAGCTGCCAATACTTGAGAATATTCTTTCACTTCCCGTCGTGCGAACCAACAAATTTGGGTTGAATACTCTACCCTCGAAAACTGTCGCGATCCCACGCGCTGGTGGGCCATTGCAAGACAATTGCTAATTGTCGAGCAACTGGGAGCAGCTCTTTTCTGGATCCGTTGCTGTGGAGGCATCAAGTCAGGAATAGTTGCACGTCAACACATAGCTAGTAGCTAGATGGCTTCTTCTCTCTCTTGGATCTTCGATAAAAAGTTCTCCATGATCTTCATGGAGATCTACCCGATGTAATCTTCGTTTGCGGTGTGTTTGTCGAGATCGGATGAATTGTGCATTTATGATCAGATTATCAATGAATCTTATTTGAGTTTATTTTGATCTATTATATGCATGCTTTCATATCCTTGTAATTCTCTTCGAGTTGTGGGTTTTGTTTGGTCAACTTGATCTATTATTCTTGCAATGGGAGAAGTGCTTGGTTTTGGGTTCATACCGTGCGGTGACCTTACCCAGTGACAAAAGGGGTAGCGAGGCACGCATCGTGTTGTTGCCATCAAGTCTAAAAAGATGGGGTTTATATCTATTGCATGAATTTATCCCTCTACATCATGTCATATTGCTTAAGGCATTACTCTGTTCGTCATGAACTCAATACACTAGATGCATGCTGGATAGCGGTCGATGTGTGGAGTAATAGTAGTAGATGCAGAAAGTATCAGTCTACTTGTCTCGGACGTGATGCCTATATGTATGATCATTGCCTTAGATATTGTCATGACTTTGCGCGGTTCTATCAATTGCTCGACAGTAATTCGTTCACCCACCGTAATATTTGCGATCTTGGGAGAAGCCTCTAGTGAACACTATGGCCCCCGAGTCTACTTCACATCATATTTTCAGCCTTACACTTTTACTTTGTTGCACTTTCCGCCTTCAGATCTCACTTTGCAATCAATCTTGAAGGGATTGACAACCCCTTTATAGTGTTGGGTGCAAGCTCGTTTGTGTTTGTGCAGGTACTCTGGACACTTGGCTTGATTCTCCTACTGGTTGATACCTTGGTTCTCAAACTGAGGGAAATACATACTACTACTGTGTTGCATCACCCTTTCCACTTCAAGGGAAAAACCAACACAAGCTCAAGAGGTAGCAAGAAGGATTTCGGGCGCCGTTGCCGGGGAGGATCAAGTCAAGAATAGTCTCCCGTCAACGTGTCAATCTGTGACACCGGGGATTATTGTAAGTGAAGCTTATCCAAGTATGTGTCGCAAACTCATCTCTTGCATTTACTTTTTTGCCTCTCGTTTTCCTCTCCCCCACTTCTGAAAAACATAAATTTACAAAAATGTTTGCCTTTTTCATTCGCCCTTTTCTTTCGCTTGCTTTCTGTTCGCTTGTGTGCTTGTCTGCTTGCTGAAGTCACTGTGACTGAAAACACCAAACTTTGTGACTTCTCGAGTACTAATAATAATGATTTTATTAGTACTCCGATTGCTCCCGCCACTAGTATGGAATCATACGAAATAAATGTTGCTTTGCTGAATCTTGTTATGAAAGAGCAACTCTCCGGCCTTCCTAGTAAAGATGCTGCATCCCATCTTAATACCTTCATTGAGCTTTGCGATATGCAAAAGAAGAAAGATGTGGATAATGATGCGAGATCGAGCAAAAACTTGGTTTTCTTCTTTGCCCAAAAATAGTATTGATTCTTGGAAGAAGTGCAAAGATGCTTATATATCCAAGTATTTTCTACCGGCTAAGATTATCTCTCTCCGTAATGATATCATGAATTTTAATCAACTTGATCATGAACATGTTGCACAATCTTGGGAGAGAATGAAATTGATGATTAGAAATTGTCCTGCTCATGGCTTGAGTCTTTGGATGATTATACAAATCTTATACGCTGGTTTGAATTTCTCTTCTAGAAATATCTTGGACTCCGCCTCCGGTGGAATGTTCTTGGCAATCACATTAGGGGAAGCCACAAAACTCCTAGACAATATCATGACAAATTATTCTCAGTGGCACACTTAAAGGTCACCTACTAGTAAAAAGGTACACGCTATAGAAGAAATTAACTCGTTGAGTGCTAAGATGGATGAGTTATTGAAATTCCTTGCTAGTAAAGGTGCTCCTTTAGATACAAATGATATGCCCTTGTCTTCCTTGATTGAGAGTAGCAACGAAATCTTGGACATTAATTTTGTTGGTAGGAATTTTGGCAACAACAATGCTTTTAGAGGAAACTATATTCCTAGGCCTTTTCCTAGGAATCCCTCTAATAACTTTGGCAACTCCTACAACAATGATCATGGAAATTACAATAAATTACCCTCTGATCTAGAGAGTAATATCAAAGAGTTTATCAACTCGCAAAAGATTTTGAATGCGTCCATAGAGGAAAAACTACTCAAAATTGACGATTTGGCTAGGAGCGTTGATAGAATGTCTCTTGCTATTGATGCTTTAAAAGCTAGATGTTCTCCTCCCAAAATCAACATGGATGAAACTTTGAAAGCTATGCGTGTTTCCATGAATGAGAGTAGAGAAATAACCGCCCAAATTCGTGCTAGACATGAATGGCTTAAAAAGGCGTATTCTCGTGATGAGAATCACAAAGATCTTAAAGTGCTTGGTGTGACTCCCATTGAATCCTTGTTTTCTAGTGTCAAACCTAATGATGATGGGGCTGGATATGAATCCACTTTGGTTGAAAAATGCCCCAATGATTCGGAGTCTATCTATCTTGATGCTAAAAGCATTGAAAGTGGAGTAGAGGATATCAAAACTTTGAGTAGTAATGAAACTACCACTTTGGATTTCAAGGAATTCAATTATGATAGTTGCTCCTTGATTGAATGCATTTCCTTGATGCAATCCATGCTAAACTCTCCACACGCTTATAGCCAAAACAAGACCTTTACCGATCATATCGTTGATGCTATGATAAAATATCTTGAAGAGAAACTTGAGTTGGAAGTTTCTATTTCTAGAAAGCTTCATGATGAGTGGGAACCTACTATGAAAATCAAGATCAAAAACTATCAATGCAATGCTTTGTGTGATTTGGGTGATAGTGTTTCTACGATTCCAAAGTCTTTATGTGATGTTCTAGGCTTTAATGCGATTGAGGAGTGCTCTCTTAATTTGCATCTTGCGGATTCTACTGTCAAGAAACCCATGGGAAGGATCAATGTTGTTCTTATTATTGCAAATAGGAACTATGTACCCGTGGATTTCATTGTGCTTGATATTGATTGCAATCCTAGATGCCCTATCATTCTTGGTAGACCTTTCCTAAGGACTATTGGTGCTATCATCGATATGAAGGAAGGGAATCATAGATTTCAATTTCCTTTAAAGAAGGGCATAGAGCATTTTCCTAGAAAGAAAATAAGATTGCCTTATGAATCCATGATGAGGGATACTTATGGTTTGAGCACCAAAGACGATGATACGTGCTTCTATCACCTTATGCCTAGCTAAGGGCGTTAAACAATAGCGCTTGTTGGGAGGCAACCCAATGAATTTATCTTTGCTTTTTTGCTTTCTGTTTTGTTGTGTCCACACCATTATAATTCTGTTATGATTGTGTTTTTTGTGTTTCTTTTTGTGTTTGAGCCAAGTAAAACCTTTATGACTAGTTTGGTGATGGTTGTTTGATCCTGCTGAAACAAGACAGAAACTTTTCGCTCACGAAATTATTTTTCATTTTTATCCAGAAAGCTTTTGAGGTGATTCTTTTTTATGCTGGTTGATATGCCTTTTTCCCAAACTGTCGTAATTTTTCAGAATTTTTTAGATACCAGAAGTATACGAAGTATACAGATTCTATAGACTGGTTTGTTTTTGACAGATTCTGTTTTTGTTGTGTTGGTTGCTTGTTTTGATGAAACTATGGATAGTATCGGGGGGAACTAGTCATGGAAAAGTGAGAATACAGTAATCTAACACCAATATAAATAGAAATCAAGTTTTCTAAAGTACCTAAAGAGGTGGTAGTTTGTTTTCTTGTGCTAATGATATCACGAGTTTCTGTTTAAGTTTTGTGTTGTGAAGTTTTCAAGTTTTGGGTGATGTTCTCATGGACAAAGGGATAAAGAGTGGAAAGAGCTCAAGCTTGGGGATGCCCAAGGCATCCCAAGCCAAATTCAAGGACACAAAAAAGCCTAAGCTTGGGGATCCCCCGGGAAGGCATCCCCTCTTTCGTCTTCAATCCATCGGTAACATTACTTGGAACTATATTTGTATTCACCACATGATATGTGTTTTGCTTGGAGCGTCTTGTATCGTAGGAGTCTTTTATTTTTGTTGTGTCACAATCATCCTTCCTGCACACCTTTTGATAGAGACATGCACTCATCGTGAATTTGCTAGAATACTCGTTGAGCTTCGCTTATATCTTTTGAGTTAGGCAACTTTGCTCTGTGTGCTTCACTTAGATCTTTTAGAGCACGGCGGTATCATATTTTGGAGAAATAAGAACTCTCGATCTTCACTTATATCTTTTTGAGAGTGATCTCTCTGAGTAACTTGGTAGTTGGCTTGTGCTATGAAAGTAGTCCCAAAGGTGATAGGTACCCAAAGAGGATACAATAAAACTTCCATCTTCATGTGCATTGATTAGAAAGAGAAGTTTTGATTCCTGTCAATTAGTTTTGAGACGTGGATTTGGTAATATTAAGAATTATGTTAGTAGGGTGTTGTGAATCTAGAAATACTTGTGTTGAAGTTAGTGATTTCCGTAACATGCACGTATGGTGAACCGCTATGTTAGGAAGTCGGAGCATAATGATCTATTGATTGTCATCCTTTGTGTTGCGGTCGGGATCGCGCGATGGTTAACACCTACCAACCCTTCCCCTAGGAGTATGCGTTCAGCACTTTGTTTCGATTACTAATAAAAACTTTCACAATAAGTATGTGAGTTCTTCATGACTAATGTGAGTCCATGGTATAGATGCACTTTCACCTTTCACCATTGGTAGCCTCTCTAGTGCCGCGCAATTTTCGCCGGTGCAGAAACCCACCATATGCCTTCCTCAAAACAGACACCATACCTACCTACTATGGAATTTTCATAGCCATTTCGAGATATATTTCCATGCAACTCCCACCATTCTGTCTCATGACTTGTGTCGTCACCCTCATATTGCCATTGCATGATCGTAAGATAGCTAGCGAGTCATACACCAAGCAAGATCGTTGCACATCCCGGTACACTACCGGAGGCATTTCCTATAGAGTCATCATCGTTCTAAGCTTTGAGCTGTGAGTAGATAAAAGTGTGATGATCATCATTGTTAGAGCATTGTCCCATGTGAGGAAATAAAAAAAAGGAGGCCAAAGATGACCACACAAAAAATTATATATGGAAAGAGGCCAAAGAGCCCAAACAAAAAAAAGAGAGAAAAAGAGAGAAGGGACAATGCTAGTATCTTTTCCACACTTGTGCTTCATAATAGCACCATGTTCTTCATGATTGAGAGTCTCTTGTTTCGTCACCACCATATGCTAGTGGGAATCTTCATTATATAACTTGGCTTGTATATTCCAATGATGGGCTTCCTCAAAATTGCCCTAGGTCTTCGTGAGCAAGCAAGTTGGATGCACACCCACTAGTTCTCCTTTTGAGATTTCACATACTTATAGCTCTAGTGCATCCGTTGTATGGCAATCCCTACTCATTCACATTGATATCTATTGATGGGCATCTCCATAGCCCTTTGATATGCCAAGTCGATGTGACTATCTCCTTTTTTTTATCTCACAACCTCCACCACACTCTATCCCACCTATACTGCTATATCCATGGCTCACGCTCATGTATTGCATGAGAGTTGAAAAAGGTTTGAGAAAGTAAGAGTGCGCAAACAATTACTTGGCCAATACTGGGGTTCTGCATGATTTAAATTAGTTGTGTGGGGATGATGGAGCATAGCGAGAGTATATGATTTTGTAGGGATAACTTTCTTTGGCCTTGTTATTTCAAAATTTCATGATTACTTTGCTAGTTTGCTTGAAGTATTATTCTTTTCATGTCAATGGAAAACTATTGTTTTGAATCTTACGGATCTGAACATTCATGTCACATGAAAGAAGTTACAAAGGACAAATATGCTAGGTAGCATTCCACATCAAAAATTCAGTCTTTATCACTTCCCTACTCGAGGACGAGCAGGAGTTAAGCTTGGGGATGCTTGATACGTCTCCAACGTATCTATAATTTTTTATGGTTCCATGTTATTATCTTGTCAAACTTTGGATGTTTTGTATGCCTTTTATATCTTTTTTGGGACTAACTTATTAACTAAGTGCCAAGTGCCAGTTCCTGTTTTTTCCGTGTTTTTGACCCTTTTCAGAGGAGAATATTAAACGGTGTCCAAACGGAATAAAACTTTCGAAAAGATTTTTTCTGGAACAGAAGATATGCACAGGGCGTGAGAACCAAGGCAGAGGCCACCGGGGGAGGCCACAAGCCCCCTAGGCACGGCTAGGGGGGCCCGCACCTAGCAGGCTTGTGGAGGACCTGTGGCTCGTCTGCCCTACTTCTTCCACCTATGAATCCCCGAAAAATCCAAAACCACGGAAGAGATCCACGAAAATACTTTTCCGCCGCCGCAAGCTTCTGTCTCCGCAAGATCCCATCTAGGGCACGTTCTGGTGCCCTGCCGGAGGGGGGATTCGGATACGGAGGGCTTCTTCATCAACACCATTGCCTCTCCGATGATGCGTGAGTAGTTCACCATAGACTTTCGGGTCCATAGCTAGTAGCTAGATGGCTTCTTCTCTCTCTTGGATCTTCAATACAAAGTTCTCCATGATCTTCAGGGAGATCTATTCGATGTAATCTTCTTTTGCGGTGTGTTTGTCGAGATCTGATGAATTTTGGATTTATGATCAGATTATCTATGAATCTTATTTGAGTTTCTTCTGATCTCTTATATGCATGATTTCATATCCTTGTAATTCTCTTCGAGTTGTGGGTTGTTTGGCCAACTTGATCTATGATTCTTGCAATGGAAGAACTGCTTGGTTTTGGGTTCATACCGTGCGGTGACCTCACCCAGTGACAGAAGGGGTAGCAAGACACGCATCATGTTGTTGCTGTCAAGGGTAAAAAGATGGGCTTTATATCTATTGCATGAATTTATCCCTCTACATCATGTCATCTTGCTTAAGGCGTTACTCTGTTCGTCATGAACTCAATACACTAGATGCATGCTGGATAGCGGTCGATGTGTGGAGTAATAGTAGTAGATGCAGAAAGTATCGGTCTACTTGTCTCGGACGTGATGCCTATATGTATGATCATTGCCTTATATATCGTCATGACTTTGCACGGTTCTATAAATTGCTCGAAAGTAATTCGTTCACCCACCATAATATTTTCTATCTTGAGAGAAGCCTCTAGTGAACACTATGGCCCTCGGGTCTACTTCACATCATATTTTCAGCCTTCACTTTTACTTTGTTGCACTTTCCGCCTTCAGATCTCACTTTGCAATCAATCTTTAAGGGATTGACTACCCCTTTATAGCGTTGGGTGCAAGCTCGTTTGTGTTTGCGCAGGTACTCTGGACACTTCGCTTGATTCTCCTACTGGATTGATACCTTGGTTCTCAAACTAAGGGAAATACTTACTGCTACTGTGCTGCATCACCCTTTCCTCTTTAAGGGAAAAACCAACGCAAGCTCAAGACGTAGCAGTCATGCACCCAATGTGAGAGGTTTGTTCATATTGAATCTTGATTGTGATGACACACATATACATAACATTGAGACCAAAAGATGTAGAGTTGACAATGATAGCGCCACGTTTTTGTGGCACTGCCACTTAGGTCATATTGGTGTAAAGTGCATGAAGAAACTCCATACCGATGGACTTTTGGAGTCACTTGGTTTTGAATCACTTGACACATGCGAACCATGCCTCGTGGGCAAGATGGCTAAGACTCCGTTCTCCGGAACAATGGAGCATGCAAGTGACTTGTTGGAGATCATACATACCGATGTATGCGGTCCAATGAGTGTGGAGGCGCGCGACGGATATCGTTATTTTCTCACCTTCACTGATGATTTGAGTAGGTATGGATATATCTACTTGATGAAGCACAAGTCTGAAACGTTTGAGAAGTTCAAGAAATTTCAGAGTGAAGTTGAAAATCATCATAACAAGAAGATCAAGTTCCAGCGTTCTGATCGAGGGGGCGAATATGTGAGTTTTGAGTTTGGTGCTTACTTAAGACAATGTGGAATAGTTTCACAGTTGAGACCGCCTGGAACACCACAGCGTAATGGCGTGTCCGAATGTCGTAATCATACTTTGTTGGATATGGTGCGGTCTATGATGTCTCTTACCAATTTGTCGTTATCATTGTGGGGTTATGCATTACAGACAACTGCATTCACTTTAAATAGGGCACCATCAAAATCCGTTGAGACGACACCATATGAGATGTGGTATGGCAAGAGGCCAAAGTTGTTGTTTCTTAAAGTTTGGGGATGTGATGCTTATGTCAAAAAGCTTCAGCCTGAAAAGCTGGAGCCCAAAGCGGAAAAGTGTGTCTTCATAGATTACCAAAAGGAGAAAGTTGGGTACACCTTCTATCTCAATCCGAGGGCAAAGTGTTTGTTGCTAAGAATGGAACTTTTCTTGAGAAGGAGTTTCCCTCGAAAGAATTGAGTGGGAGGAAGATAGAAATTGATGAGGTTCTAGAACATCTACTCCCTCTAGATGGTGGCGCAGGGCAGGGGAAAGCTCTGTCGAAGCGACGCCGGTTGAGGAGGAAGCTAATGATGATGATCATGAAGCTTTGGATCAAGTTGCTATGTGATACGTCTCCATCACATCGACTTTTCCGAACTCTTTTGCCCTTGTTTTGGACTCTAATTTGCATGATTTGAATGGAACTAACCCCGACTGACGCTGTTTTCAGCAGAATTGCCATGGTGTTGTTTTTGTGCAGAAATGAAAGTTCTCGGAACGTCCTGAAAATTTACGGAGAATATTTCTGGAAAATATGAAAAATACCTGCGCAAAGATCCATCGGAGGGTACGGGCCAGTGGGGCACAACCCCTGTTGCCGCGCCCCCTTGGCCGCGGCAACCAAGCTTGTGGGGCCCACATGGCTCTGCCGCCCCCAAATTCAACTCTATAAATTCCCGTTCATCCCGAAAAAAATCAGAAGAGAAGATTTCATCGCGTTTGCGATACGGAGGCGCCGCCACATCCTGTTCTTCATCTGGAGGACAGATCTGGAGTCCGTTTTGGGCTCCGGAGAGGGGAAATCGTCGCCATCGTCATCATCAACCTTCTTCCCTCTCCAATTCCATGAAGCTCTTCATCGTTCGTGAGTAATCTATTCGTAGGCTTGCTGGGCGGTGATGAGTAGGATGAGATCTAGCATGTAATCGAGTTAGTTTTGACGGGGATCGATCCCTAGTATCCACTATGTTCTGAGATTGATGTTGCTACTACTTTGCCATGCTTAATGCTTGTCACTAGGGCCCGAGTGCCATGATTTCTGATCTAAAATTATTATGTTGTCACCAATATATGTGTGTTTTAGATCCGATCTTGCAAGTTGTAGTTACCTACTATGTGTTATGATCCGGCAACCCCGGAGTGACAATAACCGGAACCACTCCCGGTGATGACCATAGTTTGAGGAGTTCATGTGTTCACCAAGTGCTAATGCGTTGGTCCAGTTCTTTATTAAAAGGAGAAGCTTAATATCCCGTAGTATCCATTTGGACCGCGCTGCCACGGGAGGGATGGACAATAGATGTCATGCAAGTATTTTTCCCTAAGCATGTATGACTACACACGGAATGCATGCCTACATCACATTGACAAACAGGAGCTAGCCATATATCTCTCCGTGTTATAATTGTTGCATGATGAATGTCATCCAACGAATCGCCGACCCATTGCCTACGAGTTTGTCCCATTGCTGCTACTTGCTACTATTGTTCCTTGCCACTGCTGTTACTCGTTACACTGCTCCTACCTGCTACAATACTTTTTCTCGCACCGTTGCTGGGAAAGAATATTTCCCGCCCACGGGCAACTTCTGGCGCCATTGATACAACAGTTAGGAATAATCTGCCATCAACAGATCGTTTCTGGCACCGTTGTTATCATACTACTTTGCTGCTGATACTTTGCTTGCAGATACTAATCTTTCAGGTGTGGTTGAATCTGACGCATTCAGCTGCTAATACTTGAGAATATTCTTTCACTTCCTGTTGGGCGAACCAACAAATTTGGGTTGAATACTCTACCCTCGAAAATTGCCACGATCCCACGTGCTGGTGGGCGACTGCAAGACGATTTCTAATTATTGAGCAATTGGGACGAGCTCTTTTCTGGCTCCGTTGCCGCGGAGGCATCAAGTCAGGAATAGTTGCACATCAGCAGCATTTTTCTGGCGCCGTTGCCGGGGAAGGTTTGCTATATTCTCTGAGTCACTTGGGATTTATATCTACCGGTCACTATGAAGAATCTGAAAGATCCAAAAACCAAAGTCTTGCCCTCAACTACGAGGGGAGGTAAGGAATTGCCATCTAGCTGTGCACTTGATTCACCTTCAGTTATGAGTAAGTTTGCGACACCACCTCCAGCTAGAAATCTTGATATGTCGCATGTGCTAGATGATGCTAGAGATGCTACTGCTATTGATGATGCTATGCTTGATACTATGTCCGATACTGCTGAAGATGCTATGCCTGATACTGCTAGAGATGCTATGCCTGATACTGCTTTGCCTGATGATGCTAGAGATGCTATCTTGCCTGATGATGCTATGCTTGATACTGCTAGAGATACTACTTTGCCTGATGTGCCACTAGGGGTATTCATTGATGCTCATATTGCTAGAGTTACTGCCAATGCTCGTGATGCTTCTGAAACTGCCGATACTATTGAGATAGAACCTGCTTTTGCTCCTGCTAGATCTAGCTCTCCTAGATATGAATTGCCTGATATACCCGAGGGTTGCGTTATGGAGGGAGAGATAGTTGAGGATTTTCTTGCGTGTAAGGATGCCTATGCCGCTGAGAAATTACTTCTCAAGTGGAAGGAAAAACCTCTGAAAGCTAGGATGAAATACGACCCTAAGTTTGCCACTTCATCTATCTTTATCACCGATAAGGATTATGAATTCTCTGTTGATCTTGAGATAATCTCTCTAGTCGAATCTGATCCTTTCCACGGTTATGAGTCTGAGACGGTCGTAGCTCATCTTACCAAACTACACGATATAGCCACCCTTTTCACTAGTGAGGAGAAGATCCGCTACTACTATATCCTTAAGTTGTTTCCTTTCTCTCTAAAGGATGACGCTAAAGCCTGGTTCACTTCTCTTGCTCCTGGATGTGTGAGTAGTCCCCAGGATATGGTCTATTACTTCTGTGAGAAATATTTCCCTGCCCATAAGAAGCAAGCTACCTTGCAGGAAATATACAAATTTGCTCAACTCAAAGAAGAGAGTGTCCCACAAGCTTGGGGGAGGCTCTTCCAGCTACAGAATGCTTTGCCTGATCACCCTCTTAAGAAGAACGAGATACTTGATATCTTCTATAACGGACTTACCGATGCCTGTAGAGACCACCTAGATAGTTGTGCCGGTTGTGTTTTTAGGGAACGAACTATAGAACAACTTGAGATCCTACTGAATAACATCTTGATCAACAATAATGCTTGGACTATTCCCGAACCACCTCCTAAGCCAACTCTTAAGAAAAGAGGTATTCTATTCCTTGGTCCTGGAGATATGCAAGAAGCCAAGAAATCTATGCAAGAGAAAGGCATTAGATCTGAAGATGTCAAAAATCTACCACCTACCAAAGAGATCCATGGTCTCGATAACCCGATAGAGGTAGTAGAAGTAAATTCTCTGCGTAGGTTTGATGAGAGTGATATTCCTCTTGACAAACCTTCTAACCTATGCTTTGATGAATTTGACAACTTTGTTGCCAAACAACAGAGTTTCAATAATTATGTTAGCAAACATTTGGAACAAAGTACTCGTCTGGTTAGTCATTTAAGTGCTTGTGTAGACAGAAATGTCAATGATCTGAAGCTTCTGAGTAAACATGCCTCTATGATTACTACTCAGGTAGAACAAGTACTTAAAGCTCAAAATGACTTGCTCAATGAATCAAATGACAACTCTGTCAGAGTCATTACTAGAGGAGGCAAAATGGCTCAGGAACCTTTGTATCCTCAAGGCCATCCTAAGAGAATTGATCAAGATTCTCAAGGAATTAATGCTGATACACCCAATCATCCTAAGGAGAAGAAGAAGGATGATAGAAACCTACATGTCAGTTCACCAAATACTGTCACACCTGAAGAACCAAATGATATTTTTGCGTCTGATGAAGAAACACAATCTGGTGATGAACATGAACCTGGTGACAATATGGACAGCGATGTTCATAATGATGCTCAACCTAGCAATGATAAGGATGTGGAGATTGAACCTACGGTTAATCCTGATAACCCACAACCTAAGAGATACGATAAGAATGACTTCACTGCTGGGAAGCATGGTAAAGAAAGGGAGCCATGGGTTCAGAGACCTATGCCCTTTCCTCCTAAGCCATCCAAGAAAAATGATGATGAGCATTTTGTGAGCTTTATTGAAATGATAAGACCCGTCTTTCTGCCGATGCGGTTAGTTGATATGCTCAAAATGTCTCCATATGCCAAGTACATGAAAGATATCATGACTAATAAACGGAAGATACCAGATCTTGAGATCTCCACCATGCTTGCCAATTACACTTTCAAAGGTGGAACTCCTAAGAAACTTGGTGATCCAGGAGTTCCCACTATACCTTGCTCCATTAAAGGAAACTACGTAAGAACTGCCTTATGTGACCTTGGAGCCCGTGTTAGTGTTATGCCACTCTCTCTTTATCGTAGACTTGAACTGGATAAGTTGACACCCACTGAAATCTCTCTGCAAATGGCCGACAAATCAACTGCTTTCCCTATCGGCATTTGCAAGGATGTGCCTGTTGTGGTTGCTAACACCACTATCTTAACAGACTTTGTTATCTTGGATATTCCCGAGGACGATGCCATGGCTGTCATCCTCGGAAGACCCTTTTTAAACACTGCAGGGGCTGTTATAGATTGCAACAAAGGCAATGTCACTTTCCATGTCACCGGTAATGAGCATACCGTGCAGTTTCCGAAAAACGATATCAAGTACATTGCATCAATGCTATCGAAAAAACTTCATCGATTCTTATTGGGAGCTTTGAATGCCCTATTCCTCGTGTCAAGATGAAGTATGATTTTCTTGTTGGGGAGATACATATCCCCATTGAGGTAACTTAGTGGCTATTCGAAAATTTTCCGTGCTCTTTTCCGATTCGAGAAGGTTTTGTCATGAGGATTTGATCAACCCCATTGACGGATTTCTTTCGATGACCATGAAATGGATGAATCAAAAAGTCATATACCTCTGTTTTAAGCTTTCACTTTTTGTTGCTTAGAACAAAAATGATAGATTTAGTTTAGTTTTCCCTGTTTCCTGTTTTAGCGTCTGGTAGAAAAAGACCCCGAAAATAAAAGTTCTCCTATGGTCCTGAAAATCTAGTATGATTTTTTCTGGAATATTTGAAAAATACTAGGACTGAGAGCTGGCCTAGGGGCCACACCAGTGGGCCACAAGCCCTGTCACCGTGGCCACCCCCTGGTCGCGGCAAGCAAGCTTGTGGGGCCCACAGGGACCCCCTCCACTCATTCCAGCTCCCATCCTCTTCTTCTTCCCCCAGAAAAAATCGGTTCACAGCTCAAACCCGTGTTCTTGCTCATTTGGCTGTGATTTTTGATCTCCTTGCTCAAAGCACCATTCTTCGAACCGTTTTGGGGAAATTACTCCTTGGTAAGTGACTCCTCCATTGGTCCAATTAGTTTTTGCTCTAGTGCTTTATCCTTCGCGTATTCTTGCTACCTTGGTGACCCTGTTCTTGAGCTTGAAATGTTGATTTTAGCTGGTCCCAAGTAGTTTTAGTGCGTGATACAGTCTCTAGGCACTAGTAGGAGTAGTTGCTACGAGTTGGGTTAATCTTTATTCACTTTTCTTTCGAAGTCTCTAAAAATTTCAGAATTTTTCAGAGCTAGAAAAGGAAAAAGATGAGGAGGTTCTTGAGAGGCTCTTCAAGCTGTAACCCCAAGGAGGATGAGAAGAACCACCCCAAGTACGTGGTTCCTCAAGTCACAGAAGTTCGGGCGTGCGAGTGGCCAAGTGATGAATTTTGCGCGCCGCCGGGCTTTATGAAGACTTTTATTACTTGGTGGAGAACGCAGGTCTTACCGTGTTCGTTGAAGATAAGTGCTCACAATACCTCCTCCTCACCAATATTTTCGTTCAAAGCTTCAACTTTTATCCGAGGAAGAATCCTCCCATGGTTGAGTTCATGTTGTACGATATCCCCCAGTGCATGACACTATAGGATTTTTGCAATGCATGCAAATTACCTTATGTTGGGGATATTCATGATCCTCGTCCACGGGACTTGGAGGATTTCATAAGTACTATTGCTGTTGGAGAGGAGAGAGGAGTGTTTCGCGCTAGAATTGCTAGCATACATTTTCCTGTGCTTCGGTATTTCTCATTATTTGTGGGAAAAAGTTTGATTGGCCGTGGGGAGGCTGGATCACTTAGCTCTCCAGACCTTGCGGTTTTGCGCGAAGGCCTTTATAGCACTAAGACTTATAGCCTAGGTGCTATAGTAGCTCAGCGGTTGAACACAAACCGTTACAAAGGTGTCGTCTAGATTATGACAGCATGGTTCGCCATGATTTTCTCGATAGAGATGCTAGTAGACGGATGATTTATAACCTGGTATTTAGTCAGGGTACTCGAGAGACTATTACTTTGCCTGCTCCTTCTTTGTTCGATCTTCATGCAGGCAGGTACACTATTATGCCCTCGGACATCTATGCATATTGGGGCTTAGCCCAACCATAGGTGCCCGTGCCCGAGCCGCCAGTCGAGTACCAGACGCCAGTTTATCAGTGCGAGCCACAGGAGCTCACATAGCAGTGGCATCCATAGTCCACTCCGGAGTATCCCGAAGCTGGTTATTTCCCGCCATGGGAGTAGACCAAGCTAGGTGAAAAGCCTAAGCTTGGGGGAGTACGTGTTCTCACCGACCTTACATTCATGATTATGCTTCCACTTTGTTAGCCGGTGTTTACACTTTGCCACTGTATTATCCATGCTAGTTTATTTTCGTTTTCTTGTTTTCTCGTTTTGTGTCCTTTTGAGAAAACCCAAAAAGATTTTCCTTTCTTCTTTTGCTTGTTGGGAGCTTTCCCGTGTAAATAGTTTTCTTCTTCTTTGGGTCAAGGTAGAAGATATTGGTTATAATGTTTAGTGGCTCTTGCATGCATACCTGTTTAGCTTCCAAAGAGCCATATTACTTTGTCTTCTCCTTTGCGTTTGCCTGCAGATTCAGCTTTAGTCCAACGCACGAGCACTCTTATTATTGTTCACATCGTTCGATCGTGCAAGTGAAAGGCAATAATGATGATATATGATGAACTGACTCAGACTGAAAAGCTGGTATGAACTCTATCTATTTTATTTTTGTAAATATGACTAGCTTGTCGTCCCAGATTCAGCTTTGTTGAGAGAGAACCATGTTTGCAATGACAACTTAGAGATTATAGTTTCTGATGCCATGCTTAATTAGCTAGGAGCTTATAATGGTTTGTCTTGAATGCCAACATAGATTTTGAGATGACTATGATGTAGTATGATAGGATGGTATTCTCCTTTCAGTGATTCAAGAGGCTTGACTTGGCGCATGTTCATGCATGTAGTTGAAACAAAATCAACATAGCCTCTATGATGTTCGTGTTCATTGTGATTTATATCCTGCTCATGCTTGCATTCAAAGTTAGTCAAACTCATTCCATATTAATGACTGTTGTTGCTCTCTAGTTGGTCGCTTCCCAGTCTTTTGCTAGCCTTCACTTGTACTAAGCGGAATACTGCTTGTGCATCCACTTCCATAAACCCAAAAGTTTTTCCATGAGAATGCACCATACCTACCTATTTGCGGTATCTACCTGCCGTTCCAAGTAAATTTGCATGTGCCATTCTCTAAACCTTCAAGAAATAATCTGTTTTGCATATCCCAACCGCTCATGTGGTGATAGGGGCTATTGGTATCTTCTATGTTAGGCATGTTATCCTCGACATGTATTTATTCACTGTCATTCACGAGAAAGGGACCGGTAATTGGAATGCCCAGTTCCACGTTTAAATCGAAAACATAACTGTAAAACAAGACTCCCCCCGGATTGATGTTAGTATGGACGGTACTCGAGGATTCGGCTAGCCGTGGAGTGGGATTGATTGGTGGTGGGGGAGTTAAAACTTTACTTTTCTGTTTGGGAACCGCTTATAGCATGAATAGCATGGAAGATATTGAGAACTCTTGGTCATTGCATTGACAATGAAAGCATGCCACCCAAAATTATTATCTCTGTTTTCAAAGCTTGAGCTCTGGCACCTCTGCAAATCAATGCTTCCCTCTGCGAAGGGCTTGTCTATTTATTTTCCTGTTGAGTCATCCTATTCTTATATAAGCACCAATTAGAGAGCACCTCTGTCATTTTTATGCTTTGCTTTTGATTGATATTGAGTATGACTATGAATGGATCTTCGTTGCTACGAATTACAATGTTTAGTCAGCCCTTGATCTTTGAAAGTGCTCTGCATTTATGTTTTGCCGTCTCAGAAAGAGCTAGTGAGATACCACCTATTCATATTGCTTCATGCTTGTTTTGATTGAATTGTTGGTATCTGAAACTCATTATTATTTGCTCGCTAGCTGATTATGCCATTGATATTAGTTTACCGTGAGACCTATGTGTCACTTGCTTATGTGGTTAACTTGTGATCTTGCTGAAATTATGGTTGTGAGTTAGACATAGTTGCAACAACAAGATCAAAAAGAGTTTGTCAAAGTTTTTCTTTCTCTTTCAGTTTGTCAACTGAGTTTCTTGAGGACAAGCAAGGTTTTAAGCTTGGGGGAGTTGATACGTCTCCATCGTATCTACTTTTGCAAACTCTTTTGCCCTTGTTTTGGACTTAATTTGCATGATTTGAATGGAACTAACCCGGACTGACGCTGTTTTCATCAGAATTGCCATGGTGTTGTTTTTGTGCAGAAATGAAAGTTCTCGGAACGTCCTGAAAATTTACGAAGAATATTTCTGGAAAATATGAAAAATACCTGCGCAAAGATCCACCGGTGCGGACGGGCCAGTGGGCCACAAGCCGTGTTGTCGCGCCCCCCCCCCCCCCCTGGCCGCGGCAACCAAGCTTGTGGGGCCGAGGTGGCTCTGCCACCCCCAAATTCAGCTCTATAAATTCCCTTTCGTCCCGAAAAAAATCAGAAGAGAAGATTTCATCGCGTTTGCGATACGAAGGCGTCGCCACATCCTGTTGGTCATTGGAGGACAGATCTGGAGTCTGTTTTGGGCTCCGGAGAGGGGAAATCGTCGCCATCGTCATCATCAACCTTCTTCCCTCTCCAATTCCATCAAGCTCTTCTTTGTTTGTGAGTAATCTATTCGTAGGCTTGCTGGGCGGTGATGAGTAGGATGAGATCTATCATGTAATCGAGTTAGTTTTGACGGGGATTGATCCCTAGTATCCACTATGTTCTAAGATTGATGTTGCTACTACTTTGTCGTGCTTAATGCTTGTCACTAGGGCCCGAGTGCCATGATTTCAGATCTGAAATTATTATGTTGTCACCAATATATGTGTGTTTTAGATCCGATCTTGCAAGTTGTAGTTACCTACTATATGTTATGATCCGGCAACCCCGGAGTGACAATAACCGGAACCACTCCCGGTGATGACCATAGTTTGAGGAGTTCATGTGTTCACCAAGTGCTAATGCGTTGTTCCGATTCTTTATTAAAAGGAGAACCTTAATATCCCGTAGTATCCATTTGGACCCCGCTGCCACGGGAGGGATGGACAATAGATGTCATGCAAGTTCTTTTCCCTAAGCACGTATGACGACACACGGAATGCATGCCTACATCACATTGACGAACGGGAGCTAGCCACATATCTCTCCGTGTTATAACTGTTGCATGATGAATGTCATCCAACGAATCGCCGACCCATTGCCTATGAATTTGTCCCACTGCTGCTACTTGCTACTGTGGTCACTACTGTTGTTCCTTGCCAGTGCTGTTACTCGTTACATTGCTGCTACCTGCTACAATACTTTTTCTCTCACCGTTGCCGGGAAAGAATATTTCCCGCCCACGGGCAACTTCTGGCGCCAACGATACAACAGTTAGAAATAGTCAGCCGTCAACAGATCGTTTCTGGCACCATTGTTATCATACTACTTTGCTGCTGATACTTTGCTTGCAGATACTAATCTTTCAGGTGTGGTTGAATCTGACGCATTCAGCTTCTAATACTTGAGAATATTCTTTCACTTCCTGTCGGGCGAACCAACAAATTTGGGTTGAATACTCTACCCTCGAAAACTGCCGCGATCCCATGCGCTGGTGGGCGATTGCAAGACGATTTATAATTGTTGAGCAATTGGGACGAGCTCTTTTCTGGCTCTGTTGCCGTGGAGGCATCAAGTCAGGAATAGTTGCATGTCAGCACTATCGGACCTCGCAGGTCGACAAGATCACGTACTGCTACTGAGTGGTACGGTAATCCTGTCTTACCATCAAAGAGCTTATTCCAGCAAATGGCTGGAGGCCATGAAGTCCGAGATAGGATCTATGTATGAAAACAAAGTACGGACTTTGGAAGTATTACCTGAAGGTCGCAAGGCTATTCAGAACAAATGGATCTTTAAGAAGAAGACGGACGCGGACGGTAATGTGACTGTTTATAAAGCTCGACTTGTGGCAAAGGGTTTTTCACAAGTTCAAGGAGTTGACTATGATGAGACGTTCTTACCGGTAGCGATGCTTAAGTCCGTCCGAATCCTGTTAGCAATAGCTGCATTTTTCGATTATGAAATCTCACAGATGGATGTCACAACGACGTTCCTTAACGGTTTTCTTAAGGAAGAGTTGTATATGATGCAACCCGAAGGTTTTGTCGATCCGAAGAATGCTAACAAAGTGTGCAAGCTACATCGATCCATTTATGGACTGGTGCAAGCATCTCGGAGTTGGAATAAGCGCTTTGACGAGGTGATCAAAGCATTTGGGTTTATACAAGTTGCTGGAGTATCTTGTATTTACAAGAAAGTGAGTGGGAGCTCTGTAGCGTTTCTAATATTATATGTGGATGTCATATTGCTAATTGGAAACAATGTGGAGTTTTTAGAGACCGTAAAAGATTACTTGAACAAATGTTTTCAATGAAGGACCTAGGAGAAGCTGCTTACATATTAGGCATTAAGATCTATAGGGATAGATCGAGACGCCTAATAGGACTTTCACAAAGCACATACCTTGATAAAGTTTTGAAGAAGTTCAAAAATGAGCAGTCCTGGAAGGGGTTCTTGCCAGTATTACAAGGTATAAAGTTGAGTAAGACTCAGTGTCCAGTAACTGCCGAAGATAGAGGAAAGATGAGTACCGTCCACTATGCATCAGCCATAGGGTCTATCATGTATGCAATGCTGTGCACTAGACCGGACGTCAGCCTAGCCATAAGTATGGTAGGCAGGTTTCAAAGTAATCCAGGAGTGGATCACTGGATGGCAGTCAAGAATATTCTGAAGTACATGAAAAGGACTAAGGAAATGTTTCTCGTTTATGGAGGTGACGAAGAGCTCGTCATAAAGGGTTACGTCGATGCAAGCTTTGACACTGATCCAGATGACTCTAAGTCTCAAACCAGATACGTATTTATTCTTAATGGGGGTGCGGTAAGCTGGTGCAATTCCAAGCAAAGCGTCGTAGCAGATTCTACATGTGAGGCGGAGTACATGGCTTCCTCGGAGGCAGCTAAGGAGGGTGTCTGGATGAAGCAGTTCATGACGGATCTTGTAATTGTGCCAAGCGCACTAAATCCAATAACTCTGTTCTGTGACACACTGGTGCCATTACTTTAGCAAAGGAGCCAAGGTTTCACAAGAAGACCAGACACATCAAATAACGCTTCAACCTCATCCGCGACTACTTTGAAGAAGAGGACGTAAATATTTGCAAAGTGCACACGGATCTGAATGTAGCAGATCCGCTGACTAAACCTCTTCCACGAGCGAAGCATGATCAACACCAGAACTGTATGGGTGTTAGATTCATTCCAATGTAAATCGCATAGCGATGTGAGACTAGATTATTGACTCTAGTGCAAGTGGGAGACTGTTGGAAATATGCCCTAGAGGCAATGATAAAATAGTTATCATTATATTTCATGTTTCAAGATAATCGTTTATTATCCATGCTATAATTGTATTGAATGAAAGCATAGATACATGTGTGGATACATAGAAAAAAAATGTCCCTAGTAAGCCTCTAGTTGGCTAGCCAATTGATCAAGGATGGTTAAGGTTTTCTGACCATATGCAAGTGTTGTCACTTGATAACTAGATCACATCATTAGGAGAATGATGTGATGGACAAGACCCAAATTATAAACGTAACATGTGATCGTCTCAATTTGTTGCTATTGTTTTATGTGTGTCAAGTATTCATTCCTATGACCATGAGATCATGTCACTCACTGACACCGGAGGAATATCTTGTGTGTATCAAACGCCGTAATGTTACTAGGTGACTATAAAGGTGCTCTACAGGTATTTCCGAAGGTGTCCGTTGAGTTAGCATGGATCCAGACTGGGATTTGTCACTCCGTGTGACGGAGAGGTATTTCGGGGCCCACTCGGTAATACAACATCACATACAAGCCTTGCAAGCAATGTGACTCAAGTGTAAGTCACGGGATCTTGTATTACGGAACGAGTAAAGAGACTTGCCGGTAATGAGATTGAAATAGGTATAGAGATACCGACGATCAAATCTCGGGAAAGTAACATACCGAAGGACAAAGAGGATGTTATACGGGATTATATGAATCCTTTGCATAGAGGTTCAACTGATAATATCTTCTTAGAATATGTAGGATCCAATATGGACATCCAGGTCCCGCTATTGTATATTGACCAAGGAGTGTCTTGGGTCATGTCTGCATAGTTCTCGAACCCGCAGGGTGTGCACACTTAAGGTTTGGTGATGTTTTAGTATAGTTGAGTTATACGTGTTGGTGACCGAAGGTTCGGAGTCCCGGATGAGATCACGGACGTCACGAGGGTTTCCGAAATGGTCCGGAAATGAAGATTTATATATAGGATGGTTTCATTTGGTCACCGGAAAGATTTCGGGCATTACACGAAGTGTACCGGGAGTGACGAATGGGTTCCGGATATTCACCGGTGTTAGGGCATATTTATTCCTAAGTAATTTTGGTGATTGATGACAGTACCTTAGTGGACTAATTGTGTGCATTGAGCATTTCAGATAATACATGACAAAGGCACAAGACAATTCAGCACCCTCCGTGGAATAGAAGCACAGTGTCTTCTACGATTCTCTTTGGTGGTTTTGAGTTGTAGGAACGCTGTACTATTAAGAGGGGATCCGTATTGGGAAGGTTTGGGTGGAATCAATCTTGCATGCACACACTTTTTTCTCCATCTCCTTTTCCTTGCAAATATGGAGCTTTTCCCCTCTCTGGTCTATCTCTTCTTGCAAAATGTCCTCTGGCAGTAGTACCGCTGGAGCTGGCGGTAGTACCGCTAGCCCAGCGGTAGTACCGCCCCTGGTCAGCGGTACTACCGCTCCAGGACTTTCTTGGCGGTGGTTGGCCCGGTAGTATCTTTGCGCTACCATGGGCTCAATGGTAGTACCGCTGGAGCCAGCGGTAGTACCGCTGGGCTCGTGCTGTGAGTGAGGATAACGGTTGGATTCGTTCCCTCACTATATAAAGGGTTCTTCTTTCTCGAGAACCTACCTTTGACCCTCCCAATCTCCACTGTTGCTCCCTAAGCTCAAAAGTGCCCGATCTCTCTCCCTAGCCAATCAAACTTGTTGATTTCCTAGGGATTGGTTGAGAAGGCCAAGATCTACACTCCCAACAAGAGAAAATTGATTCCCCCCACTAATCCCTTGCAGATCTTGTTACTCTTGGGTGTTTGAGCACCCTAGATGGTTGAGGTCACCTCGGAGCCACATTCCATTGTGGTGAAGCTCCATGGTCTTGTTGGGAGCCTCCAAGCTTTGTGTGGAGTTAGCCCCAACCTTGTTTGTAAAGGTTCGGTCGCCGCCTTCAAGAGCACCCACGGTGGAATCAGGGCGGCTTGCATTGTGTGAGGGCGTGAGGAGAATACGGTGACCCTAGTGGCTTATTGGGGAGCATTGTGCCTCCACACAGCTCCATCGGAGACGTACTTCCTGTCAAAGGGAAGGAACTTCGGCAACACGTCCTCGTCTTCATTGGTTCCATTTGTGGTTATCTCTAATCTTTACATTGTGTATGCTATTTTTGTAGACTATTTCATACTTGCCTTAGCGATTATAGTTGGTAGCATCATATAGGTTGATCACCTAGTTGTCATTTTAGAGAACCTTTATGTTGCTAACCCAAACTTGTTAAGAATAGTTAAAAAGTGGCAGTTGCCTATTCACCCCCCCCCCTAGTCAACCATATCGATCCTTTCAACCGGGAGGGGCCCACCCACCCGGGAGTGAGCCCAATAGCACTAGGGTGGCGCACCAGCCCTTAGTGGGCTGGTGTGGCCAGCCCAAATGGGCTATGGCGCCACAATAAGAAAAAACAAAAGAAAAAAAGGAAAGAGGGAGGTGGGAAGGAAGGAGTGGACTCCTTCCCCCAAACCGAACTGGGGTGGGAGTCCACCTCCTCCTCTCGGACAGCGCCCATGGGGCTCCCTTGAGCCCCAAGGCTAGCCCCTACCTTCCTCCTATATATATTTGTGGTTTTAGGGCTTTCGAGACACAACTTTGCCACATGCAACTTAAACCTATACCACGTAGTTCTTCCTCTAGATCGGATTTCGGCGGAGCTCAGGCGGAGCTGTGCAGGTGTTAGAGCATATATCTCCATATGTGGTTTTGGTAATTGATGACAATTCCTATGGGCTAATGGTTGCCTTAAGTTATATTTATAGGATTTGTCCATAGGCACTTCTTGAAGTCCATCTATTGGGTTCAAGGAGTTTATATGATGACCAAGATGGTATTCAAGGTATTATCCGAAGAATGGTCATAGAGACACTAGGTTGATCAAGATCTCAGACAAAGAGTAAATCAAGATGATCAACACACAAAGCGTATAAGATGTACCGAGAGGGATCAAGTGATCCCATGGTATGGTAAGAATTGTCCATTACGTGTTTGTGTACTAACCCATGGTCCTTGTGAGAGTCCTATGTGGGGGCTAGGTGTGCTTCCATGGGCTTGCGTCAAAAGGAAGATCTCATACAACCCATGAAGGATGACATGAAGTGGTGATCGTCATCAAGATTGTGGTGTGCAAGTTCAAGTGGATCAGCACGAATATATCATTGAAACTATTGTTAATGATCATGTGTTGATAAGGACAAGCTCATGTGCTAACAAGGACAAGATCAAGATAAGCATTCCTGAGCACTACATGCTTGATTCTTGTGGATGTTCACATGATGGACAAATGAAGATGAATACATAAGCTAGGCTTTCCACATTGTGTATGATAGAGCTACTTGAAGACTTCATCATGTCTTGCTTTCAACTTGAGCCAAGAAGGAACAAAAACATCAAGCTCAAGTGAAAGGGCTAACTCAAAGGTATCAGTTCCTTTGATGTTTGTGGTGCGGAGTGATGATCAGCGAATAAAAGTATACACTCAAGTATGGATCATCCGTACCCTTTTATGATTCTTGTGTCCTTAGGGATCCCGCACTATTAAGAGGGGATCACAGGTTTTGCGATGAACTTGCTCAAACTACATCTCCACTGTTCTGCTCAGACCACATCTCCACTACTCTGCTCTTATCTGAAAACAGAACCAGTGCCTTGGGCATCCGGCTTCCTCCGGACGTCCGAGGGCCGGACGACCGACTGCTTCAGAAATCCGGAATCCTATACCAGAGAAATTAGAGCCATATAACTCGGACTTCCGGCTCCCTCCGGACGTCCGACCAGCTTCGGAAATCCGGAACTATGCACCAGAGAAACTTGAGCCATATAACTCGGACTTCCGGCTCCCTCCGGACGTCCGAGGGCCGGACGTCCGGCCAGCTTCGTAAATCCGGAGCTTTGCACCAGAAGAACTTGAGCCATATAACTCGGACTTTCGGCTCCCTCCGGACGTCCGAGGACCGGACGTCCGTCCCCTTTCGGAAATCCGGAATCTTGCGCCAGAGAAGTTTGAGTCGAATAACTCGGACTTCCGGCCTTCTGCGGACGTCCGGTCCCTGTTCAACTCCACAGTGGTTCCAGATATATTTACAGCCCTCGGACGTCCGACCCCTTGTGGACGCCCGGACATCCGTGAGCTGTCGGATGTCCGACCCCTTTGTGACTTAAAGTGTCCCCAACGGCTGTTTTTCTCTCCCCACTATAAATACCCCCCCCTCCCACTTCGTGAGAGGGTGCCTAACACAGCCTTGTCCTCATAAGAACACACTTCTACCTCACACACATTTGCGCACACCAAATCTTAGATCCCAAGAGCATTTGTGAGCTCCAGTGAGAGTTGTTCCAATCAAAAGATAGATCGTCTCCCTCTCCTCCTCTCAACCCAAGCTATTTGAGATTGGATCAAGTTTTGAGCATTCCCCGTGATCTTGTTACTCTTGGAGGTTGGAGACACCTAGGCGGTAGGAGTTCTTCGGAGAGGAATCAATCCGTGTGATTACCCCCCGGAAAAGTTTGTGAGGGTTTGGAAGCCACCTCAAAATCTTACCACTAGTGGTTGAGAAACGCCTTCGTGGTGTTATCTCAAAGGGAGAATAGGGTGAGCCTTCGTGGCGTTGGTGTGCCTTCGTGGTAACATCCACCTCTCTAACGGTGACTAGCTTCCCTCCAAGGAAGTGGACATCAGGATACATCTTCGTCTTAGTGACCTTGGTTATCCTTAACCCTAACTCCTTACTTGTGGTTTACTTGTGTTACTTCAGCATACATACATTGCATATTGTTTGTGCTCATTATATTGTGTTGGCTATTTCTTGTAAAAGATTAATCATTCAAGCATACCTTCTATATCCACACGTTCATACTTGCAGCTTTTGATATATCGTGTGATATAGTGTGATCTAGTATCTTGTGTTGTTCACCTACTTGTCGTGTGATATAGCTCAAGTAAGTTTGTGTAACTTACTTGTGCTTGTTAGTAACTATATTGTGTCCATCTTGGTAGATCGTGTTGTTGATACACGTTGCAGTGCCTAGTGCATTTAGGATTTGTGCTTGACAAGTACCCTCTTAGTTTATTTCCGCATTAGTTTCAAGCCAAAATCGAAGAATTTTTTGAATAGCCTATTCACCCCCCTCCCTCTAGGCGTCATCAAGGTCTTTTCAATTGGTATTAGAGCAAGGTCTCTCTTTAATTAGGTTTCACGACCTAGAGAGTATCGATGTCGACTATTGGATTACTGCACAGTGACACCTTTGACTTTGATGGCACAAATTATACCCTATGGAGAATTCGTATCATTCATCACTTTTGGGCCATGGGCCCAAATACTTTACAAATTGTTCTTGTAGGGATTGCCGACAAAAAGGATGATGCATCTTCATCTACTAATGAAATGTATCTTGATTGTGAGGCTTTTCTTGCCATTCATCGAACCATAAGTCTTGAAGTGTTTAAGTCTATCTCGACTTGCAAGTCAGCTCATGAAGTTTGGACTAAACTTGAAGATATATATGGTGGGTCCAATCTTGATGAAGACGGTATTATGATGAAGGAGTTTGTGCATGAGCTCTTCACTCTTTTCGATCTTAAAGAGTTCACCACTACTTCCATATCCGATTGCTTGCACACCTCAGCATCTTCAATCTCACAAGGTAATGACATGGTGAGTGAAGAAATATATGTTGATGAAAATGTCATAGCCTCTATGGACACGAGCATATCTAGCACCACACATAGTGTAAATTATTGTGCTCATAGGTAATGCATTTCACCTAAAGATCCCTCGACAAATGTCTGTGGTGATATGTCTGCTTCCTCGTGTCCTCTTGATCAAAATATCTTGTTTCTCCCTAGTTGCTCTATGACTAATCATTTAGGGGAAATCAAGAAATATGAAGTACTTTTGACTAATGAAGAATCTGATTCACCAAAAGAATCATCATCAACTCCTCCAGTTCACATGTTCCTCATGGCAAGAGGTAATAATGAGGTATCATCTTCCCTGTGCAATAACGATGATATTTGTGATGAGGATGATGATGATGATGACTTGACTGAAAATATCTATGTGATCAGTAAAATTCTTCATAAAGCTAAAAATAACGCTGTTCAAAGATTCCAAGATGTTCTTGCTTACTTTGAAAATTGTAATGATTCACTTAATCATGAACAAGCTAAAAATGAACAACTTGAACATGAACTTGAGAAGAGTCATCAAGCATGTAGAGACTTAAGATCTTCAAAAGGAGAGATTGAAGTTGCTCATGATAAACTTAAAAAGGATTTTGAGGTCCTTCTCCTTGAATGCAATAATGTCAAGGGAGAGCTCATCAAAACCTCTAAGATCTATGAGGAGCTTCAATCTACTCATGAGAAGTATCTATTTGCTACTTACTCCTCTCATATTGTTGATGATACTTGTACATCTAACTCTACCTCATTTTAAGTATCAACATTGAAGGAGAATATTGAGCTACGTGCTCAACTTGATTTACTAACTAGCAATTATGGGAAGTTGGAAGAAAACCATGTAATGCTCACAAGCTCTCATGCCGATCTTCTAACATCCTATAATGTGCAAAAGTTAGCTCATGAGGCTATCATCACCAAGGTAACATCAAGTGGACCTCATGTGGACAATGGCACTACTTCTAGTCAAAGTACTATATTTCCATGTGCTAGTCCTCGTAATTCGTCTACTCATAATGTTGCTACCTCGTGTGATGAATTACTTTCCTTGCCTTGTTGCTCTAACATTGAAGCTTACACTTCCTCTAGTACTTGCATTGATATTAACCGTGCAGAGGAAATCGAAGAGCTCAAGGCCCAAGTCACTTCTTTCAAGAAAGACTTGGAACAGTGTCATGAAGGGATGTCCACACTCAACAACGTCCTATGTGAGAAAACATCTCCGAATGACAAAAATGATGTTGGAGTAAACTCAAACAAGAACAATAGGGGCCTAGAACAAGTCAATAATTCGGCCAAAATCATTTGCTTCAAGTGCAAAGTTAAAGGGCACCATGTTAGATCTTTCCCTCTGAAGACGAAGTCCCAAAGTCACAAGCAAAAAGGGAAGCGGCCACAAACTCAATCACATATTCAGCTACAAGTTCAAGGAAGGCCTCTTCCCAATAAGACCCAAGCAAACACTCCCCGAGGTGAGAAATCAACTGGGAAGAAAGCAAAGGCTAGATGTTGCTACTTATGTCGTGAGAAGGGTCACGTCGCTTCGTCTTGCACAAGAGGTAACTTATCCAACCCAATCAATATTGATGATATCTATTCCCTTGGGAAGGATAAGGTTGGCAATGTGTTTGCCAAGTTTGTTGGTACTCAAAATGGTGTCAAGAAAAGAACCATTTGGGTTGCCAAGCCTATTGTGATTAACCTCTTAGGACCCAACGTAGTTGGGGACCAACAAGCTCAAACTTGATCAATAGGTGACTATGGAGGACATTAGAGACTTGGATACATAATGAAGAATTAAGGGGTCTTCATCATTCATATTATCTCAAGCCAAGTCATTTGGATTATTGAGTTTCTATCTTATATCCAATGTGCCTCCTTACGGTAACTTATACTTAAATTGTTTACATTGTTAGGTGCTTGCCCCTTTGCATGTTGTGGTTTTGTACCTTGCATGCGTTTGTATATGTTGTGCCTCCAACTTGCTTATCTTGAGTAATCGAGTATGTGTATGTTGGTTTGCATATCATGTACATGTGAGTCTTGTATTGAGCCTTTTGCATCTTGTTTGTATTTTTATTGGCTCTTGTGAGAGACTAATGTATTATCCCATTGTAGGGGAGTGATGTGCTTTGCACACCTCACAATCCTATAAATGTGTATACATGGGGAATACCACTTAGTTTTGATATTTCAAGATTATCTAGTTTCTATGTGGTATGTCTTACTCATAAGAAATTCAATTTCTATATGGTCCATTAATTATCTCTTGTTGGTTTCAATTTGCCACTTGTTAATATTGTTGGTTTATCACATTATGGGGGAGTAATATGCTATGTGCATATTACAAACCTAGAAAATGTGTACATTTGAGGTGTTGCCACTTAGTGTTGATATTGTAAATTATCTTGTTCCTAGGTGGCATGTTATCTCTACAAGTGTCATTTGCTTGCGTTTTATGGGTAAAAATGATCTTGGATATATTTGCGATCTACCAATGAGTATCACTTCCAAAATACTTCTTGTCCTTGACAATTGGTATTCCCATCATGTGATAGGAATTGCTAATCGTCTTTACATTGGATTTTGTGTTTCGTTTGTCTTCCTTGCCTCTTATGGATCTATCTTAACATGTCTAGTGTTTTTATAGATATAGAGAAAGTGATGATCCCATCGTGTGCATTTTGTATTTAAATGCAAATTCTATATAATGCACGTCCCTTGGGGGAGCTATCCTATTTTCTTTAGAACACTCTCTGTATTCTCCCATCATAAAATCTTTTGATCCCCATCAAGTGTGTGTTGATGGGAGGCAAGTCTTGCTCTTTATGATGCTTTGTGCCATCATGAAAATTTGTCGAGGGCTTGGTTTGTTGGAACCTAGCTCTATTTTGGAAATTAGATACCTCGGGTTTGTTTTCCTTCAATTGGTTTCTTGTTTCCTTTTATTTGGCATGTGTCAATGGATATCTCATTCCTCGAGGTATCTTTTAATTGATATCCTTCAAGTGATAGTTACTTTTTTGTTTAGGATCTTATTATCACTTGATACCTTGTCTTTTGGTGACTTATCAACTTTGTGTTAAGTTGATTCTTGAGAGTCTTGAGCATGCATATCTACTATTTACAACTTCTTTTGCTTGCTTTCCTTCTTTGACCCAATATATAGGGGAAACTCCACCTTGTCATAAATTGGCTAAAGTGTGCATGAAATTCAAATTCATATCTATATGCACATATGTATGTGGAGTGTGTCCTATGTATTGCTGGTTTTCTAACTCTTTGGTCCCAATGAGTTTGGGCACCATTTTGTTTGTTTTGTTGTTCCAGGAAGAACTGGAGATGCATTGGATGCCCGGCTCAGCTATAAGGAAGGTGTTGAGACCATGTGATTATTGGAGCCAAGTTAGGATGATCAAAGAACAACTATCTACTACATCAATCCAATGTTGGTCTCGGTAACAAGTATCCACTTCATGCATTCTTTTCTTGCAAAGGCCCCAACCTGTCTTTTCCTTTCCAGGTTGCATAATGGCATGAATCTCTTGATTCGTTCTTGTAGTACTTGTTTGCTTTCTCAAAGCATCCGAACCACGATGTCTTACTACTAGTTGGGATGTCCTTGAGGTTCGTATGTTGGAAGTTCATATTGTACAATAAGAAAATATTAGGCCATGTGCTATGCTTCCAAGCAAAAGATCTCATTGATATATTTATGACTTCCTTTTGGATATCTAGTTTGTTCCTTCTTGTAACCATTTCGTGTGTAAAAGATTCTAAGTAGAAGACAATCATGATGATATATATCTTTTACACATGAGAGAAGTTACATCTCTAATTGATATCCTCTTTTCTTTCACGTCCATCGTTGCATTTCCTTTTTCAGTTTTTGGTGGCTTTGTGAAAGGATTTATTTTGAGTGCGTATCTTATTTTCCTACATCTTGATGCAATCTTTGGCCGTGAAGATTATTTTTCCTCATGCTTGTCTTGATGAGGGTTTTGCCATTTCAATTAGTATCCCTCCTCTTGACAAGGTTCTTACTTCCTATCTTCACAATGGGTTGTCACAAGCGTTGGTACTTATTTTTGTTTATTAGTAAGCTTGTGAACCCATTTTCTAGTATGTGTGTGAGGGAATGATATGTCTTGCACTTTGTATCTCATTTCATCAAGACTGTGTTGATGAGTAATGCACATCCTTATCTTAGTCTTCTCAAGTGCTTTGCCATGACTCACACACATTACTTTGGTTGAGCCTATTCTTAAGTTGCTTCTTTTACATGTTGCTCAACCATTTGTTTTGTGCAATTGATATGCTTATTGTCTCATCTATCTTCTTGCACTCGTTGTGTGTTTTTATTAATTTTGGGGGAGCAACGATCCTATTTTGTGCACCTGTATCAAATACAAAAATCTCGTATTAGTGCACAAATCATGGGGAGCTTCCCTAGTTTTTGATAAAACACTCTGTTGCCTTTATCATAATACCTTTTATTCATGTGGTTCGAAGGACCATATGATTGTTTGTTCCATCTAGAATCTTTTGATTGCTTGCCTATATTTTTGTATGTCTTTGTGGCATACGATCCTTTTATTTTCAATCTTTGGGTCCTCAATATAGTTTATTTCCCTCCAACTACTTATCATTGTATTTGTGTATTTCTCTGCACTCATTTGCTGAGAAGTACACACTTTTTGGAGGACCACCTACTATATTGGCTTTCTAAACTTTTCGTCCATTTTGGCAATCGATGCCAATGGGGGATAAGTTTAGAGAGTTTACTTTGGATATGATTAGAGGGTTTTGCTATTATTGCGTAAGCATTTACATCTTGCACGCATGCATTATTACCTTGTATGTGTGCGCTTGGTTATGCTTATTTCCTTATATAAACTCTCTTGAAGTGGTTGTCTTCAATTACCAAAATTGGGGGATTGTTAGAGCATATATCTCCATATGTGGTTTTGGTAATTGATGACAATTCCTATGGGCTAATGGTTGCCTTAAGTTATATTTATAGGATTTGTCCATAGGCACTTCTTGAAGTACATCTGTTGGGTTCAAGGAGTTTATATGATGACCAAGATGGTATTCAAGGTATTATCCAAAGAATGGTCATAGAGACACTAGGTTGATCAAGATCTCAGACAAAGAGTAAATCAAGATGATCAACACACAAAGCGTATAAGATGTACCGAGAGGGATCAAGTGATCCCATGGTATGGTAAGCATTATCCATTACGTGTTTGTGTACTAACCCATGGTCCTTGTGAGAGTCCTATGTGGGGGTTAGGTGTGCTTCCATGGGCTTGCGTCAAAAGGAAGATCTCATAAAACCCATGAAGGATGACGTCAAGTGGTGATCGTCATCAAGATTGTGGTGTGCAAGTTCAAGTGGATCAGCAAGAATATATCATTGAAACTATTGTTAATGATCATGTGTTGATAAGGACAAGCTCATGTGCTAACAAGGACAAGATCAAGATAAGCATTCCTGAGCACTACATGCTTGATTCTTGTGGATGTTCACATGATGGACAAATGAAGATGAATACATAAGCTAGGCTTTCCACATTGTGTATGGGAGAGCTACTTGAAGACTTCATCATGTCTTGCTTTCAACTTGAGCCAAGAAGGAACAACAACATCAAGCTCAAGTGAAAGGGCTAACTCAAAGGTATCAGTTCCTTTGACGTTGGTGGTGCGGAGTGATGATCAGCGAATAAAAGTATACACTCAAGTATGGATCATCAATACCCTTTATGATTCTTGAGTCCTTAGGGATCCCGCACTATTAAGAGGGGATCACAGGTTTTGCGATGAACTTGCTCAAACTACATCTCCACTGTTCTGCTCACACCACATCTCCACTGCTCTGCTGTTATCTGAAAACAGAACCAATGCCTCGGATATCCGGCTTCCTCTGGACGTCCGAGGGCCGGACGACCGACTGCTTCGGAAATCCGGAATCCTATACCAGAGAAATCAGAGCCATATAACTCGGACTTCCGGCTCCCTCCGGACGTCCGAGGCCCGGACGTCTGACCAGCTTCGGAAATCCGGAACTATGAACCAGAGAAACGTCCGGCCAGCTTCGGAAATCCGGAGCTTTGCACCAGAAGAACTTGAGCCATATAACTCGGACTTTCGGCTCCCTCCGGACGTCCGAGGGCTCGATGTCCGTCCCCTTTCCGAAATCCGGAATCTTGCACCAGAGAAGTTTGAGTCAAATAACTCGGACTTCCGGCCTTCTCCGGACGTCCGGTCCCTGTTCAACTCCACAGTGGTTCCAGATATATTTACAGCCCTCGGACGTCCGACCCCTGTCGGACGTCCGACCCCTTGTGGACGCCCGGACATCCGTGAACTGCCGGATGTCCGACCCCTGTGTGACTTAAAGTGTCTCCAACGGCTGTTTTTCTCTCCCCACTATAAATACCCCCCTCCCACTTCGTGAGAGGGTGCCTAACACAGCCTTATCCTCATAAGAACACACTTCTACCTCACACACATTTGCTCACACCAAATCTTAGATCCCAAGAGTATTTTTTGAGCCCCTTTGAGAGTTGTTCCAATCAAAAGATAGATCGTCTCCCTCTCCTCCTCTCAACCCAAGCTATTTGAGATTTGAGCAAGTTTTGAGCATTCCCCGTGATCTTGTTACTCTTGGAGGTTGGAGACTCCTAGGCGGTAGGAGTTCTTGGGAGAGGAATCAATTCGTGTGATTACCCCCCCGGAAAAGTTTGTGAGGGTTTGGAAGCCGCCTCAAAGGCTTACCACTAGTGGTTGAGAAACGCCTTTGTGGTGTTATCTCAAAGGGAGAATAGGGTGAGCCTTCGTGGCGTTGGTGTGCCTTCGTGGTAACATCCACCTCTCTAACGGTGACTAGCTTCCCTCCAAGGAAATGAACATCGGGATACATCTTCGTCTCAGTGACCTTGGTTATCCTTAACCCTAACTCCTTACTTGTGGTTTGCTTATGTTACTTGAGCATACATACATTGCATATTGTTTGTGCTCATTATATTGTGTTGGCTATTTCTTTTACAAGATTAATCATTCAAGCATACCTTCTATATCCACACGTTCATACTTGCAGCTTTTGATATATCGTGTGCTATAGTGTGATCTAGTATCTTGTGTTGCTCACCTACTTGTCGTGTGATATAGCTCAAGTAAGTTTGTGTAACTTACTTGTGCTTGTTAGTAACTGTATTGTGTCCATCTTGGTAGATCGTGTTGTTGATACACGTTGCAGTGCCTAGTGCATTTAGGATTTGTGCTTGACAAGTACCCTCTTAGTTTATTTCCGCATTAGTTTCAAGCCAAATCCGAAGAAGTTTTTATATAGCCTATTCACCCCCCCTCTAGGCCTCATCGAGGTCTTTTCAGCAGGAATAAATCATCACCATCACCGGCGCGCCGTCTGATACGTCTCCAACGTATCTATAATTTTTTATGGTTTCATGTTGTTATCTTATCAAACTTTGGATGTTTTGTATGTCTTTTATATCTTTTTTGGGACTAACCTATTAACTCATTGCCAAGTGCCAGTTCCTGTTTTTTCCGTGTTTTTGACCCTTTTCAGAGGAGGATTTTAAACAGACTCCAAACGGAATAAAACTTCCGAAAAGATTTTTTCCGAAACAGAAGACGATAGGGAGACTTGAGAACCAGGGCAGAGGGTCACCAGCGACCCCACAAGCCCTCATGGCGCGGCCAGGGGCCCGCGCCTCCCAGGCTTGGCGGCTCCCTGGGCCTCCTCTACCCTATCTCCTTCGCCTATATATTCCCTAAAATCCCAAAAAAATCAGGAGAGCCACGAAAATATTTTTCCGCCGCCGCAAGATTCTATCTCCGCAAGATCCCATCTGGGGCACGTTCTGGTGTCCTGCCGGAGGGGGGATTCGGATACGGAGGGCTCTTCATCAACACCATGACCTCTCCTATGATGTGTGAGTAGTTCACCATAGACCTACGGGTCCATAGCTAGTAGCTAGATGGCTTCTTCTCTCTCTTGGATCTTCAATACAAAGTTCTCCATGATCTTCATGAAGATCTATCCGATGTAATCTTCTTTTGCGGTGTGTTTGTCGAGGTCCGATGAATTGTGGATTTATGATCAGATTATCTATGAATCTTATTTGAGTTTCTTCTGATCTCTTATATGCATGATTTCATATCCTTGTAATTCTCTTCGAGTTGTAGGTTTTGTTTGGCCAACTTGATCTATGATTCTTGCAATGGGAGAAGTGCTTGGTTTTGGGTTCATACCATGTGGTGACCACACCCAATGACAGAAGGTGTAGCGAGGCACGCATCCTGTTGTTGCCATCAAGGGTAAAAAGATGGGGTTTTCATCATTGGTTTGAGTTCATCCCTCTACATCATGTCATCTTGCTTAAGGCGTTACTTTGTTCGTCATGAACTCAATACACAAGATGCATGCTGGATAGCGGTCGATGTGTGGAGTAATAGTAGTAGATGCAGAAAGTATCGGTCTACTTGTCTCGGACGTGATGCCTATATGTATGATCATTGCCTTAGATATCGTCATGACTTTGCGCGGTTCTATCAATTGCTCGAGAGTAATTTGTTCACCCACCGTAATATTTCCTATTTTGAGAGAAGCCTCTAGTGAACACTATGGCCCCTGGGTCTACTTCACACCATATTTTCATTCTTACACTTTTACTTCGTTGCACTTTCCGCCTTCAGATCTCATTTTGTAATCAATCTTGAAGGGTTGACAACCCCTTTATTGTATTGGGTGCAAGCTCTTTTGTGTTTGCGCAGGTACTCTGGACTTGACGAGATTCTCCTACTGGATTGATACCTTGGTTCTCAAACTGAGGGAAATACTTACTGCTCCTGTGCTGCATCACCCTTTCCTCTTCAAGGGAAAAACCTGCGCAAGCCAAGTCTCGGTCAACGTGCCAATTTCGGGCGCTGTTGTGTGTTGTCGTAGCAGAAGAATTTATGGCGCCGTTTCCGTGGACGATCAAGTCCAGAACTCATCCAAGTAAGTGTCACAAACTCTACTCTTGCATTTACTTTTTTTTGCCTCTCGTTTTCCTCTCCCCCACTTCTGAAAAACAAAAAATTACAAAAATATTTTCCTTTTTCGTTTGCATTTTTCGTTTGCCTTTTTCGTTTGCCTTTCCTTTGCTTGTGTGCCATGTGCCTTCAATATGCTTGCATCTTCGCTTGCTGAAAATCTATTGATATGGATCCTCATCCACTTGCTAATCTCTTTAAGAGATCCAATTATGTTGATCCAATTGCTAGTGAGTTGAGTGCACTTGACTTTCTCTAAGGAGTTTTGCTTGAGATGCGTGAATCTAAAAATCGTGATGAAGAAATTTATGAAATGATTCACGAGGACTCCTTGAATGAAAAGCATGATTGCAATGATTTCATTATAAATTCTATTAATGACAATCATGCTAAAAATATGCAAAACCCTAAGCTTGGGGATGCTAGTTTTTGCTATGTCCACTACTTGTTGCAATGATCATGATTGGGGTAATGATTTTTCTTATGATCTTGAAAATTTGTTTAAGCCTCATGATGAATACAATATTTGCAATATTATTGAAAGTGGGTTTGGAGCACTCAAGATTTTAGTTGATGATAATCCCACTATTTTTGAAGAGCGTCAACTTTGCATGCATGCGGATCATGAAAAGAATATCCTTTGTGATATCTACATTGTGGAATTTGATTATGATCTCACATGTAATTTCTATGAGAGAGGAAAATATTGTGGTAGAAACTTTCATGTTATCAAATCACCTCTAGTTATGTTGAGATTGATATTGTCTCTTTCTTCTTCCTTGCATATGGTATCTATTGGTTGTCTTGACAATATGTTTTCCTATAAAATGCCTATGCATAGGAAGTATGTTAGACTTAGATGTGATTTTCACATGCTTATGATGCTCTGGTTGTGCTTCAATTCTTGTCTTTTGTGTGAGCATCATTGACTTATCAATGCCTAGCTAAGGGCGTTAAACAATGGCGCTTGTTGGGAGGCAACCCAATGAATTTATCTTTTTCTTTCTGTTTTGTTGCGTCCACACCATCATAATTCTGTTATGATTGTGTATTTTGTGTTTCTTTTTGTGTTTGAGCCAAGCAAAACCTTTATGACTAATCTTGGTGATGGTTGTTTGATCCTGCTGGAAAAAGACAGAAACTTTTCACTCACGAGATTATTTTTCATTTTTATTAAGAAAGAGATTTTGAGTTGATTCTTTTTCTTCTGGTTGATATGCCTTTTTCCCAGGTAGTCGTAATTTTTTAGAATTATTGATGTACCAGAAGTATACGAAGTATACAGATTGCTACAGACTGGTCTGTTTTTGACAGATTCTGTTTTTGTTGAGTTGGTTGCTTGTTTTGATGAAACTATGATTAGTATCGGGGGGTACTAGCCATGTAAAATTGAGAATACAATAATCTAACACCAATATAAATAGAAATCAAGATTGCTACAGTACCTAAAGAGGTGGTAGTTTGTTTTCTTGTGCTAATGATATCACGAGTTTCTGTTTAAGTTTTGTGTTGTGAAGTTTTCAAGTTTTGGGTGATGTTCTCATGGACAAAGGGATAAAGAGTGGAAAGAGATCAAGCTTGGGTATTCCCAAGGCATCCCAAGCCAAATTCAAGGACACCAAAAATCTTAAGCTTGGGGATGCCCCGGGAAGGCATCCCCTCTTTCGTCTTCAATCCATCGGTAACATTACTTGGAGCTATATTTTTATTCACCACGTGATATGTGTTTTGCTTGGAGCGTTTTGTATCGTAGGAGTCTTTTCTTTTTGTTGTGTCACAATAATCCTTGCTGCACACCTTTTGAGAGATACACGCACTCATTGTGATTTTGCTAGAATGCTCATCGTGCTTCACTTATATCTTTTGAGCTAGACCATTTTGCTCTATGTGCTTCACTTAGATCTTTTAGAGCACGGCGGTGCGTGACTTGGTAGTTGGCTTGTGCTATGAAAGTGGTTCCAAAGGTGATAGGTACCCAAAGAGGATACAAAAACCTCCATCTTCATGTGCATTGAGTAGAAAGAGAAGTTTTGATTCCAATCAATTAGTTTTGAGACATGGATTTGGTAATATTAAGAGTTATGTTAGTAGGGTGTTGTGAATCTAGAAATACTTGTGTTGAAGTTAGTGATTCCCGTAGCATGCACGTATGGTGAACCGCAATGTTAGGAAGTCAGGGCATAATTGATTTATTGATTGTCATCCTTTGTGTTGCCGTTGGCATCGCGCGATGGTTAACACCTATCAACCCTTCCCCTATGAGTATGCGTTTAGCACTTTGTTTCGATTACTAATAAAAACTTTCGCAACAAGTATGTGAGTTCTTCATGACTAATGTGAGTCCATGGTATAGATGCACTTTCACCTTCCACCATTTCTAGCCTCTCTAGTACCACGCAATTTTCGCCGGTGCACAAACCCACCATATGCCTTCCTCAAAACAGCCACCATACCTACCTACTATGGCATTTTCATAGCCATTCCGAGATATATTACCATGCAACTCCCACCGTTCTGTCTCATGACTTGTCCCATCACTCTCATATTGCCATTGCATGATCGTAAGATAGCTAGCGAGATGCTTCAACGTCATACACCAAGCTAGATCGTTGCACATCCCGGTACACTACCGGAGGCATTTCCTATAGAGTCATCATCGTTCTCAGCTTTGAGCTGTGAGTATATTCCAATGATGGGCTTCCTCAAATTGCCCTAGGTCTTCGTGAGCAAGCAAGTTGGATGCACACCCACTAGTTCTCCTTTTGAGCTTACACATACTTATAGCTCTAGGGCATCCTTTGTATGGCAATCCCTACTCATTCACATTGATATCTATTAAGGGGCATCTCCATAACCCTTTGATATGCCCATTCAATGTGACCATCTCCTCCTTTTTTGTCTCACAACCACCACCACACTCTATTCCACCTATAGTGCTATATCCATGGCTCACGCTCATGTATTGCGTGATAGTTGAAAAAAGGTTTGAGAAAGTAAGAGTGCGAAAACAGTTACTTGGTCAATACCGGGGTTGTGCATGATCTCAATTAGTTGTGTGGGGATGATGGAGCATAGCCAGACTATATGATTTTGTAGGGATAACTTTCTTTGGCCTTGTTATTTCGAAAGTTCATGATTACCTTGCTAGTTTGCTTGAAGTATTATTGTTTTCATGTCAATAGCAAACTATTGTTTTGAATCTTACGGATCTGAACATTCATGTCACATGAAAGAAGTTACAAAGGACAACTATGCTAGGTAGCATTCCACATCAAAAATTCAGTCTTTATCACTTCCCTACTCGAGGACGAGCAGGAGTTAAGCTTGGGGATGCTTGATACGTCTCCAATGTATCTATAATTTTTGATGGTTTCATGTTATTATCTTGTCAAACTTTGGATTTTTTGTATGTATTTTATATCTTTTTTGGGACAAACCTATTAACTCAGCGCCAAGTGCCAGTTCCTGTTTTTTCCGTTTTTTTACCCTTTTTAGAGGAGGATTTTAAACGGAGTCCAAACGGAATAAAACTTCTGAAAAGATTTTTTTCCGAAACAGAAGATGATCGGGAGACTTGAGAACCAAGGCAAAGGGTCACCAGGGACCCCACAAGCCCTCATGGCGCAGCCAGGGGGCCCCGCGCCTCCGAGGCTTGTGGGCTCCCTGGGCCTCCTCTGCCCTAGCTCCGTCGCCTATATATTCCCTAAAATCCCAGAAAAAATCACGAGAGCCACGAAAATACTTTTCCGCTACCGCAAGCTTCTGTCTCCGTAAGATCCCATCTGGGGCACGTTCTGGTTCCCTGCCGGAGGGAGGATTCTGAAACGGAGGGCTTCTTCATCAACACCATGACCTCTCCGATGATGCGTCAGTAGTTCACCATAGACCTACGGGTCCATAGCTAGTAGCTAGATGGCTTCTTCTCTCTCTTGGATCTTCAATACAAAGTTCTCCATGATCTTCATGGAGATCTATCCGATGTAATCTTCTTTTGCGGTGTGTTTGTTGGGATCCGATGAATTGTGGATTTATGATCAGATTATCTATGAATCTTATTTGAGTTTCTTCTAACCTCTTATATGCATGATTTCATATCCTTGTAATTCTCTTCGAGTTGTGGGTTTTGTTTGGCCAACTTGATCTATGATTCTTGCAATGGGAGAAGTGCTTGGTTATGGGTTCATACCGTGAGGTGACCTCACCTAGTGACAGAAGGGGTAACGAGGCACGCATCTTTCTGTTGCCATCAAGGGTAAAAATATGGGGTTTTCATCATTGGTTTGAGTTTATCCCTCTACATCATGTCATCTTGCTTAAGGCGTTACTCTGTTCGTCATGAAATCAATACACTAGATGCATGCTGGATAGCGGTCGATGTGTGGAATAATAGTAGTAGATGCAGAAAGTATCGGTCTACTTGTCTCGGACGTGATGCCTATATGTATGATCATTGCCTTAGATATCGTCATGACTTTGCGCGGTTCTATCAATTGCTCGACAGTAGTTTGTTCACCCACCATAATATTTGCTATTTTAAGAGAAGCCTCTAGTGAACACTATGGCCCCCGGGTCTACTTCACACCATATTTTCAGCCTTACACTTTTACTTCGTTGCACTTTCCGCCTTCAGATCTCACTTTTCAATCAATATTGAAGGGTTTGACAACCCCTTTATAGCGTTGGGTGCAAGCTCTTTTGTGTTTGCGCAGGTACTCTAGACTTGACGAGATTCTCCTACTGGATTGATACCTTGGTTCTCAAACTGAGGGAAATACTTATTGCTCCTGTGCTGCATCACCCTTTCCTCTTCTAGGGAAAAACCAGCGCAAGCCAAGTCTCCGTCAACGTGCCAATTTCTGGCGTTGTTGTCTGTTGCCTAGCACCGTCACGCTGCCGGAGAACTCATCTACTTCCCCGTCGCTCTTGCTGGATCAAGAAGGCGGAGATCGTCATCGAGTTGTACGTGTGCTGAACGCGGAGGTGCCGTCCGTTCGGTGCTAGATCAGGACGGATCGTGGGATGACGGTGATTTGAATCACAAAGTTGTACCACTACATCAACCGCGTTTCTTAACGCTTCCCGCTTAGCGATCACAAGGGTATGTGGATCCAATCTACCTCTCATAGATGAACATCACCATGATAGGTCTTCGTGTGCGTAGGAAAATTTTTGTTTCCCATGCAACGTTCCCCATCATCCAGAACATCTCGCGGGTAGTAAGTTGCGAGCCTTGCGTTAACGAACTATGCGTAAGGTAAACAATCCTTGCTACCGTGGTCACAAGCACTGTTGTTTTCTCCCTCGTGGCAATAGCACATCCCCTAGTATAATGTTGTGTCACTCAAGCTAGACATCGAGGGGCACGAACCCACAATCATGCATAACGCTCCCTTTTGAAGTTGCAATCTACTACTCGGACAAAGCAATAAATAGCAACGGAGAACATGCATGAATCACTAAGGAACATAATATAAAAGGATAATCAAATATATAACTCATAACAATCTGAACATAATCTCATAATTCATTGGATCCCAACAAACCGGGCATAGCAATAGCAAGAGAATTACATACATTCCTTGATCATGTAGGGCAGCTCACAAGGACTAACCATTGAAGCACAAGATTGGAGAGAAGACATCACATAGCTACTGGTCATGGACCCATGGTCCAAGGAGGACTACTCACGGCACATCCGGGAAGCGTCGATGGTGGTGGAGAAGCTCCCGGAGGTCAATCCTCCCTCCGACAGTGTGCCGGGAAGAGGTCTCCTGACGCTCCCGATCTCGGAAGCGTTGTGGCGGCGGAACGATGCAGAAATTCACGATTCTGGAAGTTGTGGAAGGGTTTCCTCTCATATGACTAAATATAGGCCGAAGGACGGCACCGAAGGAGGTGGGACCCACCTAGGCGGCCTCCTGGCGCGTCCAGGGGGTAGGCCGTGCCAGCAGGTCGCCTGGACGGCCCCTAGCCCCCCTCTGGCCCATCTTAGGTGATCTGGAAGCTTCCGTTATGCTGATTTTTTACATATTTTTCCTAGAATTTTTTGGGCTTCGGAAAATTGGGTAAAAGCCCCTGCAAAATAGACATCAGCACACAGAAATTGGCACTGGGTGCACTGAGTTAATAGGTTAGTCCAAATATGTGTAAAATGATATAAAAGTGTAGAAAAACATATAACAATGTCACCCAAAAGATCATGGAACAAGCAGAAATTATAGATACGTTTGGGACGTATCAACATCCCCAAGCTTAATTTCTGCTCGTCCTCGAGTAGATAAATGATAACACAATAATTTCTATGGTGACATTCTAACACACATATAAGAACTTCAAAGTAAAGCAAGTGAGATATGCAATTCAAGTCAAGACAATAACAAGCAAGAGTTTGTATCTAGTATTGAGATTAGCAAAGTAAGAACATAAAGGTGCAAGAGCTCTCGTTGTCCGTGACTCGAATGTCTCCAAATGGTGTTTGCGTGCAAGAAGTGGGAGATGGGTTGAGATCATAAAATATAATTTTTTATTGAGAACTCAGTCTACTAAACCTCACACTTGGTCTCCTTCGGAATCTTGTTTTGACTCATCCCTAGACCACTAGTCAGGCACAAGTCAAAATGATCCTCTCCCTTTGGACTTTGAGCACTCATGCAATGGATGAGAGTAAGCAAGATATGTTGGCACTTAGGACAGCAAATAGAATAATGATGGGGAAGGAAGACAAAAAGGTGTGAAAGGCTCACATCAATGAGGACAACCATAGGCGAGAGAAAGCCAAATGATAGATATGATGTGAGAAGTAGGGATTTCCATGTAACGGATGCACATATGAGCTAAGGTAAGCTCTCCAATAGAACTAGTGGGGGTGCATCCAACTTGTTTTCTCCTGAAGACCTTGCTACTGTAACAAAAGACCTTCCAACGGCGCCAGAAACACGTGTTGATGAGAGACTATTCTTGTCTTGATACTCCTCATCAACGGCACCAGGAATCCTTCTGCTACGGCTACCCCTTTAGGGACTTCCTAGGCAAATATGCAAAGGATTCCCCCGTGGCCTTGGAGCCTTGCGTTGGTGTTCCCTCGAAGCGGAAAGTGTGATGTAGCACAACAGTGGTAAGTATTTCCCTTGGTTTTGAGAACCAAGGTATCGATCCAGTGAAGGAGTATCACAAGTGCCTCCACAAACACAAAAAGCTTGCTCCCAACGCTATGAAGGGGTTGTCAATCCCTTATAGATTGTTTGCCAAGTGAGAACTGAAAGCAACAAAGTAACAAAGCAAAGTAAAAGCGAAACTGGAAACGATAGGTGTGAATAGACCCGGGGGCCATAGTGTTCACTAGTGGCTTCTCTCATGAAAGCAAGTAGACGGTGGGTGAACAAATTACTGTCGAGCAATTGATAGAACCGCGCAAAGTCGTGACGTCATCTATGGCAATGATTATATCTATAGGCATCACGTCCAAAACAAGTCGACCGATACTTTCTGCATCTACTACTATTACTCCACACGTCGACCGCTATCCAGCATGTATCTAGTGTATTAAGTCCAAAAGAACAGAGTAACGCCTTAAGCAAGATGACATGATGTAGATGGACAATCTCATATCTACGACAAAGCCCATCTTGTTACCCTTGATGGCAACTACACGAGGTGTGCCTTGCTGCCCCTAGTGTCACTGGGAAAGGTCACCACACGGTATGAACCCAAAACCAAGCACTTCTCCCATTACAAGAATCATAGATCTAGTTGGCCAAACAAAACCCAAGACTCGGAGAGACTTACAAGGATATCAAATCATGCATAAAATAAATCAAAAAAGACTCAAATATATATATCATAGATAATCTGATCACAAATCCACAATTCATCGGATCTCGACAAACACACCGCAAAAGAGGATTACATCGGATAGATGTCCATGAAGATCATGTAGAACTTTGTATTGAAGATCCAAGAGAGAGAAGAAGCCATCTAGCTACTAACTACGGACCCGTAGGTCTGAAGTGAACTACTCACGAGTCATTGGAGGGGCAATGATGTTGATGTAGAAGCCCTCCAACTCCTAAGTCCCCTCCGGTAGGGCACCGGGAAGGGTCTCCAGATGAGATCTCGCGGAAACGGAAGCTTGCAGCGGCGGAAAAGTGTTTTCGTGGATTCCCTGGTTTTTTCTGTATTTTAGGGAATATATAGGCGAAGGAGCTAGGTCAGGGGGGCGCCAGGGAGGCCATAAGCCTGCTAGCCGCCGCCCCCTGGTGGCGGCTACAGGGCTTGTGGGCCCCCCTGTAGCTCTCCTGCCTTGGCCCTCAGGCCACCTGATCTTCTTTCGTTCGGGAAAATTTTATTTCGGGGATTTTATTCCGTTTGGACTCCGTTCCAAAATCAGATCTGAAAAGAGCCAAAAACACAGAAAAAACATGAACTGGCACTGAATTAATAAGTTAGTCCCAAAAAAGATATAAAAGGTACATAAAACATCCAAAGATGACAAGATAATAGCATGAAACCATCAAAAATTATAGATACGTTTGAGACGTATCAAGCATCCCCAAACTTAATCCTGCTCGTCCTCGAGTAGGGAAGTGATAAAGAATGAATTTTTGATGCTTTCATGCTACCTAGCATAGATGTCCTTTTTAACTCCTCTTATGTGACGTGAAAGTTTAGATCCATTAGATTCAAAACAATAGTTTGCTATTGACGTGGAAACAATAATACTTCAAGCAAACTAGCAAGGTAATCATGAACTTTCAAAATAACAAGGCCAAAAGAAAGTTATCCCTACAAAAGCATATAGTCTGGCTATGCTCTATCATCATTGCACAACGAATTTAAATCATGCACAATCCCGGTATTGGCCAAGTAATTGTTTTCACACCTTTACTTTCTCAAACCTTTTCAACTCTCACGCAATACATGAGCGTGAGCCATGGTTTTAGCACTATAAGTGGTGTGGAGTGTGGTGGAGGTTGCAAGACAAAAAAGGAGAAGATGATCACATTAACTAGGCATGTCAATGAGCTGTGGAGATGCTCATCAATAGATATTAATGTGAATGAGTAGGGATTGCCATACAAATGATGTACTAGAGCTAAGAGTATGTGAAAGCTCTTAAAGAAAACTAGTGGGTGTGCATTGAACTTGCTTGCTCACGAAGACCTAAGGAAAATTTGAGGAAGCCTATCATTGGAATATACAAGCCAAGTTATGTAATGAAAATTTCCCACTAGCCATATGGTGGTGAAAAAACGAGAGACTCTCAATCATGAAGATCATGGTGCTTAATAAGCACAAGTGTGGAAGGATAGTAGCATTGTCCCTTCTCTCTTTTTCTCTCATCATTTTTTTTGGTGGGTTCTTTGGCCTCTTTTTTTTGGTGGGCATCTTTGGCCTCCTTTTGTATATGGGCTTCGCTGGCCTCTTTTATTTCCTCACATGGGACAATGCTCCATCAATGATGATCATCACACTTTCAACTCAAAACTTAGAGCAAGATGACTCTATATGGAATGCCTTCGGTAGTGTACCGTGACAATGATCTAGCATGGCATAGACATTAATGGAAACATCATGCTAGCTATCTTACGATCATGCAATGGCAATGTAGACATGGTGGCACATGTCATGGTGGTAGTTGCATGGCAATATATCTCAGAATGACTTTGAAAAAGCTATAATAGGTAGGTATGGTGGCTGTTCTGAGGGAGGCTAATGGTGGGTTTTGTGCACCGGCGAAAGTTGCACGGCACTAAGAAGATAGTGATGGTGGAAGGTGAAAGTGCATCTAAACCATGGACTCAACATTAGTCATGAAGAACTCATATACTTGTTGCAAAAGTTTTAGTAGTAATCGAAACAAAGCATTCAACGCATACTCCTAGGGGAAGGGTTGGTAGGTATAAACCATCGCGCGATCCCGACCGCCGCACAAAGGATGACAATCAATAGACTAATCATGCTCAGACTTCATCACATAGCGGTTCACCATACGTGCATGCTACGGGAATCACTAACTTCAACACAAGTAATTCTAGATCCACAACACCTTACTAGCATAACTTCAATATTACCATAACCACAACTCAAAACTAGTTGAGATGAATCAAACTTCTCTAACTATTCAATACACATGAAGGTGGAAGTTTTCATATCCCTTTGGATAACTACCCCTTTTGAGACTACTTTCAAAGCATAGATCAACTACCAAGCCATGCACCGCTGTGCTCTAAAAGATATAAGTGAAGCACATAGAGCAAAATCAACTAGCTCAAAAGATATAAGTGAAGCACATGTGAGCTGAATTGTCTACCAAAGGATATAAGTGAAGCTCGACAAAATCACGATGAGTGCGTGTCTCTCTCTCTAGGTGTGTAGCAAGGGTGATTGTGACACAACAAAAATAAAAGACTTCTACGATACAAGACGCTCCAAGCAAAGCACATAACATGTGGTGAATAAAAATATAGCCCCAAGTGAAGTTACCGATGGATTGAAGACGAAAGAGGGGATACCTTCCCGGGGCAACCCCAAGCTTAGGCTTTTACAACATCCTTGAATCTCTTGGGGTGCCTTGGGCATCCCCAAGCTTGAGCTCTTGACACTCTTTATCTTTTTGTCCATAAGAACTTCACCCAAAACTTGGAAACTTCACAACACGAAACTTAAACAGAAACTCGTGATAACATTAGTATAAGAAAGAAATCCAACACTTCCGTAGGTACTGTAGCAAACTTAAGTTCTACTTATGTTGATGTTGGGTTACTGTATTTTCAATCTTCCATGGCTAATACCACCCGATACTATCCATAGTTTCATCAAAATAAGCAACCAACTCAACAAAAACAGAATCTGTTAACAGCACACCAGTGTGTAGCAATCTGTATACTTCGTATACTTATGGTACATCACAAAATCTGAAAACTTACGAAAGTCTGAAGAATTTGCGTAGCAATCAGAAGCAAAAAGAATCAACTCAAAAGCTCTTACAGCAAAAAATGAAAATTCTTTTCGTGAGCAGAAAGTTTATGTCTTTTCCAGCATGACCAAACGATCATCCCCAAGACTAATCATAACGGTTTTGCTTGGCACAAACGCAAAAGAAAACACAAAAAACACAATCATAACAGAATTATGAAAGTGTGGAAAACACAAAACAGAAAGAAAAATGATAGATTCGTTGGGTTGCCTCCCAACAAGCGCTATTGTTTAACGCCCTTAGCTAGGCATTGATGATGCTCACACAAAAGACAAGAGTTGAAGCACAACGAGAGCATCATAAAGCATGTGAAAATCACATCTAAGTCTAACATACTTCCTATGCATAGGCATTTTATAGGAAAATAGATTGTCGAGACAACAAATAGTTGCCATATGAAAGGAAGAAGAAAGAGACAATAACAATCTCCACATAACGAGAGGTAATTTGGTAACATGAAAGTTTCTACCACAATATTTTCCTCTCTCATAGCAATTACATGTGGGATCATATTCGAATTCAACAATGTAACTATCACATAGGATATTCTTTTCATGATTCACATGCATGCAAAGTTGACGCTCTTCAAAAATAGTGGGATTATCATCAACTAAAGTCATGACTTCTCCAAACCCACTTTCAATATTATTGCAAATAGCATAGCCATCATGAGGCTTGAAAAAAATTTCAAGATCATAAGAAAGATCATCACCCCAATCATGATTATTGCAACAAGTAGTGGACAAAGCAAAACTAGCATCCCCAAGCTTAGTGTTTTGCATATTTTTAGCATGATTGTCACTAATAGAATTTATAGTGAAACCATTGCAATCATTCTTTTCATTCAAGGAGCCCTCGTGAATCACTTCATGAATTTCTTCATCACGATTTTCAGATTCACGCATCTCAAGCAAAACTCCATAGAAAAAGTCATGTGCACTCAACTTACTAGCAATTGGATCAACATAATTGGATCTCTTAAAGAGATTAGCAAGTGGGTGAGGATCCATATCACTAGATTTTCAGCAAGCAAAGATGCAAGCATATTGAAGGCACATGGCACACAAGCGAAGAGAAAGCAAGCGAGAGAAAAGGGCGAACAAAAAAGGCAAACGAAAAAGGCAAAACAAAATGGCAAATGTGAAGTGGGGGAGAGGAAAAGAAGAGGCAACTGGCAAAAAAAGGTAAATGCAAGAGATGAGTTTGTGAGACCTACTTGGATAGATCTCTCCTTCCCCGGCAACGGTGCCAGAAATACTTATGCTACTGCAACAAAAGACCTTCCAACGGCGCCAGAAACACGTGCTGACGGTAGACTATTCTTGTCTTGATACTCCTCAGCAACGGCACCAGGAATCCTTCTGCTACGGCTACGCCTTTAGGTACTTCCTAGGCAAATATGCAAAGGATTCCCCCGTGGCCTTTTAGCCTTGCGTTGGTGTTCCCTCGAAGCGGAAAGGGTGATGTAGCACAGCGGTGGTAAGTATTTTCCCTCGGTTTTGAGAACCAAGGTATCGATCCAGTGAAGTAGTATCACAAGTGCCTGCACAAACACAAAAAGCTTGCTCCCAACGCTAGGAAGGGGTTGTCAATCCCTTATAGATTGTTTGCCAAGTGAGAACTGAAAGCAACAAAGTAACAAAGCAAAGTAAAAGCGAAAGTGGAAACGATAGGTGTGAATAGACCCGGGGGCCGTAGTGTTCACTAGTGGCTTCTCTCATGAAAGCAAGTAGACGGTGGGTGAACAAATTACTATCGAGCAATTGATAGAACCGCGCAAAGTCGTGACGTCATCTATGGCAATGATTATATCTATAGGCATCACGTCCAAAACAAGTAGACCGATACTTTCTCCATCTAGTACTATTACTCCACACGTCGACCGCTATCCAGCATGCATCTAGTGTATTAAGTCCAAAAGAACAGAGTAATGCCTTAAGCCAGATGACATGATGTAGATGCACAATCTCATATCTATGACAAATCCCATCTTGTTACCCTTGATGGAAACTACACGATATGTGCCTTGCTGCCCCTACTGTCACTGGGAAAGGTCACCACACGGTATGAACCCAATACCAAGCACTTCTCCCATTGCAAGAATCAAAGATCTAGTTGGCCAAACAAAACCCAAGACTCGGAGAGACTTACAAGGATATCAAATCATGCATAAAATAAATCAGCAAAGACTCAAATATATATCATAGATAATCTGATCACAAATCCACAATTCATCGGATCTCGACAAACACACCGCCAAAGAGGATTACATCGGATAGATCTCCATGAAGATCATGGAGAACTTTGTATTGAAGATCCAAGAGAGAGAAGAAGCCATCTAGCTACTAACTACGGACCCGTAGGTCTGAAGTGAACTACTCACGAGTGATTGGAGGGCGATGATGTTGATGTAGAAGCCCTCCAACTCCAAAGTCCCCTCTGGCAGGACACCGGGAAGGGTCTCCAGATGTGATCTCGCGGAAACTGAAGCTTGCGGCGGCGGAAAAGTGTTTTCGTGGATTCCCTGGTTTTTTCTGTATTTTAGGGAATATATAGGCGAAGGAGCTAGGTCAGGGTGGCGCTAGGGAGGCCACAAGCCTGCTAGCTGCCCCCCCCCCTGGTGGCGACTACAGGGCTTGTGGGCCCCCTGTAGCTCTCCTGCCTTGGCCCTCAAGCCCCCTGATCTTCTTCCGTTCGGGAAAATTTTATTTCAGGGATTTTATTCCGTTTGGACTCCGTTCCAAAATCAGATCTGAAAAGAGCAAAAACACAGAAAAAACAGGAACTGGCACTTGGCACTGAATTAATAAGTTAGTCCCAAAAAAGATATAAAAGGTACATAAAACATCCAAATATGACAAGATAACAATATGAACCCATCAAAAATTATAGATACGTTTGAGACGTATCAGACCTAGAGCTCATTTGAGGAGGCTCATCATTGGAATATGCAAACCAAGTTATATAGTGTAAGGGTCCCCACATAGTTATGCATGAATGATAATCTCAACGTAGTACAAATATAGCAATGGACTACGAGTGTGGATCTTTCAATAGGAATAGTAGTGTTGTCCCCTTTTCTCTTTTTATTTTTTTATTTTTATTTTTCTCTTTTTTATTATTTTGTGGCCTCTTTGGCTCTTTCTTTTTATCTCTCATTTGTCCTCTTTGGGATCTTTTGTTTGTCCTCTTTGGAATCTTTTCCTCACTTAAGGGAAACACTCTATGTTTTACATGAATAAAAAGAAGATCATCACACTTTATAAGAAGTACTCAACATAAAGACAAGTGAAAACTATCATGATGTATGCAAATGTATGCCTCTGCTAGTGTATCACGATATGCAATGATACTAGCGCGTCATGTAGCAATAATTGGGGCAAGGCCCAACTATCATGCGTCTCTACGATCAAGCAAAAGCATGTATGACATGAAGATCAAGTCATGAGATGGTGGATGTTGCATGGCAATGTATCTCGGAAAGGCTATGGAAATACCTTAATAGGTAGGTATGGTGGCTGTTTTGAGGAAAGATATAATGAGGCTTATGTATGACATAGCGTATCATGTCATGGGTTTGGATGCACCGGCGGAGTTTGCACCAACTCTCAATGTGAGAAAGGGCAATGCACGGTACCTAAGAGGCTAGCAAATTATGGATGGTGGAAGTGCCAACAATCGAATACTCAAATTAGTCTGAAGAACTCAAACACTTATTATCGGTAACTCTCTATCTAGTTAGGAGGTTCACAAAGATACAAGTACCCCGAGGAGGAGTGTTTGGGGGTTTGGTTATCCTTGCGCATCCTCGACTCATGGTAACGTGAGGGTACTCTATATATTCCAACCCCTCCAGAGGTTAGCGATCAATTTAGTAGCTAGTGTTCTCAACTACTTTTTAATTTTTTGAAAAACACACGGATTTCCCAAAATATGACACCTATCACTAATAGGCTCAAGCTCTTGGCACCGTAGTCCAAACACTACTCAAATCAATTCCTCAAAACTATTGCAAGTTACTACTATACTTAAATAGCAACCTCAATTACCTACTCATGCAAGACACACAACTCGGTGCAACGATCCAACTCTCTAAACAAGATAAGCATGATAACTCAAGAGGGTTCCAAAATCAACCTAAATAAAAGCTCTTAAAAATACAAGCATGAAAACTAAGAGCTAAGCATGACAGTAGCTATGGAAAGATGAAGAACACACAAAAAAGATAAGCATGAAAACCTATGTTGTGTTCTAGAGTGGAATGGAGAGTGTTTCTGTCCCAAACAAGGTAGGATAGGTTCCGACTTGTTATGAACGGCAAGCAAAACTAAAACAAACTAAAAAGTAAAGAGCGGGACGCTCCAAGCATATCACATAACATATGAAGTGATAAAAATATAGCATGGAGATGGACGAACTGATGATTATTGATAAAGGAGGGGATGCACGGGGGCATCCCCAAGCTTAGACGCTTGAGTCTCCTTGAATATTTCTTGGGGTGCATGGCAGCATCGCCAAGCTTGAGCGCTTGACACTCTTGTATCTTCTTTCATCATCTCACATCGCATACTTGAAAACTCCCTTCATACGAAACTCATCATAAGCTGATTAGAGTGGTTAGTACCCTTAATAAAATAATTCATTACCTGCTGGAAGTAAATATTTTCATGAAAACCTACTATTTCTCATGATTTCCAAAAGGTTTTTGCAAATAAAAAGTAATCTTAGGATTTGCAAAACAATGAAAATGCAAAACATGGCAGAATCTATGAAAAACACAAGAGTAGGAAATAAATAATTTATTCGGGGCACCTCTACAACTCAAATAAAAAAACTCAGAACATATGCCAGAAAGGAAATTATATAGATCATGTTGTCAAAAAAATTCAGATCAAAAAGATGATCTGGTGATTTTTGGCGAATTTTCCCGTCAAGCAAACAGAATCTATTTCTGGACAGCATGTCATAATTTTTGAACTTTCTTGCAATCGGAGCTATAACTTGGCACAAAGCTTAAAAATAAAGATACAATGATGTTGCTACATTAGTAACAAGCATCAAGACCACTAAAACTGAAAGTAAAAACAAATTGGGTTGCCTCCCAACAAGCGCTCTCTTTTATGCCTTTGAGCTAGGCATAATGCAAGAAGGATGATCAAGATGCTTAGAGGTCATCGGAATTATAAAAACCTTCAAACGGATCCTCAACAAGTTCATCCTTATTTTTCCTAGGGAAAGGGTATGTACCTTTCACTTTCCCACGTAAGTGTATGTGTCCTTTACCTATATCAATGAAGCCTCTCATGGCTCGGAGGAAGTCCCTTCCAAGCACTATGTTTCCTTGGCTTGGATTCATGATGAAGAAATCAACCATTGCATTCCTTTTAGAGAATGTAACTTGGACATCTTTTACCTTTCCCTGGATTTTAGTAATATCCCCATTAGCATGTTCATGATAAGATGAAAAATTTCCATGCCTAACTAGAGAGAATCATAAACAACTTTTGGCATTGTAGAAACCATGGATCCAATATCACAATAAGCAAGGAAGTCTTGGTTAGAGATGCTAATTCTAACAAAAGGCTCCCAATCATCATCTATTTTCAAAATTATTTCCTTATCAACCATGGGTTTCCATCTTTCTCTTAAGTCTAGAGCATCTATTCTTCTTTCAATGATAGAAAGTTTATCTATAATAGTGTCAAACCCATGACATAAACAAAGCAATTGGGTAGACCATGCATAATATTAAGAGCGCTAGCCTCATCACACTCTAAAACATTTCCTTCAGCTTTAATATCAAGAGAGGTTGACACCACCTAAAAATACCATGATAAAAATTTCTAAGCACAAGTTTGATAGGGATCCAAGGCATAATTCTTTTATGTGCTTCAGAAATTCTATCCCAATCTTTCTTCACAACTTCTCCAACCCTTTGATGGAAATCTAGGACCTCAGATTCCCTCAAAGCACCAAATCCTAACATGCTTGACAACTAAAAGCAAAGTAACTAATTTTTTTGTGGTTTTTGGTATAAGACTCTAAAGCAAAAACTAAAAATCAAACTAACAAGACTAAAAAGCAAAGGTAAAGGATAGCGTGCAACTCCTCTATCCTGAAGACTGGAGTCCCCGGCAACGGCGCCAGAAAACTTTGCTTAATGACGATATGATGTATATACTTCTCACACCTCGTTGGTTACCCCAAGTGGGAAGGTTGAGATGTAGTCAGCAGCAAGTTTTCCCTCACACGGGAACTATGAGGTTTATCGAACCAGGAGGACTCCTCGGGTCAACAAGTAGGTGTCTTCCACCCTAGCGCTAGCAGAAGACGTGGACCTGTACACACAACAAATAACTTTTCTCCCGACGAGTACAGAGAGGTTGTAAATCTCTCCGGCCTTGTAGTTTGCAAAGGATCAAAACACAAGCGGGAAGGTAATAGTGATTACAACGAAAAAGTAAATGAAAACGGTAAATGATGGAGGTGTAAACAATGATGGTGATATGGACCGGAGTCACATGATGTTCACTAGTGATGTCTCTCTCCCAAAAGACGATAAACAACTATGCTTGGGTAAAGAAATCACAGTTTGGCAATTGACAGAATTATGAACACACCGCAATGCTAATTATGCTACTTGATAGTTAGAGGTTCAATGGTAATGGGCAGTATGCCAAGACAAGCATACCGTTTATTCATGAGCATCTACTTACTAATAACCCACCTTGAGATATATATCCAGAACATCTCACAGGTATTAAGTTGCGAGCCCCACCCAAAGTGTAAACTCAAAGCAACGGACAACTGCATTAACAAACTATGTGTAAGGTAAACAATCCTTGCAACCGTGGTCACAAGCACCGTTGTTTTCTCCCTGGTGGGAACATCACATCCCCTAGTCTCATGTTTCTGTCACTCAAGCTAGACATCAAGGGCCATGAACCCACAATCATGCATAACGCTCCCTCTTGGAGTTGCAATCTACTAATCGACCAAAGCAATAAATAGCAACGGAGAACATGCATGAATCACTAAGGAACATAATATAAAAGGATAATCAAATATATAAATCATAACAATCTGAACATAATCTCATAATCCATCGGATCCCAACAAACCGAGCATAGCAATAGCAAGAGAATTACATAGATGCCTTGATCATGTAGGGCAGCTCACAAGGTCTAACCATTGAAGCACAAGATTGGAGAGAAGACATCACATAACTACTGGTCATGGACCCATGGTCCAAGGAGGACTACTCACAGCATGTCCCAGAAGCGTCCATGGTGGTGGAGAAGCTCCCGGAGGTCAATCCCCCCTCCGGCTGGGTGCCGGGAAGAGGTCTCCTGACGCTCCCGATCTCAGAAGCGTTGTGGTGGCGGAATGATGGAGAAATTCGCAATTCTAGAAGTTGTGGAAGGGTTTCCTCTTGGAGGACTAAATATAGGCTGAAGGAGGGCACCGGAGGAGGTGGGACCCACCCAGGCGGCCTCCTGGCACGGCAAGGGGGTAGGCCGCGCCAGCAGGTCGCCTGGACGGCCCCTGGCCCCCTCTCGCCCATCTTTGGTGATCTGGAAGTTCCCGTTACGCTAATTTTTTATGTATTATTCCTGGAATTTTTCGGGCATCGGAAAATTGGATAAAAACCCTTGCAAAATAGACACTAGCAGACAGAAACTGGCACTGGGTGCACTGAGTTAATAGGTTAGTCCAAATATGTGTAAAATGATATAAAAGTGTAGCAAAACATATAACAATGTCACCCAGAAGATCATGGAACAAGCAGAAATTATAGATATGTTTGGGACGTATCAATCATGTCCTAAACCGAGTTCCCACAATGAACAAAGAGATAACTCCATTCGAGGAATGGGAGAAGAAAAGGTTAAAACTCTCTTATCTACGAACCTGGGCTTGTTTGGCAAAAGTCATTGTGCCAATCCCAAAGAAGCGCAAGCTAGGACCAAAAAATGTGGATTGTGTTTTCCTGGGATATGCTTTTCATAGCATTGGATATAGATTCTTGATTGTAAAATCTGAGGTATCTGACATCCATGTCGGTACAATCACGGAGTCGAATGATATGACTTTCTTCGAAGATATCTTTCCCATGAAGGATATGGCTACCTCATCTAATCAGGAGATGCCTAATTCATCGAATCATGAATTGGTTACAATTACTGAACCTACCATTTCGATGGAACACTTTGAAAATACTGTGGAGGAGAACAATGAAGTTCCTACCAGGAGCAAGAGACACATGACTGCAAAGTCCTTTGGTGATGATTTTTTTGTGTGTATCTCATAGATGACACTCCAAGTTCTATTTCAGAGGCCTATGCGTCTGAAGATGTTGACTACTGGAAGGAAGCAGTCCGTACTGGGATGGATTCCATCTTGGCAAATGAAACTTGGGAGATCACCGATCGTCCTTATGGGTGCAAACCTATAGGATGCCAATGGGTATTCAAGAAGAAGCTTAGGCCTGATGGTACTATCGAGAAGTACAAGGCACGGCTCGTGGGTAAGGGTTATACGCGAAAGGAAGGTGAAGACTTATTTGATACTTACTCACATGTGGCTCGACTGACCACTATTCGAGTACTACTTTCACTAGCGCCTCACATGGTCTTCTCGTTCATCAAATGGATGTTAAGACTGCTTTCCAAAATGGAGAGTTGGATGAGGAAATTTACATGGAACAACCAGATGGGTTTGTAGTAGATGGTCATGAAGGAAAAGTGTGCAAATTGCTGAAGTATTTATATGGACTTAAGAAAGCACCCAAGCAGTGGCATGAGAAGTTTGAAAGAACTTTAACAGTTGCAGGCTTTGTTGTAAACGAAGCTGATAAATGTGTGTACTATCACCATGGTGGGGGCAAGGGAGTTATCCTTTGCTTGTATGTTGATGACATACTGATTTTTGGAACAAATCTAAATGTTATTAAGGAGGTCAAGGATTTCCTATCTCACTTTTTTGAGATGAAGGATTTAGGAGTGGCTGATGTCATTCTGAACATCATGTTGTTGAGAGACAATGATGGTGGGATTACGTTGCTTCAATCTCACTATGTGGAAAAGATCTTAAGTCGCTTTAGATATCTTGACTGCAAGCCCTCTTCCATGACATATGATGCCAGCGTGCTGCTTTGAAAGAATCAAAGAATTGCTAGAGACCAATTGAAATATTCTCAGATTATTGGCTCGCTTATGTGCTTAGCCAGTGCTACAAGACCTGACATCTCTTTTGCTGTTAGCAAACTGAGTCGGTTTGTCTCAAAACCAGGAGATATGCATTGGAAAGTTCTAAAGAGAGTTTTGCATTATTTGAAATACACTGCAAATTATGGAATTCACTATATTGGACACACAAAGGTGCTTGAAGGGTATAGTGATTCAAACTGGATCTCTGATGCTGATGAGATAAAGGCCACGAGCGGATATGTATTCACTCATGGAGGTGGTGCTGTTTCCTGGAAGTCTTGCAAGCAAACGATCTTAACAAGGTCAACAATGGAAGCATAACTCACATCACTAGATACAGCTACGGTCGAAGCAGATTGGCTTTGCTGGCTCCTGAGTGACTTGCTGGTTGTTGAGAAACATGTACTAGGTATCCTTATGAACTGCGACAATCAAACTGTGATCACGAAAGTGAGCAGCTCAAAGGATAACATGAAGTCATCAAGACACGTTCAGAGAGGTTAAAATCTGTCAGGAAAATAAGAAACTCCAGAGTTATTGCATTGGATTATATCCAAACATCTAGAAATCTGGCAAATCCTTTTACTAAGGGTCTATCACGTAATGTAATAGATAATGCATCGAGGGAGATGAATATGAGACCCACAATATGAGTTGTTCATAGTGGTAACCTATTCTTTGTGATCACAGATCCCGTGAATTAGATGTGGAAGACACGTTGTTGGTCAACTGAGAGGAAAGTATCCTTATCATTGATAATACCACTCCATGAAGATGCAATACTTTCCGAAACTGCATGGTAGGTTGATATACATCTTAATATGTTCTAAGTGGTTTATTGAAGCAGAGATGTTGTCCTGCAGATCATCTTTTGAAGAACATACCTATATGACTCTGATTGTTAACGTCGCAATCTATGAGAGTAGGGTGCTCTCTAGTAAACTCATGAAAGATCTCGGAGTATGATGCATAAGCTCCACGTGCGGGCAAGTCCCACGGTAGCCTAGTATCGGTCAAGGCTCTATGTGAAGCTAGATTCATAGAAAACTTGTAGTTCAAGGCCTAGTCCACTGTTCAAGTTGCTTACTACTGTAGCATAGAGTTCTAGGTGGAAGTTCAACTTAACAGTCTCCACTGCAGTATCGGTATATAAAATAGTGCTTTGGAACCAAAGGCAAATTATGTGTGCCTCTGGGTCTGGTGGGGGATTATGTTGGAAATATGCTATAGAGGCAATAATAAATTAGTTATTATTATATTTCTTTGTTCATGATAATCGTTTATTATCCATGCTAGAATTGTATTGATTGGAAACACAAATACATGTGTGGATGCATAGACAAAACACTGTCCCTAGTAAGCCTCTAGTTGACTAGCTCATTGATCAAAGATGGTTAAGGTTTCCTATAGCTCATTGATCAAAGATGGTTAAGGTTTCCTAACCATAGACAAGTGTTGTCACTTGATAATAGGATCACATCATTAGGAGAATGATGTGATGGACAAGACCCAAACTATAAACGTAGTATACGATCGTGTCAGTTTATTGCTACTGTTTTCTGTATGTCAATGTATCTATTCCTATGACCATGAGATCATGCAACTCCCGAAGACCGGAGGAATACCTTGTGTGTATCAAACGTCGCAACGTAACTGGGTGACTATAAAGGTGCTCTACAAGTATCTCCAAAGGTGTCTGTTGGGTTGGCATGGATCAAGACTGGGATTTATCACTCCATGTGATGGAGAGGTATCTCGGGGCCCACTCGGTAATACAACATCACAAAAAGCATTGCAAGCAATGTGACTAAGGAGTTAGTGTTGGGGAACGTTGCATGGGAAACAAAAAAAATTCATACGCACACGAAGACCTATCATGGTGATGTCCATCTATGAGAGGAGATTAGATCTACGTACCCTTGTAGATCGCTAAGCGAGAAGCGTTAAGAAACGCGGTTGATGTAGTGGTACAGCTTCGTGATTCAAATCACCCTCGTCCCACTATCCGCCCCACGGTCCGTTCCGATCTAGCGCCGAATGGACCGCACCTCCGCGTTCAGCACACGTACAACTCGATGACGATCTCGGCCTTCTTGATCCAGCAAGAGAGATGGAGAAGTAGATGAGTTCTCTGGCAGCATGACGGCGCTCTGGTGGTGGTGATGATCTACTCCTGCACGGCTCCGCCCGAGCTCCGCAGAAATCCGATCTAGAGGTAAAACTACGTGGTATAGGTTTGAGTTGCACGTGGCAAAGTTGTGTCTCAAAACCCCTAAAACCACCAGTATATATAGGAGCAGGGGAGGGGCTAGCCTTGGGGCTCAAGGACCCCAAGGGTGCGCCGGCCGAAGGGAGACGAGGACTCCTTCTCCAATTCGGTTTGGGGAAGGAGGAGTCCTCCTCTTCCTTCCCACCTCCCTCTTTCCTTTTTTTCTTTCCTTTGGTTTTTTCACTTGTGGCGCCATAGCCCTCTTGGGCTAGCTCCACCAGCCCACTAAGGGCTGGTGCGCCACCCTTGGGTTACTGGGCTCACTCCTGGGTGGGTGGGGCCCTCCCGATGAACACCCGGAACCCATTCGTCAGTCCCGGTTCACTACCGGTAATGCGCGAAACATTCCGGTGACCAAATGAAACCATCCTATATATCAATCTTCATTTCCTCACCATTCTGGAAACCCTCGTGACGTCTGTGGTCTCATCCAGGACTCCGAACAACATTCGGTAACCACACATATAACTCAACTATACTAAAACATCAGCGAACCTTAAGTGTGCAGACCCTGCGGGTTCGAGAACTATGTAGCATGACCCGGGACACTCCTCGGTCAATATCCAATAGCAGGACCTGGATGGCCATATTGGATCCTACATATTCTCCGAATAACTTATCGGTTGAACCTTAGTGCCAAAGATTCATATAATCCCATATGTCATTCCCTTTGTCCTTCGGTGTGTTACTTGCCCGAGATTCGATCATCGGTATCCGTATACCTATTTCAATCTCGTTACCAGCAAGTCTCTTTACTCGTTCTGTAATACAAGATCCCGTGACTTACACTTAGTCACATTGCTTGCAAGGCTTGTGTGTAACGTTGTATTACCGAGTGGGCCCGAGATACCTCTCCGTCACACGGAGTGACAAATCCCAGTCTTGATCCATACTATCTCAACGGACACCTTTGGAGATACCTGTAGAGCACCTTTATAGTCACCCGGTTACGTTGCGATGTTTGATACACACAAGGTATTCCTTCGGTGTCGTTGAGTTATATGGTCTCATGGTCATAGGAATAAATACTTGACACACAGAAAACAATAGCAACAAAATGACACGATCACGTGCTACGTTTATAGTTTGGGTCTAGTCCATCACATGATTCTCCTAATGATGTGATCCAGTTATCAAGTGACAACACTTGCATATGGTCAGAAAACCTTGACCATCCTTGATCAAATGGCTAGCCAACTAGAGGCTAGCTAGGGACATTGTTTTGTCTATGTATCCACACATGTATATATGTTTCATTCAATACAATTATAGCATGGATAATAAACGATTATCTTGAAACAGGAAATATAATAATAACTATTTTATCATTGCCTCTAGGGCATATTTCCAACAGTTAGTTACGGGATCTTGTATTACGGAACGAGTAAAGAGACTTGCCGGTAACGAGATTGAACTAGGTATGGTGATACCCACGATCGAATCTCGGGCAAGTAACATACCGAAGGACAAAGGGAATAGTATACGGGGTTATACGAATCCTTGACATAGAGGTTCAACCGATTGAGATCTTCATAGAATATGTAGGAGCCAATATGGACATCTAGGTCCCGCTGTTGGTTATTGACCAGAGAGTGTCTCAGGTCATGTCTGCATAGTTCTCGAACCCGCAGGGTCTGCACACTTAAGGTTCGGTGACGTTTCGGTATAGTTGAGTTATATGTGTTGGTGACCGAAGGTTGTTCGGAGTCCCGGATGACATCACGGACGTCACGAGGTTTTCTGGAATGGTCTGAAAATGAAGATTGATATATAGGAAGCCCTGTTTTGGTCACCTGAAAAGTTTCGGGCTCATCGGTAGTGTACTGGGAGTGCCGGGAGGGGTGCCGGGACCATCGGGAGGGGTGTCACGCCCCAAGGGGTCTCATGGGATGTGGGAAGAGATAAACCAGCCCCTAGTGGGCTGGAATAAGTTTGCACTAAGGCCCATAAGGTTTGAGAAGGAAAAAAACAAGGTGGAAAGAATTTCCAAGTGGGAAGGAGGAATCCTACTCCAAATAGGATTGGAGTAGGACTCCTCCTCCTCTCCCTTGCGCAAGGGTTCAAAGAGGCAGCCCTCTCCCTCCTCTCCTATATATACTAAGGGTTTTGAGGGTTTTAGATACAACAGAAAATAGTCATGTGCTGCCCTCTCTCTCTAGATCTGTTTCTCCTCTAGTTTCAGCGGTGCTTAGGAGAAGCCCTGCTGGAATAGCACCACCACCACCACCACGCCACCATGCTAGAGAACTCATCTACCTCTCTGCCCCCTCTAGCTGGATCAAGAAGGCGGAGATCGTCATCGAGCTGTACGTGTGTGGAACGTGGAGGTCTCGTCCATTCGGCACTTGATCGGGACGGATCGTGGCATGAATTGTGAGATGGTTCGTGGGACGAATCGTGGGACGGTTCGTGGGACGGATCGTGAAGACGTACCACTACATAAACCGCGTTTATTAACGCTTCCGCTTAGCGATTTATAAGGGTATGTGGATCTGATCTCCCTCTCATAGATAATCATCACCATGATAGATCTTCGTGTGCGTAGGAAAGTTTTGTTTCCCATGCGACGTTCCCCAATAGTGGCATCATGAGCTAGGTTAATGCGTAGATGTAATCTCGAGTAGAACACAAACGTTTTTGTGGGCGTTGATGTTTGATTTGCTGCCCTCCTTAGTCTTTTATCGATTCGGCGGTATTGTTGGATTGAAGCGGCTCGGACCAACCTTACTCGTACGCTTACGAGAGACCGGTTTCATCGACTAACATGCAACTTGTTGCATAAAGATGACTGGCGGGTGTCTGTTTCTTCAACTTTAGTTGAATCAGATTTGACCGAGGCGGTCCTTGGAGAAAGGTTAAATAGAAATTTGCATATCACCATTGTGGCTTTGCGTAAGTAAGATGAGATCATACTAGATACCCATAGGAGCCACGTAAAACATGCAACAACAAATTAGAGGACGTCTAATTTGTTTTTGCAGGGTATGCATGTGATGTGATATGGCCAAAGACATGATGTGATATATTGGATGTATGAGATGATCATGTTGTAATAGTTAAATATCGACTTGCACGTCGATGCTACGGCAACCCGCGGGAGCCATATGGTTGTCTTTAAACTAACGTTTGTGCTTGCAGATGCGTTTACTGTATTGCTAGGTTGTAGCTTTAGTAGTAATAGCATAGATAGCACGACAAACTCGATGGCGGCACGATGATGGAGATCATGGTGGGGCGCTGGTGACGATGAAGATCATGTCGGTGCTTTGGTGATGGATATCAAGAAGCACAAGATCATGGCCATACCATGTCACTTATGAATTGCATGTGATGTTAATCCTTTTATGCACATTATCTTGCTTAGAACGACTGTAGCATTATAAGGTGATCCCTCACTAAAATTTCAAGATAAAATTGTGTTCTCCCCGACTGTGCACCGTTGCGACAGTTCGTCGTTTCGAGACACCACGTGATGATCGGGTGTGATAGACTCAACGTTCACATACAACGGGTGCAAAACAGTTGCACACGCGGAACACTCGGGTTAAACTTGACGAGCCTAGCATGTACAGACATGGCCTTGGAACACAAGAGACCGAAAGGTGGAGCATGAATCATATAGTTGATATGATCATCATGGAGATGTTCACCACTGAAACTATACTCAACTCACGTGATGATCGGACTTGAGTTAGTGGATCTGGATCATGCGCCACTCGAATGACTAGAGGGGTGTATATTTGAGTGGGAGTTCTTAAGTAATATGATTAATTGAACTAATTATAATGAACATAGTCAAAAAGGTCTTTGCAAATTATGTTATAGCTTGCGCTCTCGCTCTACTGTTTTAGATATGTTCCTAGAGAAAATTTAGTTGAAAGTTGATAGTAGCAATTATGCGGACTGGGTCCGTAAACTGAGGATTGTCCTCATTACTGCACAGAAGGCTTATGTCCTTAATGCACCTCTCCGTGTGCTGAACCTCGAGCGTCGTCTGTGGATGTTGCGAACATCTGACATACACGTTCTTTGATGACTACGTGATAGTTTAGTGCATAATGCTTAAACGGCTTAGAATTAAGGCATCGAAGACGTTTTCAACGTCACGTTCCCAGATATGAAATTGGGATTTCATGCTTGTGCCCTTGTTGAGAGGTATGAAACCTCTGACAAGATTCTTTGTCTACAAAGTAAAGGAGAAAATCTCAATCGTTGAGCATGTGCTCAGATTGTCTGAGTGCAACAGTCGCTTGAATCAAGTGGGAGTTAATCTTCCAGATGAGATAGTGATGGTTCTCCAAAGTCACTGCCACCAAGCTACTATATCTTCGTGATGAACTATAACATATCAAGGATAGATGTGATGATCCTTGAGCTATTCGCAATGTTAGACACTGCGAAAGTAGAAATCAAGTAGGAGCATCAATTGTTGATGGTTAGTAAAACCACTAGTTTCAAGAAGGGCAAGGGAAAGAAGGGATACTTCATGAAACGGAAAACCAGTTGCTGCTCTAATGAAGAAACTCAAGGTTGAACCCAAAGCTGAGACTAAGTGCTTCTGTTATAAGGGAAACGGTCACTGAGGCGGAACTACCCTAGATACTTGGTAGATGAGAAGGCTGGCAAAGTCGACAAAAGTATATTGGATATACCTGATATTGATGTGTACCTTACTAGTATTCCTAGTAGCACTAGGGTATTAGATACCGGTTCAGTTGCTAAGTGTTAGTAACTCGAAGTTATAGCTACGGGTTAAAAGGATACTAGCAAGGATGAGGTGACGATGTGTGTTGGAAGTAATTCTAAGGTTGATGTGATCAAACATCGCACGCTCCCTCTACCATCGGGATTGGTGTTAAACCTAAATAATTGTTATTTGGTGTTTGCGTTGAGCATGAACATGATTGGATCATGTTTATTGCAATACGATTATTCATTTAAAGAGAATAATGGTTATTCTATTTGCTTGCATAATTACCTTCAATGGTTTATTGAATCTGAATAGTAGTGCTACACATGTTCATAATATTGATGCCAAAAGATACAAATTAGTAATGATAGTACCACCTACTTGTGGTACTGCCACTTGAGTCATCTTGGTATAAAATGCATGAAGAAGCTCCATGCTGATGGATCTTTGTACTCACTCATTTTTGAAACGTTTGAGGCATGCAAACCATACCTATTGGTATAAACGCATGAAGAAACTCCATGCAGATGGATCGTTTGGACTCACTTGATTTGAATCACTTGAGACATGCAAATCATACCACATGGGCAAGATGACTGAAGGCCTCGTTTTCCAGTGAGATGGAACAAGAAAGTAACTTGTTGGAAGTAATACATTTTTTATGTGTGCGGTCCACTGAGTGTTCAGGCACGCAGTGGATATCGTTATGTTCTTACTTCACTGACGATTTGAGTAGATACGGGAGTATTTACTTGATGAATCACAAGTCTGAAATATTGAAAAGTTCAAAGCTAATTCAGAGTGAAGATCATCGTGACAAGAGGATAAACTGTCTATGATATGATCATAGAGATGAATATCTGAGTTGCGAGTTTTGGTACACAGTTAAGACAATGTGGAAATTGTTTCGCAATTCATGCCACCTAGAACACCATACTGTGATGGTGTGTCCGAACATCATAGTCGCGCCCTATTGGATATAGCGCATACTATGATGTCTCTTATCGAAATACCACTATCGTTTTGGGTTAGGCATTAGATAAAACCGCATTCACTTTAAATAGGGCACCACGTAATTCCGTTGAGATGACACCGTATGAACTATGGTTTGGAGAAACCTAAGCTGACGTTTCTTAGAAGTTTGGGGCTGCGATGCTTATGTGGAAAAGTTTCAGCATGATAAGCTCGAACCCAAAGCGGATAAATGCATCTTCATAGGACACCCAAAACAGTTGGGTATACCTCCTATTTCAGATCCGGAAGCAAAGTGTTTGTTTCTAGAAACGGGTCCTTTCTTGAGGAAAAGTTTCTCTCGGAAGAATTGAGTGGGAGGGTGGTGGAACTTGATGAGGTTATTGAACCGTCACTTCAACCAGTGTGTAGCAGGGCGCTGGAAGTTGTTCCTATGGCGCTGATGACCCACAAGTATAGGGGATCAATCGTAGTCCTTTCGATAAGTAAGAGTGTTGAACCCAACGAGGAGCAGAAGGCTCTGATAAATGGATTTCAGCAAGGTAATAACTGCAAGCACTGAAAGTAGCGGTAACAAGTGATGGTGTAGCGAGGTGAAACGTAACAAGTGAAAAGTAACAAGTAACAAGTAGTAGCAACGGTGCAGCAAGTGACCCAATCCCTTTTCTAGCAAGGGACAAGCCTAAACAAAGTCTTATAGGAGGAAAAACGCTCCCGAGGACACACGGGAATTTCTGTCATGCTAGTTTCATCATGTTCATATGATTCGCGTTCGTTACTTTGATAGTTTGATATGTGGGTGGACCGGCGCTTGGGTACTACCCTTACTTGGACAAGCATTCCACTTATGATTAACCTCTCTCGCAAGCATCCGCAACTACAAAAGAAGAATTAAGACAACGTCTAACCATAGCATTAAACTAGTGGATCCAAATCAGCCCCTTACGAAGCAACGCATAGACTGGGGTTTAAGCTTCTGTCACTCCAGCAACCCATCATCTACTTACTACTCCCCAATGCCTTCCTCTGGGCCCAAATATGGTGAAGTGTTATGTAGTCGACGTTCACATAACACCAATAGAGGAAAAGACAACATACAACATATCAAAATACCAAACGTATATCAAATTCACATGACTATTATCAGCATGACTTATCCCATGTCCTCAGGAACAAAAGTAACTACTCACAAAGCAAAATCATAATCATGATCAGAGGTGTAATGAATAGCATCAAGGATCTGAACATAAACTCTTCCACCAAGTAATCCAACTAGCATCAACTACAAAGAGTAATCAACACTACTAGTAACCTTACAAGTACCAATCGGAGTCGTGAGACAGAGATTGGTTACAAGAGATGAACTAGGGATTGGAGAGGAGATGGTGCTGATGAAGATGTTGATGAAGATGCCTCCCCTCCGACGAGAGGAGTGTTGGTGATGACGATAGCAACAATTTCCCCCTCCGGGAGGGAAATTTCCCCGGCAGGATCGTCCTGCCAGAGCTCTAGATTGGATCTTCTCAAGTTCTGCCTCGTGGCGGCGGCGAAACCACGAAAAATCTCCCAAATGATTTTTTCTAGACCAAAACCCTTCATATAGCAAAAGAGGGGGGCTAGTGGGTCGTCAGGGAGCCCACAAGCCCCCACTCCGCCACCAGGGGGTGGCGGTGGCAGGGCTTGTGGCGCCCTGGCAGCCCCCCTCTGGTACTTCTTTCGCCCAGTATTTTTTATATAATCCCAAAAAAATCCACATAACTTTTCAGGGCATTTGGAGATGTGTAGAATAGTGGACTAAGATTTGCTCCTTTTCCAGTCCAGAATTCCAGCTGCCTGAATTCTCCCTCTTCAAATTAACCTTGCAAAATAAGAGAGAAAAGGCATAAATATGGTACCAGAAAGTAATATAACAGCCCATAAAGCAATAAATATCAACATGAAAGCATGATGCAAAATGGACGTATCAACTCCCCCAAGCATAGACCTCGCTTGTCCTCAAGTGAAAACCAAGTTCTATAAACATGTCCACATGTTTAGGGACGAAGGTGTCGATAAAACATAATACGGACATGAGGGCATCATGATCACACATAGAACAGCAATACATCATAAAGATTCTTATGGGAAAGTAACAATTCCTTCATAAAGCAAAGCATGAAGCAAAAACCTTACTGAGAAGTAACCAACAACAGTCCAAAGTCATTGAAGCAATTGCAATTTATCACAACATCAGAAAGAGTCAAGTAAGAGCTTGTAAGGCAAATCCACATACTCAATCATCTCTTTTGTTTTCCACAATTGTTACAACTCACGAGGTACTCATGGTGTCAAAGTTTCAGCTGGACACAGAGGAAGATAGGGGCTTATAGTTTTGCCTCCCAACTATTTACCTCAAGGGTAAAGTCAACAATAATAAAGCATAAGTACTCAACTCCAAGTTGATATATGAATATAGATCTTTCCCTAGCATGTGACGGTAGCCAAGAGAAAGGCAAAAATAGGGAATTGGTGAAGATCACCATGACTCTTACAAGGGCAAAAAGTAAAGGTACAAGATAGGCCCTTCGCAGAGGGAAGCAGAGGTTGTCCTGCGCTTTTGAGGTTTGAATGCGTGTCCTCTTAGTGCGGAGGAACGTCACTTTATATTGCCTCCTGTGATAAAGAACTTTATTATGCAGTCTGTCGCTTTTATGTCTTCCTCATCACAGGTTCGTACAAAGCTTATTTTCCACACACTAATAGATCATACATATTAGAGAGCAATTTTTATTGCTTGCACCGATGACAACTTACTTGAAGGATCTTATTCAATCCATAGGTAGGTATGGTGGACTCTCATGGCAAAATTGGGTTGGAGGTTTATGGATGCACAAGTAGTATCTCTACTTGGTGCGGGAGTTTTGGCTAATATGAGGTGGAAGCAATCCTGACATGCTAAGGGATCTCTAATCATATAACATTGTTTGGAACCAAGCAAACACAATTCATTATGTTGTCTTCCTTGTCCAACATCTACTCCTAAGCATGTAATAGTTTGGTGAGTGCTCACAATTGTAAAAAGTGTCTAAAATGATATATTTATATGTGAACCTCTCTTTCCTTATTACTTCTTATTAATTGCAACAATGACTGAGGTATGTGTTGATTTATTCTCAACAAGTTTCAATCATCATACGTGTCATAAGTGAAGTTATCACTTTCCATAAGATCGTCTCATAACCTTTCATGCTATCGTTCTTTTCATACTTTTGATCATGGCACAAAGCAAAGCCCTTGACTAAGATACTCTTTATTATATAGCTCGCGAGCGTGAATACATCGGGGGAGAGGCAAAAGCAAAAGACTCAAACTAAAAACTAAAGACTTATTCCTCTAAGAGAAGAAATAAAAAACTAAAAAGGAAAGAACTAAAACAAAGGTAAAAGCAAAAGATATAAAGGTGATACGATACGAGGGCAACTCCCCCAAGCTTGGCAGAAGCCAAGGGGATTGCCCATACCAATGCTTAGTTGTCTTCCTTCGGTGGTGATGGTGTTGGAGTTGTCGCCTTTGATTCCAAGAGAGTTATCAATCTTTGATTTATACCTTTGAGATATGTGACATGGTTTTCCAACAAAACAACTTCACGAGAAAGGGAAATATTGTGAGCACGAGTTGTTTCGCAAAACCTCAAGAGTTCAACCAAGGATGGAGACAGCACGTGGAGGAAGGGTTGGAGAAAATCTACTCCTTCAACGTCTTCAATGTTGAACGTAGGTTGAACTTCCTCCCTAGCTTGGGTTTTCTCCTTAGCTTGGTCGTTGGCTTCCGTGACTTCTACTCTTTTCAAATCAGCATCTACTTCTTCATGAACTTGGTGAAGATAATTCTCCCCGACAGATTCCTGAGACATCTTTGCTCTAAATCCGCGGCAGACAACAAGCACGAAACGAAAACAGAGGAAAACTGCGCGATACGGAGATCAAAACCTTCGGGTGACTATATATTGATTTTTTTTCTCGACTAGAAGGAGTGCTCCACAAGAAAACGAAGTCCGGGAGGCACACGAGGTGCCCACAAGCTTGCCCTCCGCCACCAGGGGGTAGGGGGCGGTGGCAGGGCTTGTGGCCGCCTCGTGCGCTCTTCGGACTGCTTTTTATTTTTCTAATTTTCCAAAAATTCCAAAATGGAGGAAATTTCCTATTGGAAAAGCATTGGAGTCCAATTTCTTACCAAAACAGATACCTCTTCATTTTCAGGGTCTGAAACAGGCTGATAAACATCCCTTATGTACTCCTCTGGAGTTATGACATTGATGATATTGGTCTCAACATTTATGGGAGTACCAGAGATGTAATGCTTGATTCTTTGCCCATTTACCACTCTAGGAAAATTTCCTTCCGTGTTATTGATTTTGATGGTGCCAGAACGATATACTTCCTCGATAACATAGGGACCTTCCCATTTAGAGAGAAGCTTGCCTGCAAAGAATCTCAAATGAGAATTGTATAGCAGGGCATAATCACCTACATTGAACTCTCGTTTCTGTATTCGTTTATCGTGCCATCTCTTAACCTTTTCCTTGAACAACTTGGCATTCTCTTATGCCTGGGCTCTCCATTCATCTAACAAGCTGATATCAAACAACCGCTTCTCACCGGCAAGTTTGAAATCGAAGTTGAGATCTTTGATTTCCCAATAAGCTTTGTGTTCCAGCTCAAGAGGTAAATGACAGGCCTTACCGTAAACCATTTTATACGGTGACATGCCCATGGTATTCTTATAAGCAGTCCTATAAGCCCATAGTGCATCGTCAAGTTTGCTAGACCAATTCTTTCGAGATCTACTGACAGTATTTTGTAGGATCAATTTGATCTCCCTATTACTCAACTCCACTTGACCACTAGACTGAGGATGATAAGGAGATGCAACTCTATGGTTGACATCATACTTAGCGAGCATCTTGCGGAAAACACCATGAATGAAGTGTGAACCGCCATGAGTCATCAGATATCTAGGGACTCCAAATCTTGGGAATATGACTTCTTTAAGCATCTTAATAAAGGTGTGGTGATCATCATTTTTAGTGGGGATAGCTTCTACCCACATAGTGACGTAATCCACAGCAACTAGGATGTGAGTATACCCATTGGAACTCGGGAAAGGTCCCATATAATCAAAGCCCCAAACATCAAATGGTTCAATGACAAGTGAATAGTTCATAGGCATTTCCTGACGCTTACTGATATTCCCTATTGTTTGACATTCGTCACAAGACAAGACAAACTTATGTGCATCCTTGAAGAGAGCGGGTCAATAGAAACTTGATTGCAATACCTTATGGGCAGTTCTATCTCCAGCGTGGTGTCTTCCGTAGGCTTCGGAATGACACTTCTGTAGGATCTATCCCTGTTCATGTTCAGGCACACAACGTCTAATAACACCATCTACTCCTTCCTTATAAAGGTGAGGATCATCCCAAAAGTAGTGTCTCAGATCAAAGAAGAATTTCTTCTTTTGCTGATAGGTGAAACTGGGTGGTATGTATTTGGCTACGATATAGTTTGCATAATCGGCATACCACGGTGCACTATGTGAAGTGCGGATGGCATTCAATTGCTCATTAGGAAAGTTGTCATCAATAGGTAGTTGGTCATCAAGGACATTCTCTAGCCTAGACAAGTTATCTGCTACAGGGTTATCAGCACCCTTTCGGTCAACGACGTGTAAATCAAATTCCTGTAGCAAGAGAACCTGTCTGATCAGCCTAGGCTTAGCGTCCTTCTTCTCCATAAGGTACTTAATAGCAGCATGATCAGAGTGAATAGTAACTTTGGAGTCAACTATATAAGATCTGAACTTTTCACATGCAAACACGACTCCTAAAAATTCCTTCTCCGTAGTGGCATAGTTTCTTTGGGCACTGTCTAGATTTTTACTAGCATAGTGAATAACATTCAACTTCTTGTCAACTCTTTGTCCTAGAACAGCACCAACAGCATAATCACTAGCATCGCACATGATTTCAAAGAGCAAGTTCCAGTCAGATGGTTTAACAATAGGTGCGGTTATCAAAGTCTTCTTAAGTATTTCAAAGGCTTCCTCACAATCCTCATCAAAAACAAAAGGAACATCCTTCTGCAAGAGGTTGGTAAGAGGCCTAGAAATATTAGAGAAGTCTTTAATGAACCTTCTATAGAAACCAGCATGACCTAGGAAACTTCGTATACCTCTGATATCTGTGGGGCAAGGCATTTTCTCAATTGCATCAACCTTAGCCTTATCAACTTCAATGCCTCTCTTAGAAATTTTGTGTCCGAAGACGATACCTTCATTAACCATAAAGTGGCACTTCTCCCAATTCAAGATGAGGTTGGTATCTTCGCATCTCTGTAAGACTCGATCAAGGTTGCTGAGGCAATCATCAAAGGAAGACCCGTAAACGGAGAAGTCATCCATGAAAACCTCGACAATCTTTTCACAAAAGTCAGAGAATATAGCCATCATACATCTTTGGAAGGTGGCAGGTGCATTGCATAAGCCAAAAGGCATACGTCTGTAAGCAAAGGTACCGAAGGGGCAGGTGAAAGTGGTTTTCTCTTGATCAGATTGTGCAACAGGTATTTGCGAGAAACCTGAATAACCGTCTAGAAAGCAGAAGTGTGTGTGCTTTGATATCCTTTCTAGCATTTGGTCGATAAACGGCAAAGGATAATAATATTTCCTGGTTGCCTTGTTCAGTTTACGGAAGTCTATCACCGTCCTATAGCCGTTAATAATCCTTTGTGGGATTAGTTCATCCTTATCATTAGGAACGACGGTGATACCTCCCTTCTTAGGTACGCAATGTACTGGACTTACCAAATCACTATGAGCAACAGGATAAATGATTCCTGCTTCAAGAAGCTTTAATATTTCTTTTCTAACGACCTCTTTCATCTTAGGATTTAATCTCCTTTGATGATCAGCAACTGGTTTAAAGTCAGGATCGGTTTTAATCTTGTGCTGACATAGAGTAGGACTAATACCCTTAAGATCATCAAGAGTATATCCAATAGCAGCACGGTGCTTCCTCAGAGTTCTTAGTAACTTCTTCTCTTCGTGCTCTGAGAGGAGGGCACTAATAATGATAGCATATATCTCGTTCTCATCAAGATAGGCATACTTAAGAGTATCAGGCAACTATTTAAGCTCGAACACAGGATCACCCTTTGGTGGGGGAGGATCCCCAAGCAGTTCAACGGGCAGATTATTCTTGAGAATAGGATATTGTTCTAAGACAATTTTATCTATCTCATCTCTCTCCTCCATATGCATATCGTTTTCATGCTCAAGAAGATATTGCTCTAAAGGATCCGTAGGAGGTACGGCAATAGAGGCAAGAGCAATAATTTCATCCCTTCCAGACGACTCTTTTTCATGGGGTTGTCTTCCAAACTTGGAGAAGTTAAATTCATGAGACACACCCTCAAAACTAACAGTGACGGTCTGCTTAATGCAATCAATGTGAGCATTGACAGTGTTGAGAAAGGGTCTACCAAATATGATGGGACAAAACATATCTTGCACGGTACCAAGGACGAGGAAATCAGTAGGATACTTCGTCTTACCACACAGGACTTCTACGTCTCTCACAATTCCCAGAGGGCAGATAGTGTCTCTATTAGCTAGCGTAATAGTGACATCAATGGGTTCTAACTCAGCAGGTGCAATCTCATCTTTGATTTCATCATATAGAGAACGGGGTATTGCACTAACACTAGCTCCCATATCACATAAACCATGGTAACAGTGATCTCCTATATTGACAGAAACAACGGGCAGGCCAACTACAGGTCCGTGTTTGTCTTTCGTGTGAGGTTTAGCAATTCTAGCGGAGTCCTCAGAGAATTTGATAACATGCCCATCTATGTCTTCGGCTAAGAGATCTTTGATAATAGCAACACTAGGTTCAACTCTAATCTCCTCAGGGGGTGCAAGTGGTCTAATGTAACCCCTACGTATCACAGTTGGAGCTTTAGAATAATCCTTTATCCTAGCAGGGTATGGTGGTTTCTCAGTGTAAGCACAAGGAACAACAGGATCACTAAAAGCAATGACTTTCTCCTCAACTAGATTGGTTTTGGCTATGTTGCTTTCTACAGGAGGATGATATTTAAACCACTTCTCTTTGGGAAGATCAACATGAGCAGCAAAAGATTCACATAGAGAAGCTACTATCTCAGAGTCAAGTCCATACTTAGCGCTAAAATATCTAGAAGTGTTTGTCTCAACAAAAGATTTAACGCAACCAAAATGGAAATTCATACCTGACTCCTTACCTTCCTCCAGCTCCCAATCTTCAGAGTTGCGTTTGATTCTCTCCAATAAATTCCACTTGTGATCAATATCCTTCTTCATAAAAGAACCGGTACAAGAAGTGTCAAGCATGGTACGATCTTCATGAGAAAGCCGAGCATAAAAGTTTTGAGTGATGATTTCTCTCGAGAGCTCATGAATGGGGCATGAATATAGCATTGATTTAAGCCTCCCCCAAGCTTGAGCTATGCTTTCCGTGTCACGAGGCCAAAACTTATAAATAAAGTTCCGATCATGATGTACTAAATGCATAGGATAGAACTTTTGATGAAATTCCAATTTCAACCAATTGTAGTCCCATGATCCAGTATCATCACATAGCCTATACCATGTCAACGCCTTATCCTTCAAAGATAAAGGAAATACTTTCTTCTTTACCTCGTCCTCTGGCAAACCTGCAAGCTTAAATAAACCACAAACTTCATCTACATAGATTAGATGCAAGTCTGGATGTGAAGATCCATCTCCTGTAAAAGGATTAGCCAGCAGTTTCTCAAGCATACCCAAAGGAATTTCATAAAAGATATTTTCAGTAGGTACCTCAGGTTGAGGAACAACTCCTCGTGCTTCCGTTCGTGGTGAAGATACCCCGAACAAACTCCTCAAAGAAACAGTTTCCATCGTGACAAGTGACAATAAATTTCAGCACAGTATATAGATGTTTCCTTACCAATTTCCACTTACCAAAGGCGCTTCACTCCCCGGCAACGGCGCCAGAAAAGAGTCTTGATGACCCACAAGTATAGGGGATCAATCGTAGTCCTTCCAATAAGTAAGAGTGTCGAACCCAACGAGGAGCAGAAGGCTCTGATTAACGGATTTCAGCAAGGTAATAACTGCAAGCACTAAAAGTAGCGGTAACAAGTGATGGTGTAGCGAGGTGAAACGTAACAAGTGAAAAGTAACAAGTAACAAGTAGTAGAAACGGTGCAGCAAGTGGCCCAATACCTTTTGTAGCAAGGGACAAGCCTGAACAAAGTCTTATAGGAGGAAAAACGCTCCCGAGGAAACACGGGAATTTCTGTCGTGCTAGTTTCATCATGTTCATATGATTCGCGTTCGTTACTTTGATAGTTTGATATGTGGGTGGACCGGCGCTTGGGTAGTGCCCTTACTTGGACAAGCATCCCACTTATGATTAACCTCTCTCGCGAGCATCCGCAACTACAAAAGAAGAATTAAGACAACGTCTAACCATAGCATTAAACTAGTGGATCCAAATCAGCCCCTTACGAAGCAACGCATAGACTGGGGTTTAAGCTTCTGTCACTCCAGCAACCCATCATCTACTTACTACTCCCCAATGCCTTCCTCTAGGCCCAAATATGGTGAAGTGTTATGTAGTCGACGTTCACATAACACCACTACAAGAAAAGACAACATACAGCATATCAAAATACCGAACGAATATCAAATTCACATGACTATTATCAGCATGACTTATCCCATGTCCTCAGGAACAAAAGTAACTACTCACAAAGCATAATCATAATCATGATCAGAGGTGTAATGAATAGCATCAAGAATCTGAACATAAACTCTTCCACCAAGTAATCCAACTAGCATCAACTACAAAGAGTAATCAACACTACTAGTAACCTTACAAGTACCAATCGGAGTCGTGAGACGGAGATTGGTTACAAGAGATGAACTAGGGATTGGAGAGGAGATGGTGCTGATGAAGATGTTGATGAAGATGCCTCCCCTCCGACGAGAGGAGTGTTGGTGATGACGACTGCGACAATTCCCCCCCCCCCCCGGGAGGGAAGTTTCCCCGGCAGGATCGTCCTGCGAGAGCTCTAGATTGGATATGCTCAAGTTCCGCCTCGTGGCAGCGGTGAAACCACGAAAAAGCTCCCGAATGATTTTTTTTCTGGAACAAAACCCTTAATATAGCAAAATAGGGGGCTAGTGGGCCGTCAGGGAGCCCACAAGCCCCCACTCCGCCACCAGGGGGTAGCGGTGGCAGTGCTTGTGGCGCCCTGGCAGCCCCCCTCCGCTACTTCTTTCGCCCAGTATTTTTTATATAATTGCAAAAAAATCCACGTAACTTTTCAGGGTATTTGGAGATGTGCAGAATAATGGACTAAGATTTGCTCCTTTTCCAGTCCAGAATCCCAGCTGCCTGAATTCTACCTCTTCAAATAAACCTTGCAAAATAAGAGAGAAAAGGCATAAATATGGTACCACAAAGTAATATAAAAGCCCATAAAGCAATAAATATCAACATGAAAGCATGATGCAAAATGGGCGTATCAGGCGCCTACGCCAATTGAAGTGGAAACTGATGATAGTGATCATTAAGCTTCGGATCAAGTTACTACGAACCTCGTAGGTCGACAAGGCCGCGTACTGCAACAGACTAGTACGGTAACCCTGTCTTGGAGGTCATGTTGTTAAGAAACTATGAACCTACGAGCTATGTACGAAGCGATGGTGGGCCCGGATTCCGGAAAATGGCTGGAGGCCATGAAATCCGAGAGAAGATCTGTGTATTAAAACAAAGTGTAGAATTTGAAAGAACTACTTGATGGTCGTAAGACTATTAAGTACAGATGGATCTTTAAAAGGAAGACAGACGATGATGGTGAAAAGTCACCATTAAGAAAAGCTCGACTTATCGCAAAGATGTTTCCGACAAGTTCAAAGGGTTGACTATGATGAGACTTTCTCGATCGTAGCGATGCTAAAATTCTGCTAGAATTATGTTAGAAGTTGCTGCATTATTTATGAAATATTGCACATAGGATGTCAAAACATTGTTTCCTCGACGGTTTCTTTGAGGAAAGGTTGTATGTGATACAACTAGAAGGTTTTGTCGATCCTAAGGATGCTAACAAGTATGCAAGCTCCAGCGATCCTTCTATGGACCGGTCCAAGCATCTCGGAGTTGGAATATACGCTTTGATGAGATGATCAAAGCTTTGCGGTTTATACAAGGTTTATGAGAAACTTGTATTTCCAAAGAAGTGAGTGGGAGCACTATAGGATTTCTGGTGAGTATATGTGATAGACATATTGTTGATCGGAAATAATGTAGAATTTCTGGAACGCATAAAGGGTTATTTGAAAGGTGTTTTTCAAAGGAAAACCTGGATTAAGCTACTTGAACAGTGTGCGTCAAGATCTATGGTGATAGATCAAGACGCCTATTAAGAACTTTCAACAAAATGCATGCCTTGACAAGTTTTTGAAGGAGTTCAAAATAGATCGGCAAAGAAGGAGTTCTTGGTTGTGTTGTAAGGTGTGAATTTTGAGTAAGACTCAAAGCCCGACCACGACAGAGGAAAGAGAAAGGACGAGCGTCGTCCCCTGTGCCTTAGCCGTAGGCTCTAAACTATGCCAAGCTATGTACCGCTCCTGATATGTGCCTTACCATGAGTCTGTCAAGGGGTACAAAAAGTGCTCCAGGATTGAATCACTAATTAGCGGTCACAGTTATGCTTAGTAACTAGTGGACTACGGATTTTTTTTCTCGATTATGGAGGTGATTAAAGAGTTCGTCGTAAAGGGTTACGTCGATGCAAGCTTTGACACTAATCCAAATAACTCTAGTGCAAGTGGGAAACTGTTGGAAATATGCCCTAGAGGCAATAATAAATTAGTTATTATTATATTTCTTTTTTCATGATAATCTTTATTATCCATGCTATAATTGTATTGATTTGAAACACAAATACATGTGTGGATGCATAGACAAAACACTGTCCCTAGTAAGCCTCTAGTTGACTAGCTCATTGATCAAAGATGGTTAAGGTTTCCAAACCATAGACAAGTGTTGTCACTTGATAACAGGATCACATCATTAGGAGAATGATGTGATGGACAAGACCCAAACTATAAACGTAGTATATGATCGTGTCAGTTTATTGCTACTGTTTTCTGTATGTCAATGCATCTGTTCCTATGACCATGAGATCATGCAACTCCCGAACACTGGAGGAATACCTTGTGTGTATCAAACATCGCAACGTAACTGGGTGACTATAAAGGTGCTCTACAGGTATCTCCAAAGGTGTCTGTTGGGTTGGCATGGATCAAGACTGGGATTTGTCACTCCGTGTGACGGAGAGGTATCTCGGGGCCCACTCAGTAATACAACATCACAACAAGCCTTGCAAGCAATGTGACTAAGGAGTTAGTTACGGGATATTGTATTACGGAACGAGTAAAGAGACTTGCCGGTAACGAGATTGAACTAGGTATGGTGATACCCACGATCGAATCTCGGGCAAGTAACATACCGAAGGACAAAGGGAATAGTATACAGGATTACATGAATCCTTGACATAGAGGTTCAACCGATAGAGATCTTCATATAATATTTAGGAGACAATATGGACATCTAGGTCCCGCTGTTGGTTATTGACCAGAGAGTGTCTCAGGTCATGTCTGCATAGTTCTCGAACCCGCGGGGTCTGCACACTTAAGGTTCGATGACGTTTCCGTATAGTTGAGTTATATGTGTTGGTGACCGAAGGTTGTTCGAAGTCGCGGATGAGATCCCGGATGTCACGAGGGTTTCCCGAATGGTCCGGAAACGAAGATTGATATATAGGAAGTCCTGTTTTGGTCACTGGAAAAGTTTCGGGCTCATCGGTAGTGCACCGGGAGTGCCGGGAGGGGTGGCGGGGACCATCGGGAGGGGTGTCACACCCCAAGAGGTCTCATGGGCTGTAGGAAGACATAAAGCAGCCCCTAGTGGGCTGGAATAAGTTCTCACTAAGGCCCATAAGGTTTAAGAAGGAAAAAACAAGGTGGAAAGAGTTTCCAAGTGGGAAGGAGGAATCCTACTCCAAATAGGATTGGAGTAGGACTCCTCCTCCTCTCCCTTGCGCAAGGGATCAAAGAGGCAGCCCTAGGGTGCAACCCTCTCCCTCCTCTCCTATATATACTAAGGGTTTTGAGGATTTTAGATACAACACAAAACAGCCACGTGCTGCCCTCTCTCTCTCTCTCTAGATGTGTTTCTCCTCTAGTTTCAGAGGTGCTTAGGTGAAGCCCTGCTGGAATAGCACCACCACCACTTCCACCACGCCGCCGTGTTGGTGAACTCATCTACCTCTCCGCCCCCTCTTGCTGGATCAAGAAGGCGGAGATCGCCATCGAGCTGTATGTGTGCGGAACGCGGAGGTTTCGTCCGTTCGGCACTTGATCGGGACAGATCGTGGGACGGATTGTGAGACGATTCATGGGAAGGTTTGTGGGATGGATCGTGAAGACGTACCACTACATCAACCGTGTTTATTAATGCTTCTGCTTAGCGATCTACAAGGGTATGTGGATCCGATCTCCCTCTCATGGATGATCATCACCATGATAGACCTTCGTCTGCGTAGGAAACAATTGTTTCCCATGCGACGTTCCCCAACAGATTGCTGGAATTTTATCTACTTTTGGGACAGCCCAATATATAATTTCAGATATTCCTAATAAATCCTAGAGGCCCACGCAGCCCATTTGTGTAAGGCAAGAGGTGGAAAATTTTAATCCCACATTGCTAGTTTAGTGGGAATTGGACCTCCTTATAAGGGAGGATGTTTCCACACATGTATGAGCTTGAGAACAAGAGAGACATACACGCACGCTCCTCCTCCTCCGCTGCCCGCCTCGCCTCGACTCGGGTTGCGGGAATGAGCCGAGCCGAACTAAATTTTTGCCACACACGACTAGTATACGAAAGGTCACTCGAAAGCTGAACGCTTTGTTGTAGTGGATAGTGAACACGAATGCTGCACCCTTCGGCTGCTGTCTATTCGTTTCGTCTCCCTCATTCTCTTCGGCTCCCGTCATTGGCCTCTCGCCTCCTTCTTGCGCCTACAAAAGAGAGGTCGTTCCTCTCTAGAGATACGCATCAGAACTTCCTCCCGCCACCGGTTCCAAACTCTGTGTTGCTGCTACGTTCTTCCCCATCCCGGCTTGCCGCGTGCATCATAGGTTGGTACAGTAGGCCTCCGATACTCCGTCTCTTTGGGTCCTGTACGGAGAAAGGTGATAAGGTTTTTGGGAAGCGCTCCGCGCGACTGCTGGCTTTTATTACGGACACCGACGACTTCTTCCCTTACGCTGACCACCTCTTCGACAACATGTCCAACAACAACACCAACACCACTGCTGCTCCAACTGCAACTCAGTACGTTCTCATATTCTTCTTGTTTGAGTTCATGCCTCAACTTCTTGTTGTACTTTCTTTTCTAGATATGTTTCGTTCTTGTTCACCTTTTCATATGCAACTTCCATATTTTCTCTATAATTGCATGACTTATTATATGTTTGCTATGGTAGTCGTGGTTTATGTGTTATTTCTGCTAGTAAAATCACTTGGTAAATCGCTCATATTTCCAACATTTCTATGGAGCATTAAGTGCATTGAGTTTATGTGAAGAAATGTTTCGTAGTGATGCATGAAGTATATTAGGTGGATTTTGGAAGAATACCATCAAAAGACTCAAGAATAAGTCCTCTTGGCATTCCTAATTGGATACCCCAAAGCTTCGGGGGTCTAGGGGTCGGGTCCCCAGGCTCTTGGACCTCAGTCCCTATGTCCTTTGCCAAAAACCATAGGATACCAAATTCTGTTGGGCGCCTAACCCCTAGGTCCGGAGGGCTCAGGGAGAATCTCTGGGGTCCCATGTTTAATGAGGTCTTTGGAGATATCGATTGATGCCATCAATATTGCTTCAATGCTTAACCAAATATGTTCTAGGTGGGATTCACTCGAAGCTTTCCGAGGTTGACATATTTGGCCTTTTAAAGATCAAGAACTTTAGAGAATAATTAAAGAGATGAATTCTCATTTCAAGACAAGATCATGGTGACCTCATGATTTGGGTTTCGGCTGATCATGGTGACCTCAATTGGGGCAACATCGACTCTGTTAAAGATTGGTGGGGCCACAACGCGTCCAGGATGATGCAATACCGAAGGCCGCTCATCTCCCTCATGTTACTTATTTCATGGGAGATATGCAAGGAACAGAATGCAAGGGTTCCACAATGTTGCGGTGTACAAAGATTAAAGACGAGTGTAGTTTGTCGTGTCTTGTTGGGCTAAGCACTTGCGTAATGTAATGCCACGAGAGTGATGTTTTGTAATTCGGCCTCTTGCCACAAACTCTAAACTTTCTCCCTTATTCAATTAAAATGGCAAATATTTTGCCTAGTTTCAAAAAAGGCGAGACAGATACCGCATATATGAGTATCAACATTAGATTCATTATCAAATGTAGTTTCATAGCATATATATCACCCAGGAAGCAGAATAAGTTATTCTTCATCCGAGGTAATCTTACGATCATTTCATAACTAAATTACATTTAAATGCAAATAGTTACATTTATACTGATTCACTACGTAAAATATGACATAAGAAAACAAAAATATGGGTCATAAGACCACAAATACGCATTTTATGTATATTTTACACTATGTTTTTGTGTTTGTAATTTTACATGACATAAAATATTTTTATGGTGTATATATATTTTATTACGGTCTTTTTTTACATATGAAATAAGACAAAATTTACGGAACGTAAAATTACGATGCATTGATATGAAAATAGAGGGGGGTGAAGAATAATTATTCCTCACCCAAGGTAACAAATAGTCAATTTAAATTCCTGGGTGAAGAGCGAGTATACTACCCATCGATAATATTTGTCCATGCTGAGGTAAATTTACCAAGTATCCTAAAAGTTTACGGGGTAATTTTACCTCCCACATGTCTCACACACCTCTCACGGGCGGGATGGCTAAGGTGGCTGGGGTAATCTTACCTCATGCATGTTTTAAATTACCTCACAAACTCTCAACATTGTAATCTTACCTCATGCAAACGTGGCTTAACTGTTGGATCAGAGCCGCATGGGTTGGACACAGGAGGGTTCGGCTATCTATACCTAATAATAAAGAGGCTATTGCTTCCGCCGGAAAACTCACCTCGGCATTTTTATAAAAAAAGCCCTTGTAATTTTTGTTATTCAACCCGTGCTCCATCATTTATTATCTGAAACGTAAAAGGAAAAAACGATTCACTTCAAAAATTATACCCGTACGCATCGCCTCCTCCAGTCGATCATGGGCCACCCTGGCCTATGTGTCACATCCCTAAACCTTAAGCTAGATAGCATTGTGCTCATGTCTTCTTTGCATTTGCATCTAAGAAGTTTCAACAAAAACAACAAAGTAGCAAAGGAAAAACTCAAAACCCTAGCCACCATTTCAATTAAAGGAAATTTCAAACTAGTTCAAAATCAATGAACCCAAAATGGCCTCAAGAAATGTTCAAACTTTCTGATAAATCATGAAAGCAAATGAGCATTGGAGAAAACTATTTTCTTGACACTTCAAGCATTTTGAATAAATGCAAAAGTCACTGGTTTCAAATCTAAAAATTTGAAAACAGAAGCTATAATTTTCCAAAAATGTTGAAAGTCTTGGAAATGAGTGGGGACATTATAACAAATATTTCAGGAGGTTTAAAATAGTTTGGGCAAAGCCCCTTTTGAAGTTCTCTATGGACGAAGATGTCGAACACCTCTTAACTGGTCAGAAACCGGAGAGAGGCAACTCTTTGGCCCGGACATGATCCAGGATGCAGAAGAGCAGGTTCGCATTATTCGTGAAAAGTTGAAAACAGCCCAGTCTCGTCAAAAGAGCCAATATAATCGTCATCATAAGGTTGTGACCTTTTCAGTTGACGAAAAGGCTTACCTTCGGGTTACACCTTTGAAGGGTACCCATCGTTTCGGTATCAAGGGCAAGTTGGCTCCTCGTTACATTGGACCTTTTCGTATTCTTGCCAAACGAGGAGAAGTTGCCTACCAGTTGGAACTTCCTCCGCATCTTTCCAAAGTTCATGATGTTTTCCACGTCTCGCAACTCAGGCGTTGCTTTTCGGATCCTATCCGTGAAGTGGACCACGAAACGCTTGATCTCCAAGATAACCTTTCTTACCGAGAATACCCCGTGCGTATTCTTGATCAAGCTGAGTGTACCACTCAACGTCGAAATCTCAAGTTTCTTAAAGTTCAATGGTCAAATCATTCTGAAAAGGAGGCAACTTGGGAAAGAGTGGATCGTCTCCGACTTGAATATCCTGCGTTATTCCCGACGACTTCTAAATCTCGGGACGAGATTCTTTTGAGTGGGGGTGAGTTGTCACATCCCTAAACCTTAAGCTAGATAGCATTGTGCTCATGTCTTCTTTGCATTTGCATCTAAGAAGTTTCAACAAAAACAACAAAGTGGCAAAGGAAAAACTCAAAACCCTAGCCACCATTTCAATTAAAGGAAATTTCAAACTAGTTCAAAATCAATGAACCCAAAATGGCCTCAAGAAATGTTCAAACTTTCTGATAAATCATGAAAGCGAATGAGCATTGGAGAAAACTATTTTCTTGACACTTCAAGCATTTTGAATAAATGCAAAAGCCACTGGTTTCAAATCTAAAAATTTGAAAACAGAAGCTATAATTTTCCAAAAATGTTGAAAGTCTTGGAAATGAGTGGGGACATTATAACAAATATTTCAGGAGGTTTAAAATAGTTTTTACTTTTTGTTTTGGAGCTGAAATAATTAGCAAAGCAATAAATAGCAAAACATAAAAAACAAAAACAGAAGAAAAAGGAAAAGTCTTACCTCACGCCCACGCCAGGCCCAGCCCATCTCGCCGCTCGTCCCCTTTCCCGCGCCAATAGGCAGCAGGAGGTGGCCGCCGCCTCCTCCGGCGCGGCCACGCACCTGCGTGCCTGCCTGGCCGCCGGTTCGCGCTGGCGACGGCGGGGATAAGCTCCCCAGAGCCTTCCCTATCCATTCCCCGCCTCGGTTCTCCTCCTCCGCCCGGATCCCCTCCTTCTCCCTGCTGCCGCCATTAGAGCCGAGCTCGAGCTCGAGCTGGCCGTTGCCCTAGCCATAGGAACCCCTCCCCGAGCACGCCATTAGATCCTCCTCGTCGCCCTGGTCGTCTCTGCAGAAGCCGAAGTCCCCTCGAGCCCTGCAACGCCCGCAACGCCGTCGTCTTCCTCCTCCGGCCGCCGGACATCTCCCGTCGATTCGTCGCCCCCAGGCCTTCCCCGAGCCGTCTGAGCTCTTCTCTGCACTCCCTGTGAGCATGCGGTGGTTTCCCCTAAGCTTTCCCCGTCGATCCCCTTCTCTAGCCCTAGTTTCATCGGAGCCCGACGAGCACCGCCACTGCCGCTCGTCGCCGGTAGCCCTCCGATGTCCAGCTCGTCCTCCCGTGAGCACCAGAAGCTCCAGGACGACGCGTAGATGTCGTAGCAGCTAAGATCTAAGCGTGGATCCCTTTGATTCAAGCCCCCCCGACGACGCCCGAGCTTCGGCCGCCGCTCCGGCTCGTCGCCGACGCCTCTTCCAGCGACCCTAGCCTCCCCAGTTGGTCCTGCCAGATCGGCCGCTTCGCGAGCTTGCTTTAGCTGCCAACCGCGTGCGATTTGGTGTTGTGCAGCGCCATCTAGGTCGCCTCCAGCGAACCCTCCGCCGCGGGTTTGGTCGCCGGCGACCACCCTCCGGTGGCCGTCGACGTGGCCGGCCATTAGTGCCTAATCGCCCTCCTCTGAGTCGCTGACAGAGGGCCCCACGCCTGGTCAAACCCCAATTAGGGGCTGGTCAGCGCGGGATTAGCCTAGAGAGGCTGACCAGTGGGGCCCCTCTGTCAGGTTTGACCTGCACAGGTCGGCTGACCTGCTGACGTCAGCCTGGTGCAATAAATAGAATTTCCAGTATAAAAATAATTCAGGAAATTGCAAAAAATTGCAAAAATCATAGAAATTAATCTGTAACTCCAATGAAAATAATTTATATATGAAGAAGTATCAGAAAAATTCAAGGATTCTGATTATGCTATTTTCAACTATGTTTGAAAAAGTTACAGAACCCTAAATTGTGAAATAAGGAATAATCCAATTCTTTTAATCACTTTATAAATGGAATTTGCCAAAATATCCAAATCCCATTATAAATGCAATGATCACACACTGCCCTAGATGTAAATCAGTACCATAACATGACATTTCATGCATGTTAACATTAGGTTGATCTGAGCATCAGGTCGAATCAATTAAACCGGTATCCGGGAATACCCGTTTGAATTGCTATTCGAATGTGATTCAAATCAACTCTAAACTTAAAACATCTTGATTATAATAACTTATCACTTTGCATTCTCATGCCATGCTCATGCATCATTTTGATTGCATATGATTGTTATTGAATGTTGCCGTTCATTTCGGTAGGCTTCGCACCCCCGGATTCCACCGAATATCCGCCCGACGGATATCGTTCCTTCTCTGAGCAACAAGGCAAGCACCCCTTTTGATCATCCCGATAACACCTATGTTCTTGCTCCTGCACCTATTTAATGCATTAGGATCAAATGCTTCAACTGCTTTTGCCACGATAGTTGGACCCACTTCCTTTGCATGACTTAACCTTGTCACAGTAAATAGCCGAACCTTGCAACCTAGCATACCTGGTAGTTGCTTGAGCTATGATGTGCCTTATCCTGCTATGCATGCTATGCTTAGAGTTGTGTATGGTCTGTCATCTGGGAGATGAACAGAAATGTGGAATGTGTTCGGTAAGCAAAGGTCGTGTGTTGAACTTGATTTGGTAAAGGTACCGGTGAAAGGCTATGTAGGAGTACATGGCGGGTTGTTTCATTGGAACCGTCCTTAGGACCTAAGTTCCGTGTATGTAATCCAAGACTAGATACTACCACATGCTGGGCCCTGAAATATGACCCCGCTCGGCCTATTAATCGCGTAGTACTCGGTCCAGGAGATGCAAGTAGTTTCTGGTGTTTATAGTAATGCTTGAGGCCGTGCATGGTGCTGACCTGAGAGGTGGACCGTGATGCGGTAGGCAGTGGCACGGTGTACCAAGTGGCACCCGGATGGTGGGCTTGGGAACCCTGCGCACATCGTTTGAGGCCGTGGCGGAAACCTCGGCCGGACTTCCGTACGGGTTACTCTCAGATAGGCGATAAACCTGGACTAGGTACTAGTGTGGTTAACGGTCGTGGCCAACTCCCTCGCTGGGCTTCCGCTTGAAGGTTGCCGAGGTGCATGACGTGCACATGGCGATAAGTGGCGGGAGCGTGTGTGACGAAGTACACCCCTGCAGGGTTATGATCTATTCGAATAGCCGCGTCCGCGGATATGGACTACTTGGAGACATATGTTGTTCATAGATAACCTCAATGGCTACTCATAAAATTGTCCAGATAAGCGTGAGTGTCGTGGACGACATTTCCGTACGGAGACGGAATGATTCCACGATAGTGTATTGTTGTGGTGTTAGTGGACTCGTGTGCGAGAAATCAAGTTGTCAAAATTATTTAAAATTGCAAGTTGTCTAGCCATGAGTCAAATGCTGGCTTTCCGCATGAAACCCCACAATACCTTTTGATACCTCGCATGAGTAGTTAGTTCTCCTAAAGTCTTGCTGAGTACCTTCGTACTCATGTTTGCTTAATAAATGTTGCAGAGGTTGCTAATGACCCTAATGGAGGGTTCTTCGTAGACATCGACGACGACGAGTAGCTGGTATCCCAGCTACGATCTGGCCCTACGTCGGCTCTGTAGTATAGTCAGGCCATGTGCCTTCTAGTTGCTATGTCTGTACCCAGACAGCTTATAACTCTTCCGCTGGCTTGTATTGTGTGACTGATGTTATGGGTCGTGAGACCCTTAATGTGTAATATTATGTGTGTGGCTCTTCCGAGCCTCTTAAATAAAGCTTGTATGTTTATGGTTATGTTGTGATGCCATCGATGTATCTATACATATCGGTATGCCATGCGTACGTGTGTCGTACTTGATATGTATGGGGTTCGATTACCTAGTCGTGAACTTTAGTAGCACTCCTTACAAGGAAATGCCCCTTTGTGGTCCAACAAGCCTTGGTAGTTCGCTACTGCTCCGGACTCATTGGTTGACCGGCATGTGTCCTTCTTAGCTGCTGTGTCTGTCCCCTTTGGGGAAATGTCACGCGATGTAATGGAGTCCTTGTAGCTTGCTACGACTCGTCTACATTCGCCGGTGACCAACACCTGCTTTGTTGGGTCATGTATGCATGTCCTTGTGCGGTACTGCCACTTTGGTTTATGACTAGACATGTCGATCCGGGTTCTTTGACATTGGATTGCTAGCGATACTATCGCATACGTGAGTCAAAAGACGCAAACGGTCCCGGCTAAGGTAAGGCTGCAGCCGTGGAGTTAACCGTGCGTGAGACCACAAAGGGATGCGATGGATTACAGGCTAGATTCCTATGGCTTAGGATCGGGGTCCCGACAGCGTTGGTATCAGAGCCTGACTGACTGTAGGATTACTAAGCCAAACTGGTCGAAGTTGAGTCTAGAAATGCTTTAGTTATATATAAGGGAACTGTTTGTGGAAGGGAACGTAACACTCTTGTTCTCTTCTCAAGGTATTCTATTCTGGTCATCCTCGTCTTTTCTGCGGGAATTAAGGACTAGGTTACTCATCTTCTCCTAGGCTCGGATTTTTGATCGGTAGATTATAGGACTACGGGTCGAGAGATATTGGGTTTCTTTTATTCCTAGGAAGCAGGAAGTAAGTTTGATGATCAGAGAGTTGAACTTGATAGTTGAGTGGTGACGCTATTTCATTTTTTGGGTTGTCTCAAAATTTGTTTTTGAGCATTTACAGCCGTTATGCTGCCCAATTTTGCATTCAGAGCTCTAATGCTTCTGCATTACTCTCTATTTACAGATGCCTGGCCGTCCTTCTCGTCAGGTGGTACGTCTGACCAGGTGCATTGATGTACCAGGTCATACGGCCATGCTGGTCAGGATGATGTCGGTGTGCGGTTACCGCTGGTACCTCGAGTACACGGTAGAGGAACAGTACCGAGACTTCAACCAGAGCCAGTACATCTGCACTGTTAGGGTATTTCCAGACTACCCTGGAGCGGAGAAGCCAATCCATTGGTCCTATGGGTTGGGAGTCACTGTTGACATGGCAGTACAAGATGCTGCCTATTCAATGCTGACTATTATGAGAGCGAGACATGCACTGCTGCAGAATTCAGAGTTCTGCTATGTTCCGGCCTCTCAGTCTGGCGAAGAGGGATACCTCAGTGGAGTCTATTTTGATTCTTCTATGGAGGATCCACTTCTGCAGTCCACCGTTGAGATGCTAGAGAACAGAGATAGGGATGCTCGTGCTCTCCGCATGGAGCTTTACGCTACCCGTGCCCGCCTGTGGACAGTTTTGACGCAGCTGGCACCGGTAGTCCAGACAGGGTATGGAGAGATGGAGATGCTGAACCCTGTTAGGACCCATCTTCCGGCCCACGTTGACTGGCCAGCTATAGGAGGAGTCACACCTCTTCGGGGCCCCCTCTTACCACCAGTCAGGGGACCAAGGCCACATCCGTGTCCTTATGGATCCCAGGGATCTCAGGCTAGAGTGTTTCCTGATCCGCAGGTTGAGCTTCCAGGTCATGGAGGTAATCTCTATGAGATGTTCTATGCGGATGCCTGAGCTGTGAGCGGAAGGATAGTATGGTAGTAGCCGTACGTTCACAGTCCTGTGTGACTTGTGGAGTATGGTAGTAATGTGAAACGAATTCCGGAGGCCTAGATAAATAATGCATAGGAAGCTTGTAAGCCTCTGATGAGTAGTTCCACCATTTCAGTAGTTTGCTCTTCGAGTAAGTTTGTACTGAACTATGTAAGGGTGTGTATGAACCATGGTGTATATATAGCAGTTGCTTGTTACCATGTTGTTCGGATATTCATTTCCGCATTCCGTGTGTTCAGTACATTCTTAATCCATAGCTAGTAATGATTTGATATTGGTCTAAGCTATGAGTTTGTTTGTCAGGATGGTGTTCACCAGGTTGAACCGTGCCCCAGCTCATGAGCAAGGTGAGGGTAGTCAAGCGTCGCAGGAAGACCTGCCTCACCCACCCTCTCTGGTAGAAGTGATGCTTGAGGCAGAGAGAAACAAAAGGGAGACCAACCGACTGTTAGAGCGTATTGAGCAGAATACGGCTCGACAGCCTAGGAATGCTGCAGTGTCCCTCAATGACTTTGTGAAGCTGAATCCTCCAAAGTTTCATCATTCCGTCGATCCCCTCGACGCTGATGACTGGCTGTGCAGCATTTCACGCAAGATTCGCTCTGCGAATGTGTCTGAGGCCGACAAGGTGACCTTTGCGACGTATTTCCTGGAGGGACCCGCCAATCTGTGGTGGGAGAATTTTGAAGCTATGCGTCCCGCTGAACCAGTGGCCACATGGGCAGACTTCAGTGCAGCTTTTCGTCTGCACCACATCCCAGAGGGTCTGATGGACAGAAAGAGAGGAGTTATGTGCCTTCACTCAGGGCAAGTTGTCTGTGGATGCCTATAGCCGCGAGTTCGGTAACCTCGCCCGCTATGCAACAGAGGAGGTGTCTACTGACGCCAAGAAGCAAGCAAGATTCCGTAAGGGTCTGAGCCCTGAGCTCCATCGAGATCTGCGCCTCCATGAGTGTGCAAGCTTTCAAGCCCTGGTCAACAAAGCGATCAGTGCGGAGACTGGTCATACTGACTTTGAAGCCACAAGGAAGCACTCCCGTGACTTTGGCTCGTCTTCTGGTTCCGCGTTTCCAAAACGCAGGTTGTGGGTTCCAAACAGTTCTCTGCCGCCAAGATACACTCCGAGGCCATCCTACTTGGCGCCTCAGACGAATCAGGCCAACCCTCCCGCAAAAGCTTATGGTGGTCCAGCTAGCAATGCTGCACCACGTGCCAACCAGGTGATATGCTACAAGTGTGGAGAACCAGGGCATTATTCCCGTGAGTGTCCTCAGAATGTGGGTGCCAAGCAACCCGGAAAGTCTGTCGGGCAGGCCAAGTCGGGCAAAGAGTTTTATGTGAAGCCAACTCCTGCACGTGGCCGTGTGAACTATGTGTCAGCAGAAGAAGCTGCAGAGGATCCCGACGTCATGCTGGGTACGCTTCTTGTTAATCATCACCCAGCGTCCGTTCTCTTTGACACTGGGTCTTCTCATTCCTTCATTTCAGAAAGTTATGCACAGTTGCATAACATGTCATTTTGTGATATGCCAATCCCATTGGTTGTCCAAACCCCTGGTAGTAAATGGAAAACCTCTAGGATAACCTATGACAATGAAATTCTAGTAGACAGGCTAGTTTTTCTAGCCTCATTGATAGCATTGAAATCTTCGGATATTAATATCATCTTGGGCATGGACTGGATGTCAGCTCACTATGCCAAGATTGATACCCACTCTAGAAATGTCCAGCTTACCCATCCCTCGGGTGAGATAGTAAATGTCTCTACTCGAGTTGCCAAGTGCCAGCTCTATTCCCTAAATGCCAACCCTCTTCCGAAACTTGAAGACATTCCGGTAGTCCGTGACTTCCCGGATGTTTTTCCAGAGGAACTGTCAGGAATTCCACCTGACAGAGATGTAGAGTTTGTGATAGATCTTGTTCCGGGAACTATCCCAATAGCTAGAAGACCTTATAAGATGGCACCCCTGGAGCTAGCCGAACTTAAGAAGCAATTAGATGAGTCCTTGAGCAAAGGTTTCATTCGTCCTAGCTCCTCTCCTTGGGCTTGTCCCGTCCTCTTCGTCAAGAAGAAAGACGGAACGGATCGGATGGTTGTAGATTACCGACCAGTTAACCTGGTCACCATAAAGAACAAGTATCCGCTCCCCAGGATCAACAATCTGTACGATCAGCTCGCTAGATCCTCAGTCTTCTCCAAAATGGATTTGAGGTTGGGATACCATCAAATCAAGATTAAGAACGGGGACATTCCAAAAACGGCCTTTGTTACTCGTTATGGCCAATATGAGTACACCGTTATGTCCTTCGGTTTAACCAATGCCCCAGCCACTTTCTCTCGGCTGATGAATTCAATCTTTATGGAGTATTTGGATAAATTCGTTGTAGTATACCTCGATGATATTCTCATCTACTCCAAGAATGAACAAGAACATGCCGAGCATCTAAGGCTGGTATTGATGAAACTTCGAGAGCATCGCCTTTATGCCAAATTTTCAAAATGTGAATTCTGGTTACCAGAAGTGACCTATCTAGGCCACGTAATCTCTGGTAAGGGTATTGCTGTCAATCCCGAGAGAGTTCAAGCTGTCCTTGATTGGACTCAACCTGAATCGGTTAAGCAAGTTAGGAGTTTTCTTGGTCTAGCGAGCTATTGTCGCCGCTTCGTCGAGAATTTCTCCAAGGTTGCAAAGCCTCTGACTGAACTCCTCAAGAAGGATAAAAAGTTCGAGTGGACACCACAGTGTGAGCATAGTTTTCAGGAACTGAAAAGACGCCTGACCTCCGCACCTGTGTTGCTACCACCAGATTTTTCTAAGGACTTTGTTATCTATTGCGACGCCTCGCGACAAGGATTAGGTTGCATTCTCATGCAAGATCGTCATGTGATCGCATATGCATCTCGCCAGTTGCGTCCACATGAGGATAATTATCCCACACATGACCTTGAGCTTGCAGCTGTGGTCCATGCACTAAAAACCTGGCGACATTACCTTCTGGGTAATCGTTGCGAAATATTCACTGATCACCAAAGTCTGAAATATATCTTCACCCAGCCGGATTTGAATCTCAGGCAAAGACGGTGGGTTGCGTTGATCTCGGATTACGACTTAGGGATAACTTACACCCCGGGGAAGGCCAATGTTATGGCCGATGCACTAAGTCGTAAATCCTATTGTAACAATTTGATGCTACAACAAGGTCAACCACTTCTCCATGAGGACTTTCGGAAGTTGAATCTTCATATCGTTCCTCAAGGATTCCTTTCTACCCTGGTGGCGAAGCCTACTCTTAAGGATCAAATTATAGCTGGCCAAAAGCGTGACAAGGGTATATCACGGATCAAGGAGAATATTTTTAGCGGAAACGCTAAAGAATTTTCCATGAATGATCAAGGTGTGGTGTTCTTCCAGAATCGTTTAGTGGTTCCTAAGAACCCACATCTAAGGCAGTTAATCCTTAAGGAGGCTCATGATTCCCCTCTCACCATTCATCCCGGTAGTACTAAGATGTATCAGGACCTACGCCAGAGGTTCTGGTGGACTAGGATGAAGAGAGAAATTGCTGAGTTCGTTGCTAACTGCGACGTTTGTCGTCGAGTTAAGGCAGAACATCAAAGGCCTGCTGGCACCCTTCAACCTTTAGCTATTCCTGAATGGAAATGGGATAAAGTTAGCATGGATTTCATTACCGGATTTCCCAAGACCAAAAAAGGAAACAATGCTATCTTTGTGGTCATTGACCGTCTTTCCAAAGTGGCTCATTTTGTTCCTGTTCGTGAGAGTATAACAGCTAGCCAGCTAGCAGAGTTATATATCTCTCGAATAGTGTCTCTTCATGGTGTTCCCTTGGAAATTAACTCGGACTGTGGAAGTATCTTTACTTCTCGCTTCTGGGAAATCTTTCAGAATGCCATGGGGACTCACTTATCTTTTAGCACTGCTTTCCATCCCCAGTCAAGTGGTCAAGTAGAAAGAGTGAATCAAATCCTAGAAGATATGCTCCGAGCTTGTGTTATTTCGTTCAGTATGAATTGGGAGAAGTGCCTTCCATTCGCCGAATTCGCTTATAACAATAGTTATCAATCAAGCTTGGGCAAAGCCCCTTTTGAAGTTCTCTATGGACGAAGATGTCGAACACCTCTTAACTGGTCAGAAACCGGAGAGAGGCAACTCTTTGGCCCGGACATGATCCAGGATGCAGAAGAGCAGGTTCGCATTATTCGTGAAAAGTTGAAAACAGCCCAGTCTCGTCAAAAGAGCCAATATGATCGTCATCATAAGGCTGTGACCTTTGCAGTTGACGAGAAGGCTTACCTTCGGGTTACACCTTTGAAGGGTACCCATCGTTTCGGTATCAAGGGCAAGTTGGCTCCTCGTTACATTGGACCTTTTCGTATTCTTGCCAAACGAGGAGAAGTTGCCTACCAGTTGGAACTTCCTCCGCATCTTTCCAAAGTTCATGATGTTTTCCACGTCTCGCAACTCAGGCGTTGCTTTTCGGATCCTATCCGTGAAGTGGACCACGAAACGCTTGATCTCCAAGATAACCTTTCTTACCGAGAATACCCCGTGCGTATTCTTGATCAAGCTGAGCGTACCACTCGACGTCAAAATCTCAAGTTTCTTAAAGTTCAATGGTCAAATCATTCTGAAAAGGAGGCAACTTGGGAAAGAGTGGATCGTCTCCGACTTGAATATCCTGCGTTATTCCCGACGACTTCTAAATCTCGGGACGAGATTCTTTTGAGTGGGGGTGAGTTGTCACATCCCTAAACCTTAAGCTAGATAGCATTGTGCTCATGTCTTCTTTGCATTTGCATCTAAGAAGTTTCAACAAAAACAACAAAGTGGCAAAGGAAAAACTAAAAACCCTAGCCACCATTTCAATTAAAGGAAATTTCAAACTAGTTCAAAATCAATGAACCCAAAATGGCCTCAAGAAATGTTCAAACTTTCTGATAAATCATGAAAGCAAATGAGCATTGGAGAAAACTATTTTCTTGACACTTCAAGCATTTTGAATAAATGCAAAAGCCACTGGTTTCAAATCTAAAAATTTGAAAACAGAAGCTATAATTTTCCAAAAATGTTGAAAGTCTTGGAAATGAGTGGGGACATTATAACAAATATTTCAGGAGGTTTAAAATAGTTTTTAATTTTTGTTTTGGAGCTGAAATAATTAGCAAAGCAATAAATAGCAAAACAGAAAAAACAAAAACAGAAGAAAAAGGAAAAGTCTTACCTGACGCCCACGCCAGGCCCAGCCCATCTCGCCGCTCGTCCCCTTCCCCGCGCCAGTAGGCAGCAGGAGGTGGCCGCCGCCTCCTCTGGCGCGGCCACGCACCTGCGTGCCTGCCTGGCCGCCGGTTCGCGCTGGCGACGGCGGGGATAAGCTCCCCAGAGCCTTCCCTGTCCATTCCCCGCCTCGGTTCTCCTCCTCTGCCCGGATCCCCTCCTTCTCCCTGCTGCCGCCATTAGAGCCGAGCTCGAGCTCGAGCTGGCCGTTGCCCTGGCCATAGGAACCCCTCCCCGAGCACGCCATTAGATCCGCCTCGTCGCCCTGGTCGTCACTGCAGAAGCCGAAGTCCCCTCGAGCCCTGCAACGCCCGCAACGCCGTCGTCTTCCTCCTCCGGCCGCCAGACATCTCCCGTCGATTCGTCCCCCCCAGGCCTTCCCCGAGCCGTCTGAGCTCTTCTCTGCACTCCCTGTGAGCATGCGGTGGTTTCCCCTAAGCTTTCCCCGTCGATCCCCTTCTCTAGCCCTAGTTTCACCGGAGCCCGACGAGCACCGCCGCTGCCGCTCGTCGCCGGTAGCCCTCCGATGTCCAGCTCGTCCTCCCGTGAGCACCAGAAGCTCCAGGACGACGCGTAGATGCCGTAGCAGCTAAGATCTAAGCGTGGATCCCTCTGATTCAAGCCCCCCCGACGACGCCCGAGCTTCGGCCGCCGCTCCGGCTCGTCGCCGACGCCTCTTCCAGCGACCCTAGCCTCCCCAGTTGGTCCTGCCAGATCGGCCGCATCGCGAGCTTGCTCTAGCTGCCAACCGCGTGCGATTTGGTGCTGTGCAGCGCCATCTAGGTCGCCTCCGGCGAACCCTCCGCCGCGGGTTTGGTCGCCGGCGACCACCCTCCGGTGGCCGTCGACGTCGCCGGCCATTAGGGCCTAATCGCCCTCCTCTGAGTCGCTGACAGAGGGCCCCACGCCTGGTCAAACCCCAATTAGGGGCTGGTCAGCGCGGGATTAGCCCAGAGAGGCTGACCAGTGGGGCCCCCCTGTCAGGTTTGACCTGCACAGGTCGGCTGACCTGCTGACGTCAGCCTGATGCAATAAATAGAATCTCCAGTACAAAAATAATTCAGGAAATTGCAAAAAATTGCAAAAATCATAGAAATTAATCTGTAACTCCAATGAAAATAATTTATATATGAAAAAGTATCAGAAAAATTCAAGGATTCTGATTATGCTATTTTCAACTATGTTTGAAAAAGTTACAGAACCCTAAATTGTGAAATAAGGAATAATCCAATTCTTTTAATCACTTTATAAATGGAATTTGCAAAAATATCCAAATCCCATTATAAATGCAATGATCACACACTGCCCTAGATGTAAATCAGTACCATAACATGACATTTCATGCATGTTAACATTAGGTTGATCTGAGCATCAGGTCGAATCAATTAAACCGGTATCCGGGAATACCCGTTTGAATTGCTATTCGAATGTGATTCAAATCAACTCTAAACTTAAAACATCTTGATTATAATAACTTATCACTTTGCATTCTCATGCCATGCTCATGCATCATTTTGATTGCATATGATTGTTATTGAATGTTGCCGTTCATTTCGGTAGGCTTCGCACCCCCGGATTCCACCGAATATCCGCCCGACGGATATCGTTCCTTCTCTGAGCAACAAGGCAAGCACCCCTTTTGATCATCCCGATAACACCTATGTTCTTGCTCCTGCACCTATTTAATGCATTAGGATCAAATGCTTCAACTGCTTTTGCCACGATAGTTGGACCCACTTCCTTTGCATGACTTAACCTTGTCACAGTAAATAGCCGAACCTTGCAACCTAGCATACCTGGTAGTTGCTTGAGCTATGATGTGCCTTATCCTGCTATGCATGCTATGCTTAGAGTTGTGTATGGTCTGTCATCTGGGAGATGAACAGAAATGTGGAATGTGTTCGGTAAGCAAAGGTCGTGTGTTGAACTTGATTTGGTAAAGGTACCGGTGAAAGGCTATGTAGGAGTACATGGCGGGTTGTTTCATTGGAACCGTCCTTAGGACCTAAGTTCCGTGTATGTAATCCAAGACTAGATACTACCACATGCTGGGCCCTGAAATATGACCCCGCTCGGCCTATTAATCGCGTTGTACTCGGTCCAGGAGATGCAAGTAGTTTCTGGTGTTTATAGTAATGCTTGAGGCCGTGCATGGTGCTGACCTGAGAGGTGGACCGTGATGCGGTAGGCAGTGGCACGGTGTACCAAGTGGCACCCGGATGGTGGGCTTGGGAACCCTGCGCACATCGTTTGAGGCCGTGGCGGAAACCTCGGCCGGACTTCCGTACGGGTTACTCTCAGATAGGCGATAAACCTGGACTAGGTACTAGTGTGGTTAACGGTCGTGGCCGACTCCCTCGCTGGGCTTCCGCTTGAAGGTTGCCGAGGTGCATGACGTGCACATGGCGATAAGTGGCGGGAGCGTGTGTGACGAAGTACATCCCTGCAGGGTTATGATCTATTCGAATAGCCGCGTCCGCGGATATGGACTACTTGGAGACATATGTTGTTCATAGGTAACCTCAATGGCTACTCATAAAATTGTCCAGATAAGCGTGAGTGTCGTGGACGGCATTTCCGTACGGAGACGGAATGATTCCACGATAGTGTATTGTTGTGGTGTTAGTGGACTCGTGTGCGAGAAATCAAGTTGTCAAAATTATTTAAAATTGCAAGTTGTCTAGCCATGAGTCAAATGCTGGCTTTCCGCATGAAACCCCACAATACCTTTTGATACCTCGCATGAGTAGTTAGTTCTCCTAAAGTCTTGCTGAGTACCTTCGTACTCATGTTTGCTTAATAAATGTTGCAGAGGTTGCTAATGATCCTAATGGAGGGTTCTTCGTAGACATCGACGACGACGAGTAGCTGGTATCCCAGCTACGATCTGGCCCTACGTCGGCTCTGTAGTATAGTCAGGCCATGTGCCTTCTAGTTGCTCTGTCTGTACCCAGACAGCTTATAACTCTTCCGCTGGCTTGTATTGTGTGACTGATGTTATGGGTCGTGAGACCCTTAATGTGTAATATTATGTGTGTGGCTCTTCCGAGCCTCTTAAATAAAGCTTGTATGTTTATGGTTATGTTGTGATGCCATCGATGTATCTATACATATCGGTATGCCATGCTTACGTGTGTCGTACTTGATATGTATGGGGTTCGATTACCTAGTCGTGAACTTTAGTAGCACTCCTTACAAGGAAATGCCCCTTTGTGGTCCAACAAGCCTTGGTAGTTCGCTACTGCTCCGGACACATATATGTATAATAACTCTATTCATCACCCAGGATGCAGAATAGTTTATTCTTCACCCAAGATAATCTTACGATTAATTTACAAATAAATTACATTTGAAATACAAATAGTTACATTTATATTGAATCATTATGTAAAATTTGACAAAATAAAAATAAAAATATAGGTCACAAGACTAGATAAAATTGAATATATTGTATTTTTTGCACTATTTTTGTATGTTCGTAAATTTACGTAACATTAAATAATTTTACGTTGATTATATATTCTTACGGTCGCTTTTTACGTATAAAATTAAAAAAATGTAAAATGTAAAATGATGATGCATTAATGTTAAAATAGAGGGGATGACGAATATATATATATAGGGTCGCGCTATTCGTCACCCTTGGTGAGGAATAGTTATTCTTCACCCTCCTCTATTTTTGCACCAATACACCGTTATTTTACGTTTCTGAAATTTTAATCTTATCTCATACGTAAAAAGGTACCGTAAAAAAATACATAGTCACTATAAAAAATATTTTATTTCACGTAAAATTACAAATATAAAAGCATAGTGCAGATTATACATAAAATGTGATTTTTCTGGTCTTATGACCTATATTTTTGTTTTCTTATGTCAATTTTTTCGTAATGAATCAATATAAACATATCTATTTGCATTTCAAATTTAATTTATTTATGAAATGGTCATAAAATTACCTCGGGTGAGGAATAATTTAATCTACACCCTGAGTGATGAATAGAGTTTCTATTACGGGTCGCGTTATTCGTCACTCTGGGTGAGGAATAGTTATTCCTCACCCCCTCCATTTTAACATCAATGCATCGTAATTTTACGTTCCATAATTTTTTTTCTTATTCCATACGTAAAAACGGACCGTAAGAAAATATATAATCATCTTAAAAAATATTTTTGTTACTTGAAATTACAAACGTAAAAACATAATGTAAAAGATACATAAAATGCATATTTTCTTGTCTTACAGCCTATATTTTTAGAAAAATTATGCCAAATTTTACATAGTGGATCAATATAAATGTAACTATTTGTATTTTAAATGTAATTTATTTATGAAAAGCTCGTAAAATTACCTCGGGTAAAGAATAACCTATTCTGCACCCTGGGTGATGAATAGAGTTTCTATATACATATAGACTTGACACATATGTAGAGCGTTGAGCAAAAAGGACCTTCCGGAGTAGTACAACCGCAAATACCAAAGCTACCACAAGTCATCAGGGGCGAAATTCGGGTGGCGGTGTAATCAGTTCCACTCGTCAGCTCTTCAATAGTCAATGATGAAGGACAGTACCCTTTTAAGCTTGCACCTGCATAACCCGTAGATTCGAAAATGAATAAATAAATGCTCAAAAAAAGCTGAATTTTTCTGGTATACGTTTGCAAATTTTCATTATTAGATCACATTCGTGTAAAGCGTGGCAAAAAAACAAAATCAATGTTAGTGAATTGGTTTTTTTGTCACACCTTTCTCAAATGTAATCTCATGATGAAAATTTGGAAGCACTTAAAACATTAGTCAAAGTTCATCATAAAAAAATTCAAATCTTTTGAATTTTTTTCAATTTTATTGTTCATGCGGATGCATTTAAGCTCGAGCTCAAATAGTCCATGTCCCTGATGTAGGTCATTACTGATGGGTTGATAGCCGGTCACTGATCAGAAATCACCGAGGGATCTCCTGTCAGATAGGGATGGTGGTGCTTGGCTGTGAGTGTAGACTAACCCTGTTATAGTGTGCCTCGAGTTCCATTAAAAAAAGTTCCACCCGTTATCTTGGCGCGTGTATATATATATATATATATATATATATATATATATATATATATATATATATATATATATATATATATATATACTTGGCGTGATTAGGAGTGCTAGGATGTGCTTAAGAAAATGAATGATGGGACCACAAAACCAGGTGTTGCTTGATCATGTCTTTCTCCTCACAGGGCATGCAAATTCGATTCTGGGTGCGTCTAGTTTGCATCTAGGTGAGAGATAACTAAGTCCCATCTAACTTAAACATGATTTGATTTTTTGCAGAGATTCGTGTGGATCTTTTTCTTTTATTTTCTTGCTTGATTAATAAAATAGTTTGACAGTTAGATGAGACTTTGTCGATTCTCATCCAAATGAGAATTGGCAAATTCGGTTATGTTTTGTCAGTTCAGTTTATAAACACCTAAAACCAAGCATAAACATGAACCCAACGGACAATATCAACCGGTACATATACCATGCATATACTGTGAGCTATCATGCTCTGTTACTCCATCGATCTCTTCCCTCCGTCAATAGTAAAGCTTTGATGCGCACTGTAGCTAGAGTAATTAACGCCAGACTGTAAAGCACGCAGGTAAACTGACACGGTAAGCAAACTACCGCTTTAACCTTTAACTTCGGATCATCTTCTGCTGCTCTACATGTACTACCTCTACAGTGCCATGCGCCCATCAGTGCACAACAAATTAGTTCAAATCGCCATGGCTGAGGTGACGTCGTGGGTGGAGGACGTGGAGAAGATGCTGCTGGAAGAGCACGAGCCGTCATCGGAGGTGGAGCAATGGCGGAAGCACTCGATCTACCGGGTCCCGGCGCGCATCAAGAGGCTAAACGGCGACGCCTACAAGCCTCAGACGGTGTCCTTGGGCCCCTTCCACCACGGAGACCCCGACCTGCAGCCGATGGAGAAGCACAAGCGCAGGGCGCTGCTGCGCCTGCTCCGGCGGGCCGGCAGGCCGCTCCGGGACCTCGTCGCCGCCGTGGGGGAGGTGGAGGAGCAGCTGCGGGCGGCGTACGTCGGCCTCGGCGACGAGTGGCGCGACGGCGGCGGGGAGCGGTTCGTGGAGATGATGATCGTGGACGGGTGCTTCTTGCTTGAGGTGATGAGGACGGCGGCGGCCGCCGGGCGGAGGTACGCTGTCCACCCAGACTACGCGCCCAACGACCCGGTGTTCAGCCGGCACGGCTTGCTGTACATAGCGCCGTACGTCCAGCGCGACATGCTCATGGTCGAGAACCAGCTGCCCCTGCTCGTGCTCCACAGGATCGCCGCTGCAGCCGAGGGTGGCAAAACATCGGTAAGTATTTTTAAAAAGATTGAAACTGAGGCAAAAGATTTGCCACATTTTTCATTACTTAAAGGAGGAGTTTTAACGAGGTCTTGAATCTTTGTGCTAACCATTGTGTGCCTGTTGTATTGGATGGCTAGACCTATGTCATGATCAACAGGATGGTGCTCAACTTCCTTGGCGTGGCAGATGCTGACAAGCACCCAGCGGCAGTGCCGCACCTGGGGCTCCACCCACTGGACATCTACCGCCGGAGTCTGCTCCACACCACCGGCAGGACGACAGAGCGCAACATACAGCTCGAAGAGCCGGCGGCAGCGGCGAAGCCCGCGGACGTGCGCTCCGCGCGGAAGCTCCACGAAGCCGGCATCCGGTTCAGGCACAGCGGGCGGGCGGACTGCCTCCGCGACGTCCGGCTCCGGGGCGGCACCCTCACCATGCCGCAGCTCTTCGTGGACGACTCCGCCGAGTACAAGTTCCTCAACCTGATGGCGTTCGAGGCCCTGCACGTCGGCGCCGGCAACGACGTGTCCGCCTACGTGTTCTTCATGCGGAGCATCGTCGGCTCCGTCGACGACGTGCGGCTGCTGCGGAGCAAGGGGATCGTCCGGAGCGAGTGGGTGGACGGCGACGAGACGGTGGTGCGGCTGCTCAACGACATGACCAGGGACGTGGTCTGCGACGAGGCGTCGCCGCTCTGCGCCCTGCACGGCGAGGTGGAGGCCTACTGCCGGAGCAACCTGCGCGTGTTCCTGCACGTGTCGTGGTACTACCTCAAGCGCACCTACTTCGGGAACCCGTGGACGTTCCTCTCCCTCGCCGCCGGCGTCCTGCTCCTCGTCACCGACATCATCCAGACTGTCTATTCCGTCCTTTCTTACGAAGTGCAGGGAAAGAGACAGTATTATAGTCATAATTAAGTAGCGGGGCTGAACGTACCCGACCTCCCAAATGTTAGCGTTAAACTATTAGCTAAATACTCGTGCTTTGTCACGAAATAACAAGGAGACACCAGTTATTGTATATCTTGTCAAATCTTAATTAGATGCATTGATCGCTAGCCTCACAAATTTGCTGATTGTATTTCCATATTTAATTCTCTATTTCATCTTCTCTGAACTACTCCATGTTTTAAGGGAAAAGTTTACGTTCAGTCGACGGATCGCACGCGAGCGATCCGCCGGCTCCTCTGTACGACGCGTGTTTCTTTCGTGTAACTTACCTGTATTGCAAAATTTTCCTCCGCAACAATACACACGTTGCAAAACATAAAAACGAAAAAAAACGTCGAAACATGCGCAAAAAAAAAACTGCAACAAAGCGATTGTTTCAGAAACTCGAGCGTTATTTCAGGAATTACCGGATGCACAGCCGAAGCGCGCGCGAAGAAAAAAAACTGCAACAAAGCGATTGTTTCAGAAACTCGAGCATCGTTTCAGGAATTACCGAATACCCAGCCGAAGCGCACGCGAAGAAAAAAAAACTGCAACAAAGCAATTGTTTCAAAAACTCGAGCATCGTTTCATGAATTAGGCCAAAGCCCCGCGTGCGGATCGGATGGATGAGATCGGCTGGATGCACCAAATCAAACGATTGTGAAGGTGGCGGATTATTGGAAATAATCCGCCGGTGGACGCGTAGCGTTGCCCATGTTTTAAATATGTCTTCATTTTTTCAGGGAATAGTTTGTTCTCTGGAAATAAAGTCAGGAATAAGTATATCTGGTCATCAGAAGACCGGCCCGGTCCGACCTTGTCCACCGACCTTGTCCATTATTTAAAATATTTTATCTTTTAAACCGTGCGTTGAAATCTCAAACTGGCTTTATCGTTGGACTCTTCGCATGAAAAACTTCAAAACTAAATTACATGTTGATAGATTTTTACGAACTTTTTTTCATAAAAAAATAGAGAAAAAAATGTGCCTCCCGAGGAAGAAGAAGAAAAGAAAACATGTTTGTTGTGTCTCTCGCGATAGCAAATCTATACCTTTCGTGGAAGCAAAATCGTGCCTCCAAAAGAAGGGGAAAAACGTGTTTTTTCGTTTCCCAGAGGCACAGATGTGCCTCTTGCCGAAGAAAATTCAGGCCTCTCACGAAAACAAAAACCGTGCCCGAAAGGAAAAAAGAATATTTTTTTATCGTTTTCGAGAGGTACGATCGTGCCTCTCGCAGAAGCAAATATATGCCTCTCGCGAAAGCAAAACCGTGTCTTTCATGAAAGGAAAGAAAACATTTTTTTTCAAGAGTCATGACCATGTCTCTCGTAAAAGCAAATTCATGCTACTCAAGAAAGCAAAAAAAACACATTATTTCTTGCAAAGAAGATATATTTTCTTCATTTAAAAGCTAAGAAATACCGATAAAAAACCAAAAAGCTGAAAGAAGACAAAAGAACATTTAGAAAAGTCAAAAACACTTAAAACGTGTCACGTGACGATGGCTGAATCGCGACAACTCACGACGCCTCGGAATGGCCTTTGAAAGGCTCCCGAAGAAACGCTTCTCAATTAGTTGATGTAGGAGGGAGCTACTATTGGGCCATGTTGCATGAACTGGCGCTAACGCACCTCCCGCTCATGGGCAGGTCCGATATGTATGTTTCGAGCACAGAGTTCCTGGATATCTCGCTACAAAGTTTGACCAGTTGACTCTATAAAACAAATACACAAAATTAGAAGATATTCACAGATTCAAAAAAGCATGAGTTTTTTATTTCATAGTCCAGAGAAACCTAGCAAATGAAATAAAACAATTTGGAAAAGGCTCGTAAATTTGAAAGAAAAATTCATTGCATAAAAAAACCAATTTTGAAAAGAAAAAAAGTTCATCGGTTTTTAGAAAACAATCATCAATTTTAAAAAAGTTCACAAATTCTGAAAAATACCAAATTCACAAATTTGAAAAAAGTTCACAGGTTTTGGAAAAGAAGTTCCTAAAGTATGAAAAAAGTTCATGGGTTCCAAAAGAAAACGAAAAACGTATAAGAAACATCCAGCAAACGGGGACACGGACAGAAAAAAAATTGATGTACTCCATCCGTTTTTATTTACTCTGCATACTAGCTTTTTCTGAAATCAAACTTTATAAAGTTTGACCAAATTATATAAATCAATATGAACATTTACAGTAACAAATCTATATGATATGAAAATATATATAATGATAAATCCAATAATATAGATTTAATGGTGTATATGTTAATATTCTTTTACAGGCTTGTTAAAAGTATATAAAGTTTGACTTTAAACAAACCTAATCTATGGGATAAATAAAAATGAAGGACTAAGGGCTTGTTTGGGACTGCTTCAATTCATCAAAATCAGCTTTACTTTATCAAATTTATTTTGAGGAAGTTTCATACAAAAGCTATAGCACTATCAATAGAATGTCTGGCTTTCATTTAGCTCCAACTTTAAGAATAGAAAATTTGGTGGAAAGAATCTATTTGATTGATTGAGGGGAAAGAAATGAAAGGGTATCCACTTAGTGATGGTAGTGGTGGGTAATTTCCCCTCCCCCCCAACTCGAGTTTCTAGAGTTTTTTGGAGCACCCTCTAGGAGCTTCATAAAAACTCTGAAGTGGTACCCCATATTCTAGTTTTTTTGCGGAGCAACATATTATGGAGCTACCCCGTTTGGCTTGTCTTTTTTGAAGCAGAGCTGAATTTTAAGGAGTAGAGCAGTCCCAAACAGGCTCTAAGTATTGACAAAGGGTGTGTCTAAAACTCAGTCTACTAAGACTTAACGAAGTCTTAGTCGAGTGAATTCAACGCGTTTTTTTTGTACCAACGGCACGATTGGATGCTACAAGGGGCGACAAAAAATGTTGTGATGGTGTTGCAAGCAATATCAACAAATGCTACAACCATTCTAACTAAAATGCTACAGCCGTCAATGAATGATGTTGCAACCCATAAGATGACGTGCTACAACCAACATTGGATGGCATGCTTCGACCAGTAAGACCAATGTTACAAGCGGTACAAAACAATGTTGCAGTCGACTGGGTTTTAACTGACCCGATTGACAAAAGGTTGATGACCCACTAGTATAGGGGATCAATCGTAGTCCTTTCGATAAGTAAGAGTGTCTAACCCAACGAGGAGCAGAAGGATCTGAAAAGTGGTTTTCAGCAAGGTAAAATCTGGAGGCACTGAAATTGTCGGTAACAAGTGATTGTGTGGTGAGATGATTCGTAGCAAGAAACAAGTAACAAAAGTAGCAATGGTGCAGCAAAGTGGCCCAATCCCTTTTGTAGCAAGGGACAAGCCTGGACAAAGTCTTATAGGAGGAAAACGCTCCCGAGGACACACAGGAATTTCTGTCATGCTAGTTTTCATCATGTTCATATGATTCACGTTCGTTACTTTGATAGTTTGATATGTGGGTGGACCGGCGCTAGGGTACTGCCCTTACTTGGACAAGCATACCACTTATGATTAACCCCTCTCGCAAGCATCCGCAACTACGAAAGAAGAATTAAGACAAAGTCTAACCATAGCATTAAACTAGTGTATCCAAATCAACCCCTTGCGAAGCAACGCATAAACTAGGGTTTAAGCTTCTGTCACTCTAGCAACCCATCATCTACTTACTACTTCCCAATGCCTTCCTCTAGGCCCAAATAATGGTGAAGTGTTATGTAGTCGACGTTCACATAACACCACTAGAGGAAAAACAACATACAACATATCAAATTACCGAACGAATACCAAATTCACATGACTACTATTAGCATGACTTATCCCATGTCCTCAGAAACAAAAGTAACTACTCACAAAGCATAATCATATTCATGACCAGAGAGGTAATGAGTAGCATCAAGGATCTAAACATAAACTCTTCCACCAAATAATCCAACTAGCATCAACTACAGAGAGTAATCAACACTACTAGCAACCTTACAAGTACCAATCGGAGTCGCGAGACGGAGATTGGTTACATGTGATGAACTAGGGTTTGGAGATGAGATGGTGCTGATGAAGATGTTGATGGTGACGATTCCCCTCCGATGAGAGGAGTGTTGGTGATGACGATGTCGACGATTTCCCCCTCCGGGAGGGAAGTTTCCCCGACAGGATTGTTCTGTCGGAGCTCTAGATTGGTTCTACTCAAGTTTCGCCTCGTGGCGGCGGCGAATCCACGAAAAAGCTCCTCCCTAATTTTTTTCCTGGACGAAACCCTTCATGTAGCAAAAGAGGGGGGCAAGTGGTCCTGCAGGCTGCCCACAAGCCCTCATGGCGCGACCTGGGGGGGTGGCCGCGCCGTGCAGGCTTGTGGCCACCTGCACGCCCCCCTCTGGCACTTCTTCGGCCCAGTATTTTTGATAAATCGGGAAAAAAATCCTCGTTGATTTTTACGGCGTTTGGAGTTGCACAGAATAGGTATATCAACTTTGCTCCACTTTCAGGCCAGAATTCCAGTTGCCGGCATTCTCCCTCTTCATGTAAACCTTGGAAAATAAGAGAGAAAAGGCATAAGAATTGTACCGTGAAGTAAAATAACAGCCCAAGAAGCGATAAATATCAACATGAAAACATGATGCAAAATAGACGTATCAACTCCCCCAACTTAGACCTCGCTTGTCCTCAAGCGAAAGCCTAGCTCAATAAATATGTCCACATGTTTAGGGAGAGAGGTGTCGACAAAACAAGATACGAACATGCATGCATCATGATCATGATCAGAACAGCAATACCAACATATAATCTCTCATCCTAAAGTGATAATTCCTTCACAAAGTAAAGCATGGATCAAGAACCTTACCGAGAAGTAACAACCGATAGCCTTTAGTTATTGAAGCAATTACAATTTATCACAACATCAGAAAGAGTCAAATAAGAGCTTGTAAAGCAAATCCACATACTCAATCATTCTTTCGTTCTCTACAATTGCTACAACTCACGTGGTACTCATGAGATTAAAGTTTCAGCTGGACACAGAGAAAGATAGGGGCTTACAGTTTTGCCTCCCAACTGCTTACCTCAAGGGTAATGTCAACAATAATAATTCATGAATGCTTACCTCTAAGTTGACATATGAATATAGATCTTTCCCTAGCATATGACGTTAGCCAAGATAAAGGCGAGATAAGGAATTGGTGAAGATCACCATGACTCTTTCAAGGGAAAAAAGTAAAGGTACAAGATAGGCCCTTCGCAGAGGGAAGCATAGGTTGTCATGCGCTTTTGAGGTTTGGATGCGTGTCCTCTTAGTGCGGAGGAATGTCACTTTATATTGCCTCCTGTGATAAAGAACTTTATTATGCAGTCTGTCGCTTTTATGTCTTCCTCATCACAGGTTCGTATAAAGCTTATTTTCCACACACTAATAGATCATACATATTAGAGAGAAATTTTTATTGCTTGCACCAATGAAAACTTACTTGAGGGATCTTATTCCATCCATAGGTAGGTATGGTGGACACTCATGGAAAAACTGGTTTGAAGGTTTATGGATGCACAAGTAGTGTCTCTACTTGGTGCGGGAGGTTTGGCTAATATGAGGTGGAAGCAATCGTCACATGCTAAGGGATCTCTAATCATATAACATTGTTCAGAGCCAAGCAAACTCAATTCATTACGTTGTCTTCTTTGTCCAATATCTACTTCTAGGCATGCAATAGTTTGGTGAGTGTTCACAATCATAGATGGTGTCAGAGATGATGTATTTATATGTGAACCTCTCCTTATTTATCACTTCCTATTAATTGCAACAATGACCAAGGTCTACGTTTGCCTACCCTCAACAAGTTTCAATCCTCATTCTTTTTATATGTGAAGCCATCACTTCCCATAAGATCATTACATGATCTTTTATGCTTTTGTTCTATTCTCACTCTTTTGATCATGGAAAGAGGCAAAGCCCTTCAACTAAGACACTCTTTATTATATGGCTCACGAGCAAGAATAGATCAGGGGTGACACAAAGCAAAACTCAAAACTAAAACACTGAGACTTTTAAACTACTAGAGAAAAAGAAAACTGAAAAGGAACAAACTAAAACAAAGGTAAAGGCAAAAGATGTGATGGTGATACGATACCGGGGCAACTCCCCCAAGCTTGGCATAAGCCAAGGGGATTGCCCATACCAATGCTCAGTTGTCTTCCTTTGGTGGTGAAGGTGGAGGAGTTCTTGCAATCTTTGACTCCAAGAGGGCCATTAATCTTTGATTTATACCTTGGAGATCTGCGATATGTTTTTCCAACAAAACAACTTCACGAGTGAGACAAGTATTGCGAGCACGAGTTGTTTCACAAAACCTCAAGAGTTCAATCAAAGATGGAGACAGTAGGTGGAGGTAGGGTTGGAGGAAATCCACTTCTTCAACTTCTTCCTTGTTGAGCACAGATTGCACTTCGTCCCATGCCTGATCCTTTTCCTTAGCTTTGCCCTTGGTTTCTTTAGGTAGCCTTTCCTTAGCCTCCATGACCTCCATCCTTTTCAGACCAGCATGAACTTCTCCATAGATTTGCGGAGGTTGTTCTCCCCCACAGATTCCTGGGACGACATCTTGACCTAGATTTGCGGCAGAAAACAGGCTCGAAACAAAAAACAGAGGAAATCTGCGTGATGCAGGGGTCAGACCAAACGGAAGTATATATAATGATTTTTTTTGCAGAGCAGAAGGAGTACCCTGCACGAAAACAGAGTCCGGGAGGCGCACGAGGTGGCCACAAGCCCTCATGGCGCGGCCAGGGGGTGGGCCCGCGCCGTACAGGCTTGTCGCCTCCTCGCGCACTTTCCGGACTACTTCCAATTTTTGTATTTTTTCAAATATTCCAAAACATAGAAAATTTCCTACTGGAAAAGTTTTGGACTCTGTTTTCTTACCGAGTCACATACCTCTTCGTTTTCGGAGTCTGAAACAGGCTGATAAATATCCCTTAGGTATTCTTCCGGAGTTATGGTATTGATGATATTGCTTTCAACATTTATGGGAGTACCTGAGATATAATGCTTGATTCTCTGCCCATTTACAACTCTCGGACAATTACCTTCCGTGTTGTTGATCTTGATAGCACCGGAATGATATACTTCCTCAACAACGTAGGGACCTTCCCATTTAGAGAGAAGCTTGCCTGCAAAGAGTCTTAAACGAGAGTTATATAGGAAGACATAATCACCTACATTGAACTCACGCTTTTGTATCCTCTTATCATGCCACCTCTTAACCTTCTCTTTGAACAGCTTGGCATTCTCATATGTCTGAGTTCTCCACTCATCAAGCGAGCTAATATCAAATAACCTTTTCTCACCGGCACGCACGATTCTAGGGGGGGGACAAGGGGGGCTAGACCCCCCTAACAAATTGTTTTTTTACTATAATAGTGATTGTTGTAGCCAAAAAAATTCATTTCATATGAACTTCGCCCCCTCCATGTACAAACTTGCCCCCCCTATGCTTGCATGCTGGCTCCGTCCCTGCTCATCGGCAAGTTTGAAATCAAAGTTGAGCTCTTTGATTGCCCAATAAGCTTTATGCTCTAGCTCAAGAGGTAAGTGACATGCTTTCCCATACACCATTTTGTACGGAGACATGCCCATGGGATTCTTATAGGCAGTTCTATAAGCCTACAGTGCATCATCAAGCTTCTTAGACCAATTCTTTCTAGACCTATTGACAGTCTTTTGCAGAATCAGTTTAATCTCTCTATTACTTAGCTCTACTTGACCACTGGACTGAGGGTGATAGGGAGATGCAATTCTATGGTTGACATCGTACTTGGCAAGCATTTTACGAAAAACACCATGAATGAAGTGTGAACCACCGTCGGTCATTAGATATCTAGGGACTCCAAATCTAGGGAAGATAACTTCTTTTAGCATCTTGATAGAGGTGTTGTGGTCAGCACTACTAGTGGGGATAACTTCTACCCACTTAGTGACGTAATCAACAGCAACTAGGATATGAGTATACCCGTTGGATTTTGGAAAAGGTCCCATATAATCAAAGCCCCAAACATCAAATGGTTCAATGACAAGTGAATAGTTCATAGGCATTTCCTGACGTTTGCTAATATTACCTATTCTTTGACATTCGTCACAAGACAAGACAAACTTACGGACATCCTTGAAGAGAGTGGGCCAATAGAAACCTGATTGCAATACCTTGTGTGCAGTTCTATCTCCCGCATGGTGTCCTCCGTAGGCCTCGGAGTGAAACTTATGTAGGATCTGTCCCTGTTCATGTTCAGGTACACAACGTCTAATAACACCATCTACTCCTTCCTTATAAAGGTGAGCATCATCCCAAAAGTAATGTCTCAAGTCAAAGAAGAATTTCTTCTTTTGCTGGTACGCGAAACTAGGTGGTATGTATTTGGCAACGATATAGTTCGCATAATCAGCATACCACGGTGCACTACGTGAAGCATTGATGACATTCAATTCCTCATCGGGAAAGCTATCATCAATAGGTTGTGGGTCATCAAGAATGTTCTCCAACCTAGACAAGTTATCTGCTACTGGGTTATCAGCACCCTTTCTGTCAACAACGTGCAAATCAAATTCTTGTAGCAGGAGAACCCATCTGATAAGTCTAGGTTTAGCGTCCTTCTTCTCCATGAGGTACTTAATAGCAGCATGATCAGTGTGAATAGTGACTTTAGAATCAACTATGTAAGACCTGAACTTTTCACATGCAAACACGACTGCTAAAAATTCCTTCTCCGTAGTAATATAGTTTCTCTGGGCACTGTCTAGGGTTTTACTAGCATAGTGAATAACATTCAACTTCTTATCAACTCTTTGCCCTAGAACAGCACCAACATCATAATCACTAGCATCACACATGATTTCAAATGACAAGTTCCAATCAGGTGGTTGAACAATAGGTGCAGTTATCAAAGCCCTCTTAAGTATTTCGAAGGCTTCCTCACAATCATCATCAAAGACAAAAGGAATATCCTTTTGCAAGAGATTAGTAAGAGGCCTAGAAATCTTAGAGAAGTCTTTGATGAACCTTCTATAGAAACCAGCATGACCAAGGAAACTTCTTATACCTTTGATATCTGTGGGGTATGGCATTTTTTCGATTGCATCAACCTTAGCCTTATCAACTTCAATACCTCTTTCGGAAATTTTATGTCCTAAGACGATGCCTTCATTAACCATAAAGTGGCACTTCTCCCAATTCAAGACAAGATTGGTGTATTTACATCTCTGTAAGACTCGATCAAGGTTGCTAAGGCAATCATCAAAGGAAGACCCGTAAACGGAGAAGTCATCCATGAAAACCTGAACAATCTTTTCACAAAAGTCAGAGAATATAGCCATCATATATCTTTGAAAGGTGGCAGGTGCATTACATAAGCCAAAAGTCATACATCTATAAGCAAAGGTACCGAAAAGGCAGGTGAAAGTGGTTTTCTCCTGATCAGATTGTGCAACTGGTATTTGGGAGAAACCAAAATAACCGTCTAGAAAGCAGAAGTGTGTGTGTTTGGACAACCTTTCTAGCATTTGGTCGATAAACGGCAAAGGGTAATGATCTTTCCTAGTGGCTTTATTCAATTTCCTAAAATCGATCACCATCCTATAGCCAGTAATAATCCTCTGTGGGATCGATTCATCCTTATCATTAGGGACAACGGTAATGCCTCCTTTCTTAAGGACGCAATGCACGGGACTCACCCAATCGCTATAAGAAACATGATAAATGATACCTGCTTCCAGGAGCTTTAGTATTTCTTTTCTCACTACTTCTTTCATCTTAGGATTCAATCTCCTTTGATGATCAGCAACTGGTTTGAAATCAGGATCAGTTTTAATCTTGTGCTGGCATAGAGTGGGACTAATGCCCTTAAAATCATCAAGAGTATATCCAGTAGCAGCACGGTGCTTCCTCAGAGTTTTTAGTAACTTCTTTTCTTCATGCTCTGAGAGGCTAGCACTAATAATAACATGATATATCTCCTTTTCATCAAGATAGGCATACTTAAGAGTATCAGGCAACTGTTTAAGCTCGAACACAGGATCACCCTTTGGTGGGGGTGGATCCCCAAGCAATTCAACATGCAAGTTATTCTTAATTATATGATATTGTTCTAAGACAACTCTATCTATCTCATCCCTTTCATCAGTATGCATATCATTTTCATGCTCAAGCAAGTATTGCTCTAAGGGATCAGTAGGAGGCACGGCAATAGAGGCTAAGGTAATAGTTTCATCCCTACTAGGCAACTCCTTTTCATGAGGTTGTCTACCAAACTTGGAGAAATTGAACTCATGTGACACTCCTTCAAAGCCAACAGTGACAGTTTGCTTCTCACAATCAATATGAGCATTGACAGTATTAAGAAAAGGTTGCCAAATATGATGGGACAAAAGCTATCTTGTGCGGTGATGCTAGCAGTCCCCGGCAACGACACTAGAAAAATGTTGTTGACGTGTCCCTGACTTGATGCCTTCGCGACAACAGAGCCAGAACTGCTCCCAGTTGCTCAACAATTAGGAACTTTCTTGCAATGGCCCACCAGCGCATGGGTTCGCGACAGTTTTCGAGGGTAGAGTATTCAACCCAAATTTGTTGGTTCGCCAGACATGAAGTGAGAGGATACTCTCAAGTATTAGCATTTGAATGTGTCAGATTCAACCACACCTGAAAGATTAGTATCTGCAAGCAAAGTATCAGTAGCAAAGTAGTATGATAGCAATGGTGCCATAAACGATCTATTGACGGTAGACTATTCCTAACTGTTGTATCAATGGCGCCAGTAAGTTGCCCGTGGACGGGAAATATTCTTTCCCGTCAACGTCGTGCGAAAAAGTATTGTAGCGGGTAGCAGCAGCGTAACGAGTAACAGCAGTGGCAAGGAACAGCAGTAGCGATAGCAGTAGCAAGTAGCAACAGTAGCAAGTAGTAGCAGATCAAAATGATGCGTCCATTTTTGCATCATGCTTTCATGTTGATATTTATTGCTTTATGGGCTGTTATATTACTTTGTGGTACCATATTTATGCCTTTTCTCTCTTATTTTGCAAGGTTAATTTGAAGAGGGAGAATTCAGGCAGCTGGAATTCTGGACTGGAAAAGGAGCAAATCTTAGTCCACTATTCTACACATCTCCAAATGCCCTGAAAAGTTATGTGGATTTTTTTGGGATTATATAAAAAATACTGGGCGAAAGAAGTACCAGAGGGGGGCTGCCAGGGCGCCACAAGCCCTGCCACCGCCAGCCCCTGGTGGCGGAGTGGGGGCTTGTGGGCTCCCTGACGGCCCACTAGCCCCCCTCTTTTGCTATATGAAGGGTTTTGGTCTAGAAAAAAAATCATTTGGGAGATTTTTCGTGGTTTTGCCGCCGCCACGAGGCAGAACTTGAGCAGATCCAATCTAGAGCTCCGGCAGGACGATCCTGCCGGGGAAACTTCCCTCCCGGAGGGGGAAATCATCGCCATTGTCATCACCAACACTCCTCTCGTCGGAGGGGAGGCATCTTCATCAACAGCTTCATCAGTACCATCTCCTCTCCAATCCCTAGTTCATCTCTTGTAATCAATCTCCGTCTCACGACTCCGATTGGTACTTGTAAGGTTGCTAGTAGTGTTGATTACTCTTTGTAGTTGATGCTAGTTGGATTACTTGGTGGAAGAGTTTATGTTCAGATCCTTGATGCTATTAATTACACCTCTGATCATGATTATGATTATGCTTTGTGAGTAGTTACTTTTGTTCCCAAGGACATGGGATAAGTCATGTTAATAATAGTTATGTGAATTTGATATCCGTTCGCTATTTTGATATGTTGTATGTTGTTTTTCCTCTAGTGGTGTTATGTGAACGTCGACTACATAACACTTCACCATATTTGGGCCTAGAGGAAGGCATTGGGGAGTAGTAAGTAGATGATTGGTTGCTAGAGTGATAGAAGCTTAAACCCCAGTCTATGCGTTGCTTCGTAAGGGGCTGATTTGGATCCACTAGTTTAATGCTATGGTTAGACGTTGTCTTAATTCTTCTTTTGTAGTTGCGGATGCTTGCGAGAGAGGTTAATCATAAGTGGGATGCTTGTCCAAGTAAGGGCAGTACGCAAGCGCCGGTCCACCGACATATCAAACTATCAAAAGTAACGAACGCGAATCATATGAACATGATGAAACTAGCATGACAGAAATTCCCGTGTGTCCTCGGGAGCGTTTTTCCTCCTATAAGACTTTGTTCAGGCTTGTCCCTTTCTACAAAATGGATTGGGCCACTTGCTACACCGTTACTACTACTTGTTACTTGTTACTTTTCACTTGCTAGGTTTCACCTCACTACACCATCACTTGTTACCGCTACTTTCAGTGCTTGCAGTTATTACCTTGGTGGAAACCGTTTATCAGAGCCTTCTGCTCCTCGTTGGGTTCGACACCCTTACTTATCGAAAGGACTACGATTGATCCCCTATACTTGTGGGTCATCAAGACTCTTTTCTGGAGCCGTTACCGGGGAGTGAAGCGCCTTTGGTAAGTGGAAATTGGTAAGGAAACATTTTTATACTGTGCTGAAATTTATTGTCACTTGTCACTATGGAAACTGTTCCTTTGAGGAGTTTGTTCGGGGTATCTTCACCACGAATGGAAGCACGAGGAGTTGTTCCTCAACCTGAGGTACCTACTGAAAATATCTTTTATGAAATTCCTTCGGGTATGCTTGAGAAACTGCTGGCTAATCCTTTCACAGGAGATGGATCTTCACCTCGAGACTTGCATCCGATCTATGTAGATGAAGTTTGTGGTTTATTTAAGCTTGCAGGTTTGCCCGAGGATGAGGTAAAGAAGAAAGTCTTTCCTTTATCGTTGAAGGATAAGGCGTTGACATGGTATAGGCTATGTGATGATACTGGATCATGGGGCTACAATCGGTTGAAATTGGAATTTCATCAAAAGTTTTATCCTATGCATTTAGTACATCGTGATCGGAACTTTATTTATAACTTTTGGCCTCATGACAGGGAAAGCATAGCTCAAGCTTGGGGGAGGCTTAAATCAATGCTATATTCATGCCCCAATCATGAGCTCTCGAGAGAAATCATCACTCAAAACTTTTATGTTCGGCTTTCTCATGAAGATCGTACCATGCTTGACACTTCTTGTACCGGTTCTTTTATGAAGAAGGATATTGACCACAAGTAGAATTTATTGGAGAGAATCAAACGTAACTCTGAAGATTGGGACCTGGAGGAAGGTAAGGAGTCAGGTATGAATTTCCAGTTTGATTGCGTTAAATCTTTTGTTGAGACAAACACTTTTAGATATTTTAGCACTAAGTATGGACTTGAATCTGAGATAGTAGCTTCTCTATGTGAATCTTTTGCTGCTCATGTTGATCTTCCCAAAGAGAAGTGGTTTAAATATCATCCTCCTTTAGAAAGCAACATAGCCAAAACCAATCTAGTTGAGGAGAAAGTCATTGCTTTTAGTGATCCTGTTGTTCCTTGTGCTTACACTCAGAAACCACCATACCCTGCTAGGATAAAGGATTATTCTAAAGCTCCAACTGTGATACGTAGGGGTTACATTAGACCACTTGCACCCCCCGAGGAGATTAGAGTTGAACCTAGTGTTTCCATTATCAAAGATCTCTTAGCCGAAGACGTAGACGGGCATGTTATCAAATTCTGTGAGGACTCCACTAGAATTGCTAAACCTCACGCGAAGGACAAATAAGGACGTGTAGTTGGCCTGCTCGTTGTTTCTGTCAAGATAGGAGATCACTGTTACCATGGTTTATGTGATATGGGAGCTAGTGTTAGTGCAATACCCCGTTCTCTATATGACGAAATCAAAGATGAGATTGCACCTGCTGAGTTAGAACCCATTGATGTCACTATTGTTGGGGAACATCGCACGGGAAACAAAAAATTTCCTACGCGCACGAAGACCTATCATGGTGATGTTCATCTACGAGAGGGGATTTCCGATCTACGTACCCTTGTAGATCGCACAGCAGAAGCGTTAGTGAACGCGGTTGATGTAGTGGAACGTCCTCACGTCCCTCGATCCGCCCCGCGAACCGTCCCACGAACCGTCCCGCGATCCGTCCCACGATCTAGTGCCGAACGAAGGGCACCTCCTCGTTCAGCACACGTACAACTCGACGATGATCTCGGCCTTCTTGATCCATCAAGATAGACGGAGAGGTAGATGAGTTCTCCGGCAGCGTGACGGCGCTCCAGAGGTTGGTGGTCATCTGATCTCGGCAGGGCTCCGCCCGAGCTCCGTAGAAACGCGATCTAGAGGTAAAACCGTGGAGGTATGTGGTCGGGCTGCCTTTGAAAAGTTGTCTCAAATCAGCCCTAATTGCTCCCTATATATAGGAGGAGGGAGGGGAGGCTTTCCTTGAGGCTCAAGGATCCCCAAGGGCTGCGCATCAAGGGGAGGAGGAGTCCTCCTCCAATCCTAGTCCAACGAGGATTGGAAAGTGGAGTCCTTCTCTCCTTTCCCACCTCCTTTTTTTTTCTTTTCTCTTTGATTTTCTATCCTTGGCGCATAGGGCCCTCTTGGGCTGTCCCACCAGCCCACCAAGGGCTGGTGCGCCACCCCCAAGGCCTATGGGCTTCCCCGGGGTGGGTTGCCCCCCCCCCCCCCCGGTGAACACCCGGAACCCATTCGTCATTCCCGGTAACTCCAAAAACCTTCCGGTAATCAAATGAGGTCATCCTATATATCAATCTTCGTTTCCGGACCATTCCGGAAACCCTCGCGACGTCCGTGATCTCATCCGGGACTCCGAAAAACATCCGGTAACCAACCATATAACTCAAATACGCATAAAACAACGTCAAACCTTAAGTGTGCAGACCCTGCGGGTTCAAGAACTATGTAGACATGACCCGAATGACTCCTCGGTCAATATCCAATAGTGGGACCTGGATGCCCATATTGGATCCCACATATTCTACGAAAATCTTATCGTTTGAACCCTAGTGCCAAGGATTCATATAATCCCGTATGTCATTCCCTTTGTCCTTCGGTATGTTACTTGCCCGAGATTCGATCGTCAGTATTCGCATACCTATTTCAATCTCATTTACCAGCAAGTCTCTTTACTCGTTCCGTAATACAAGATCCCGCAACTTACACTAATTCACATCGCTTGCAAGGCTTGTGTGTGATGTTGTATTACTGAGTGGGCCCGAGATACCTCTCCGTCACACGGAGTGACAAATCCCAGTCTCGATCCATACTAATTCAACGAACACCTTCGGAGATACCTGTCGAGCATCTTTATAGTCACCCAGTTACGTTGCAACGTTTGATACACACAAAGCATTCCCCCGGTGTCAGTGAGTTATATGATCTCATGGCCATAGGAACAAATACTTGACACGCAGAAAACAGTAGCAACAAAATGAAACGATCAACATGCTATGTCTATTAGTTTGGGTCTAGTCCATCACGTGATTCTCCTAATGACGTGATCCAGTTATCAAGCAACAACACCTTGTATATAATCAGAAGACCCTGACTATCTTTGATCAACTGGCTAGGCAACTAGAGGCTTGCTAGGGACAGTGTTTTGTCTATGTATCCACACATGTATATAAGTCTTCATTCAATACAATTATAGCATGGACAATAAACGATTATCTTGATACAGGAATTTTAATAATAACTATATTTATTATTGCCTCTAGGGCATAATTCCAATAGTCTCCCACTTGCACTAGAGTCAATAATCTAGCCCTCATATCATCATGCGATTTACATTGTAATAAATCTAACACCCATACAGTTCTGGTGTTGATCATGCTTTGCCCGTGGAAGAGGTTTAGTAAGCGTGTCTGCTACATTCAGATCCGTGTGCACTTTGCATATATTTACGTCCTCCCCTTCGACGTAGTCGCGGATGAGGTTGAAGCGTCGTTTGATGTGTCTGGTCTTCTTGTGAAACCGTGGTTCCTTTGCTAAGGCAATGGCACCCGTGTTGTCACAGAACAAGGTTATTGGATTCAGTGCGCTTGGCACCACTCCAAGATCCGTCATGAACTGCTTCATCCAGACACCCTCCTTAGCCGCCTCCGAGGCAGCCATGTACTCTGCTTCACATGTAGAATCAGCTACGACGCTTTGCTTGGAACTGCACCAGCTTACTGCAACCCCATTAAGAATAAATGAGGATCTGGTCTGCGACTTAGAGTCGTCCGGATCTGTGTCAAAGCTTGCATCGACGTAACCCTTTACGACGAGCTCTTCGTCACCTCCATACATGAGAAACATCTCCTTAGTCCTTTTCAGGTACTTCAGGATATTCTTGACCGCCGTCCAGTGATCCACTCCTGGATTACTCTGGAACCTGCCTGCCATACTTATGGCCAGGCTAACGTCCAGTCTAGTGCACAGCATTGCATACATGATAGATCCTATGGCTGGAGCATAGGGGACGGTGCTCATATGCTCTCTATCTTTATCAGTTGCTAGGCACTGAGTCTTACTCAATCTCGTACCTTGTAAAACTGGCAAGAACCCTTTCTTGGACTATTCCATTTTGAACCTTTTCAAAACTTTATCAGGGTATGTGCTTTGTGAAAGTCCTATCAGGCGTTTCGATCTATCCCTGTAGATCTTAATGCCTAGAATGTAAGCAGCTTCTCCTAGGTCCTTCATAGAGAAACTTTCATTCAAGTAATCCTTTATGCTCTCCAAAAACTCTACGTTGTTCCCAATCAGCAATATGTCATCCACATATAATATTAGAAACGCCACAGAGCTCCCACTCACTTTCTTGTAAATACAAGATTCTCCAACCACTTGTATAAACCCAAATGCTTTGATCACCTCATCAAAGCGTTTGTTCCAACTCCGAGATGCTTGCACCAGTCCATAAATGGATCGCTGGAGCTTGCACACCTTGTTAGCATTCTTAGGATCGACAAAACCTTCGGGTTGCATCATATACAACTCTTCCTTAAGGAAACCGTTAAGGAACGCCGTTTTTACATCCATCTGCCAGATTTCATAATCGAAAAATGCAGCTATTGCTAACATGATTCTGACGGACTTAAGCATCGCTACGGGTGAGAATGTCTCATCGTAGTCAACTCCTTGAACTTGTGAAAAACCCTTTGCCACAAGTCGAGCTTTATAAACGGTCACATTGCCGTCAGCGTCCGTCTTCTTCTTAAAGATCCATTTGTTCTGAATAGCCTTGCGGCCCTCAGGTAGTACTTCCAAAGTCCACACTTTGTTTTCATACATGGATCCTATCTCGGACTTCATGGCCTCCAGCCATTTGTTGGAATCTGGGCCCACCATTGCTTCTTCATAATTTGCAGGTTCATTGTTGTCTAACAACATGATTGACAAAACGGGATTACCGTACCACTCTGGAGCAGCACGTGGTCTCGTCGACCTGCGTGGTTCGATAGGAACTTGAACCGGAGTTTCATGATCATCATCATTAACTTCCTCCTCAACCGGCGTCGCAACGACAGGGGTTTCCCCTTGCCCTGCGCCACCATACAGAGGGATGAGAGGTTCGACAACCTCATCAAGTTCTATCTTCCTCCCACTCAATTCTCTCGAGAGAAACTCCTTCTCGAGAAAAGCTCCGTTTTTAGCAACAAACACTTTGCCCTCGGATTTGAGATAGAAGGTGTACCCAACTGTCTCTTTTGGGTAACCTATGAAGATGCATTTTTCTGCTTTGGGTTCCAGCTTTTCAGGCTGAAGCTTTTTGACATAAGCATCACATCCCCAAACTTTAAGAAATGACAACTTTGGCCTTTTGCCATACCACAATTCGTATGGTGTCGTCTCAACGGATTTTGATGGTGCCCTATTTAAAGTGAATGCAGCTGTGTCTAATGCATAACCCCAAAACGATAACGACAAATCGGTAAGAGACATCATAGATCGCACCATCTCTAGTAAAGTACGATTACGACCTTCAGACACACCATTATGCTGTGGTGTTCCAGGCGGTGTCAACTGTGAAACGATTCCACATTGTCTTAAGTGAGCACCAAACTCGAAACTCAGATATTCACCCCCACGATCAGACCGTAGGAACTTGATCTTCTTGTTACGATGATTTTCAAATTCACTCTGAAATTGCTTGAACTTTTCAAATGTTTCAGCCTTGTGCTTCGTTAAGTAGACATAACCATATCTACTCAAATCGTCAATGAAGGTGATAAAATAACGATATCCGTCGCGTGCCTCCACGCTCATCGGACCGCACACATCGGTATGTATGATTTCCAATAAGTCACTGGCACGCTCCATTGTTCCGGAGAACGGAGTTTTAGTCATCTTGCCCATGAGGCATGGTTCGCACGTGTCAAGTGAATCAAAGTCAAGTAACTCCAAACGTCCATCGGTATGGAGTTTCTTCATGCGCTTTACACCAATATGACCTAAGCGGCAGTGCCACAAAAACATGGCGCTATCATTGTTAACTCTAACTCTTTTGGTCTCAATGTTATGTATATGTGTACCACTATCAAGATTCAATATGAACAATCTTCTCACATTGGGTGCATGACCATAAAAGATGTTACTCTTAGAAATAGAACAACCATTATTCTCTGACTTAAAAGAGTAACCGTCTCGCAATAAACAAGATCCAGATATAATGTTCATGCTCAACGCAGGCACTAAATAACAATTATTCAAGTTCATAACTAATCCCGATGGTAACTGAAGTGAAACTGTTCCGACGGCGATTGCATCAACCTTGGAACCATTTCCTACGCGCATCGTCACTTCATCTTTCGCCAGCCTTCGCCTATTCCGCAGTTCCTGTTTCAAGTTGCAAATATGAGCAACAGAACCGGTATCGAATACCCAGGCACTCCTACAAGAGCCGGTTAAGTACACATCAACAACATGTATATCAAATATACCTGATTTTCTTTGGCCGCCTTCTTATCAGCCAGATACTTGGGGCAGTTGCGCTTCTAGTGACCCATACCCTTGCAATAGTAGCACTCTATTTCAGGCTTAGGTCCAGCTTTGGGTTTCTTCGTCGGATTGGCAACAGGCTTGCCGCTCTTCTTTGAATTACCCTTCTTGCCTTTGTCGTTTCTCTTGAAATTAGTGGTCTTATTCACCATCAACAGTTGATGCTCTTTACGGAGTTCAGACTCTGCGACTTTCAGCATCGCAAACAACTCGCCGAGTGACTTGTTCATCCCTTGCATGTTGTAGTTCAACACAAAGCCCTTATAGCTTGGTGGCAGTGATTGAAGAATTCTGTCAGTGATAGCCTCTTGCGGGAGTTCAATCCCCAGCTCAGCTAGACGGTTTGAGTACCCAGACATTTTGAGCACATGTTCACTGACAGATGAATTCTCCTCCATCTTGAAAGCATAGAATTTATCGGAGGTCTCATACCTCTCGATCCGGGTGTTCTTCTGAAAGATAAACTTCAACTCCTGGAACATCTCATATGCTCCATGACGCTCAAAGCGACGTTGAAGTCCCGGTTCTAAGCCATACAAGACTGCACATTGAACTACTGAGTAGTCCTCCTTACGTGTTAACCAAGCGTTCTTAGCATCCTGGTCAGTCGTAGCGGGTGGTTCATCTTCTAGCGCAGCATTAAGGGCATAATCCTTCTTCCCAGCTTGTAGGATCAACTTAAGATTACGAGCCCAGTCTACAAAGTTGCTTCCATCATCTTTCAACTTAGCTTTCTCTAGGAACGTATTAAAATTCAGGGTGACTGTCGCGTGAGCCATGATCTACAACACAAATATATTCAAAGTGGACTTAGACTATGTCCAAGATAATCAGAGTTTAACTTAATCAAATTACTTGCTAAACTCCCACTCAAAAAGTACACCTCTCTAGTCATTTGAGTGGTTCATGACCCACTTACACTAGCTCAAGTCCGATCATCACGTGAGTTGAGTATAGTTTCAGTGGTAGGCATCCCTATGCTAATCATATCAACTATATGATTCATGATCGACCTTTCGGTCTCATGTGTTCCGAGGCCATGTCTGCACATGCTAGGCTCGTCAAGCTTAACCCGAGTGTTTTGCGTGCGCAACTGTTTTGCACCCGTTGTATGTGAACGTTGAGTCTATCACACCCGATCATCACGTGGTGTCTCGAAACGACGAACTGTAGCAACGGTGCACAGTCGGGGAGAACACAATTTCGTCTTGAAATTTTAGTGAGAGATCACCTCATAATGCTACCGTCGTTCTAAGAAAAAAAAAGGTGCATAAAAGGATTAACATCACATGCAATTCATAAGTGACATGATATGGCTATCATCACGTGCTCCTTGATCTCCATCACCAAAGCACCGACACGATCTTCTTGTCACCAGCGCCACACCATGATCTCCATCAACGTGTCGCCATCGGGGTTGTCGTGCTACTCATGCTATTACTACTAAAGCTACATCCTAGCAAAATAGTAAACGCATCTGCAAGCACAAACGTTAGTTTAAAGACAACCCTATGGCTCCTGCCGGTTGCCGTACCATCGACGTGCAAGTCGATATTATCTATTACAACATGATCATCTCATACATCCAATATATCACATCACATCGTTGGCCATATCACATCACAAGCATACCCTACAAAAACAAGTTAGACGTCCTCTAATTTTGTTGTTGCATATTTTACGTGGTGACCATGGGTATCTAGTAGGATCGCATCTTACTTACGCAAACACCACAATGGAGATATATGAATTGCTATTTAACCTTATACAAGGACCTCCTCGGTCAAATCCGATTCAACTAAAGTTGGAGAAACCGACACTTGCCAGTCATCTTTGAGCAAGGGGGTTACTCGTAGCGATGAAACCAGTCTCTCGTAAGCGTACGAGTAATGTCGGTCCAAGCCGCTTCAATCTAACAATACCGCGGAATCAAGAAAAGACTAAGGAGGGCAGCAAAACGCACATCATCGCCCACAAAAACTTTTGTGTTCTACTCGAGAAGACATCTACGCATGAACCTAGCTCATGATGCCACTGTTGGGGAACGTCGCATGGGAAACAAAAAATTTCCTACGCGCACGAAGACCTATCATGGTGATGTTCATCTACGAGAGGGGATTTCCGATCTATGTACCCTTGTAGATCGCACAGCAGAAGCGTTAGTGAACGCGGTTGATGTAGTGGAACGTCCTCACGTCCCTCGATCCGCTCCGTGAACCGTCCCACGAACCGTCCCACGATCCGTCCCACGATCTAGTGCCGAACGGACGACACCTCCGCGTTCAGCACACGTAAAGCTCGATGATGATCTCGGCCTTCTTGATCCAGCAAGAGAGACGGAGAGGTAGATGAGTTCTCCGGCAGCGTGAAGGCGCTCCGGAGGTTGGTGGTGATCTGATCTCGGCAGGGCTCCGCCCGAGCTCCGCAGAAACGCGATCTAGAGGTAAAATCGTGGAGGTATGTGGTCGGGCTGCCTTTGAAAAGTTGTCTCAAATCAGCCCTAATTGCTCCATATATATAGGAGGAGGGAGGGGAGGCTTGCCTTGAGGCTCAAGGAGCCCCAAGGGCTGCGCACCAAGGGGAGGAGGAGTCCTCCTCCAATCCTAGTCCAACTAGGATTGGAAAGTGGGGTCCTTCTCTCCTTTCCCACCTCCTTTTTTTTCTTTTCTCTTTGATTTTCTATCCTTGGCGCATAGGGCCCTCTTGGGCTGTCCCACCAGCCCACCAAGGGCTGGTGCGCCACCCCCAAGGCCTATGGGCTTCCCCGGGGTGGGTTGCCCCCCCGGTGAACACCCGGAACCCATTCGTCATTCCCGGTACATTCCCGGTAACTCCGAAAACCTTCCGGTAATCAAATGAGGTCATCCTATATATCAATCTTCGTTTCCGGACTATTTCGGAAACTCTCGTGATGTCTGTGATCTTATCCGGGATTTTGAACAACATTCGGTAACCAACCATATAACTCAAATACGCATAAAACAACGTCGAACCTTAAGTGTGCAGACCCTGCGGGTTCGAGAACTATGTAGACATGACCCGAGTGACTCCTCGGTCAATATCCAATAGCGGGACCTGGATGCCCATATTGGATCCCACATATTCTACGAAGATCTTATCGTTTAAACCTTAGTGCCAAGGATTCGTATAATCCCGTATGTCATTCCCTTTGTCCTTCAGTATGTTACTTGCCCGAGATTCGATCGTTAGTATCCGCATACCTATTTCAATCTCGTTTACCGGCAAGTCTCTTTACTCGTTCCGTAATACAAGATCCCGCAACTTACACTAAGTCACATTGCTTGCAAGGCTTGTGTGTGATGTTGTATTACTGAGTGGGCCCCGAGATACCTCTCCGTCACACGGAGTGACAAATCCCAGTCTCGATCCATACTAATTCAACGAACACCTTCGGAGATACCTGTAGAGCATCTTTATAGTCACCCAGTTACGTTGCGACGTTTGATACACACAAAGCATTCCTCCGGTGTCAGTGAGTTATATGATCTCATGGTCATAGGAACAAATACTTGACACGCAGAAAACAGTAGCAACGAAATGACACGATCAACATGCTACGTCTATTAGTTTGGGTCTAGTCCATCATGTGATTCTCCTAATGACGTGATCCAGTTATCAAGCAACAACACCTTGTATATAATCAGAAGACCCTAACTATCTTTGATCAACTGGCTAGCCAACTAGAGGCTTGCTAGGGACAGTGTTTTGTCTATCTATCCACACATGTATATAAGTCTTCATTCAATACAATTATAGCATGGACAATAAACGATTATCTTGATACAGGAATTATAATAATAACTATATTTATTATTGCCTCTAGGGCATAATTCCAACAACTATTACGCTAGCTAATAGAGACACTATCTGCCATGTGGGAATTGTGAGAGACATAGAAGTCCTGTGTGGTAAGACGAAGTATCCTACTGATTTCCTCTTCCTTGGTACTGCACAAGATAGCTTTTGTCCCGTCATATTTGGTAGACCCTTTCTCAACACTGTCAATGCTCACATTGATTGCATTAAGCAGACTGTCACAGTTAGTTTTGAGGGTGTGTCTCATGAATTTAACTTCTAAGTTTGGAAGACAACCCCATGAAAAAGAGTCGTCTGGAAGGGATGAAATCATTGCTCTTGCCTCTATTGCCGTACCTCCTACGGATCCTTTAGAGCAATATCTGCTTGAGCATGAAAATGATATGCATATGGAGGAGAGAGATGAGATAGATAAAATTGTCTTAGAACAATATCCTATTCTCAAGAATAATCTGCATGTTGAACTGCTTGGGGATCCTCCCCCACCAAAGGGTGATCCTGTTTTCGATCTTAAACAGTTGCCTGATACTCTTAAGTATGCCTATGTTGATGAGAAAGGGATATATCCTATTATTATTAGTGCTCTCCTCTCAGAGCACGAAGAGAAGAAGTTACTAAGAACTCTGAGGAAGCACCGTGCTGCTATTGGATATACTCTTGATGACCTTAAGGGTATTAGTCCTACTCTATGTCAGCACAAGATTATAACCGATCCTGACTTTAAACCAGTTGCTGATCATCAAAGGAGATTAAATCCTAAGATGAAAGAGGTCGTTGGAAAAGAAATATTAAAGCTTCTAGAAGCAGGAATCATTTATCCTGTTGCTCATAGTGATTGGGTAAGTCCAGTACATTGCGTACCTAAGAAGGGAGGTATCACCGTCGTTCCTAATGATAAGGATGAACTAATCCCACAAAGGATTATTACCGGCTATAGGATGGTGATAGACTTCCGGAAACTGAACAAGGCAACCAGGAAAGATCATTATCCTTTGCCGTTTATCGACCAAATGCTAGAAAGGCTGTCAAAACACACACACTTCTACTTTCTAGACGGTTATTCAGGTTTCTCGCAAATACCTGTTGCACAATCTGATCAGGAGAAAACCACTTTCACCTGCCCCTTCGGTACCTTTGCTTATAGACGTATGCCTTTTGGCTTATGCAATGCACCTGCCACTTTTCAAAGATGTATGATGGTTATATTCTCTGACTTTTGTGAAAAGATTGTCGAGGTTTTCATGGATGACTTCTCCGTTTACGGGTCTTCCTTTGATGATTGCCTCAGAAACATTGATCGAGTCTTCTAGAGATGCGAAGATACCAACCTCGTCTTGAATTGGGAGAAGTGCTACTTTATGGTTAATGAAGGCATCGTCTTAGGACACAAAGTCTCTGAAAGAGGCATTGAAGTTGATAAGGCTAAGGTTGATGCAATTGAGAAAATGCCTTGCCCCACAGATATCAGAGGTATACGAAGTTTCCTAGGTCATGTTGGTTTCTATAGAAGGTTCATTAAAGACTTCTCTAAGATTTCTAGGCCTATTACCAACCTCTTGCAGAAGGATGTTCCTTTTGTTTTTGATGAGGATTGTGATGAAGCTTTCGAAATACTTAAGAAGGCTTTGATAACCGCACCTATTGTTCAACCACCTGACTGGAACTTGCCCTTTGAAATCATGTGCGATGCTAGTGATTATGCTATTGGTGTTGTTCTAGGACAAAGAGTTGACAAGAAGTTGAATGTTATTCACTACGCTAGTAAAACTCTAGACAGTGCCCAAAGAAACTATGCGACTACGGAAAAGGAGTTTTTAGCAGTCGTGTTTGCATGTGAAAAGTTCAGATCTTACATAGTTGACTCCAAAGTAACTATTCACTCTGATCATGCTGCTATTAAGTACCTTATGGAGAAGAAGGACGCTAAGCCTAGACTGATCAGATGGGTTCTCCTGCTACAAGAATTTGATTTGCACGTCGTTGACCGAAAGGGTGCTGATAACCCTATAGCAGATAACTTGTCTAGACTAGACAATGTCCTTGATGACCCACGACCTATTGATGACAGCTTTCCTGATGAGCAACTAAATGTCATCCACACTTCACATAGTGCACCGTGGTATGCTGATTACGCAAACTATATCGTAGCCAAATACATACTGCCCAATTTCACCTATCAGCAAAAGAAGAAATTGTTCTTTGATTTGAGGCACTACTTTTGGGATGATCCTCACATTTATAAGGAAGGAGTAGATGGTGTTATTAGACGTTGTGTGCCTGAACATGAACAGGGACAGATCTTGTAGAAGTGTCATTCCGAAGCCTACGAAGGACACCATGCTGGAGATAGAACTGCCTGTAAGGTACTGCAATCAGGTTTCTATTGGCCCACTCTCTTCAAGGATTCCCGTAAGTTTGTATTGTCTTGTGACGAATGCCAAAGAATAGGGAATATCAGTAAGCGTCAGGAAATGCCTATGAACTATTCACTTGTCATTGAACCATTTGATGTCTGGGGCTTTGATTATATGGGACCTTTCCCGAGTTCCAATGGGTACACTCACATCTTAGTTGATGTGGATTACATTACTAAGTGGGTAGAAGGTATCCCCACCAAAAATGCTGATCACCACACCTCTATTAAGATGCTTAAAGAAGTCATTTTCCCAAGATTTGGAGTCCCTAGATATCTGATGACTGATGGCGGTTCACACTTAATTCATGGTGTTTTCCGCAAGATGCTCGCTAAGTATGATGTCAACCATAGAGTTGCATCTCCTTATCATCCTCAGTCTAGTGGTCAAGTGGAGTTGAGTAATAGGGAGATCAAGTTGATCCTACAAAAGACCGTCAATAGATCTCGAAAGAACTGGTCTAGCAAACTTGACGATGCACTATGGGCTTATAGGACTGCTTATAAGAATCCCATGGGCATGTCGCCGTATAAAATGGTTTAAGGTAAGGCCTGTCATTTACCTCTTGAGCTGGAACACAAAGCATATTGGGCAATCAAAGAGCTCAACTTTGATTTCAAACTTGCCGGTGAGAAGCGGTTGTTTGATATCAGCTCGTTAGATGAATGGAGGGCCCATGCATATGAGAATGCCAAGTTGTTCAAGGAAAAGGTTAAGAGATGGCACGATAAACGAATACAGAAACGAGAGTTCAATGTAGGTGATTATGTCCTGCTATACAATTCTCGTTTGAGATTCTTTGCAGGCAAGCTTCTCTCTAAATGGGAAGGCCCTTATGTTGTCAAGGAAGTATATCGTTCTGGTGCCATCAAAATCAATAACACGGAAGGAAATTTTCCTAGAGTGGTAAATGGGCAAAGAATCAAGCATTACATCTCTGGTACTCCTATAAATGTTGAGACCAATATCATCAATTTCATAACTCTAGAGGAGTACATAAGGAATGTTTATCAGCCTGTTTCAGACCCTGAAAACGAAGAGGTATCTGTTTCGGTAAGAAATTTGACTCCGACGCTTTCCCAATAGAAAATTTCCTCCGTTTTGGAATTTTTGGAAAATTAGAAAAATAAAAATCAGTCCGGAGAGCGCACGAGGCGGCCACAAGCTTGGACGCCACCACCTACCCCCTGGTGGCGGAGGGAGGGCTTGTGGGCACCTCGTGTGCCTGCCGGACTCCGTTTTCGTGCGGAGCGATCCTTCTGGTCCAGAAAAAAATCAATATATATTTGCCCGAAGGTTTTGATCTCCGTATCATGCAGTCTTCCTCTGTTTTCGTTTCGAGCCTGTTTTTGTGGCAGATCTAGATCATCATGACTTCCCCAAACGCTCCTAAGGACAAGATCTTCGAGAAGGTCATCAATCCCTACCACACGGAAGTGCTGAAACACCCTTAATCTATCAAGATGAGCGAGGGGATGTTGCACATCCGTGATGTTGAGGGGCCTAAGAAGACCGGAAGCATGGAGACGAGGCTCGAAGCAATGGAGCAACAAATCTTCAAGTGCCAGGGGATGGTGGAGCGTGGACTCAACGCCAACCACATGATGATCACGGAGTTCACTAGCAATCACAAGATGGATGCCATTGACATTGGGAAACACCTCTCCAGGCTCTATGACAGGGTTGATCAACTTCAGGGCCAGATCTATGACCTGCAGAACCAAAACTGTGAGTATGAGTACATATTTAAATCAATAAGGTTGGCTGCAGATTTGAGGATTTTGGCGACTCGTTCATCCTGCCATGATGGAGCACCTATGCCTTGGAAGACGGAGGATCAGACTACTCCAACAACTCCATCACCATCACCACCAAAGGAAGACAACTAAGCATTGGTATGGGCAATCCCCTTGGTTTCTGCCAAGCTTGGGGGAGTTGCCCTGGTATCGTATCACCTTTATATCTTTTGCTTTTACCTTTGTTTTAGTTCTTTCCTTTTCAGTTTTTATTTCTTCTCTTAGAGGAATAAGTCTTTAGTGTTTAGTTTGAGTCTTTTGCTTTTGTCTCTCCCCCGATGTATTCAAGCTTACGAGCTATATAATAAAGAGTATCTTAATCAAGGGCTTTGCTTTGTGCCATGATCAAAAGTATGAAAAGAATGATGGCATGAAAGATCAGGAGACGATCTTATGGAAAGTGATAACTTCACTTATGACACGTATGATGATTGAAACTTGTTGAGAATAAATCAACATAGACCTCAGTCATTGTTGCAACTAATAAGAAGTAATAAGGAAAGAGAGGTTCACATATAAATATATCATCTTAGACACTTTTTACAATTGTGAGCACTCACCAAACTATTACATGCTTAGGACTAGATGTTGGACAAGGAAGACAACATAATGAATTGTGTTTGCTTGGTTCCAAACAATGTTATATGATAAGAGATCCCTTAGCATGTGACGATTGCTTCCACCTCATATTAGCCAAAACTCCCGCACCAAGTAGAGATACTACTTGTGCATCCATAAACCTTCAACCCAGTTTTGCCATGAGAGTCCACCATACCTACCTATGGATTGAATAAGATCATTCAAGTAAGTTGTCATCGGTGCAAGCAATAAAAATTGCTCTCTAATATGTATGATCTATTAGTGTGTGGAAAATAAGCTTTGTATGAACCTGTGATGAGGAAGACATCAAAGCGACACACTGCATAATAAAGTTCTTTATCACAGGAGGCAATATAAAGTGACGTTCCTCCGCACTAAGAGGACACGCATGACAACCTCTACTTCCCTCTGTGAAGGGCCTATCTTGTACCTTTACTTTTTGCCCTTGTAAGAGTCATGGTGATCTTCACCAATTCCCTATTTTGCCTTTGTCTTGGCTACCGTCACATGCTTGGAAAGATCTATATTCATATATCAACTTGGAGTTGAGTACTTATGCTTTATTATTGTTGACTTTACCCTTGAGGTAAATCGTTGGGAGGCAAAACTATTAGCCCCTATCTTCCTCTATGTCCAGCTGAAACTCTGACACCATGAGTACCACGTGAGTTGTAACAATTGTGGAAAACAAAAGAGATGAATGAGTATGTGGATTTGCCTTACAAGCTCTTATTTGACTCTTTCTGATGTTGTGATAAATTGCAATTGCTTCAATGACTTTGGACTGTTGTTGGTTACTTCTCGGTAAGGTTTTTGCTTCATGCTTTGCTTTGTGAAGGAATTTTTTACTTTCCCATAAGAATATTTATGATGTATTGTTGTCCTATGTGTGATCATGATGCCCTCATGTCCGTATTATGTTTTATCGACACCTTCGTCCCTCAACATGTGGACATGTTTATGGAACTTGGTTTTCGCTTGAGGACAATCTTGGGGGAGTTGATACGTCCATTTTTGCATCATGCTTTCATGTTGATATTTATTGCTTTATAGGCTGTTATATTACTTTGTGGTACCATATTTATGCCTATTCTCTCTTATTTTGCAAGGTTTATTTGAAGAGGGAGAATTCAGGCACCTGGAATTCTGGACTGGAAAAGGAGCAAATCTTAGTCCACTATTCTGCACATCTCCAGATGCCCTTAAAATTTACGTGGAATTTTTTGGGATTATATAAAAAATATTGGGCGAAAAAAGTACCAGAGGGGGGCTGCCAGGGCGCCACAAGCCCTGCCACCGCCACCCCCTGGTGGCGGAGGGCAAGCTTGTGGGCTCCCTGACGGACCGCTAGCCCCCCTCTTTTGCTATATGAAGGGTTTCGTTCCAGAAAAAAATCAATCGGGAGCTTTTTCGTGGTTTCGCTGCCGCCACGAGGCGGAACTTGAGCAGATCCAATCTAGAGCTCCGGCAGGACGATCCTGCCAGGGAAACTTCCCTCCCGGAGTGGGAAATCATCGCCATCGTCATCACCAACACTCCTGTCGTCGGAGGGGAGGCATCTTCATCAACATCTTCATCAGCACCATCTCCTCTCCAATCCCTAGTTCATCTCTTGTAATCAATCTCCGTCTCACGACTCCGATTGGTACTTGTAAGGTTGCTAGTAGTGTTGACTACTCTTTGTAGTTGATGCTAGTTGGATTACTTGGTGGAAGAGTTTATGTTCAGATCCTTGATGTTATTCATTACACCTCTGATCATGATTATGATTATGCTTTGTGAGTAGTTACTTTTGTTCCTAAGGACATGGGATAAGTCATGTTAATAATAGTCATGTGAATTTGATATCCGTTCGTTATTTTGATATGTTGTATGTTGTTTTTCCTCTAGTGGTGTTATGTGAACGTCGACTACATAACACTTCACCATATTTAGGCCTAGAGGAAGGCATTGGGGAGTAGTAAGTAGATGATGGGTTGCTGGAGTGACCGAAGCTTAAACCCCAGTCTATGCGTTGCTTCGTAAGGGGCTGATTTGAATCCACTAGTTTAATGCTATGGTTAGACGTTGTCTTAATTCTTCTTTTGTAGTTGCGGATGCTTGCGAGAGAGGTTAATCATAAGTGGGAAGCTTGTCCAAGTAAGGGCAGTACATAAGCGCCGGTCCACCCACATATCAAACTATCAAAGTAACGAACGCGAATCATATGAACATGATGAAACTAGCATGACAGAAATTCCTGTGTGTCCTCCGGAGCATTTTTCCTCCTATAAGACTTTTTTCAGGCTTGTCCCTTGCTACGAAATGGATTGGGCCACTTGCTGCACTATTACTACTACTTGTTACTTGTTACTTTTCGCTTGCTACGTTTCACCTCACTACACCATCACTTGTTACCGCTACTTTCAGTGCTTGCAGTTATTACCTTGCTGAAAACCGTTTATCAGAGCCTTCTGCTCCTCGTTGGGTTCGACACTCTTACTTATCGAAAGGACTACGATTGATCCCCTATACTTGTGGGTCATCACAAAACAAGTAACAGCAGTGGCAAGGAACAGCAGTAGTGACAGCAGTAGCAAGTAGCAACAGTGGGACAAACTCGTAGGCAATGGGTCGGTGATTCGTTTGGATGATATTCATCATGCAATAGTTATAACACGGAGAGATATGTGGCTAGCTCCCATTCGTCAATGTGATGTAGGCATGCATTCCGTGTGTAGTCATACGTGCTTAGGGAAAAGAACTTGCATGACATCTATTGTCCATCCCTCCCGTGGCAGCAGGGTCCAAAAGGATATTACGGGATATTAAGGTTCTCCTTTTAATAAAGAACCGAAACAACGCATTAGCACTTGGTGAACACATGAACTCCTCAAACTATGATCATCACTGGGAGTGGTTCCGGTTATTGTCACTCTGGGGTTGTCGGGTCATAACACATAGTAGGTAACTACAACTTGCAAGATCGGATCTAAAACACACATATATTGGTGACAACATAATAATTTTAGATCTGAAATCATGGCACTCAGGCCCTAGTGACAAGCATTAAACATGGCAAAGTAGTAGCAACATCAATCTCAGAACATAGTGGATACTAGGGATCAATCCCCGTCAAAACTAACTCGATTACATGATAGATCTCATCCTACTCATCACCGCCCAGCGAGCCTACGAATAGATTACTCACGAACGATTAAGAGCTTCGTGGAATTGGAGAGGGAAGAAGGTTGATGATGACGATGGCGACGAATTCCCCTCTCCGGAGCCCAAAACGGACTCCAGATCTACCCTGCAGATGAAGAACAGGATGTGGCGGTGCCTCCGTATCGCAAACGCGATGAAATCTTCTCTTCTGATTTTTTCTGGACGAAAGTGAATTTATAAAGCTGGAATTGGGGGCGGCAGAGCCATGTGGGCCCCACAAGCTTGGTTGTCCCGACCAGGGGGGAGGCCGCGGCAACAGGGCTTGTGGCCCACTGGCCCATCCCCTTCGGTGGATCTTTGCGCAGGTATTTTTCATATTTTCCAGAAATATTCTTCGTAAATTTTCAGGATGTTCCAAGAACTTTCATTTCTGCACAAAAACAACACCATGGCAATTCTGTTGAAAACAGCGTCAGTCCGGGTTAGTTCCATTCAAATCATGCAAATTAGAGTCCAAAACAAGGGCAAACGAGTTTGGAGAAGTAGATACGATGGAGACATATCAACTCCCCCAAGCTTAAAACCTTGCTTGTCTTCAAGCAACTCAGTTGACAAACTGAAAGAGAAAGAAAAACTTTGACAAACTCTGTTTGATCTTGTTGTTGCAACTATGTCTAACTCGTAACCAGAATTTCAGCAAGATCACAAGTTAACCACATAAGCAAGTGACACAAAGGTCTCACGCTAAACTAATATCAATGGCATAATCAGCTAGCGAGCTAATAATAATGAGTTTCAGATACCAACAATTCAATCAAAACAGGCATGAAGCAATATGAATAGGTGGTATCTCGCTAGCTCTTTCTGTGACCACAAAACATAAATGCAGAGCACTTTCAAAGATCAAGGGCTGACTAAACATTGTAATTCATAGCAACGAAGATCTAGTCATAGTCATAGTCAATATCAATCAAAAGAAAAGCATAAAAATGACAGAGGTGCTCTCTAATTGGTGCTTATATAAGAAGAGGATGACTCAACAGGAAAATAAATAGACAGGCCCTTCGCAGAGGGAAGCATTGATTTGCAGAGGTGCCACAACTCAAGCTTTGAAAACAGAGATAATAATTTTGGGTGGCATGCTTTCATTGTCAACGCAATGACCAAGAGTTATCAATATCTTCCATGCTACTCATGCTATAGGCGGTTCCCAAACAGAAAAGTAAAGTTTTTACTCCCCCACCACCAATCAATCACACTCCGCGGCTAGCCGAATCCTCGGGTACCGTCCATACTAACATCAATCCGGGGGGAGTCTTGTTTTACAGTTATGTTTTTGATTTCAGCGTGGAACTGGGCATTCCAATTACCGGGCCCTTTCTCGTGAATGACAGTGAATAAACACATGTCGAGGATAACACGCCTAACATGGAAGATACCAATAGCCCCCTGTCACCACATGAGCGGTTCGGGCATGCAAAACAGATTATTTCTTGAAGGTTTAGAGAATGGCACAGGCAAATTTACTTGGAACGGCAGGTAGATACCACAAATAGGTAGGTACGGTGGACTCTCATGGAAAAACTTTTGGGTTTATGGAAGTGGATGCACAAGCAGTATTCCGCTTAGTACAAGTGAAGGCTAGCAAAAGACTGGGAAGCGACCAACTAGAGAGCGACAACAGTCATCAGGATGCAATGAGTTTGACTAACATGGAGTGCAAGCATGAACAGGATATAAATCACCATGAACACGAACATCATAGAGGCTATGTTGATTTTGTTTCAACTACATGCATGAACATGTGCCAAGTCAAGCCACTTGAATCATTCAAAGGAGAATACCATCCTATCATACTACATCATAGTCATCTCAAAATCTATGTTGGCATTCAAGACAAACCATTATAAGCTCCTAGCTAAATAAGCATGGCATCAGAAACTATGATCTCTAAGTTGTCATTGCAAACATGGTTCTCTCACAACAAAGCTGAATCTGGGATGACAAGCTAGTCATATTTACAAAAACAAAATAGATAGAGTTCATACCAGCTTGTCAGTCTCAGTCACTTCATCATATATTATCATTATTGCCTTTCACTTGCACGATCGAATGATGTGAACAATAATAAGAGTGCTCGTGCATTGGACTAAGCTGAAATCTGCAGGCAAACACAAAGGATAAGAAAAAGGTAATATGGCTCTTTGAAAGCTAAACAGGTATGCATACATGAGCTACTAAACATTGTAGCCAATATCTTCTACCTTGACCCAAAGAAAAAGAAAACTATTTACACGGGAAAGCTCTGAACAAGCAAAAAGAAGAAAGGAAAATCTTTTTGGGTTTTCTCAAAAGGACACAAAACAAGAAAACAAGAAAATGAAAATAAACTAGCATGGCTAATACAGTGGCAAAGTGTGAACACCGACGAACAAAGTGAAAGCATAAGCATGAATGTAAGGTCGGTGAGAACACGTACTCCCCCAAGCTTAGGCTTTTTGCCTAGCTTGATCTACTCCCAAGGACGGTCCTGGCGAAACCCAAAATCATAATCGGGGTTATACGGGAGCGCCGCAGCCACTGCCTGAATAGCTGCCTCATGGAGACGAGCAGCCGTCGCCTCCCTCTCATACTCCTCTGCCTCTCCTATGGTTATGTAGTATCTTCGTTTAACCTGAAAGTCAAAGAAAGCAGGGGCAGGAAGGGTAATATGGAAGACACGCTGCCGGTTAAATATCAATCGGTATAGGAAGGATTCATCATCCCTCTCAAGGAACTGGTAGCGTGTCATAGCGACGCGATCAAGGAAAGCTGTATGGAGCGGGGGATCTCCTGAGCGGATGGGAGCTGGGATGAGTGGAGGGGGGCCTATAGGCCCCACAAGCTTGCTTGCCGTGGCTAAGGGGGTGGCCGCGGTGACAGGGCTTGTGGCCCACTCGGGTGGCCCCCAGGCCAGCTCTCAGTCCCAGAATTTTTCAAATATTCGAGAAAAAATCATACTAGATTTTCAGGACCATTGGAGAACTTTTATTTTCGGGGTATTTTTCTCTGGGACGCTAAAACAGAAAACAGGGAAAACTAAACTAAACCTATCATTTTTCTTCTAAGCAACAGAAAGTGAAAGCTTAAAACAGAGGTATGTGACTCTTTGATCCATCTATTTCATGGTCATCGAAGGAAATTCATCAATGGGATTGATCAAATCCTCATGACAAAACTTTATCGAATCGCAAAAGAGAATGGAGAATTTTCGAATAGCCACTAAGTCACCTCAATGGGGATATGAATCTCCCCAACGAGCAAATCATACTTCATCTTGACACGAGGAATAGGGCATTCAAAGCTCCCAATAAGAATCGCTGAAGTTTTTTCGATAGCATTGATGCAATGTACTTGATATCGTTTCTTTGGAAAGTGCACAGTATGCTCATTACCGTTGACATGGAAAGTGACATTGCCTTTGTTGCAATCTATAACAGCCCCTGCAGTGTTTAAAAAGGGTCTTCCGAGGATGACAACCATGGCATCGTCCTCGAGAATATCCAAGATAACAAAGTCTGTTAAGATAGTGGTGTTAGCAGCCATAACAGGCACATCCTCGCAAATGCCAACAGGGAAAGCAATTGATTTTTCGGCCATTTGCAGAGAGATTTCAGTGGGTGTTAACTTATCCAGTTCAAGTCTACGATAAAGAGAGAGAGGCATAACACTAACTCCGGATCCAAGGTCACATAAGGCAGTTCTTACGTAGTTTCATTTAATGGAGCAAGGTATAGTGGGCACTCCGGGATCACCAAGTTTCTTAGGAGTTCCACCTTTGAAAGTGTAATTGGCAAGCATGGTGGAGATCTCAAGATCTGGTATCTTCCGTTTATTGGTCACGATATCTTTCATGTACTTGGCATATGGAGACATTTTGAGCATATCAACTAACCGCATCTGTAGAAGGACGGGTCTTATCATTTCAATAAAGCGCTCAAAATCCTCATCATCCTTTTCCTTGGATGGCTTAGGAGGAAAGGGCATAGGTCTCTGAACCCATGGCTCCCTTTCTTTACCATGCTTCCTAGCAGTGAAGTCATTCTTATCGTATCTCTTAGGTTATGGGTTATCAGGATTAACCGTAGGTTCAATCTCCACATCCTCATCATTGCTAGGTTGAGCATTATTATGAACATCGCTGTCCATATTGTCACCAGGTTCATGTTCATCACCAGATTGTGATTCTGCATCAGACGTAGAAATGTCATTTGGTTCTTCAGGTGTGACAATATTTGGTGAACTAACATGCAGGTTTCTATCATCCTTCTTCTTCTCCTTAGGATGACTCGGTGCATCTGCATTAATTCCTTGAGAATCTTGATCAATTCTCTTAGGATGACCCTCAGGATACAATGGTTCCTGAGTCATTTTGCCTCCTCTAGTAATGACTCTGACAGAGTTGTCATTTAATTCATTGAGTAGGTCATTCTGAGCTTTAAGTACTTGTTCTACCTGAGTAGTAATCATAGAGGCATGTTTACTCAGAAGCTTCAGATCATTGGCATTTCTGTCTACACAAGCACTTAAATGACTAAGCATACGAGTACTTTGTTCCAAATGTCTGCTAACATAATCATTGAAACTCTGTTGTTTGGCAACAAAGTTGTCAAATTCATCAAAGCATAGGCTAGCAGGTTTATCAAAAGGAATATCACTCTCATCAAGACTACGCAGAGAATTTACTTCCACTACCTCTATCGGGTTATCGAGACCGTGGATCTCTTCGATAGGTGGTAGATTTTTGACATCTTCAGATCTAATGCCTTTCTCTTGCATAGATTTCTTGGCTTCTTGCATATCTTCGGGACTGAGGAATAGAATACCTCTTTTCTTAGGAGTTGGCTTAGGAGGTGCTTCGGGAATAGTCCAACCATTATCGTTGATCAAGAGATTATTCAGTAGGGTCTCAGCTTGTTCTACAGTTCGTTCCCTAAAAACACAACCGGCACAACTATCTAGGTGGTCTCTAGAGGCATCGGTAAGTCCGTTATAGAGGATATCAAGTATCTCGTTCTTCTTAAGAGGGTGATCAGGCAAAGCATTCTGTAGCTGGACGAGCCTCCCCCAAGCTTGTGGAAGACTCTCTTCTTGGATTTGAGCAAAGTTGTATATTTCCTGCAAGGCAGCTTGCTTCTTACGGGTAGGGAAATATTTCTCACAGAAGTAATAGACTATCTCCTAGGGACTACGCACACATCCAGGAGCAAGAGAGGTGAACCAGACTTTAGCGTCATCCTTTAGAGAGAAAGGAAACAACTTAAGGATATAGTAGTGGCGGATCTTCTCCTCACTAGTGAAAAGGGTGGCTATATCGTGTAGTTTGGTAAGATGGGCTACGACCATCTCAGACTCATAACCGTGGAAAGAATCAGATTCGACTAGAGAGATTATCTCAGGATCGACAGAGAATTCATAATCCTTATCGGTGATAAAAATAGGTGAAGTGGCAAACTTCGGGTCGTATTTCATCCTAGCTTTCAGAGATTTGTCCTTCCACTTGAGAAGTAATTTCTCAGCATCATAGGCATCCTTACACGCAAGAAAATCCTCAGCTATCTCTCCCTCCATAACGTAATCCTTAGGTATATCAGGCAATTCATATCTAGGAGAGCTAGATCTAGCAGGAGCAAAAGAATGTTCTATCTCAATAGTATCAGCAGTTCCAGAAGCATCACGAGCATTGGCAGTAACTCTAGCAATATGAGCATCAAGGAACACCCCTAGTGGCACATCAGGCAAAGTAGTATCTCTAGCAGTATCAAGCATAGCATCATCAGGCAAAATAGCATCTCTAGCATCATCAGGCAAAGCAGTATCAAGCATAGCATCTCTAGCAGTATCACGCATAGCATCACTAGTAGTATCAGGCATAGCATCTCTAGTAGTATCAGGCATATCATCATCAAGCACATGCGACATATCAAGATTTCTAGCAGGAGGTGAAGTCGCAAACTTACTCATAACTGAAGGTGAATCAAGTGCAGAGCTAGATGGCAGTTCCTTACCTCCCCTCGTAGATGAGGGCAAGACTTTGGTTTTTGGATCTTTCAGATTCTTCATAGTGATCAGCAGATATAAATCTCAAGTGACTCAGAGAATATAGCAATCCTTCCCCGGCAACGGCGCCAAAAAAATGTTAATGCTAGCAATCCCCGGCAACGACACTAGAAGAATGTTGTTGACGTGTCCCTGACTTGATGTCTTCACGACAACAGAGCCAGAACTGCTCCCAGTTGCTCAACAATTAGCAATTGTCTTGCAATGGCCCACAAGTGCGTGGGTTCGCGGCAGTTTTTGAGGGTAGAGTATTCAACCCAAATTTGTTGGTTCGCCAGACAGGAAGTGAGAGGATACTCTCAAGTATTAGCAGCTGAATGTGTCAGATTCAACCACACCTGAAAGATTAGTATCTGCAAGCAAAGTATCAGTAGCAAAGTAGTATGATAGCAACGGTGCCAGAAACGATCTGTTGACGGCAGACTATTCCTAACTGTTGTATCAATGGCGCCAGTAACTTGCCCGTGGACGGGAAATATTCTTTCCCGTCAACGTCGTGCGAAAAAGTATTGTAGTGGGTAGCACCAGCGTAACGAGTAACAATAGTGGCGAGGAACAACAGTAGTGACAGTAGTAGCAAGTAGCAGCAGAGCAAAACAAGTAACAGGCAATGGCAAGGAACAACAGTAGTGACAGCAGTAGCAAGTAGCAACAGTGGGACAAACTCGTAGGCAATGGGTCGGTGATTCGTTTGGATTTTATTCATCATGCAATAGTTATAACACGGAGAGATATGTGTCTAGCTCTCGTTCGTCAATGTGATGTAGGCATGCATTCCGTGTGTAGTCATACGTGCTTAGGGAAAAGAACTTGCATGACATCTATTGTACATCCCTCCCGTGGCAGCGCGGTCCAAACGGATACTACGGGATATTAAGGTTCTCCTTTTAATAAAGAACTGAAACAACGCATTAGCACTTGGTGAACACATGAACTCCTCAAACTATGATCATCACCAGGAGTGGTTCCAGTTATTGTCACTCCGGGGTTGCCGGGTCATAACACATAGTAGGTAACTACAACTTGCAAGATCGGATCTAAAACACACATATATTTGTGACAACATAATAATTTCAGATCTGAAATCATGGCACTCGGGCCCTAGTGACAAGCGTTAAGCATGGCAAAGTAGTAGAAACATCAATCTCAAAACATAGTGGATACTAGGGATCAATCCCCGTCAAAACTAACTCGATTACATGATAGATCTCATCCTACTCATCACCGCCCAGCGAGCCTACGAATAGATTACTCACGAACGATGAAGAGCTTCATGGAATTTGAGAGGGAACAAGGTTGATGATGAGGATGGCGACGATTTCCCCTCTCTGGAGCCCAAAACAGACTCCAGATCTACCCTCCAGATGAAGAACAGGATGTGGCGGCGCCTCCGTATCGCAAACGCGATGAAATCTTCTCTTCTGATTTTTTTCTGGACGAAAGTGAATTTATAGAGCTGGAGTTGGGGGCGGCAGAGCCACGTGGGCCCCACAAGCTTGGTTGCCGCGGCCAGGGGGAAGGCCGCGGCAACAGAGCTTGTGGCCCACTCGCCCATCCCCTCCGGCGGATCTTTGTGGAGGTATTTTTCATATTTTCCAGAAATATTCTCCGTAAATTTTCAGGACGTTCCGAGAACTTTCATTTCTGCACAAAAACAACACCATGGCAATTCTGCTGAAAACAACGCCAGTCCGGGTTAGTTCCATTCAAATCATCCAAATTAGAGTCCAAAACAAGGGCAAAAGAGTTTGGAAAAGTAGATACGATGGAGACATATCATGCGGTAGCAAGAACGAGGAAATCAGCAGGATACTTCGTTTTACCACACAAGACTTCAACATCCCTAACAATTCCCACAGGGCCTATAGTATCTCTATTGGCAAGCTGAATAGTGACATCAATGGGCTCTATCTCAACAGGTGCAATCTCATCTTTGATTTCATCATATAAGGATTGAGGTATTCACTAACACTAGCACCCACGTCACATAAGCCATGATAACAATGATCTCCTATCTTAACAGAAACCACAGGCATGCCAACAACAAGCCTATGTTTGTCTCTAGCGTGAGGTTTAGCAATTCTAGTAGCATCTTCACAGATGTGAATATTATGTCCCTCAACATCGTCTGACAGAAGATCTTTGATAATAGCGATGCTAGGTTCAACTCTAATTTGCTCAGGGGGTGTAGGTGTTCTAATATAGCCTCTACGTATCACAGTTGAAGCTTTAGAATGATCCTTTATCCTAACAGGGAAAGGTGGTTTCTCAATGTAAGCACTGGGAACAACAGGATCATTATAGGCAATGACTTTCTAATCAACTGGAGTGGGTTTAACTACATTGACTTCTAAAGGAGGATGATATTTAAACCACTTCTCTTTGGGGAGATCAATATGGGCAGCAAAAGATTCACACAATGAAGCTACTATCTCAGAGTCAAGTCCATACTTAGCGCTAAAATCACTAAAGGTATTTGTCTCAACAAAGGATTTAACGCAATCAAACGTGAAATTCATACGTGACTCATTACCTTGTTCAAGCTCCCAATCTTCAGAGTTGCGTTTAATTCTCTCCAATAAATTCCACTTGAAGTCAATATCTCTCTTCATAAAAGAACCGGTACAAGAAGTGTCAAGTATGGTGCGATCATCATGAGGAAACCGAGCATAGAAGTTCTGAATGATAATTTCTCTCGAGAGCTCATGATTGGGGCATGAATATAGCATTGATTTAAGACTCCCCCAAGCTTGAGCGATGCTTTCTCTGTCACGAGGCCAAAAATTATAAATATAATTCCGATCACGGTGTACTAAATGCATAGGATAAAACTTTTGATGAAATTCCAATTTCAACCGATTGTAGTCCCATGATCCAGTATCATCACATAGCCTATACCATGTCAACGCCTTATCCATCGAAGATAAAGGAAAGACCTTCTTCTTGACCTCATCCTCGGGCACACTGATACGTCTCAAACGTATCTATAATTTTTGATGGTTTCATGCTGTTATCTTGTCTTCTTTGGATGTTTTATGTACCTTTTATATCTTTTTTGGGACTAACTTACTAATTCAGTGCCAAGTGCGAGTTCCTGTTTTTTCTGTGTTTTCGACTCTTTTCACATCTGATTTTGGAACGGAGTCCAAACAGAATAAAAACCCCAAAATGATTTTTTCCTGAACGGAAGAAGATCAGGGGGTCCTCTGGGCCAAGCCAGGTGGGCTCCAGGGAGCCCACAAGCTCCCACTCCGCCACCAGGGGAGGCGGCGGTGGCAGGGCTTGTGGCCTCCCTGGCCGCCCCCTGACCTAGATCTTTGGCCTATATATTCCCAAATATTCAGCAAAAAATCAGGGGAGCCTCGAAAATACTTTTCCGCCGCCGCAAGCTTCCGTTTCTGCGAGATCTCATCTGGGGACCCTTCCCGGCGCCCTGCCGGAGGGGACTTTGGAGTTGGAGGGCTTCTTCATCATCATCATCACCCCTCCAATGACTCGTGAGTAGTTGACTTCAGACCTACGGGTCCGTAGTTAGTAGCTAGATGGCTTCTTTTCTCTCTTGGATCTTCAATACAAAGTTCTCCATGATCTTCATGGAGATCTATCCGATGTAATCTTCTTTGGCGGTGTGTTTGTCGAGATTCGATGAATTGTGGATTTGTGATCAGATTATCTATGATATATATTTGAGTCTTTGCTGATTTCTTATATGCATGATTTGATATCCTTGTAAGTCTCTCCGAGTCTTGGGTTTTGTTTGGCCAACTAGATCTATGATTCTTGCAATGGGAGAAGTGCTTGGTTTTGGGTTCTACCATGTGGTGACCTTTCCCAGTGACAGTAGGGGCAGCAAGGCACACATCAAGTAGTTGCCATCAAGGGTAAAAAGATGGGGGTTTTATCATTGGTTTGAGATTATCCCTCTACATCATGTCATCTTGCTTAAGGCGTTACTCTGTTCTTATGGACTTAATACACTAGATGCATGCTGGATAGCGGTCGACGTGTGGAGTAATAATAGTAGATGCAGAAAGTATCGGTCTACTTGTTTTGGATGTGATGCCTATAGATATAATCATTGCATAGATATCGTCACGACTTTGCGCGGTTCTATCAATTGCTCGACAGTAATTTGTTCACCCACCGTCTACTTGCTTTCATGAGAGAAGCCACTAGTAAACACTACGGCCCCCGGGTCTATTCACATCCATCGTTTACACCTCCGCTTTTACTTTGCTTTGTTACTTTGTTGCTTTCAGTTCTCACTTGGCAAACAATCTATAAGGGATTGACAACCCCTTCATAGCGTTGGGAGCAAGCTTTTGTGTTTGTGCAGGATCTTGAGATACTCCTCCACTGGATTGATACCTTGGTTCTCAAACTGAGGGAAATACTTACCACCGCTACGCTACATCACCCTTTCCGCTTCGAGGGAACACCAGCGCAAGGCTCCAAGGCCACGGGGGAAATCCTTTGCATACTTGCCTAGGAAGTCCCTTAAGGTGTAGCCGCAGCAGAAAGATCAAGCCAATTATTCTCCCGTCGACGTGCCTATTTCTGGCGCCATTGGAAGGTCTTTTGTTGCAGTAGCAGAAGTATTTCTGGCGCCGTTGCCGGGGAGGAGAAATCAAGATCTATCCAAGTAGGTCTCACAAACTCTTCTCTTGCATTTACTTTTGTTGCCAGTTGCCTCTCGTTTTCCTCTCCCCCACTTCACAATTGTCGTTTTCATTTGCCTTTCTCCTTCGTCGTTTTCTTTTGCTTTTTGCCTTTCCCTTTCGCCCTCCTGCTCTTAGGTTTGTTCGTGAGAGACCTTTCCTCATGGCCAAACCAAACTATTTCAGAAAATTGGACGAGAATGTCAAAGGTTTCATGTCTTCACAGTTTGACCAAAATAGTTACTTTCATAGGGAATTAAAATAGCAAAATTCCTTTTTGGCCTTCTTGAATAAAGAGGTCGATGATATGGCCAATGATTTCCTTGCACTTAATTCCGAGTTTGCTCATCTTGAAAAATTGTGGGCCAAATTTCTGACAAGCAGGCTACCTTAGTCAATAAGATGGCAGCTAAACCTGAAATTTGTGATGCAAATCACGAAGATCTTAAAGTGCTTGGTGTTTCTCCTCTTGAATCTTTGTTTTCGCGTGTCAAACCTACTTATGGAGGGGCTGGATATGAATCCACTTTGGTTGAAAAACGCCCCAATGTTTCGGAGACCACCTATCTTGATGATAAAGGTGTGGAGAGTGGAGTAGAAGAAGTCAAAATTTTGGGTAGTAATGAAACTCCCACTTTGGATTTCAAGGAATTCAATTATGATAATTGCTCCTTATTTGAATACATTTGTTTGATGCAATCCATTGCAAACTCCCCACACGCTTATAGCCAAAGCAAAGCCTTTACCGCGCATATCGTAGATGCTACGATGAAATCTCTTCAAGAGAAGCTCGAACTAGAAGTCTCTATACCTAGAAAACTTCATGATGAGTGGGAACCTACTATCAAAATCAAGATCAAAAACTATGAGTGCAATGTTTTGTGTGATTTGGGTGCTAGTGTTTCCGCGATTCCAAAGTCTTTATGTGATATTCTTGGTTTTCATGAGATTGAAGAGTGTTCTCTTAATTTGCATCTTGCGGATTCTACTATCAAGAAACCCATGGGGAGGATCGATGATGTTCTTATTGTTGCAAATAAGAACTATGTACCGTGGATTTCATTGTACTTGACATAGATTGCAATCCTTCATGTCCCATTATTCTTGGTAGACCTTTCTTAAGGACTATTGGTGCTATCATCGATATGAAGGAAGGGAATATTAGATTTCAATTTCCTTTAAAGAAGGGCATGGAGCACTTTCCTAGAAAGAAAGTAAGATTTCCTTATGAATCTATGATGAGGGCTACCTATGGTTTGAGCACCAAAGATGACTATACGTGATTCCATCACTTTTTGCCTAGCTAAGGGCATTAAACAAAAATGCTTGTTGGGAGGCAACCCAACGAATCTATCCTTTTTCTTTATGTTTTGTGTTTTCCACACTTTCATAATTCTGTTATGATTGTGTTTTTTGTGTTTCTTTTTGCGTTTGTGCCAAGCAAAACCGTTATGATTAGTCTTGGGGATGATCGTTTGGTCATGCTGGAAAAGGCATAAACTTTCTGCTCACGAAAAGAATTTTCATTTTTTCTGTAAGAGCTTTTGAGTTGATTCTTTCTGCTACTGATTGCTACGCAAATTCTTCAGACTGTTGTAATTTTTAAGAATTTTTGAAGTACCAGAGGTATACGGAATATGAAGATTGCTACAGACTGGTCTGCTGTTAACAGATTCTGTTTTTGTTGTGTTGGTTGCTTATTTTGATGAAACTATGGATAGTATCGGGGGGTATTAGCCATGAAATATTGAAATACAGTAACCCAACATGAACACAAGTAGAATTTAAGTTTGCTACAGTACCTAAGGAAGTGGTGGTTTTCTTTCTTGTACTAATGTTATCCCGAGTTTCTGTTTAAGTTTCGTGTTGTGAAGTTTTCAAGTTTTGGGTGAAGTTCTTATGGACAAAGAGATAAAGAGTGGCAAGAGCTCAAGCTTGGGACCCAAGGCACCCCAAGAGATTCAAGGATGCCGTAAAAGCCTAAGCTTGGGGATGCCCCGGGAAGGCATCCCCTCTTTCGTCTTCAATCCATTGGTAACGTTACTTGGGGCTATATTTTTATTCACCACATGTTATGTGTTTTTGCTTGGAGCGTCTTGTATCGTAGGAGTCTTTTATTTTTGTTGTGTCACAATCATCCTTGTTGCACACCTAGAGAGAGATACATGCACCCACCATGATTTTGTCGTGCTTCACTTATATCTTTTGAGCTAGATACTTTTGCTCTATGTGCTTCACTTATATCTTTTAGAGCACAACGGTGCGTGGCTTGGTAGTTGATCTATGCTTTGAAAGTAGTCTCAAAAGGGGTAGTTATCCAAAGGGATATGAAAACTTCCACCTTCATGTGCATTGAATAGTTAGAGAAGTTTGATTCATCTCAATTAGTTTTGAGTTGTGGATATGGTAATATTGAAGTCATGCTAGTAAGGTGTTGTGGATCTAGAAATACTTGTGTTGAAGTTAGTGATTCCCATAGCATGCACGTATGGTGAACTGCTATGTGATGAAATCTGAGCATGATTAGTCTATTGATTGTCATCCTTTGCGTGGCGGTCAGGATCGCGCGATGGTTTATACCTACCAACCCTTCCCCTAGGAGTATGCGTTGAATGCTTTGTTTCGATTACTAATAAAACTTTAGCAACAAGTATATGAGTTCTTCATGACTAATGTTGAGTCCATGGTTTAGATGCACTTTCACCTTCCACCATCACTATCTTCTTAGTGCCGTGCAACTTTCGCCGGTGCACAAAACCCAGCATTAGCCTCCCTCAAAACAGCCACCATACCTACCTACTATGGCTTTTTCAAAGTCATTCTGAGATATATTGCCATGCAACTACCACCATGACATGTGTGACCACGTCTATATTGTCATTGCATGATCGTAAGATAGCTAGCATGATGTTTCCATGAATGTCTATGCCATGCTAGATCATTGACACGGTACACTACCGAAGGCATTCCATATAGAGTCATCGCTACTCTAAGTTTTGAGTTGAAAGTGTGATGATCATCATTAATGGAGCATTGTCCCATGTGAGGAAATAAAAGAGGCCAAAGAAGACCACCAAAAAAAGAGGCCAAAGAGCCCACCAGATAAAAAAATGAGAGAAAAAGAGAGGAGGGACAATGCTACCACTTTTTCCACACTTGTGCATATTAAGCACCATGATCTTCATGATTGAGAGTCTCCCGTTTTGTCACCACCATATAGATAGTGGGAAATTTTCATTATATAACTTGGCTTGTATATTCCAATGATAGGCTTCCTCAAAATTGCCTTAGGTCTTCATGAGCAAGCAAGTTGGATGCACACCCACTAGTTTTCTTTAAGAGCTTTCACATACTCGTAGCTCTAGTGCATCATTTGTATGGCAATCCCTACTCATTCACATTGATATCTATTGATGAGCATCTCCACAGCTCATTGATATGCCTAGTTAATGTGACTATCTTCTCCTTGTTTTGTCTTGCAACCTCCACCACACTCCACACCATCTATAGTGCTATAACCATGGCTCACGCTCATGTATTGCGTGAGAGTTGAAAAGGTTTGAGAAAGTAAAGGTGTGAAACAATTACTTGGCCAATACCGGGGTTGTGCATGATTTAAATTCGTTGTGCAATGATGATAGAGCATAGCCACACTATATGCTTTTGTAGGGATAACTTTCTTTTGGCCTTGTTATTTTGAAAGTTCATGATTACCTTGCTAGTCTGCTTGAATTATTATTGTTTCCACGTCAATAGCAAACTATTGTTTTGAATCTAATGGATCTGAACATTCACGTCACATAAGAGGAATTACAAAGGACATCTATGCTAGGTAGCATGAAAGCATCAAAAATTCATTCTTTATCACTTCCCTACTCGAGGACGAGCAGGAGTTAAGCTTGGGGATGCTTGATACGTCTCAAACGTATCTATATTTTTTTATGGTTTCATGCTATTATCTTGTCTTCTTTGGATGTTTTATGTACCTTTTATATCTTTTTTGGGACTAACTTATTAATTCAGTGCCAAGTGCCAGTTCTTGTTTTTTCTGCGTTTTTGATTCTTTTCAGATCTGATTTTGGAACGGAGTCCAAATGGAATAAAAAAACCGAAATGATTTTTTCCCGAATGGAAGAAGATCAGGGGGCCTCTGGGCCAAGCCAGGTGGGCTCCAGGGAGCCCACAAGCTCCCACTCCGCCACCAGGGGGAGGCGGCGGTGGCAGGGCTTGTGGCCTCCCTGGCCGCCCCCTGACCTAGATCTTTGGCCTATATATTCCCAAATATTCAGCAAAAAATCAGGGGAGCCTCTAAAATACTTTTCCGCCGCCGCAAGCTTCCGTTTCCACGAGATCTCATCTGGAGACCCTTCCCGGCGCCCTGCTCGAGGGGACTTTGGAGTTGGAGGGCTTCTACACCATCATCATCGCCCCTCCAATGACTCGTGAGTAGTTGACTTCAGACCTACAGGTCCGTAGTTAGTAGCTAGATGGCTTCTTCTCTCTCTTGGATCTTCAATACAAAGTTCTCCATGATCTTCATGGAGATCTATCCGATGTAATCTTCTTTGGCAGTGTGTTTGTCGAGATCCGATGAATTGTGGATTTGTGATCAGATTATCTATGATATATATTTGAGCCTTTGTTGATTTCTTATATGCATGATTTGATATCCTTGTAAGTCTCTCCAAGTCTTGGGTTTTGTTTGGCCAACTAGATCTATGATTCTTGCAATGGGAGAAGTGCTTGGTTTTGGGTTCTACCATGTGGTGACCTTTCCCAGTGACAGTAGAGGCAGCAAGGCACACATCAAGTAGTTGCAATCAAGGGTAAAAAGATGGGGTTTTTATCATTGGTTTGAGATTATCCCTCTACATCATGTCATCTTGCTTAAGGCGTTACTCTGTTCTTATGGACTTAATACACTAGATGCATGCTGGATAGCGGTCGACGTGTGGAGTAATAGTAGTAGATGCAGAAAGTATCGGTCTACTTGTTTTGGACGTGATGCCTATAGATATAATAATTGCATAGATATCGTCACGACTTTGCGCGGTTCTATCAATTGCTCGACGGTAATTGGTTCACCCATCGTCTACTTGCTTTTATGAGAGAAGCCACTAGTAAACACTACGGCCCCCGGGTCTATTCACATCCATCTTTTACACCTCCGCTTTTACTTTGCTTTGTTACTTTGTTGCTTTCAGTTCTCACTTGGCAAACAATCTATAAGGGATTGACAACCCCTTCATAGCGTTGGGAGCAAGCTTTTGTGTTTATGCAGGATCTTGAGATACTCCTCCACTGGATTGATACCTTGGTTCTCAAACTGAGGGAAATACTTACCACCGCTACGCTACATCACCCTTTCCTCTTCGAGGGAACACCAACGCAAGGCTCCAAGGCCACGGGGGAAATCCTTTGCATACTTGCCTAGGAAGTCCCTTAAGGCGTAGCCGCAGCAGAAAGATCAAGCCAAGTATTCTCCCGTCGACGTGCCTATTTCTGGCGCCATTGGAACGTATTTTGTTGCAGTAGCACACACCTGCAAGCTTAAATAAACCACAAACTTCATCTACATAGATTAGATGCAAGTCTTGATGTGATGTTCCATCTCTTGTAAAAGGATTAGCCAGCAGTTTCTCAAGCATACCCGAAGGAAATTCAAAGCAAATATTTTCAATAGGTGCAGCAGGTGGAGGAGAAACTATTTGCGCTTCCGTTCGAGGTGAAGATACCCCGAACAAACCCCTCAAAGGATTAGTATCCATAGTGACAAGTGACAATAAATTTCAGCACACTATATGAATGTTTCCTTACCAAGTTCTACTTACCAAAGGCGCTTCACTCCCCGGCAACGGTGCTAGAAATGGGTCTTGATGACCCACAAGTATAGGGAATCAATCGTAGTCCTTTTGATAAGTAAGAGTGTCGAACCCAACGAGGAGCAGAAGGATGTGACAAGTGGTTTTCAGCAAGGTAAAATCTGCAGGCACTGAAATTGTCGGTAACAAGTGATTGTGTGGTGAGATGATTCGTAGCAAGCAACAAGTAACAAAAGTAGAAATGGTGCAGCAAAGTGGCCCAATCCATTTTGTAGCAAGGGACAAGCCTGGACAAAGTCTTATAGCAGGAAAAACGCTCCCGAGGACACACGGGAATTTCTGTCATGCTAGTTTTCATCATGTTCATATGATTCGCGTTCGTTACTTTGATAGTTTGATATGTGGGTGGATCGGCTCTTGGGTACTTCCCTTACTTGGACAAGCATCCCACTTATGATTAACCCCTCTCGCAAGCATCCACGACTACAAAAGAAGAATTAAGACAAAGTCTAACCATAACATTATACTAGTGGATCCAAATCAGGCCCTTGCGAAGCAACGCATAAACTAGGGTTTAAGCTTGTGTCACTCTAGCAACCCATCATCTACTTACTACTTCCCAATGCCTTCCTCTAGGCCCAAATAATGGTGAAGTGTTATGTAGTCGATGTTCACATAATACCACTAGAGGAAAAACAACATACAACATATCAAATAACCGAACGAATACCAAATTCACATGACTACTATTAGCATGACTTATCCCATGTCCTCAGGAACAAAATTAACTACTCACAAAAATCATATTCATGACCAGAGAGGTAATGAGTAGCATCAAGGATCTGAACATAAACTCTTCCACCAAATAATCCAACTAGCATCAACTACAGAGAGTAATCAACACTACTAGCAACCTTACAAGTACCAATCGGAGTCGCGAGACGGATATTGGTTACAAGTGATGAACTAGGGTTTGGAGATGAGATGGTGCTGATGAAGATGTTGATGGTGACGAGCCCCCTCCGATGAGAGGAGTGTTAGTATGACGATGGCGACGATTTCCCCCTCCGTGAGGGAAGTTTCCCCAGCAGGATCGTCCTGCCGGAGCTCTAGATTGGTTCTGCTCAAGTTCCGCCTCGTGGCGGCGGCGAATCCACGAAAAAGCTCCTCCTTGATTTTTTTTCCTGGACTAAACCCTTCATATAGCAAAATAGGGGGGCAAGTGGGCCTGTAGGCTGCCCACAAGCCCTCATGGCACGACCTGGGGGGGTGGCCGCACCGTGCATGCTTGTGGCCACCTGCACGCCCCCCTCTGGCACTTCTTCGGCCCAATATTTTTGATAAATCGGGAAAAAATCCTCGTTGATTTTTACGGCGTTTGGAGTTGCGCAGAATAGGTATCTCAACTTTGCTCCAGTTTCAGGCCAGAATTCCAGTTGCCGGCATTCTCCCTCTTCATGTAAACTTTGCAAAATAAGAGAGAAAAGGCATAAGAATTGTACCGTGAAGTAAAATAACAGCCCAAGAAGCGATAAATATCAACATGAAAACATGATGCAAAATGGACGTATCAAAGGTGCTTTGGCCTGATTGGTTACTACAGCTTATATTGAAAGAGCAAGACGTCATCCGACAAAATGGGCGAGTCATGTTGGTATTGGCCTTGTTCTGCATCGGTGGTGTTGTCGTGCTGGTACGCTATCTTCGAAACCATCAAAGTTAGTAATGCAATCTTATTAGGCCGGTGATGAGCGCCAGTCGACCAGTCCAAATTTGGGTCGGTCGACTCGCGGCCATACAATGTGGTTGATAGGAACCGTCTAATGCCCGTTGTTTTCGTTAACGCACGTGTACGATTGCATCCCGTCTCTCCCTTTAGTCTCGTCGGCCGTACATGTTCTCCCATTGCTGCCCCTCGCTGGTTGTCCGCGTCACATGTCGCTCCTCTTGCCGGCCATCCTATTCGTCGGGCGCAGCCCTCACTAGCTGTCCTCGCCATCGTCTTCACCCATGCAACACTTCACCCAGCGACTGCAGCTCCTGTGGCGACGGTTACAGTTCCAGTGGCAATAGCCGCAGCTCGTTGGCATTCTCGCGGTCTCTCATGCTCAATGTCACAGCTCGTCGGGCGGACCTCACAATTGCAACATATCTCTCACCCCTTTCGAGCAAATTCGATCATCGGTTCTAGAAAAAAAACGTCTTATCGATGAGCCATCGCAGCTTGTCGGGTTGTGATACGTCTCCAACGTATCTATAATTTTTGTTTGTTCCATGTTGTTATATTATCATTCTTGGATGGTTTACAATAATTTTACTACCACTTTATATTATTTTTTGGGACTAACCTATTAATGGTTGCAAAATTGCACAAGTTTTTGTTTCACACTTTGATTTATAGGAAATAATTAGAAATTGTCGAAAAAAACGCAAAAGGAGCCTTGTTGGAGGAGGACTCTGACTTTTCTGAACTCTGTCCAAAATAGTTTTTAGAGATCGTTAGTTTGACCCCCGAAGACGGTGTGAAATGAAACAATCTAAAACTAGGAAACTTTGAGAAATTTTATGGCAATGATTCTAGACTACAAATTCGTCCAAAACGGAGTTCGTATGCGATTTGGAGACCCGTTTTACTTAAGGAAAATATCTGATTACGGGCTCACGAGAATTGTTCACGTGATTGTTTTATTATTACTTTTTTAGAAAAGGAGGTTAAACCCCCGGCCTCTGCATCAATCGATGCATGCGGCTATCTTTGTTAATTATTTCACAAAGGTCTGACAAGAACATACATCAATCCACCCGAAGCCTCCACTCACACCTACAAATTCGATAATGTGGAGTGCTCTCACTCCCCACATCTAAAACCGGTGTCGTCGTCAATCCATCCACATAACATATTGAGACCAACAACCGGTATAGCAGACCTAAAGCGCATACCACATGCACACGTTTTAGAAGTCGTCATCATCTTCGTACCACTGACCCAACTTTAGGAAAGAGATCCGCATCATCCTTGCAAGTCCGTACATCCATCGACACCACCACTGCACCTAACGGCGCCACCAACCTGCGCTCATCCTTCCAGACACCAAGACTCTAGAAGAACTGTCGTGCGTAGCACCTGCCAACTAGGCATGACTTAGCGTAGCACCTGTTAGCAAGGCATGACTTGATAGCTCCACCACAGCTCCATGCAAGACGAAGCCGCTCCACCTTGAGCCTATGTCATCCAACGCTGCTCCACAAACGATGTTCCCAAGAGAAAAACGACACCAGAGTACCGCCATCGTCCGATCTGGAATACTAGATCCTAGGGTTTCCCCCGAAGTTGTGCCCACCACCAGGAGCCGTCAAGGATCCACATAGTGCCCACCACCACTCAGCCCTCAAGGCGACGCCTTCAGGAAGGTCACGACGTCAAGGACGCCGCCACCGCCCACCCGAGTTTGAGTTTTCACCCGAAGACAGGTAGGATGGAAGTAGAGGAGCAGACATATACCGATGTCTCCAAGAAGAAAAAGCGGTGCCCTCGAGCGTCGTCATCGGTGCAGCCTGATACGTCTCCAACGTATCTATAATTTTTGTTGGTTCCATGCTATTATCTTGTCAAACTTTGGATGTTTTGTATGCCTTTTATATCTTTTTTGGGACTAACTTATTAACTCGGTGCCAAGTGTCAGTTCCTGTTTTTTCTGTGTTTTTGACCCTTTTCAGAGGAGGATTTTAAACGGTGTCCAAACGGAATAAACTTCCGAAAAGATTTTTCTAGAACAGAAGATATGTGCCAGACTTAAGAACCAAGGCAAGGGCCAGCAGGGGACCCCACAAGCCCCCTAGGCGTCGCCAGGGGGGCCCGCGCCTAGCAGGCTTGTGGGCCCCCTAAGACTCGTCTGCCCTACCTCTTCCGCCTATAAATTCAGAAAAATTCAAAAACTACGGGAGAGATCCACGAAAATACTTTTCCGCCGCCGCAAGCTTCTGTCTCCGCAAGATCCCATCTGGGGCACGTTCTGGTGCCCTGCCGGAGGGGGGATTCGGACACGGAGGGCTTCTTCATCAACACCATGACCTCTCCGATGATGCTAGTAGCTAGATGGCTTCTTCTCTCTCTTGGATCTTCGATACAAAGTTCTCCATGATCTTCATGGAGATCTATCCGATGTAATCTTGTTTTGCGGTGTGTTTGTCGAGATCCGATGAATTGTGGATTTATGGTCAGATTATCTATGAATCTTATTTGAGTTTCTTCTGATATCTCTTATGCATGATTTCATATCCTTGTAATTCTGTTCGAGTTGTGGGTTTTGTTTGGCCAACTTGATCTATGATTCTTGCAATGGGAGAAGTGCTTGGTTTTGGGTTCATACCGTGTGGTGACCTCACCCAGTGACAGAAGGGGTAGCGAGGCATGCATCATGTTGTTCCCATCAAGGATAAAAAGATGGGGTTTTCATCATTGGTTTGAGTTTATCCCTCTACATCATGTCATCTTGCTTAAAGCGTTACTCTATTCGTCATGAACTCAATACACTAGATGCATGTTGGATAGCGGTCGATGTGTGGAGTAATAGTAGTAGATGCAGAAAGTATCGGTCTACTTGTCTCGGACGTGATGCCTATATGTATGATCATTGCCTTAGATATCGTCATGACTTTGCGCGGTTCTATCAATTGCTCGACAGTAATTTGTTCACCCACCGTATTATTTGCTATTTTGAGAGAAGCCTCTAGTGAACACTATGGCCCCTGGGTTTACTTCACACCATATTTTCAGCCTTACAATTTTACTTCGTTGCACTTTCCGCCTTCAGATCTCACTTTGCAATCAATCTTGAAGGGATTGACAACCCCTTTATAGCATTGGGTGCAAGCTCCTTTGTGTTTGCGTAGGTACTCTGGACTTGACGCGATTCTCCTACTGGATTGATACCTTGGTTCTCAAACTGAGGGAATGCTTACTGCTCGTGTGCTGCATCGCCCTTTCCTTTTCAAGGGAAAAACCAACGCAAGCTCAAGAGATGACAGAAGGGTTTCTGTCGCCGTAGCATAAGAATTTCTGGCGCCGTTGCCGGGGAGGATCAAGTCAAGAACTCATCCAAGTAAGTGTCGCAAACTCATCTCTTGCATTAACTTTTTTGCCTCTCATTTTCCTCTCCCCCACTTATGAAAAAAAAAATTACAAAAATATTTGCCTTTTTTCGTTCGCCCTTTCTTTCGCTTGCTTTCTGTTTGCTTGTGTTGCCATGTGCCTTCAATATGCTTGCATCTTCTCTTGCAAAAAATCTATTGATATTGATGGGGTCATAGTCCTAGGGTAGGGTCATAGGCGTGTCCTACAGGTCCTACCCAAGGACTACCCCACGCAAGGGACAAAACCTTAAGTATGCCCGACTGTATTAAGGTGTCCCCATCATCCAGTCGGTAACGGGCCTAGAATCATCCAGTCGGAGACTAAGACTTGGAGGACACCGGACCTACCGACTGGATACACTCGGTGCGTCGTAACCTCCCTGGAGGGAAACTGTCGTACGTTTCCGGGTGCATTAACTAGCATTTATAGCATACGTTACCTGTAACGCATGCATTCAATCGCCACTACTCCACCCTTGAATCAGAACCGTTGTGGAGGGCAGCGCACTCTATATAAGCCGCCCTCCCCCACTGGTAAAATGGTTAGAAAAACATTGTACTCCATATTACACTCGGTAACCAGCTCCAAGAGCACTGAGACGTAGGGCTATTACCTCCACCGTAGAGGGGCCTGAACTCATACAACCTCGTCGTAGCTAGGACACTGCCCATCTCATTCGTACCCCACACATCTACTGTCAAGCTTATACCCACGACAGTTGGCGCCCACCGTGGGGCAGGCGTCTAAGCGACTTCCTCGAGTTTGCGACTACTTCCTTTCGTCATGTCGTCCGGTGGAGTTTCGAGCATGGGTCACCAGATCCTCTTCGGTGCTCTCTCCTTCATCATCGACGATTCGGCGTGGCTTCGGGAGGCACCCCTTGACGTCAAGGTGCTTCCCCGTCGCGGGGCCACGCACTTTCGTGCCGGCGCTCGCGGCGTTCTTCTTCTCCAACAATCGGCTCCGTTGCCGGCTTGCACCTTCGTCACGCGCCGCAGCAGGCGATCTCGCAGTCCGCGTCTACAACGTTGGGTGCAGCATGCCCGAGCGCGCCAGTTCACGTCCTCTCAGGTGGCAGTTCTGGAGTCTGTTGTAGTCGCCCCACGCTCCCAGTGCTCGGACTCGGTTCCGACTGAGCTTCCTACCGAGTACGTAGGTCGTGGGCCTGCAGCAGAAGTACACATGGCCAACTCCCATGAAGATCCTCGTCAAGCCGACCGAGGTGAAGTTGGAGAAGCATCCGGTGCGCGTCGTCCGCCTCATCGTTCTGCCAGCCGACACACTCGGCGGAGCAACGTGGAGGTGTTCCGCACGCCTCTCCTCAACCTGGACGCGGCTGCCCAGATTGCCGATTCCCTCCAGCCGACTGATTCAGAGGCAGCAAGGGGAATCGAACAAATCCGAGCCCTGTTGCGCACGGCGCAGCAGCAGAATTCGGCAGTCTCCCAGTCACACAATCGGATCCTCAATAGTTCCGTCCATGCAAACACGCATAGATCGGTTCACAGCCCCGGATCTCATCAGTATCGCCGTCGTTCACGCACCCCTCCGTGGGGTGGGCCCTACGGGTCCCAGCATCATAATGATCGGCATTCAGTCGGCAACACCTACGACCCAAGACCCGACGCAAGGGGCCGAATCGCCCAGCGAAGAGTTGACAGGGATCAAGCCCACCGCGATGGCCGCGACATGGACCGTCCGAGTGGAAGCAGGGCCATCGTATCTGGCCCTGAGTGTTTTAGTCGAGCCATCAGCTCGGCTGATATCCCGCCCAACTTCCGATTGGCTGCGGGAATCGGTAAATTTTCAGGAGAGTCCAAGCCCGAAACATGGCTAGATGACTACCGAGTGGTGGTCCGGATCGGAGGAGGAGACGACCATGTCGCTATGAAGCACCTCCCTCTGATGCTGGACGGCTCGGCCCGAGCTTGGCTGAACCAGTTGGCCCCCTCAAGCATATACAGTTGGGCAGATCTAGCCCGAGTGTTCATCAGAACCTTCAAAGGAACGTGCAAGCGCCCTGCAGGTCTTGTGGAGCTTCAGCACTGTGTCCAGAAGCCGAATGAACCCTTGCGCGACTTCATCCAGCGATGGACGACTCTTTACCACACGGTGGAGAACGTCACCGAGCATCAAGCAGTCTGCGCCTTCAAGGCAGGCGTGCGGTACAGGGAGCTGTACTTGAAGTTTGGTCGAACCGGCGACATCTCCATGAGCAAGATGATGGAGATAGCAACTCGCTATGCAAATGGCGAAGAAGAGGACCGCATCCGAAGCGGTAAACACAAGACAGTCGGCGATGCCGACGGAGGTAACACTCGGAAGCAGAAACCGAAGGTTCCTCCCACACCGCAAGCAGAAGCTGCAGCTGTAACCAGCGCCAAATTCAAGGGCAAAGGGAAAGCGCAGTTCACCCCCAAGAAAAAGCCTTTCAACAATCCCATCCTGGACCAGCCTTGTCCAATCCATACGAAGATGGATGAGGAAGGTAACCCCATATACGCAAAGCACACCACTCGGCAGTGCCGTCTCCTGATCCAGGGTTTCAGCGAAGGGCAGCCGAGTGAGAAGAATCCTGAACAGGATGAGGAGGACAAGGAGGATCCGTTCCCCCAAGTCCATGCAACCCTCATGATCTTCGCTGACGTCGAAAGAAAAAGTCGACTGAAGCTAGTAAACAAAGAAGTCAACATGGCTATTCCGACTGCCCCCAAGTTTCTCAAATGGTCTCAGACTGCGATTACCTTCGATCAGTCGGATCATCCAACACATGTCCCCACCCCAGGAAGGCAGGCTCTGGTCGTCGACCCGGTGGTGGAAGGAGTCCGACTGCGCAAAGTCCTAATGGAAGGCGGCAGCGGATTGAATATTATGTACGCCGACACTCTCAAGGGGATGGGCATTCCGATGTCCAGACTCAGCGAGAGCAATATGTAGTTCCACGGAGTCGTCCCAGGGCGGAAGGCCAAGTCACTCGGCCAGATCGCGTTGGAGGTCATCTTCGGCTCCGACAATAATTTTCGCAAGGAGAAGCTCACATTCGAGGTGGTGGATTTCCAGAGTGCTTACCATGCAATTCTGGGCCGCCCGGCGTACGTGAGTTTCATGGTACGCCCGTGCTATGTGTACTTGAAGCTGAAGATGCCGGGTCCAAAAGGCGCTATCACCATCACCGGCAACCGCCAGCGAGCCGAGGAGTGTCTGCAGGAGGGGTCGAGGATCGCCGATCAGCAGATGGCTGTACTTGAGCTCGAAGAGTATCGACCCCGCCGACTTAATGCGCTCAAAGAAGCCAGCTTCTGAGTCCGCGTTCCAGTCGGCAGGAGAGACTAAGAAGGTCAGCATCCACCCGACGGACGAGTCTGCCGCCCCGACAAACATCTCCACCACCCTGGATCCCAAATAGGAAGCCGAGCTCACCCAATTCCTCCGTGGGAACTAGGACATCTTCGCATGGAAGCCATCTGACATGCCGGGTGTACCTAGGGAGTTGGTTGAGCACCGACTGCATGTGGATCCCGCTGCTTGGCCCGTACGAGAGCACCTGCGCCGGTCCGCCGTGCACAAAAGGAAGGCAATCAGAGAGGAGGTGGCTAAGCTGCTAGCTGCCAGATTCATTCGCGAGGTTCACCACTCCGAGTGGCTCGCCAATGTAGTCATGGTTCCCAAGAAGGACAAGTCACTCCGAATGTGCATTGACTTCAAGCACCTCAATAAGGTCTGCCCGAAAGACCATTTTCCGCTCCCCCGCATAGATCAAATTGTCGATTCGACTGCGGGGTGCGAGCGTTTATCATTTCTTGATGCCTACTCGGGTTATCATCAGATCCGTCTGTATGGTCCCGACGAGTTGAAAACAGCTTTCATCACCCCGTTTGGGTGCTTCTGCTACATCACCATGCCTTTCGGTCTGAAGAATGCAGGAGCTACCTTTATGCGCATGATCCAAAAATGTCTCCTCGACCAGATCGGTCACAATGTGGAGGCATACATGGATGGTATCGTAGTCAAGTCCTGCAAAGGTTCCGACCTGCTGACTGACTTGGCAGAAACATTCGCCAACCTTCGTAGGTACGATATCAAGCTAAATCCTGCCAAGTGTTCATTCGGTGTTCCCAGCGGAAAGTTACTCGGTTTCTTCGTTTCCGAACGAAGAATCGATGTTAACCCCGAAAAGATCGGGACCATCGTCCGAATGGAGAGGCCGGTCAGAATACACGATGTTCAACGACTCACAGGTTGCTTAGCAGCTTTGAGCAGGTTCATCAGTCGACTCGGCGAAAAAGCACTTCCTCTGTACCGACTCATGAAGAAATCAGATACCTTCGAGTGGACAGACGAAGCCCAAGTCGCGTTCGACGACCTCAAAGTCCTACTTTCCACCCAGCCGCTTACTGCTCCGCTCAGTAAAGAACCCCTTCTTCTGTATATCGCGGCTACAAATCAAGTCGTTAGTACTGTTCTTATAGTCGAGCGAGAAGAAGAAGGCAAAGCATACAAAGTTCAGCGGCCAGTGTACTACGTCTCCGAAGTCCTGACACCTTCCAAGCAGAGGTATCCCCATTATCAGAAGCTTATCTATGGGATCTATTTGACTGCGAAGAAGGTTGCCCATTATTTCCAAGACCACTCGGTATCTGTCGTTTCTGATTCTCCTTTGTCGGAAATTCTCCACAATCGAGACGCGTTAGGCCGAGTGGCGAAGTGGGCGATGGAGATGCTATACTGTGACATCAAGTTCGAGGCCAAGAAAGCTATTAAGTCTCAAGCCCTGGCTGACTTTATAGCAGAATGGGTAGAACAACAGCAACCGACTCACATCTACTCGGCTCATTGGACAATGTTCTTCGATGGGTCTAAGATGTTGAATGGATCCGGCGCTGGCGTTGTGATCGTATCACCAAGGGGTGACAAGCTCAAGTATGTGCTTCAGATACACTTTGATTCCTCTAAGAATGAGGCAGAGTATGAAGCTCTTCTCTACGGATTGCGCATGGCCATCTCACTCGGCGTCCGTCGCCTGATGGTCTACGGCGATTCAGACTTGGTGGTCAACCAAGTGATGAAAGAGTGGGACGTAAGGAACCCCACTATGACAACCTACTGCAATGCAGTCAGGAAGCTGGAGAAGAAGTTTGAAGGTCTAGAACTTCATCATGTTCCAAGACTGAAGAACCAAGCGGCGGACGAGTTGGCGAAGCTCGGATCCACTCGGAGACCCGTCCCGAGTGATGTCTTCCTCGAGCACCTCCATCTTCCTTCAGTCAAAGAAGATCCCTTCACGGAAGAGCCAGTACAACCCAAGAGTGCAACAGACCCGACTGAAGTCGATGTGCCTGCTATGGTTAATCTGGTCACAGAGATTCTGGTAATCATTCCCGATTGGACTGTGCCGATTATGGCATATATCCTAAGGCACGAACTTCCAGAAGATGAAGTCCAAGCCCGACAGATAGTTCGCAGGTCGAAGGCATTCACTGTCATTAACGGTCAACTATATAAGGAGAGTGTTTCAGGCGTTCTCCAACGTTGCATTTCCCCAGAGGAAGGGCAGTTGATCCTAGAGGATATCCACTCGGGAACCTGCGGCCATCATGCTTCTTCAAGAGCAATCGTTGCCAAGGCGTTCAGGGATGGATTCTTCTGGCTGCAGGCTAACGAAATGGCCAAAGCTATGGTCGATCGATGCGAAGGCTGTCAGTTCTACTCCAACAAGTCCCACAAGCCAACATCTGCAGTAAAAACAATCCCACTTGTGTGGCCGTTTGCAGTTTGGGGATTAGACACAGTCAGACCATTCAAGACAGGCCAAGGAGGCTACACACATCTGTTGGTGGCAGTCGACAAGTTTACAAAGTGGATAGAAGCCAAGCCCATCAAGAAACTCGACGCCTCCACAGCCGTGAAGTTTGTCAGAGACATCATCTCCAGATTCGGAGTGCCTCACAGCATAATCACGGACAATGGGACAAACTTCGACTCGGACAGATTCAAGGGTTTCTGCGCGAGTCAAGGTATCCGAGTGGATTTTGCTTCCGTAGCACATCCGCAATCCAATGGACAAGCTGAGCGTGCAAATGGACTTATCCTTCAAGGTTTGAAGCCTCGACTCTTGCGAGAGATAGGACATGTTGCTGGTGCATGGGTAATCGAGTTACCTTCAGTACTTTGGGGCCTCCGCACCACTCCGAACAGATCAACAGGGCGTTCACCGTTCTTCCTCGTCTATGGAGCAGAAGCGGTCCTTCCGAGTGACCTGCTTCACAATGCCCCGCGAGTCGAACTCTTCTCCGAAGCCGAAGCAGAACAAGCAAGGCAAGATGGGGTCGATCTTCTAGAGGAGGAGCGCGAGATGGCACTTACTCGCTCAACAATCTATCAGCAAGATCTGCGACATTTTCATACACGACATGTCAGAAGCCGCACGTTCCAGGCTGGCGATTTGGTGCTCCGAGTGGATCAACAAAGACCACACAAGTTGGCTCCGGCCTGGGAAGGTCCTTTCATCATTTCAAAGGTGCTGAACAACGGGGCATACAGACTCTACAACATTCAGAAGGAGACCGACGAACCCCGCGCGTGGAACGGAGACCTCCTCAAGCGTTTCTATACGTGATCACCGACTGAAGCAGTGTAACGAACAAGTTTTGGAGAAATAATATACAGTAGTTTCAATTTCTTTTGCAGATTCAGAGTTCTTCCGTGGTTGCAGAATACGGTCAAAAAAAAAACTTAGCTGCGATCACGCATCGCCTAAGTACTAATCTTCCTCCGAGTGTGCACTTCACGTCGCACTCGGGGACTTAGCTGCGATCCCGAATCGCCTAAGTAACACCCTTCTTCCGAGTGTGCACTTTACGTTGCACTCGGGGACTTAGCTGCGATCACGCATCGCCTAAGTACTAATCTTCCTTCGAGTGTGCACTTCACGTCGCACTCGGGGACTTAGCTGCGATCATGCATCGCCTAAGTATTAACTTCTCCGAGTGTGCACTTTACGTCACACTTGGGGACTTAGCTGTGATCATGCATCGCCTAAGTATTAACTTCTCCGAGTGTGCACTTTACGTCGCACTCGGGGACTTAGCTGCGATCATGCATCGCCTAAGTATTAACTTCTTCCGAGTGTGCACTTCACGTTGCACTCGGGGACTTAGCTGCGATCCTGCATCGCCTAAGTGTTAACTTCCTCCGAGTGTGCACTTTACGTCACACTCGGAGACTTAGCTGCGATCATGCATCGCCTAAGTATTAACTTCTCCGAGTGTGCACTTTACGTCGCACTCGGAGACTTAGCTGCGATCATGCATCGCCTAAGTATTAATTCCTCCGAGTGTGCACTTTACGTCACACTCGGAGACTTAGCTGCGATCACGCATCGCCTAAGTAACACCTTCCTCCGAGTGTGCACTTCACGTCACACTCGGAGACTTAGCTGCGATTCTGCATCGCCTGAGTATTAAATTCCTCCGAATGTGCACTTCACGTCACACTCGGGGACTTAGCTGCGATCCTGCATCGCCTAAGTATTAACTTCTTCCGAGTGTGCACTTCACGTCGCACTCGAGGACTTAGCTGCGATCCTGCATCGCCTAAGTAATAATCTTCTTCCGAGTGTGCACTTCACGTCGCACTCGGGGACTTAGCTGCGATCCTGCATCGCCTAAGTAATAATCCTCTTCCGAGTGTGCACTTCACGTCGCACTCGAGGACTTAGCTGCGATTCTGCATCGCCTAAGTATTAACTTCTTCCGAGTGTGCACTTCACGTCGCACTCGGGGACTTAGCTGCGATCCTGCATCGCCTAAGTATTAACTTCTCCGAGTGTGCACTTCACATCACACTCGGGGACTTAGCTGCGATCCTGCATCGCCTAAGTACTAATCTTTCTCCGAATGTGCACTTCACATCACACTCGGAGACTTAGCTGCGATCCTGCATCGCCTAAGTGCTAATCTTCCTTCGAGTGTGCACTTCACGTCACACTCGAGGACTTAGCTGCGATCCTGCATCGCCTAAGTACTAATCGCTCCTCCGAATGTGCACTATACGTCGCACTCGGAGACTTAGCTGTGATCCCGATTCGCCTAAGTAATACATTCCTCCGAGTGTGCCCTATACGTTCCACTCGGAGTCTGCGTTATGATCAAGAATCACCTAAGTCCTAATATTCTACGAGTACACATTAAGTGTTCAACTCCAAACAGCATTCAAGCAAAAGAATAAGTGTTTTCGTTGTGACTCCAGCAGTCTACAAACGATAACAGACTCGGTGCGGATCAAGCTTACCCGCACCGATTTAAAAGTATGACGACCAACAGCAGTGGCCAGAATATCTTACAAGAAAACACTCGGCATACCGAGGATAAAGTTCGATCATGAGTCAGCTGGGCCCGCTTCAGGACTAGAGGACTCCACAAAAGTGTCCAAGTCAATTCCATCAGCAATGCGGGTGGTAGTCTCGAGGAACGTCTCCATGAAGTCTTCGAATTGAAGTTTCTTCGTGTTGGCGACCTTCAACGCTTTTAGCTTATCTTCCCACACCTCCTTGCAATGGACTCGGACCAACGACAGTGCAACATCAGCACCGCACCGCGCTACCGATTTCTTCCAAGATTGCACTTGGTTCGGCACCTCCTCCAGTCGGCTCGTTAGGGTCTCCATCTCCTCCCGCGACTCGTCTTCCGGCCAAAGTTCCTTGTTAATTCGGCCGACGACTTCTCTCAGTCGACCGATGAAAGGACCTACTATGCTAGCGTGGATTTGTGCTCGAAGCAGATCCCGATTGGCGTCCTCACCGAGTGGAACTTTGTCCTTAACAGACTGTTCCACAGCCGCTGTTTCAGCTTCAGGGTCTCCGCAAAAGTCTGCCACCAACAAGCAAGCACACAATGAAAACCGAATGTCGGGCACACGATAAAGCCACTCGACAAAGCATAAGACTTACCAGCCAGACAAGTCATCGTTTGCTCAGCCCAGTCGGTGACATACTTCTCTTGAGCTATGCACCTTCTGTTCAGGGCGCCCATCTGATTATGCAGATCGGTCCTATGTTTCCTCATCATCTGCGTCTCCGCCGTCAATACCCTGTTTGCCTCTCGAGCTTCTTCCAAGGACTTTTCTCGCGCTTCCAGAGCGTCCTTCATACCAGCCATGGCAAGCATTGCAGCTTCCAGTTCACCAGCATATTGATTCCTCTCCGCTCTGAGGGCTTCATAAGAAGTTCCCATTTCACAAGTTTTCTACAAAACGAAACAAAGGGTTATCAGCAAGTTTCTCAATACACACTACGTTCTTCAGACCCCTGCCGACGCAAGCAGTCGACAGCGGTCTCGGGGACTACACCCAGTGGGTTCACTAAGAGTGACCCCACTGGCATGCACCTCAAGCAGGTCTGCCCTATTGAGGTGCACGTTTTCACCTACGCCTCCGAGGCTAAAGCTACTCCACCTGTGTGCAGATTACTCTAGGGAACTCTTACTACAAGAGTTCTCCGACTGCAGTAAGTACTTGCATTCAGAAATCTTGTCTACGGACACGACAAAAATAAAGACCAAATGTATAAAGACAACTGTCGGTGCAAGCAGTCGACAGAAGTCTCGAGGACTACACCCACTGGGTTCACTCAGAGTGAACCCATTGCAAACAACAGACTACGACAAGACCCAGTGGGTTACAGAAGAAAAGTAAGTACTTACTAGGGTACTTACTCGGATGTCATCGCGCAGCTCCAAGCTCCGCTGATATAAAGCTGCAGCGGAGTCATAAACCCTCTTGGCCTCTCCGGCCATCAGCTCCGCCCGAACCATGGTCCCCTTGACCTCTCCCACCTGCTCCTCCGGGACACACCGAATGTTGAATTCGGCGTGTGACGAACCGGGAATCGGGGGGAGATCCTGGTTCATCCCAAGGTTCGCCCCCGTAGGTTCCTCACCCGTCAGCGCCGGTTCAGTCGGTGGAGGCGCTTCGTTTGGTAGAGTGTCGGTGGCGGGGGCGGCGGCAGGAGGAGTAGCCTCAGGGACAGGCTCTTCGACGGGCTCCGAGGTCGGGTCAGCTCTCCCCCCTGACAAGCCGAATAACACAGTGCTTCATAAGAAGAAAGAGATGGCGCAGTCTGCAGGAATAAAATACCCGACTCTCCCACAACGTACCTAGCTGTGATGAAACGACATTGTCCGCGTCCATGGGGTCGTCCCCTTGGCAGGCCGGCGAGGTCGCAGAAGTGGCAACCCTGTCGAATGAAGACCATTCTACTTGTAAAACAAGAGTTCACTCGGTCAACAGAAAGGACCGAAAACTAGATTCGCTTACGTGGAGGTGACGGGGATGGTCACCCTCATCCGCGGCAGAGCCTTCTGAGGTTTGGACCCGCTCGATTTGGGCGCCTTGGAGGACTGGCCCGCAGGTTCAGCGGCTGCGTCCCTGGCTCTTTTGGTACCTCGAACACTCGGTGCAGCCGGGGAAGCAGGCGGGACACTCGGTGACACAGGGGGAACTGAAGGGACAGCAGACTCTTGCCGACGCCTATTCCGATGCTCTGGCCGCGGAGGCGGCGAGTTTGGCTCTTCCTCTTTTTCCTCTTCCTCGCTGTTTTCCTCCTCTGACTCTCCGCTGTCGAAGATGTATTCGTCGCTCTCCACGCTTCCCTCCCGGCTGCCTTCTTCATCTTCCTCCTCCAGTTTCCCGCTCGAGATGGGGGAGAACCAGTTGGTCCACGCCTGCAGTCGGAAACGTTAAGCATCACGCGGAGATATAAATGAGTTGCTAAAATCAAGGTAGTTCAACGCGCTCGGCTAATGCTACTCACCTGATTCGGTGGAGGGTTGTCCGCACCATAAGGCGCCACTCGGTGGGCCCCCTTTGGATTCTCACAGGGACCCGTGATTTGGAGCACCTTTGAGGTCACCTTCTCCTCGAGAATGCCCTCCACGTTGGTCCGAGTGGAGTCTTCAGGTCCTGCGTAGTGCCACATAGCATGGTGGCGAGCTTGCAGGGCCTGGATTCGCCGACCGATGAAGACTTCCAGCAAGTCCATCCCAGTGACCCCCCTCCTGACAACATCCGCGAGTGCCTCAACCAAAGGCTGGATGTCTTTCTTCTCCGCTTTCGAGAGAGCGAGTTGCTTGGGTGGAGCGGGGCGGTCTAGACGGAATGGAGGCAGCCCAGTCGACGCGTTTGGGCAGGCTATGTCCTGGCAGTAGAACCACGTCGACTGCCAGTTCCTAACCGACTCACTCAACTACAGAGCAGGGTAAATACTCCGATTCTTCTTCTGAAACCCTAAACCCCCACAGAGCTGGAGGAGATGCGTCTTGTCATCCGATTGACAAAGACGTTTTATGGTTTGGGGGCGGACGGAAAAGATGTGTTTGAATAAACCCCAATGAGGGGGGCAACCGATAAAACATTCGCATAAAACGATGAAGGCAGAAAGGTGGACGATGGCATTCGGAGGGAAATGGTGGAGGTGTGCACCAAAATGATTCATGATACCCTTGAAGAAAGGGTGGGGGGGCAGAGAGAAACCTCGGTGAACGTGGCTGAGGAGCAAGACGCGCTCCCCCTCCCATGGCGCCGGCTCAACCTCGTCGTCCGCCGGCAACCTCCAAGACTTATGCACGAGCTGGCCGTGCTCTACCAGCTCCAGCAGGTCCCCCTCCGTCACTGTGGAGGGGAGAAAATCTCCCTGGATCCATCCCGCTGGCAATGGCCGCTGCCGCCGCTGGGCAGCCGCCGCCTTGCCCTTCTTCTTCCTTGCCTCCATCTTGCTGGTCTGGCCCTTGGTCATGGCGGCGATGGCAAGCTTCCGAGAAGGATGGGAAGAGAAAGGTGTATGAGAACTAGAGGTGGCGAGGAAGACGGAGCAAGCGAAAGCAGAGGATTCGGCGAGCGTAACCGAAGGGTCTCGTCGGCCGGAGTTAAATAGAACACCGACTGGGTCGCTGGCGAGCGGGCCCGAAATCTTATCCGCCCAACCAGCCGCGGCGATATCGGCGGAAGAGTTGAAGGTGCGAGGATCGAGGAGTCTCGCGCTACTCGAGCGCGCTGACGTCGCCCCCGCTAAGCGCGCGGAACCCGAAATTTGAGATCCCGGAAAATCCGCCGCTGTCAGTTGACCGGTCGTGTCAAAAGATGTCGCGAAGGCACTCGGTTCCCGACACTCCGTTCTGCAAAACACATTCACTCGGATCATCGGCCAAGAGAGATAGAATGGATAGAGGCAAGCAACACCCAAGCCGAACCTAGTCCAGTCGGATCTGAGCATCGAGCACTGCTTTGACGTTTCAACCCCAATCCATTCGGGGACTAATGATGGGGTCATAGTCCTAGGGTAGGGTCATAGGCCTGTCCTACAGGTCCTACCCAAGGACTACCCCACGCAAGGGACAGGACCTTAAGTATGCCCGACTGTATTAAGGTGTCCCCATCATCCAGTCGGTAACGGGCCCAGAATCATCTAGTCGGAGGACACCGGACCTACCGACTGGACACACTCGGTGCGTCGTAACCTCCCTGGAGGGAAACTGCCGTACGTTTCCGGGTGCATTAACTAGCATTTATAGCATACGTTACCTGTAACGCATGCATTCAATCACCACTACTCCACCCTTGAATCAGAACCGTTGTGGAGGGCAGCGCACTCTATATAAGCCGCCCTCCCCCACTGGTAAAAGGGTTAGAAAAACATTGTACTCCATATTACACTCGGTAACCAGCTCCAAGAGCACTGAGACGTAGGGCTATTACCTCCACCGTAGAGGGGCCTGAACTCATACAACCTCGTCGTAGCTAGGACACTGCCCATCTCATTCGTACCCCACACATCTACTGTCAGGCTTATACCCACGACAGATATGGATCCTCATCCACTTGTTAATCTTTTCAAGAGGTCCAACTATGTTGAACCAATTGCTAGTGAGTTGAGTGCACTTGACTTTCTCTATGGAGTTTTGCTTGAGATGCGTGAATCTGAAAATCGTGATGAAGAAATTTATGAAGTGATTCACGAGGGCTCCTTGAATGAAAAGCATGATTGCATGATTTCATTATAAATTCTATTAATGACAATCATGCTAAAAATATGCAAAACCCTAAGCTTGGGGATGCTAGTTTTGCTATGTCCACTACTTGTTGCAATAATCATGATTGGGGCGATGATTTTTCTTATGATCTTGAAAATTTGTTTAAGCCTCATGATGAATATGATGTTTGCAATAATATTGAAAGTGGGTTTGGAGAAGTCATAACTTTAGTTGATGATAATCCCACTATTTTTGAAGAGCGTCAACTTTGCATGCATGTGGATCATGAAAAGAATATCCTTTGTGATAGCTATATTGTTGAATTTGAATATGATCCCACATGTAATTGCTATGAGAGAGGAAAATATTGTGGTAGAAACTTTCATGTTACCAAATTACCTCTCGTTATGTTGAGATTCCTATTGTCTCTTTCTTCTTCCTTGCATTCGGTCACTATTGGTTATCTTGCCAATTTGTTTTCCTATAAAATTCCTATTCATAGGAAGTATGTTAGACTAAGATGTGATTTTTCACATGATTTATGATGCTCTCGTTGTGCTTCAATTCTTGTCTTTTGTGTGAGCATCATTGAATTATCAATGCCTAGCTAAGGGCGTTAAACAATAGCGCTTGTTGGGAGGCAACCCAATGAATTTATCTTTTTCTTTCTGTTTTGTTGCGTCCACGCCATCATAATTCTGTTATGATTGTGTCTTTTATGTTTCTTTTTGTGTTTGAGCCACGCAAAAATTTTATGACTAGTCTTGGTGATGGTTGTTTGATCCTGCTGGAAAAAGACAGAAACTTTTTGCTCACGAGATTATTTTTCGTTTTTATTCAGAAAGAGCTTTTTAGTTGATTCTTTTTGCTGATGGTTCATATGCCTTTTTCCCAGGCAGTCGTAAGTTTTCAGAATTTTTGAGGTACCATAAGTATACGAAGTATACGGATTGCTACAGACTGGTCCGTTTTTGACAGATTTTGTTTTTGTTGAGTTGGTTGCTTGTTTTGATGAAACTATGGATAGTATCGGGGGGTACTAGCCATGGAAAAGTGAGAATACAGTAATCCAACACCAATATGGATAGAAATCAAGTTTGCTACAGTACCTAAAGAGGTGGTAGTTTGTTTTCTTGTGCTAATGATATCACGAGTTTCTGTTTAAGTTTTGTGTTGTCAAGTTTTCAAATTTTGGGTGATGTTCTCATGGACAAAGGGATAAAGAGTGGAAAGAGATCAAGCTTGGGGATGCCCAAGGCATCCCAAGCCAAATTAAAGGACACCAAAAAGCCTAAGCTTGGGGATGTCCCGGGAAGTCATCCCCTCTTTCGTCTTCAATCCATCAGTAACATTATTTGGAGCTATATTTTTATTCACCACATGATATGTGTTTTGCTTGGAGCGTCTTGTATCGTAGGAGTCTTTTATTTTTGTTGTTTCACAATCATCCTTGCTGCACACCTTTTGAGAGAGACATGCACTCATCGTGATTTTGCTAGAATGCTCATCGTGCTTCGCTTATATCTTTTGAGCTAGATAATTTTGCTCTTTGTGCTTCACTTAGATCTTTTAGAGCACGGCGGTGAATGACTTGGTAGTTGGTTTGTTCTATGAAAATAGTCCCAAAGGTGATAGGTACCCAAAGAGGATACAATAAAACTTCCACCTTCATGTGCATTGAGTAGAAAGAGAAGTTTGATTCCTCTCAATTAGTTTTGAGACGTGGATTTGGTAATATTAAGAGTTATGTTAGTAGGGTGTTATGAATCTAGAAATACTTGTGTTGAGGTTAGTGATTCCCGTAACATGCACGTATGGTGAACCGCTATGTTAGGAAGTCGGAGCATAATTGATCTATTGATTGTCATCCTTTGTGTTGAGGTCGGGATCGCACGATGGTTTACACCTACCAACCCTTCCCCTAGGAGTATGCGTTTAGCACTTTGTTTTGATTACTAATAAAAACTTTCGCAATAAGTATGTGAGTTCTTCATGACTAATGTGAGTCCATGGTATAGATGCACTTTGACCTTCCACCATTTCTAGCCTCTCTAGTACCGCGCAATTTTCGCAGGTGCACAAACCCACCATATGCCTTCCTCAAAACAGCCACCATGCCTAACTACTATGGCATTTTCATAGCCATTCTGAGATATATTGCCATGAAACTCCCACTGTTCCATCTCATGACTTGTGTCATCACTCTCATATTGCCATTGCATGATCTTTAGATAGCTAGCGAGATGTTTCAACGTCATACGCCAAGCTAGACCGTTGCACATCCCGGTACACTGTCGGAGGCATTTCCTATAGAGTCATCATCGTTCTAAGCTTTGAGATGTGAGTAAATAAAAGTGTGATGATCATCATTATTAGAGCATTGTCCCATGTGAGGAAATAAAAAAAAGAGGCCAAAGTTGCCCACATAAAAAAAGAGAAAAAGAGGCCAAAGAGCCCAAATAAAAAAAACAAAAAGAGAGAAAGGACAATGCTACTATCTTTTTCCACACTTGTGCTTCATAATAGCACCATGTTCTTCATGATTGAGAGCCTCTCGTTTTGTCACCACCATATACTAGTGGGAATCTTTATTCTATAACTTGGCTTGTATATTCCAATGATGGGCTTCCTCAAAATTGCCCTAGGTCTTCGTGAGCAAGCAAGTTGGATGCACACCCACTAGTTCTCCTTTTGAGCTTTCACATACTTATAGCTCTAGTGCATCCTTTGTATGGCAATCCCTACTCGTTCACGTTGATATCTATTAATGGGCATCTCCATAGCCCTTTAATATGCCGAGTCAATGTGACCATCTCATCCTTTTTGTCTCACAACCACCACCACACTCTATTCCACCTATAGTGTTATATCCATGGCTCACGCTCATGTATTGCTTGAGAGTTGAAAAAGGTTTGAGAAAGTAAGAGTGCGAGAACAATTACTTGGCCAATACCGGGGTTGTGCATGATTTAAATTAGTTGTGTGGGGATGAGGGAGCATAGCCAGACTATATGATTTTGTAGGGATAACTTTCTTTGGCCTTGTTATTTCGAAAGTTCATGATTACCTTGCTAGTTTGCTTGAAGTATTATTGTTTTCATGTCAATGGCAAACTATTGTTTTGAATCTTACGGATCTGAACATTCATGTTACATGAAAGAAGTTACAAAGGGCAACTATGCTAGGTAGCATTCCACATCAAAAATTCAGTCTTTAGCACTTCCCTACTCGAGGACGAGCAGGAGTTAAGCTTGGGGATGCTTGATACGTCTCCAACGTATCTATAATTTTTGTTGGTTCCATGCTATTATCTTGTTAAACTTTGGATGTTTTGTATGCCTTTTATATCTTTTTTGGGACTAACTTATTAACTCAGTACCAAGTGCCAGTTCCTGTTTTTCCGTGTTTTTGACCCTTTTCAGAGGAGGATTTTAAACGGTGTCCAAACGGAATAAAACTTCCGAAAAGATTTTTTCCGGAACAGAAGATACGAGCCAGACTTGAGAACCAAGGCAGGGGCCAGCAGGGGACCCCACAAGCCCCCTAGGCGCGGCCACGGGGCCCTGCGCCTAGCAGGCTTGTGGGGCCCCTGTGGCTCGTCTGCCCTACCTCTTCTGCCTATAAATTCAAAAAAAAATCCAAAACTGCGGGAGAGATCCACGAAAATACTTTTCCGCCGCCGCAAGCTTCTATCTCTGCAAGATCCCATCTGGGGCACGTTCTGGTGCCGTGCCGGAGGGGGGATTGGGATACGGAGGGCTTCTTCATCAAGACCATGACCTCTCCGATGATGCGTGAGTAGTTCACCATAGACCTTCGGTCCATAGCTACTAGCTAGATGTCTTTTTCTCTCTCTTGGATCTTCAATACAAAGTTCTCCATGATCTTCATGGAGATCTATCCAATGTAATCTTCTTTTGCGGTGTGTTTGTCGAGATCCGATGAACTGTGGATTTATGATCAGATTATCTATGAATCTTATTTGAGTTTCTTCTGATCTCTCTTATGCATGATTTCATATCCTTGTAATTCTCTTCGAGTTGTTGGTTTTGTTTGCCCAACTTGATCTATGATTCTTGCAATGGGAGAAGTGCTTGGTTTTGGGTTCATATCATGCGGTGACCTCACCCAGTCACAGAAGGGGTAGCGAGGCACGCATCATGTTGTTGCCATCAAGGGTAAAAAGATGGGGTTTTCATCATTGGTTTGAGTTTATCCCTCTACATCATGTCATCTTGCTTAAAGCGTTACTCTGTTCGTCATGAAATCAATACACTAGATGCATGCTAGATAGTGGTCGATGTGTGGAGTAATAGTAGTAGATGCAGAAAGTATCGGTCTACTTGTCTTGGACGTGATGCCTATATGTATTATCATTGCCTTAGATATCGTCATGACTTTGCGCGGTTCTATCAATTGCTCGACAGTAATTTGTTCACACACCGTATTATTTGCTATTTTGAGAGAAGCCTCTAGTGAACACTATGGCCCCTGGGTCTACTTCACACCATATTTTCAGCCTTACAATTTTACTTTGTTGCACTTTCCGTCTTCAGATCTCACTTTGCAATCAATCTAGAAGGGATTGACAACCCCTTTATAGCATTGGGTGCAACATTGGGTGCAAGCTCTTCTGTGTTTGCGCAGGTACTCTGGACTTGACGCGATTCTCCTACCAGATTGATACCTTGGTTCTCAAACTGAGGGAAATACTTACTGCTTCTGTGCTGCATCGCCCTTTCCTCTTCAAGGGAAAAACCAACGCAAGCTCAAGAGACGACAGAAGGGTTTCTGTCGCCGTAGCACAACCGGGCAAGGCCGATCAAGAGTTTCCCCGAATCTGAATCTCCTTCACCAGCTTCACCCGCAGCCACAGGCCAAGGTCCCGACAAGCCAAGCCGCCACCGCCAGGAACCTCCACCCCCGCGCCCTGTCGTCGAGTCTGGTCATCGTGCTGCGACCACACCAACAACCAGCGCCACCACCATGAGCTACCCCATCGCGAAGATCAGGAGCGGAGCTAGCTGGATCCAATGCCTCAGCCCGCGTCAGCCACCTCCGTCGGGGAGCAGCCCAGCACCACCCATGTCGCCGGCGATCAGATCTGACCTCGCCAGATCGGGGCCGCAGACACCACAGGCACGCCTGAGGCAGCCCCTCACGCCGTCACGAGGACCACAGCAGCAGGAGCACACACAGGAGCCCACCGTCGCCACCCTGGCCTGCGCCGTCGCGCCCCGCCACGAGCGCGCCGCCACCCACTGAGAAGACCGCCCGCGTCTTTCCCGTCAGCAGTGGGGAGAAGAAGTCTCGCCACCGCCAACGCCAGCTGGGCTTTGCCCGGTGGCGCACCTTGGCGACGGCGAGGAGGAGAGGAGTAAGGGGCAAGGGGCCGCCGCCCGTCGCCGATGTCGTGGCCGCCATCGCCTCGATCTCTTCAGGGCTACACCTCTCTCTCTCTCTCTCTCTCTCTCTCTCTCTCTCTGTCTCTCTCCCTCCCTCCCTCTCTCTCTCTCTCTCTCTCTCACGTCTAGCGTGTGGGGCAGAAATTTAGGCAGGCCAACCGGACAGGAACATTTCCCATCTTATTATTATTAGGTAGAGATTATTAGGGGAATGTTGCCTTCAGCCGCTTCTGTGACACGTGTATACATTGTCCTCTGCGTTTCTTCTTCTGAAACATCAAGTATGCTACAAAATTGTCTTCCTACATCACCTATGTTGTAAGAAAAGCGTAACAACATCCATATTGCAAAAATAATGAGAAACAAATAGCAACATCATCTATGTTGTAACATAAGATTTGTTGTAAAGTACTTCCTTTGTCCCAAAATAACAGTCTTAACTTTATACTAGCTCTAGTATAAAGTTCTATTAAGGTTTAGACATTTATTTTGGAACGAAGGGAGTATTTTATAACACTATTCTTATTGCAATGATGAAAACGGCATACAACGCTGGATAGTTGTGTGATGCCATAGTGAGGACCGTAAGAAAGACGGGAAGTTGAGAGCACCCGTTGACGGGTCGCAGTGGAGAAAAATCAAGAGAGAGTACTGGGATGAGTTTGCACGTGACCCAAGGAACGTATAGTTTGGTTTAAGCGCGGATGGCATTAATCCTTTCGGGGAGCAGAGCAGCAATCACAACACCTGGCTCGTGACTCTATGTATGTATAACCTTCCTCCTTGGATGTGCATGAAGCGGAACTTCATTATGATGCCAGTTCTCATCCAAGGCCCTAAGCAACCTGGCAACGACAATGATGTGTACCTAAGGCCATTAGTTGAAGAACTTTTACAGTTGTGGAATGGAAACGGTGTACGTGCGTGGGATGAGCACAAACAGGAGGAATTTAACTTGCACGCGTTGCTGTTTGTAACCATCAATGATTGGCCCGCTCTCAGTAACCTTTCAGGACAGACAAACAAGGGATACCACGCATGCATGCATTGTTTAGCTGACACCGAAATTATATACCTGGGAAGCTGCAGGAAGAATGTGTACCTGGGCCATCGTCGATTTCTTCCGACCAACCATCAATGTCGAAAGAAAGGCAAGCATTTCAAAGGCGAGGCAGATCACCGGAAGAAGCCCGCCATGCGTACCGGTGATCACGTACTTGCTATGGTCAATGATTTACACGTAATCTTTGGAAAGGGTCCCGGCGGACTAGCTGTTCCGAGTGACGCTCGGGGACACGCACCCATGTGGAAGAAGAAATCTATATTTTGGGACCTACCCTACTGGAAAGACCTAGAGGTCCACTCTTCGATAGACGTGATGCACGTGACGAGGAACCTTTGCGTCAACCTGCTAGGCTTCTTGGGCGTGTATGGGAAGACAAAAGATACAGCTGAGGCACGGGAGGAACTGCAACGTTTGCACGAAAAAGACGACATGCCTCCAAAGCAGTATGAAGGTCCTGCCAGCTACGCTCTTACCAAAGAAGAGAAGGAAATCTTCTTTGAATGCCTGCTTAGTATGAAGGTCCCAACTGGCTTCTCGTCGAATATAAAGGGAATAATAAATATGGTAGAGAAAAAGTTTCAGAACCTAAAGTCTCATGACTGCCACGTGATTATGACGCAACTACTTCCGGTTGCATTAAGGGGGATTCTACCGGAAAACGTTCGATTAGCCATTGTGAAGCTATGTGCATTCCTCAATGCAATCTCTCAGAAGGTGATCGATCGAGAAATCATACCAAGGCTAAGGAGTGATGTGGTGCAATGTCTTGTCATAGATTTTTTTGTAGTTCATAGATTTTTTTGTTAGATGTGTAGTTCATAGATTTTTGTGTTAGATTTTTTTCATACTGTGTAATTAATTTGTTCATATTGTGTTAGATTTTTTTCTATTAAAAGATTTTTTTGGTGATATTATTGTTGAATATGCATGTTTGAATGTTCATATATATGCAAAGATCGAATATGTCAAATTTTTATGATTTTTTTCTGTTCATAGAATTTTTATGATTTTTTTCTGTTGTAATTTTGTTCATAGAATTTTAATGATTTTTTTGTTCATAGTATTTTCTTTGTCAATTTATGTATATGTTCATATTGTGTATGTATAGGAAAATTGTGCATGATCAAAGTCATTTATAAATATGTTCATATTTAGAATAGAGGAAAAAGGAAAAAATAAGAAGAGAAAGTGTTTAATATAATTAGTTAGAAAAATAATAGAACTATAGTTAAACTAGTTTATTTTTAGTAAGTACTACTTTATTTTATTTATAGTAAGTGTTTCATATATAGTTGAACTAGCTAGTTGATTTAATAAACTACTTTATTTTACTATATATAGAAGTAGTTTGTTTTTAGTAAGTACTACTTTATTTATTTATAGTAAGTGCTTAGTAGTTGAACTAGTTGATTTAATTAATAAAACTATTTTATTTAACTACATATAGAAGTAGTTCCCGCATCGACGTCGATGATGCCTATCCCGTATCCTCGTCGTCGTCGACTTGGTAGTGGAGGCCTGCTTGATCAGGGCCATGTTCGGTACTGGGCTCCGCCGGTCTAGTATTGGAGGTGCTACCTTCCGGGGGACGTAGGTTGGTGATGAGGCAGCCCGTTGTTGACCCGATCCTTGTTTGGTGGCGGTCGCGTGGGCCAGTGACGGTGCCGAGGCTTCCGGACACCGCGGAGGTGGTACGTCACCGTGTCAGCAAGGAGGACGAGCACGTCCGTCGCTACATGGTTGCATTGGAGGGCAGGTTCGACAATACCTGGCAGGTTCTTCAGGGATCTCACTGGAGCTATGATCCTGTGATGGTTCCTTATCTTTGGGTGTCCACCGCCCGCGACGATACCCGTCGGGCGCTACGGTTCTAGCTGTATTAGCGATGCTATATGTATGATAGTATTCGAGGAGTATTAGTGATAATATTCGACGATGTACGAACACAAGAGATGATGTAGTTTTGGTTATAATTGAATGCATGCTAATTTGAATACTACTTTATTTTACGATTTGGTTTTGCTTATTGAATGCTCATATTGGAAAAGTACTCCTACTTTGAATGCTAAAATTGAAGAGAACTCTATGCAGAAATCTAGTAGCCCCCTCCATCATCCACGCCGTCGTGGGGGTAGCTTCTCCTTCATTCCCGTGTGCTAGACAATTTGGTGTAATAATGCACTCGGGAATGAAAGGAGGAGCTACGTACCATCACCGATAGTCAACCCGTGCTTAATAATAATGATCTAATTTAGGTTTTTTAGTACATATATTTAATTGTACAAGTTTAATATTTGAATTGTGAACATAGGCTGGAAATGTCGTACTCGGGCGACGAAAACCGCCCGGGGGAGTGCGACTGGTGCCACGACGACCGAGGTATGTGCGACAGGTTCATTGAGCTGGACGAAGATTGGCGCTTCAGCATTAAGCTCAAGGAGACCTCCGATGTTCATACGGTACGCAACGACAATAATAGTTTTTTCGTAATTAAGCACGATTTCAACTATTTTAACGTGTATTTTTCATCTTTTCCAATTCGACTAGCTTATCCCATGCTATGCAAGACCCTATGTCTTGGAGAGGATGGGTTTTGAAGACCATGAAAGTATGGAAACCAAAAAAAGTTCTCCTAAGGACCCATCATGGCGTGGATTTTAAAGTAAAGCTGTACAATGCTGAGAGTGTAACCCATTTTGGTTGCAAAAATTGGGAAGCACTTTGCAAGATGTATGGTTTTGATGAGGGTATGCTTGTCACCATGGATCTTGGTGATCCTACAATCGAGCAAGACAATATGGACATTTGGGTCCTTGTGGATACACCTCCAATTCTTCTCCCATGTGAGCTTAACATAGTTATTAAGTAATTTATATTGTTTATTTCAAAATAGTTGACAGCTTATTTCCATTGACAACTTATTTTCATTCTTCAAAGAATGTGCGGAAGATGGTAGACAAAACCCACTACACCGATGGCTCCGAATTAACTTATAAGGAGAAAAATCATCTGATCGCATTTTGTACTGATCTTGAGAATTACAATGTCTACAATCGAACTCCTCAACATTATGGTCAATACGTGCCACTAGTGCACATGTTGAACTACGGTAACTACCATGGAGATACCCTGGTAAGATTTTTTACTATTACGACATCCGTGCATCTTTTTGCATACTTCTAAAACTACTATACATCATTGCTAACTATGAAGTTATTACTATGTTTTTCAACAGATAATCCCGAATGATTGTGTGCCTCATCTGATGTATACGCACGGTCGCCTTGATGTTTGGAACATACAACCAGGTCATCCTACGAATCTCAACTGTCCATACCGGATTTCTAAAAGAAGTGGAGACATGACAATCAAAGAATGGAAAAAATGTATGGACAGTCGTAAGGAGCTTCTTGGAAGCAAAAGGAAGCGAAGCGCAAGAATTGGAGACAGGATGATCTCCATTCTTCATAATGGAGAGCCAGGGTCTATATTGTTTATGCTATTTTATCTTAAGTGTGTTTACGTCTACCTGATACTGATGATGTGCTAAGAACAATTATGTAGGGTTGGGTTCGATGACTATGAGTATGATGATCGTATGACTTGTTATTAATAACGAGTAGAAGTTGTATGATGATGCATGATTAGTAGGACTTGTTATTATATATGATGATGTATGATGCGAGCATTAAGAGTTATTATATATCAGCGGGTGAAATGAACATAGCAGTAGCGTTGGTAAACCAAGCACAAAAATAAGAGAGGACACTTCTCTCTATTAGCTCGCTAATAACAACCTAAATTAACCCCCAAAACCCCAAAACCAGCCACTTTCAAAAAAAAACCTCAGCTGCAGCCAGCTTCTGACGCGTGGATGCCTTTTGGTCTCGGTTTATGTCACCAACCGGGACCAAAGGCCCCCGTGCGTGGGCTGCCCGCAGCGGCCACGTGGATGCCCATCTGTCCCGGTTCGTGTAAGAACCGGGACTAAAGGGGGGGGGCATTAGTAACGACCTATTAGTCCCGGTTCAAGAACCGGGACTAAAGGCCCTTATGAACTAGGACAAAAGCCCTGTTTTCTACTAGTGTGAAGATGAGCTAGCTATAGTTCTGTATGTTACACATGATGATTTTGATGAATATAATATGCATGTGCTTGCTGCTCCTATTTGCAATTATTATGAGAGAGGAACTACATTTGCACCTCTCTATGTTTCCAATACGATAAAATTGCAAGAAACTGCTTATGCTATGTATTGGCCTTTACTTGGTGTGCATGAATTGTTCTTTTATGACATGCCAATGCATAGGAAGAGAGTTAGACTTCGTCATTGCTTGATATATGTTACCTTGTGCTCACTACTAAATTTCAAATCATTGCTAATTAAAATTGGATTTGATATACCTTGGGATCCGGGTGGATCCATTACTTGAGCACTTTATGCCTAGCTTAATGGCTTTAAAGAAAGCGCTGCCTGGGAGACAACCCGGAAGTTTTAGAGAGTCATTTATTTCTGTTGAGTGCTTTTATTTAGTTTAAAAACCAAAAAAATATAGAGGGTAACTTAAAACATTTTCAAAAAGAGAAGCGATTGAAAGGTGATGCATTGCGGAAGTGAGGGTCGACCTTGAACACTTGTGTTCATGCTCATGGAAACAATGTAGAATTTTTCATGAAAGTTCCTCACAAAAATAATTATCCCCTTGTACAATTCCTTTGTATTTTAAAAATAATGTGCCAAGCAAAGCCTTTACAATTAGTTTGGGTGATAGTTGTTGATCACGCTGAGAAAAGACAGAAACTTTCTGCTCACGAAATTAATTTTCATTTTTATTATGGAAGAGATTTTGAGTTGATTCTTTTTTATGCTGATTTATATGCAAATTTTCCAGACGTTCGTAATTTTTCAGATTTTTTGAGATATCATAAGTATACAGAATATACAGATTGCTACAGACTGTTCTGTTTTGAGAGATTCTGTTTTCTATGCATTGTTCTCTTATTTTGATGAATCTATGGGTAGTATTGGGGGGTATGAACCATGGTGAAGTTGGATTACAGTATATATAATGCTAATATGAATTTAGAATGAGTTCACAACAGTACTTGAAGTGGTGATTTATTTTATTATACTAACGGATCTCACGAAGTTTTGTTGAGTTTTGTGTGATTGAAGTTTTCAAGTTTTGGGTGAGAGCACGATGGATGAAGGAATAAGGAGAGGAAAGAGCCTAAGCTTGGGGATGCCCGAGGCACCCCAAGGTAATATTCAAGGAAGAATCAAGCGTCTAAGCTTGGGGATGCCCCGGAAGGCATCCCCTCTTTCGTCTACAATCTATCGGTAATTTTACTCGGAGCAATATTTTAATTCGGCACATGATATGTGCAAATGCTTGGAGCGTCTTTTGTGTTTATTTTTCCTTGTTCTTTTATGCACCATGCTGGTATGAGATAGTCCTTGGTTGTCTTTATAGAATGCTTCTTGTGCTTCACTTATATCATTTAAAGTTTGGATTGCCTGTTTTTCCCTACACATAGAAAACCGCCATTTGTAGAATGCTCTTTTGCTTCACTTATATTTGTTAGAGAGGGGCATATCTTTCATAGAAAGAATTAAACTCTTATGCTTCACTTATACCTATTTATAGAGTTAACAGGAGTTGGCCATTCACATGGTTAGTCATAAAATCCTACATAAAACTTGTAGATCACTGAATATGATATGTTTGATTCCTTGCAATAGTTTTGCGACATGAATATGTGATATTAGAGTCATGCTAGTGAGTAATTGTGTATGCGTAGAAATACTTGTGTTAAGGTTTGTGATTCCCATAGCATGCACGTATGGTGAACCGTTATGTGATAAAGTCGGAGCATGATTTATTTATTGGTTGTCATCCTTTGTGTGGAGGTCGGGATCGCGCGATGGTTAACTCCTACCAACCATTCCCCTAGGAGCATGCGTGTAGTACCTTGTTTCGATGACTAATAGACTTCTGCAATAAGTATGTGAGTTCTTTATGACTAATGTTGAGTCCATGGATTATACGCACTCTCACCCTTCCACCATTGCTAGCCTCTCTAGTACCGCGCGACTTTCGCCGGTGCATTACACCCACCATATAGCCTCCCTCAAAAGAGCCACCATACCTACCTATTATGGCATTTTCATACCCATTCCGAGATATATTGCCATGCAACTACCACCATTCTGTCTCATGACATATGCCACCACTTTCATATTGCCATTGCATGATCGTAAGATAGCTAGCATGATGTTTCCATGGCTTGCCCGTTTTTTGATGTCATTGCTATGCTAGATCATTGTCACCGTACACTACCGAAGGCATTTCATATAGAGTCATCATTGCTCTAAGTATTGAGTTGTAAGTGTGATGATCATTATTAATAGAGCATTGTCCCATGTGAGGAAATAAAAGAAGCCAGCGAAGCCCATTTACAAAAAAGAGGCCAAAGATGCCCACCAAAATAAAAATATATATAAAAAAAGAGCCCAAAGAGCCCACAAAAAAATGAGAGAAAAGAGAGAAGGGACAATTGCTACTATCCTCTTTCCACACTTGTGCTTCAAATGGCACTATGATCTTCATGACAGAGAGTCTTCTATGTTATCACTTCCATATACTAGTGGGAAATTTTCATTATATAACTTGGCTTGTATATTCCAATGATGGGCTTCCTCAAAATTGCCCTAGGTCTTCGTAAGCAAGAAAGTTGAGTGCACACCCACTAGTTTCTTTTGTGAGCTTTCATACACTTATAAGCTCTAGTGCATCCGTTGCGTGGTAATCCCTACTCACTCACATTGATATCTATTGATACGCCTAGTTGATGTGAGACTATCTCCTCCTTTTTGTCTTCTCCACAACCACCATATTCTATTCCACCTATAGTGCTATGTCCATGGCTCACGCTCATGTATTGCGTGAAAGTTGAAAAAGTTTGAGAACACTAAAGTATGAAACAATTGCTTGGCTAAATCCAGGGTTGTGCATGATTTAAATACGTTGTGTGGGGAAGATGGAGCATAGCCAGACTATATGATTTTGCAGGGATAATTTTCTTTGGCCATGATATTTTGAGAAGACATAATAGCTTTGTTAGTATGCTTGAAATATTATTGTCTTCATGTCAAATGATAGACTATTGCTTCGGATCACTCGTGTTTTAGTATTCATGCCATGATTAGATTATATGATCAATATTATGCTAGGTAGCATTCCACATTAAAAATTATCTTTTTTATCATTTACCTACTCGAGGACGAGCAGGAATTAAGCTTGGGGATGTTGATACGTCTCCGTCGTATCTATAATTTTTGATTATTTCATGCCAATATTATACAACTTTCATATACTTTTGGCAACTTTGTATACTATTTTTGAGACTAACATATTGATCCAGTGCCCAGTGCCAGTTCCTGTTTGTTGCATGTTTTTTGTTTCGCAGAATATCCATACTAAACGAAGTCCAAACGTAATAAAAACTTACGGGGATTTTTTTGGAATATTTATGATTTTTGTGAAGAAGAATCAACGCGAGGCGATGCACGGAGTGCCCACAAGCCATGTCGCCGCGGCCAGGGGGTGGGCCCGCGGCAAGCAGGCTTGTGGCCACTCCTTAAGGCGGTTGGAGCCCTTCTTTCGCCGCAAGAAAGATAATATCCGGAAGAAAATCGTGTTAAAGTTTCAGCCCAATCGGAGTTACGGATCTCCGGGAATTTAAGAAACGGTGAAACGCAGAATCTGGGAGCGCAAAAACAGAAGGGCAGAGAGAGAGAGAGATCCAATCTTGGAGGGGCTCTTGCCCCTCCGCCGCCATGGAGACCATGGACCAGAGGGGAAACCCTTCTCCCATCTAGGGAGGAGGTCAAGGAAGAAGAAGAAGGAGGGGGGCTCTCTCCCCCTCTCTCCCGGCGGCGCCGGAATGCCGCTCGGGACATCATCGTGTGACGGCGATATACACCAACACCTCCGTCATCTTCACCAACATCTCCATCATCTTCCCCCATCTATATTCAACGGTTCACTCTCCCGCAACCCGCTGTACGCTTTACTTGAACATGGTGCTTTATGCTACATATTATTATCCAATGATGTGTTGCTATCCTATGATGTCTGAGTAGATTATCGTTGTCCTATCGGTGATTCATGAATTGCTATGATTGGTTTAATTTTCTTGTGGTTATGTTGTTGTCCTTTGGTTCCCATCATATGATCGCGCGCGTGGATCACACCATAGGGTTATTGTATGTTGATAGGACTATGTATTGGCAGGCTAGAGTGACAGAAGCTTCAAACCTAGCATAGAAATTGATGCATATGGGATTGAAGGGGGGCCAATATATCTTATTGCTATGGTTGGGTTTTACCTTAATGAACGTTAGTAGTTGCGGACGCTTGCTAATAGTTCCAATCATAAGTGCATAGAATTCCAAGTAAGGGATGACATGCTAGCAGAGGCCTCTCCCACATGATACTTGCTATCGATCTAGTAACGTAGTCAATTGCTTAGGGACAATTCCGCAACTCCTACCACCACTTTTCCACACTCGTTAGACACTCGTAGTTGTTTCTTTATCTAACCAACCCCTAGTTTTATTTACGTGTTCTTTACTTTCTTGCAAGCCTATCCTATCACTCCTACAAAGTACTTCTAGTTTCATACTTGTTCTAGGTAAAGCGAACGTAAAGTGTGCGTAGAGTTGTATCGGTGGTCGATAGAACTTGAGGGAATATTTATCCTACCTTTAGCTCCTCGTTGGGTTCGACACTCTTACTTATCGAGAAAGGCTACAATTGATCCCCTATACTTGTGGGTTATCAGGTCACACCACCAAGTTTGTGGAAACCAGGCAAGCGGTATTTTTTGAGGATAATGAAGTCACGGAGGTTAGGGCAATTGATCTTGAGGAGAAACGGATGTATGTTCCATCCCCGACTATCCAAGAGAGCTTTATCCCTATGACTAACACGCACGAGACACCTACTGGTGATCCCAAACCTGAAGTGGATCCTCAATCTAACGAGGAGGCTCAGCATAATGAAGATCCTCCTCATGATGAGGACTCTCAACCAAATGATGATCCTCAACCTAATATTAACCCTCAACCTTCTCGGGCAAGAAGAAATACACATACTAATGAGCTTGTGAGAAGATCACAACGAGATAAGAAAAGGTTATCTCCAATGATTATGTCACTTTCATGTGTGAGGATGAAAATGACATAGGGAAGGTACAAGATTCGACCTCATATAAAGAATCCACTAAAAGTGAAGACGCATCCAAATGGTTGGTCGCCATGGAAGACGAATTGAAATCTATGAGCTCGAATGATGTTTGGGACTTAGTAGAAGTTCCCGATGAAGCCAAAAGGGTAGGTTGCAAATGGGTCTACGAAACAAAATATGACTCCAAAGGGAACGTCGAAAGGTTCAAAGCGAGACTTGTGGCAAAGGGTTTTACACACAGAGAAGGGATCGATTATAAGGAAACCTTCTTGCCTGTGTGAGCAAAAGATTCTTTCACAATAGTCATGGCACTTGTAGCTCATTATAATTTAGAGCTGCATCAAATGGATGTCAAGACGACATTTTTGAACGATGACTTAAAAGAAGAAGTCTACATGACTCAACCTGAAGGTTTTGTCATGGAAGGAAAAGAACATATGGCATGTCGTTTAAAGAAATCCATATATGGCTTGAGGCAAGCTTTAAGGCAGTGGTACCTAAAGTTCGACAAGGTTATTAGAACTTTTGGTTTTAAAGAAAATGAAGTGGGCAACTGCATATATGTTAAATTCAAAGGCAGTAGGTTCACAATTTTAGTCCTATATGTGGATGATATTATATTGGCTTGCAGTGATAGAGATATGCTGCATGAGCCCAAGAGATTTTTGTCCTCCAGTTGTGACATGAAGGATCTCGGTGAAGCCTCGTATGTCCTTGGCATTGAGATTCATCGAGATAGGTCCAACGAAACATTAGGACTATCGCAGAAGGCATATTTTGAGAGAGTACTAAAGAAATACAATATGCTTGAGTGCTCTTCCTCACCTGCCCCCATAGTCAAGGGTGATAAGTTTGGGACATTCCAATGTCCAAGAAACCAAAATGAAGTTGATCAGATGAAGTCGGTTCCTTATGCTTCGGCTGTCGAAGCATCATGTATGCTCAAGTGTGTACACGCCCTGACTTAGCTTTCGTAACCGGGATGCTTGTCAGATTTCAATCTAATCCAGGACCGGACCACTCGAAGGCCGCAAAGAAAGTCTTGCGTTATATGCAAGGTACTAAAAATTTCATGCTTACATACAAAAAGTCCGATAACCTGAAAGTTATTGGTTACTCAGACTCTGATCTTGTCGGGTGTGTGGATAGCAAGAAATCCATGTCGGGTTATATATTCACACTCGCTGGTGGAGCCATATCGTGGAAAAGCTCCAAGCAAACGATAGTTGTCTCATCTGTGATGCATGCAGAGTTTATAGCATGTTTTGAAGCCACTGGACAGGCTGTATGGCTAAAGAATTTCCTTCCCGGACTTAAAGTGGTTGACAACATTTCCAAATCACTGGCATTGTACTGTGATAATGAACCCGCAGGTTTGCTGCCAGGCGCATTGACCTAAAGTATCGTGTTGTTCAACATAGAATCTAGGATCAAACTATTAATGTTAAGCATATCAGTACTATACGTATGCTTGCGGATTCGCTCACTAAATGCTTACCACCCAATATATTTCGTGAGCATGTAGTCGGCATGGGATTATTGGAAGCCTCTTGATTCTGGAATTATGGGACCACTAATATAACCACTCCCCATTAAGTAATATGTATTCCACTTCGAAATAGGATGTGTGCTATGAGTATGGCGGTTCAATGGCATTTCATTTGTTGTTGTAACACCTTACTCTAGTATATCATTCCTATGGAGAATGGACAAAAGTTATTGAGGCTAACGATGAAGGGGGAGAATGTTGGTATTTGATCTAAGGCCCAACGGGCTGTAAAGAAAAGAAAAAAAGGGATAAACAAAGGATAAGTAACAACGTGAAGGAGAGGGGCCATGATCCAACGATCGTTTCCTCTCATCAAACAGAAGCACCCTAATTGGGGGCACCCTAACCAACAAGTGGTTTTGGTCCCCTGTCGCGAACGCACATAAACAAATGGAGGAGCAGCTGACACCTACGAGAGATCCATTCACGTACGGTTTACTCCTGCTCCCTACAACCCTAATCGACCTGGAGAAGCGCTGCACAACGGAAAGACCATCTCCAATCTCTGCAGTGTAGGTGGCGTCCGGAGGGACGGCGCTACCCGCTACGACCATCTACCCCGAGCCTGCATCATGCATGTTCGACTTGCATCACACCTGGATCAAGCAGGCACGGGACTTCGCATCGCCTACACCAATGGCGTCTTCCATTGGTGGTAAGAACCCAATTTTCCCTCTGTTTATCATGCCTTTAGGTGATCTAAACGACTAGGCCAATGATTAAAGTCTAACAAGGATGTCTGAAATGCATTAGACCACCAGTAAAGCTGTTACAAATACTTAGCAGACTTGGAATAAACCCCATTCCCCAAAGAAACATCTACGAGTCCGTACTGACAGTGATATTACAACAAACCCATTTCATGACAGTGATATTACAACAAACCCATTTCATGAACTATATGGAACAGCACAAGGCCTTGTTCGATTAATCCACTTTCCAAGTGGATTGAGGTGGATTGGAGGGGAATGGGGTGGAATTTGTACTAGATGGGATTTAATCATCGTCAACCCATGCCAATACCTCTCATTTTCGGTGGAACCGAACAAAGCCTAAGGCAAGTCAACCTATAAATACAGAGTTGGTTACATCTACATCCAAAGCCAACGGCTTACTGAGCCACAGCAAGAGTGCCATCATAATGCTCATGAGTCATGATGTGCCAAATTACATCTTCAAGGTTCAAATACGCATTGAGTTGCTTTATAATGCACTAATCGAACATCACCTACTATAGAACGCAACAATTTCGGCTGTCAAAATGAAAAAAGGAATGCAACACTCTCCCTTCTAAAGGAAAAATGTCAACACTTGTCCCTACCATTACATCGACTTCAACCTGAGAACAGCTAACATGATATATGATGTGTCTTCACATACAAAAACTACCACATTTTATCACACTGCCATGCAACAACAAATCAACAAACACAAAGCCTTTTGTCCCAAACAAGTTGGGGTAGGCTAGAGCTGAAACCCATAAGATCTCGCAACAAGCAAAACAAATTGGCCAGATCTTGATATTCTCATTTTGGACTTTTCACTATGACTTAATTTAAACTCATAAATAAATAATCAACTTTTAGGACTGTATATAATAATAGGACTGTATATAATAATATATGAGTCACAAAGTGGGGGTGTCTTTAAAAACCTAGGAACACATGAATACACAATGTGTCGTAGTTTATGCTATTTCCATCAGATAGTACCGAAAGAAAATTAATATTTTCAAAGAGCAAAAAGAAAATTGACAATATATTGAAGGAGCACACTCCATTATCAATCAGCAAATGCAGTCGTGAAGATTGATTTGTGAACTATACTGAACAAGTAACGTAAGGCAATTAACACAGAATACAGAGTTACCTGCATAAGTAAACCAATGGTTTTCCAATCCATAACAATGAAGCTGCACTGATGATCTAGTAGACTAAGTGCTAAACAATCATAATGATGCACAAGTTGCGTCATGTTAAACTGAGTTGCAAAAGCTCACAAAGATGAAAATCTAGCCTCATACAGCAGGTAACTCATACAGCAGGTAATTACTGCATTCTAACACTTTGAACTTATAAATCATGCTTGAAGTGAAAAACAAAAATCCGTTACGAAATTTGTGATGATCGGCATGCTTGGTTCACTACCAAAATTTGGCTAGCCAATGTATATTGGCAAAGCCCAGCCTTGGCAAAAGTTGGCAACTTTATGTGAGATTGGCAAGAAAAATTGGTAAACAACCACTTACTAGCCAATAATTAGCCAACGCCCCCAAATTTTTGGCATCAAACCAAGCATGCTCAATATCTAAAGAAAGCAGAAAGATGGATCTGAATCAATGCCAGGTATCCACCATATGTCCCTGGAATGGATTACTTACTCAATGCATCTACTAGCAAGTAGCAAACTCGATCAATACTACGTACTAACTATCAGAAACTGAGTAGCTATGAATCAACCTGTAACCCTTCTTTTGATCATTTTTAGACGCCTTTGCATCGTTGTACATTACAAAACTCTCCTACTGTTTTAACAGAACTGTACATTACAAAACTCTCCTACTGTTCCGGTTTAAAAAAAGGTTGCGCCCTACAAGCAGAACATCTTCAAGTGCAGAGCATTGCAAGAAATACATGGACAACCAGAATATGATTGAAATTTACAACAATGACCATTAACAATAGTATTCACTTCAACTGAATCTCCTCACCAACCCACAAGCAGGATCATAAATATATTGATTCGTAAACTATATGCAACAAGTAACATAACTACATAAGGCAAGTTAACATACAATACAGAGTTGGCGACATACCAAGCCAGCAGTCTTTCGAGCCATAACATACCAAAGCCAGCAGTTTTTCAGGCCATAACAAACAATCTTCTGCGTGCAAGGTATGCTAGGGTTTGTCGACATTTCAATGACAACCAATTTCACAAAATGCAGAGCAATTGACCTCATTTGGACACGAGCAGCATATCAGGTTTACGCTGCTTGCTCGGCGTGTTTGGCTTGGAACTTGGCCTGGAGCTTGATGCGGTGCTTCCAGCTGTGCCAGAGGCCACCATTATTCCAGAAGCCGCTACAGCTGCTGCCTTGGCAGCCTTGCGTGCGCTTTTGTCAAGCTCAATCAAGCTCCGGGCTGCCAGGATTGCCTGTGGCACAAGGTCATGACATGCACGGGCATAGACAACCCGCACAGCTTCTGCGGCGGCATCCCGCACCTCCATTGGGTTCAGTGGCGCTAGCAAGCAGTGCCCAAGAACCCTCATCACTGGCTGCAGCAACTCCCACGAGAGCTGCACCCTTGCCTCCCTTACCTCCTCTTCTTTACCACAATTCCGGCCATTGCTGTCTCCGTTGACATGCATCTTTGCCAATTCTTCCTCCAGGGCCTTCCCATTCCCATTCTCGGCATCGGTGGACAATGGCGACATGGAGCCCAGAGAATCCCCTTCCTCCACCTCCAACTCTTCATCAAGCTCAAAACGGCATCTGCAGTACTGCCCCGCCCAGGCAGCCACCGCATTGCAGGCATCCACCTTGGATGCAGGGGGCATCTGCGCGATCTTGGCGTAGTATGCCTCAAAGGCGACCCCTATAATCCCCGCGCGCTTGGTCGACTTCACTGCAGCCTGTGGCTCCAGCGGCGGCGACAGCACGCCCACCACCACATTGGCCGGAGGAGGGGGGATCGGCGGCGGATGCGGCCGGCGAGGCGATCTCGAGCTGGGGCTAGACTGCGGAGTGTGGTACAGGGAGGGGACGGAGAGATCGGGGATATGAACAAGCACAGGCTTTCCCTGGCGGTTCTTGGCCTCGGAAGAGTAGACGGCGAGGAGGACGGCCTCGAAGCCAGAGAGCGAGGACGGGAGCGCGGGGGGCAGGCGGAGGAGGTAGAGCGACGAAAGTAGCGGGAGGAAGGCGAGCGCGGCGAGGCGGAGATCGGGGTCCTGGGAGAGGAGCGTGTCGTAGAGCCAGTGGCAGGCGGGGTCGTCGGCGCCGCCCCCCGCGCGGAGCGCCCCGGAGAGGGCGTCGTAGGCGGCGGCGGAGCGGAGGAGGGCTCGGGCGGGGCGGTCGGAGTCCGCGAGCGCCGAGACGTCGGGGGAGACTTGGGGCGGGAGGATGGAGGCGAGCGCGAGGATGCGGGAGCGCGCCTGGGAGACGGACTCCCACCAGGACGGGGTGGCCGGGTCGGCCGCCGAGGCGGCGGCTGAGGCCGGGGAGGAGCCGGATGGGGAGGCGATGGCTCCGGCGGAGGCGGCCGGGGAGGTAGGCATGGCGGGATAGCTGGCGAGCTGGCTTGCCGGCGGCGGAGAAGACGAGATGAGATTTGGAGTCGTCCTCTCTGTTTCAGCTCTGGAATGGGCCTCTTTGTGGCTGCGTGCTCTGGGAGGGGCTATTTTGTAAAGTGGGAACAAGTTGTTGGCAGTTGTGCAGATGGTCAATGGACAGACAGCTCAAGGGAAGGGAAAGGGAGCCGGCGTTCTATGCCGCTGCGCGCAGTCCATTCCCAACTTCCCGATTTCAGCGTATATTTTTTATTTATTCTTTAAACCTTTTATCAAATGTTATAAATGTACCCGAAGAGCAATTAGATATCGAGCGTCGTGTGCGCTAGATGCACGCGGAACACACCCCCGAAGATTACTGGTTTTTCCTTTCCGGTTTCTGGATTCGTACATTCCTGTTTTCAGTTTTTCCTTTCCTGGCAAGATACGTTGGTTCCTATTTTCCTTTTTTTCCCATTATATTTCGGAAAAATTAAGATTTTATGGGAAATTACGGAAGGGAGCTTTCAACACGATCAAATGTTAACTTTCAACTCGGTTGTAGAACTTTAAACTTTCAAGTTTCACAGCCCTGATGCAAGTGTTAAATATTAAAACTCTTTAAAGGCACGGTCCATGAATTTTTAGAGGCACGGTTCATAAATCTTTAGAGGCACGGTTGTGATACAAGAAAATAATCAAATGGGGACCTGTTGTGCGATGAGAGAAGTCACGGTCCATAAATCTTTAGAGGCATGTTTCATCAATATTCAGAGCCACGGTTCATCGATCAGTATAGCCACGTTTCATGAATCTTTAGAGGCACGGTTCATCAATATTCAAAGCCATGGTTCATTTTGTCGTGCGGCGTGCAAACGACGCCTCCGGTGGCACAACACTAGCTCATCTTCGGCTCAGTTAGCATACATATAAATCTTGAAGTGGGGTCATAGGTTGGAGTGCGTGTTTCGTCGTGCCATCGTGTTTCGTTGTGTGGCATGCAAACGGTGCCTCCGGCGGCCTAACACTAGCTCGCCTTCGGCTCGGTTAGCATTCATATAAATCTTGAAGTGGGGTCATAGGTTGGAGTGCGTGTTTTGTTGTGCCAGCGTGTTTCGTCGCGCGGCGTGCAAATGGCGCCTACGGTGGTGCTACTTCTCAAAAAACAGCGCCAGAAATTGACACGTTGACGGAGACTTGCTTGCGTTGGTTTTTCCCTTGAAGAGGAAAGGGTGATGCAGCACAGGAGCAGTAAGTATTTCCTTGAGTTTGAGAACCAAGGTATAAATCCAGTAGGAGAATCTCGTCAAGTCCAGAGTACCTGCGCAAACACAAAAGAGCTTGCACCCAACACTATAAAGGGGTTGTCAATCCCTTCAAGATTGATTGCAAAGTGAGATCTGAAGGCGGAAAGTGCAACGAAGTAAAAGAGTAAGGCTGGAAATATGGTGTGAAGTAGACCCGAGGGCCATAGTGTTCACTAGAGGCTTCTCTCAAAATAGCAAATATTACGATGGGTGAACAAATTACTGTCGAGCAATTGATAGAACCGCGCAAAGTCATGACGATATCTAAGGCAATGATCATACATATAGGCATCACGTCCGAGACAAGTAGACCAATACTTTCTGCATCTACTACTATTACTCCACACATCGACCGCTATCCAGCATGCATCTAGTGTATTGAGTTCATGACGAACAGAGTAACGCTTTAAGCAAGATGACATGATGTAGAGGGACAAACTCAAACCAATGATGAAAACCCCATCTTTTTACCCTTGATGGCAACAACACGATGCGTGCCTCGCTACCCGTTCTGTCACTGGGTGAGGTCACCGCACGGTATGAACCCAAAACCAAGCACTTCTCCCATTGCAAGAATCATAGATCAAGCTGGCCAAACAAAACCCACAATTCGAACAGAATTACAAGGATATGAAATCATGCATAAGAGATATCAAAAGAAACTCAAATAAGATTCATAGATAATCTGATCATAAATCCACAATTCATGGGATCTCGACAAACACACCGCAAAAGAAGATTACATCGGATAGATCTCCATGAAGATCATGGAGAACTTTGTATTGAAGATCCAAGAGAGAGAAGAAGCCATCTAGCTACTAGCTATGGACCCGTAGGTCTATGGTGAACTACTCACGCATCATCGGAGAGGTCATGGTGTTGATGAATGTTGAGGCATAATTTATGCCTAAGTAATTTTGGTGATTGATGACAATACCATACAGGACTAATCGTGTGTGTCAAGGTTTCAGGCAACATTCGTCAACGGCACAAGACGACACGACTCCTCTCTTCGGGAACAGAAGCACGGCGCTATCCTAGATTCTCTTCATTTGAGTCATAGGAAAGCCGTACTATTAAGAGGGGATCCGTAGTGGAAAGGTTTGGGTGGAATCTATCTTTGCGCACGCACACCTCTATTTTCTCCCTTTCCTTTATCCTTGGAGCGGCCCTCGCCGGTGTGTTCTTTGCGTCTCGGCAAAATGGTCCCCAGCGGTAGTACCGCTGGTCCCAGCGGTAGTACCGCTGGACTGCCAACGGTAGTACCGCTGCAGCCAGCGGTAGTACCGCTGGCTGGCGGTAGTACCGCCCCTGGTCAGCGGTAGTACCGCTCCAGGTGCCCTGTTCCACCTACCTAGCGGTAGTTCGTGGACGGACCCTTTTGCGAAGACTTTCTCGGCGGTAGTAGTGTTTTTGCACTACCAAGGGCCAGCGGTAGTACCGCTGGTCCCAGCGGTAGTACCGGTGGAAGCCCCAGCGGTAGTACCGCTGGTGCTAGCGGTAGTACCGCTGGAAGCCCCAGCGGTAGTACCGCTGCATCCAGCGGTAGTACCGCCAGGCAGCGGTAGTACCGCCAGGCAGCGGTAGTACCGTTCCTTCCCAGCGGTAGTACCGCTGGATCTCGGGCAGAGAGTGGGAAAACGGTCTGAATTTTCCCCCCACTATATAAAGGGTTCTTCTAGCTGAGGAACCATATCTCTTACCTCTCTAAGCTCCATTGTTGCTCCACAAGCTTAAAAGTGCCCGATCTCTCTCCCTAGCCAATCAAACTTGTTGATTCTTTAGGGATTGGTTGAGAAGGCCTAGATCCACACTTCCACCGAGAGAAAAGTTGATTCCCCCACCTATCCCTTGCGGATCTTGTTACTCTTGGGTGTTTGAGCATCCTAGACGGTTGAGGTCACCTCGAAGCCATATTCCATTGTGGTGAAGCTTCGTGGTCTTGTTGGGAGCCTCCAAGCTTTGTGTGGAGTTGCCCCAACCTTGTTCGTAAAGGTTCGGTCGCCGCCTTCAAGGGCACCTATAGTGGAATCACGGTACCTTGCATCGTGCGAGGGCGTGAGGAGAATACGGTGGCCTTAGTGGCTTTTTGGGGAGCATTGTGCCTCCACACCGCTCCAACGGAGACGTACTTCCTGTCAAAGGGAAGGAACTTCGGTAACACATCCTCGTCTCCTTCAGTTCCACTTGTGGTTATCTCTAACCTTTACTTTGTATTTGCTTTTCCTTGTTACAATATCTTACTTGTCTTAATAGGTCTTGTTGATAGCTTCTATAGGGGTCACCTCTTTGTCATATTATTTGTGAACCCGTATAGTGTTTACCTTAACTTGTTAAGATTAATTAAAAAGTGGTCGTTGTCTATTCACCCCCCCCCTCTAGCCAACCATATTGATCCTTTCAATTGGTATCAGAGCCACGTCTCTTTATTAAGGGTTTAACCACCCGAAGAGTATGGAAGGCGAAGAGGAAGTGAACCATGGGCAATCCGAGGGCATGGACTTGACTTCGGTCACAAGGGACGACTTGAATACGGCTATGGCAGCCCTCAAGACGTCCTTGACGAGCGAAGTCAAAACCATGCTTAAGGAATTAATTGATGGTCTTAGAAGTTCACTCGAACCGGCTTTAGTGGTTAAACCCACCATTTCCGATTCGGAGGCCAACTCCTCTAAGGAAGCGGCTAAAGGTATGCAACCTGCTTCACCTCACGAAAAGGATGGGACTGGAACACATGCCTCTGTTCCACCTCCCATGACTTATGGAGGACCCGTTCTCGCACCTCGTCTTAATCCTGTTGGTCCTCCTCCTAAACTTGTGAAAGGTGACTTTGCTAACTGGGTATTTTCTATTAAGTCTCATTTGAATCACAGCTCAACAAACTTGTGGAGAATTATCGAGCAAGGATATTACCCCCATGACCCAAGCAACCTCACTCCAAGAGAAGATGCAGACAATCAATATAATCACTCTGCGCTGTTTATCCTTCAGTCTGCTGTGCCACCTGAAGATCTTCCCCACTTACGTCCCTTCACATTGGCCAAGGATTGTTGGGAGCATATTATGGTGTTGTATAAGGGAAGCTCAAGTATTCGACGATCCAACTATGAAGTGATACTTGATCAGGCCGATGAGTTTGTGATGAAGGAAGAAGAGGACCCTCGTGATCTCTATCGGAGGGTGACTGCTATTGCCGTGGCACTAAAGGATCATGGAAGTAAGGATGTGGATGACACTTGGGTCAAACGCAAGTTTCTCAAAGCCATCATGCCTTTCAACAAAGCCATGTCATCTGTCATTCGTCAGCGGCCAGACTTTCACTCTTTGTCTTCCAGTGAAGTGTTGGATGAGTTCATTGCAATGTCAATCATGAACGAAACAGCCGACAATGCACTTGCTCGTGTCCGATCAAAAATCACTTCACCCAAACTTGCGTTGAAAGCAAGAGTAATGCTTGAAGAAGAAGAAGAAGATGAGGAAGAGGAGAGCTGCCCGGAAGACACAAAGTATGCCTATCATGAGCACATGGCTCTTGCATCAAGGCAATTCTGGGGAAATAAAAGGAACTCAAGACCAACCTTCAACAAGAACAACTCAAGTGGTTTCAAACCCAAACAACGAGTAAGGACATGTTATAACTGTGGCAACGTGAGTCACTTCGTGGCAGAATGTCCATATGAGAAAAGAGAAGACAATGGAGGCAAGCTCATTCGCAAAGACAAAACCAAATCATTTCCAATCAAGAACAACTTTGTGAAGAAACCTCACCCAAAAGGAATGGTGGCCCTGGAGGAGTATCCTTCTGATGATGATGATGATGATGATGATACAGTGGCAACGACAACTGTTGCTATAGCCACTACCCCTTCCCAGAAGGTGTCTCTCTTCAACGCCCCCAACGAGAACCACATCACCAAGTGCCTCATGGCAAAAGGTACCAATCAGGTAACTTCTATCATTAAGACAAACATTACTTCTACTCCTTCATTGTTAAATTGTGTAGAAGATAGTGATGTTGGAGAACTTAATGAGCATGATCTTGATAAGTTTCTATGCACTATTAAGGGAGAAACCAAGAAGCATTTTGTTGCTCTCTTGGAACAATTGGGTGAGGCCACTGACCTTATTGAGTCTCATGAGGAGACCATCTCCGAGCTTCATGGACATAGTCGTGACTATGCCGATGAAATTGCCGAATTATCTAGTACTCTTGAAGAAGAGCGCACTCTTCGTTTGGCTCTTGAGGAGTCATATAACGATGACTGCACTAAAATGCAAAAGAAACTGGATCATGATGTTGTTCTTACTCGCGAACTTAAATCTGAAAAGTATGCTCTTGAGGTTGGCCGTGACAGACTCAAAGAAGAGTTTGACATACTTGACAAGGCCCACAAAGCCTTGAAAGGTGTTCATTTCGCTCTGAAAGAGTCTCATGATCAACTCCAAGCAAAGCTTACCAAGGAGATCTCTACTTGTCCTCCCTTTGTGCTAATTGATAATACTTGTGCAACTAACCCTTGTTGTGAGCATGTTCATCTTGTGGAAGAAAATGCCAAGTTAAAGGAGAAACTTGAGAAGGGCCTTGTGTCATGCAGACAAGGTGAGAAGAGTCTGAACGATCTCTTGAGCACTCAAAAGGGTGTTGTAGGAAAGGAAGGAATTGGACTTACCTCCAAGTCAAAAGGTAAAAGAAAGAACAAGAGCAAACGATCTCTCACCCTCATGGACATCTTTGTCAAGGAGGGTGAGGGTACTCAGAAGGTGAACAGGAACAAGGTGGACTATGGGAACCTCAAGAAGGGCAAAGCGCTCCTACTAACACAGCCGACAAACTCAATTCCTCTTATGTGTTATGTTGTGCTAGTGATGGGCATGTTTATGCCAGATTTATTGGTTCCTATGATGAAGATATTGAATGGGCTATCTGGGTTCCTAAGACCCTTGTCTCTAACATGAAAGGACCCATTAAAAAATGGGTACCTAAAACCAAGCCTTGATCTATTGCAGGAGTTTGCTTCCGGTGGGGTGTCATGGTTGCTCGATAGTGGAGCAACAAATCATATGACCGGAAGCAAGGACTTAGTGGTGGATGTGCACCCTTCTCCATCTATGCCCACCCATGTCCAATTCGCTGATGCATCCTCGTCAAAGGTATTGGGATTTGGTAAGGTGGTCGTCTCTCAAGATTTGTCTATTGAGAAGGTCATGCTTGTTGAGTCTCTTGCCTACAATTTACTTTCCGTTCGTCAACTTGCAATCATGGGTTTTTCCACATTCTTTAATATTGACACTGTGGTCCTCCTAAGGAGCAAGACTCTTAAAGTAGCCTATGTTGGACATGTCGAAAATGGTCTCTATGTGGTAAACTTTTCAAAGCGACCCACTAAGACTGCGACATGTCTAATGGCTAAAGTTGACGTGGGCTGGCTTTGGCATCGCCGTTTAGCTCATGTCAATATGAGGTCTTTGCAAAGTCTTCTGACAGGGGACCATGTTCGTGGACTAACAAATGTGAGCTTTGCTAAAGATCGTGTTTGCAGTGCTTGCATTGAAGGAAAGATTCATGAAACTGCTCATCGTCCATTAACTCTTATCTACACTAAGAGGCCATTGGAACTTCTTCACATGGATCTGTTTGGTCCTCCAACATTTGATAGTCTTGGAGGCAGAAAGTATTGCTTAGTAATTGTTGACGACTACTCAAGATATACCTGGGTATATTTCTTCAAAAGGAAGAGTGAAACTCAACAAACGGTCATCAACTTTGCCAATGAAGCGCAACGTCAACATGAAGCAAAGATCTTGATGATTAGGAGTGACAACGGCACCGAGTTCAAGAACTATACCCTAGATGAGTTTCTAGGTGATGAGGGAATAAAGCACCAATATTCTGCACCATATACCCCTCAGCAAAACGGCGTGGCAGAAAGGAAGAACCAGACCTTGATAGACGCTGCAAGAACAATGATGGCAGAATTCAAATCTCCATACAACTTCTGGACAGAGGCCATCAACATAGCATGTCATGCGTCCAATCGGCTCTACATCCGCAAAGGCTTGAACAAGACTCCGTATGAGATTCTAACTGGAAACAAACCCAATCTCAAGTACTTCCGGGTATTCGGTTGTAAGTGTTTCATTCTTAAAAAGGGAGCTCGGTTAGCTAAATTTGACTCTAGAGCACATGAGGGTATCTTTGTTGGTTATGCTACAAACTCTCATGCTTACCGTGTCCTCAACAAGTCCACCGGACTAATTGAGGAGACGTGTAACGTGGAGTTTGACGAAAATAATGGCTCCCAAGTGGAGCAAAGTGGTCTTTGTGATATAGGTGATGAAATTCCTCCCGAAGCCATAAGAAGAATGGGGATTGGTCAAATACTCCCCATTGAGGAACCCCTTATGGCCGAAGGAGAAGGACAATGCTCTACTCAAGTGGAGCCAAAACCCCCACAAGCCCCACACGCTTCCGATGAACCTAGAGAAGACTCTCAACAAGTTGATCAAGCTCTCGGTCAAGATCAATTGCCTAACAATGGTGATATGCCCACTCAAGCACTACCCCAAGACCTTGAACCAACACGAGATCAAGATCAAGAGCAACCACTAATACAAGATCAAACTAGTGAACCTGCTCAAGTCGAAGGACAAAGTGATCAGGAGACTGTCTCACAATTCCCTTCTGGAGCTCCAACAACCGGCTCAAGACGCAAGGGCAAACAAAAGATACAAGTCGATGCTCCCCTGTTATCTAATGAAGAACTCTTGGAGCGTCGAGCAGCCAAGAATGCGAACAAGCTGAAAGCCAAGTCACATCTTATGAAGAATGTTCTTGGTAGTTTAAAAAGGGGAGTATCTACCCGTCAACAACTTTGGAATTATTGTGAGCATCACGCGTTTGTCTCGTATTGTGAACCTCAACAGGTACAGGAAGTGCTCGATGATGAGGATTGGCTTATGGCCATGCACGAAGAACTTAACAACTTCGAGCGCAACCAAGTATGGGATCTAGTGCCACGACCAACGAAGGAACATAATGTCATCGGGACCAAATGGATATTCAAGAACAAGCAAGATGCAAATGGAATTGTGATTCGAAACAAGGCAAGATTGGTGGCTCAAGGCTACTCCCAAGTCGAGGGTATCGACTACGGTGAAACCTTTGCCCCTGTCGCTCGTCTAGAATCTATTCGCATGCTACTTGCTTTTGCTTCTCATCATAACTTCAAATTACAGCAAATGGATGTGAAAAGTGCATTTCTTAATGGTTCTTTAAATGAGTTGGTATATGTCAAACAACCCCCGGGATTCGAACATCCCAAGCTCCCAAATCATGTGTACAAACTCAATAAGGCACTCTATGGTCTTAAACAAGCCCCACGCGCGTGGTATGAGTACCTTACTGAGTTGTTACAAGATCGTGGGTTTGAAATTGGGAAGATTGATCCCACTCTTTTTACTAAGAGGGTTAAAGTGGATTTGTTCATATGCCAACTATATGTTGATGATATTATCTTTGGCTCTCCTAACATTTCATTCAATGAAGAATTTGCTGCGCTAATGACTGAGAAGTTTGAGATGTCCATGATGGGAGAGTTGAAGTTTTTCCTCGGATTCGAGATTAAGCAAGGTCTAGAAGGGACATTCATCAAACAAGCCAAGTACACTCAAGACATGCTCAAACGGTTCGAGCTCGAAGATGTCAAACCGGTCAAGTTTCCCATGCCAACCAGATGCAAGCTTGACAATGATCCCAATGGTAAAGCAGTGGATCAAAAGGTATATCGCTCCATGATTGGATCCCTCCTTTACCTTTGTGCATCTAGACCGGATATTATGTTGAGTGTAGGGATATGTGCACGGTTTCAATCCGCACCAAAAGAAAGTCATTACATGGCTGTCAAACGAATCTTTCGATATTTGGCTCATACCCCAAACTTTGGTCTCTGGTATCCCAAAGGAGCAAACTTCAATCTAGTTGGCTATTCTGACTCAGACTGGGCTGGAGATTGTGTGGAGAGGAAGTCAACATCTGGAGGGTGCCAATTCCTTGGTCGCTCTTTGGTAAGTTGGTCTTCAAAGAAGCAGAACTGTGTCTCCTTATCATCCACCGAAGCTGAGTATGTGGCAGCTGCAAGTTGTTGTGCACAATTGCTATGGATGAGGCAAACTTTAAAGGATTATGGTGTCACTTGTGACAAAGTGCCTCTTCTATGTGACAATCAAAGCGCCATCAAGATTTCCCTCAACCCAGTGCAACATAGCAAAACCAAACATATTGATATTCGTCATCACTTCATCCGTGAACATATCAAGCTAGGTGATATTGAGGTTCACTTCATTCACACTGAAGAGCAACTTGCAGATATTTTCACCAAGCCACTTGATGAAGCAAGGTTCCGGGAGTTAAGGCATGAGCTAAATATCATTGATTCGAGTAATGTGGATTGAAACTAGGCATATTGCACCTCACTTCACATTCCATCTTGGTCTAGATGTAGGCATGGACATAGGGGGAGTGTTGTTCTCTCAATGAACTCTCCCTCCCCCCATTATGTGTAAATCAATCTAGTCTTTCACTTTAGCCATTGTCAAATGGCACTTGTGCCTCAAAGACAAGCATTGGTCATGAACCCAAGGATAATTCTTCGCGGTGTCATACCATTATCTCAAACATAGGTGGCCTCGGCCACCGCCCCTCCATCCTCTCTTGCGTATAAAGGAGAGGATATACAATGACAAGTCGGTATTTTTTCTTAGAAGTCATCCCTTTTTACTCACTTGTCATGTGCCCAAGTTTTCCCGCTTTCCTTGGCCGTGCTGAAACATGTACAGCGGTACTACCGCCAGGGGTAGCGGTACTATCGCCAGGACCCAGCGGTACTACCGCCATGGGTAGCGGTACTACCGCCAGAGTTCAAAATCTAACTCGGCCGGCCGGAATATTTCTAGGGTTTCGAGGGGGAGCGGTACTACCGCCAGGGGGAGCGGTACTACCGCCAGGACCCACAGCGGTACTACCGCTGCACTCCAGTGGTACTACCGCCAGGTCAGCGGTACTACCGCTGGACCCAACGGTACTACCGCTGCCCATACCCCTTGGGCTATATAAAGGGAGGGGGAGCCCGATTTTCAATCTGTTTCTTCTTCCTCGCGGCTCCTCCCTCCCCTACCCCGAAAACCCGCTGTTTGGATCTTTCTTGGAGGAGCTCCCTCTTCCCGTTGGTGTGGAAGGGCTGATTTACTTCTTCTTCCTCCTCCAAAGCCATGAATCCCGGTAACAAAAGCTCCTCCCCTCTTCTATTTGGTTGTTTTTCGTGTTCTAGGGTTAGGAGCATTGGGGATTACATTCATCTTGTTGATTCAATGGCTTGTTGCTAAGATTTCTGCCGTGGTTTAGGGTTTCATCGTCTTAGATCGGATATTTGAACCTTTTTTGATTAGATCTAAAACGTGCTCTCTCTTGCCTATGCATGTTTGTACCTCGTGTTACTATATGTTCCTTTTGACAATAGGGCCGATGTATACGTATTAATGATTATATTCAGTCCATGCCCTAGAATACGAGTTTTATATGTCTAGATCTGACAGTCAAACCCCCAGCGGTACTACCGCCAGGTCCCAGCGGTACTACCGCCAGGGGGTAGCGGTACTACCGCTATGACCCCCAGCGGTACTACCGCCAGGGGGTAGCGGTACTACCGCCAGGACTCCCAGCGGTACTACCGCCAGGACTGGCGGTACTACCGCCAGGACTGACGGTACTACCGCCAGGTGTGGCGGTACTACCGCCAGGAGCATTCACGGTGTTTTTTTCCTTGGGCTTAGCAATGCATGTTTTCTTTTGTTTCTTTTCTCTGTACTTTCAAGATCCATTGCCTTGACTTTTCGTGTTGCCTCTTTTTCGCTTTGTGGTCTGTGTCACAGGTGGCTCTGCTCGCCGTTCGAACCCCCCACGGGACACGGCATCCAAACAGTTTCGGAACACAGAGGCGCCCGAGGGGTCTGCCACGTCTGGTCTCCCCCCTAAGAAGAAGTCCTTCAAGAAGGTTTCCCACAAGGACAAGAGGGTGAACATCCGAACGATGTCTCCTAAAGAGTTTCTGCAGTTTCGCACCAAGAACCACTATCTCCAGGAGAGGGAGACGATCGAGGGTGTTGAAAATGTCTGGGTTAAGGACCATTGCAGGATATATCGAGATGTCATTGCAAACTTCAAGAAGAATTACATCTCTGTCCAGTGGATTGATTTGTCACATCTTCAGCGGCATACAGAGTACTTTGGTGATGCTCTTGCTTTGATTGACAAGATGGGGCTCAAAAACATCATCACCTTCAAGACAGATTTTGATCCCACGGCAGTTGCTCAGTTCTACGTCACTGTTCATTTCTCCCATGATGAACAGCGCTCCATGACTTGGATGACTGGGCCATAGAAGATGACTGGTTCCTGGTCAGAGTTCATGCAGTTCCTGCACATTGATTTTCAGGGTGCTGACACCCCTCTTGGGCTGCGTCCTCACGCTCCAGTCCCCGCTGATAAGGGCCTTGCAAAGGACAGACTGCAGCCACTATATCTGAGGAAGGGGGTGCTTCCCAAGCACCTGGACATTATGCACCGCATCTTTCGGAACACCCTCTTCCCTCGGAGTGGTAACTTCGATGAGGTCCATGGCGCCTTGGCTGAGATGTTGTTACTATGTGAGGAGGCTATGTCTGTGGAGTCTGCTCAACTGGATATTGCAGATGTGATGTTCACAGAACTATGGAACTGCATCATCAACCGTAAGGTCCCTATCTATGGGCCTTACCTGTTTGCTTACATCTGCCACAAGTGGCAACAGGCGTATCCGGATGAGGTGCTCTACGCACAGTCTGACTATATTGTGCATGACCCAATCAAGCTGCGCATCAAGGATAAGTGGACCAACCCATCTTCCTCCTCTCAGCAAATGGACACAGATACAGAGACCGCTGCTGGTAGAGGACCTGCCTCTCAGCCCCGCTCGTCTGCCATGCCATCTTGGGCTATCAAGTTGCAGGACAAGATGAAGACTCTCTTCTGTATGCAGGCCAAGGGTCAGTATCAGTCACACGTGGCTGAGAAGCAGAGCCGCCAGAGGCATAAGCGTGTTCTCAGGACCTTGGATGTGGACATCTCCAGTGGCTCAGAGGACGACATCACGCCTGAGGCCACCTGGATGCAGGCTCAGGGGTACCAGTGGTCGGGTGATGAGGCGCCAGAGGAGGAGGAGACTGATCAGGAGGGGACCGATGAGTCTGGTGATCCTGAAGACGAGGAGTAGCTACCTGTGGCATTAGTTGTGCCCCCTTTTTGGTGTCTTGTGCCAAAGGGGGAGAGAGTCTAGGGATTTGATTTCATTCGAACTTTGCATTGCTTTGCTGATTTGCTTTGAACTTGGTTTGCTTTGTTTGCTAACGTGTGTGAGACATGATCTTTCCTATGTGAGATTAGATTTATTTCCATCATATGCTGTGAGTCATATGTCATATATCTCTATCTTTTTTATTCTCATATTATTATCCATGCAAATCCGGTATTGTCATCAATCCACCAAAAAGGGGGAGATTGTTGAGGCATAATTTATGCCTAAGTAATTTTGGTGATTGATGACAGTACCATACAGGACTAATCGTGTGTGTCAAGGTTTCAGGCAACATTCGTCAACGGCACAAGACGACACGACTCCTCTCTTCGGGAACGGAAGCACGGCGCTATCCTAGATTCTCTTCATTTGAGTCATAGGAAAGCCGTACTATTAAGAGGGGATCCGTAGTGGAAAGGTTTGGGTGGAATCTATCTTTGTGCACGCACACCTCTATTTTCTCCCTTTCCTTTATCCTTGGAGCGGCCCTCGCCGGTGTGTTCTTTGCGTCTCGGCAAAATGGTCCCCAGCGGTAGTACCGCTGGTCCCAGCGGTAGTACCGCTGGACTGCCAGCGGTAGTACCGCTGCAGCCAGCGGTAGTACCGCTGGCTGGCGGTAGTACCGCCCCTGGTCAGCGGTAGTACCGCTCCAGGTGCCCTGTTCCACCTACCTAGCGGTAGTTCGTGGACGGACCCTTTTGCGAAGACTTTCTCGGCGGTAGTAGTGTTTTTGCACTACCAAGGGCCAGCGGTAGTACCGCTGGTCCCAGCGGTAGTACCGCTGGTCCCAGCGGTAGTACCGGTGGAAGCCCCAGCGGTAGTACCGCTGGTGCGAGCGGTAGTACCGCTGGAAGCCCCAGCGGTAGTACCGCTGCATCCAGCGGTAGTACCGCCAGGCAGCGGTAGTACCGCTCCTTCCCAGCGGTAGTACCGCTGGATCTCGGGCAGAGAGTGGGAAAACGGTCTGAATTTTCCCCCCACTATATAAAGGGTTCTTCTAGCTGAGGAACCATATCTCTTACCTCTCTAAGCTCCATTGTTGCTCCACAAGCTTAAAAGTGCCCGATCTCTCTCCCTAGCCAATCAAACTTGTTGATTCTTTAGGGATTGGTTGAGAAGGCCTAGATCCACACTTCCACCGAGAGAAGAGTTGATTCCCCCACCTATCCCTTGCGGATCTTGTTACTCTTGGGTGTTTGAGCATCCTAGACGGTTGAGGTCACCTCGAAGCCATATTCCATTGTGGTGAAGCTTCGTGGTCTTGTTGGGAGCCTCCAAGCTTTGTGTGGAGTTGCCCCAACCTTGTTTGTAAAGGTTCGGTCGCCGCCTTCAAGGGCACCTATAGTGGAATCACGGTACCTTGCATCGTGCGAGGGCGTGAGGAGAATACGGTGGCCTTAGTGGCTTTTTGGGGAGCATTGTGCCTCCACACCGCTCCAACGGAGACGTACTTCCTGTCAAAGGGAAGGAACTTCGGTAACACATCCTCGTCTCCTTCGGTTCCACTTGTGGTTATCTCTAACCTTTACTTTGTATTTGCTTTTCCTTGTTACAATATCTTACTTGTCTTAATAGGTCTTGTTGATAGCTTCTATAGGGGTCACCTCTTTGTCATATTATTTGTGAACCCGTATAGTGTTTACCTTAACTTGTTAAGATTAATTAAAAAGTGGTCGTTGTCTATTCACCTCCCCTCTAGCCAACCATATCGATCCTTTCAATGAAGAAGCCCTCCGTATCCGAATCCCCCCTCCGGCAGGGCACGAGAACGTGCCCCAAATGGGATCTTGCGGAGACAGAAGCTTGCGGCGGCGGAAAAGTACTTTCGATGATCTCCTGATTTTTTTCTGGAATTATTGGGAATATATAGGCGAAATACCTAGGGCAGAGGTGGCCCAGGGAGCCCACAAGCCTGGGAGGCGCGGGCCCCCCTGGCCGCGGCTAGGGGGCTTGTGGGGTCCCTGGTGGCCCCCTGCCTTGGTTCTCAAGCTTCCCGATCTTCTTCTGTTTCGAAAAAAATCTTTTTGGAAGTTTCGTTCCATTTGGATTCCGTTTAAAATCCTCCTCTGAAAGGGGTCAAAAACACGGAAAAAACAGGAACTGGCACTTGGCACTGAGTTAATAAGTTAGTCCCAAAAAGATATAAAAGGCATACAAAACATCCAACGTTTGACAGGATAATAGCATGAAACCATCAAAAATTATAGATACATTGGAGACGTATCAAGCATCCCCAAGCTTAACTCCTGCTCGTCCTCGAGTAGGGAAGTGATAACGACTGAATTTTTGATGTGGAATGCTACCTAGCATAGTTGTCCTTTGCAACTTCTTTCGTGTGACATGAATGTTCAGATCCGTAAGATTCAAACCAATAGTTTGCTATTGACATGAAAACAATAATACTTCAAGCAAACTAGCAAGGTAATCATGAACTTTCGAAATAACAAGGCCAAAGAAAGTTATCCCTACAAAATCATATAGTCTGGCTATGCTCCATCATCCCACACAACTAATTTAAATCACGCACAACCCCGGTATTGGCCAAGTAATTGTTTTCGCACTCTTACTTTATCAAACCTTTTATAACTATCACGCAATACATGAGCGTGAGCCATGTATATAGCACTATAAGTGGAATAGAGTGTGGTGGTGGTTGTGAGACAAAAAGGGAGGAGATGGTCACATTGACTCGGCATATCAAAGGGCTATGGAGATTCCCATTAATAGATATCAATGTGAATGAGTAGGGATTGCCATACAAAGGATGCACTGGAGCTATAAGTATGTGAAAGCTCAAAAGGAGAACTAGTGGGTGTGTATCCAACTTGCTTGCTCACGAATACCTAGGGCAATTTTGAGGAAGCCCATCATTGGAATATACAAGCCAAGTTATATAATGAAGATTCCCACTAGCATATGGTGGTGAAGAAACGAGAGGCTCTCAATCATGAAGAACATGGTGCTATAATGAAGCACAAGTGTGGAAAAAGATAGTAGCATTGTCCCTTCTCTCTTTTTCTCTCTTTTTTATTTGGGCTCTTGGGCCTCTCTTTTTTCTCTTTTTTTGGGCTCTTTGGCATATTTTATTATTATTATTATTTCCTCACATGGGACAATGCTCTAATAATTATGATCATGACACTTTTATTTACTCACAGCTTAAAGCTCAGAATGATGATGACTCTATAGGAAATGCCTCCGGCAATGTACCGGGATGTGCAACGATCTAGCTTGGCGTATGACGTTGAAACATCCCGCTAGCTATCTTACGATCATGCAATGGCAATATGAGAGTGACGACACAAGTCATGAGATGGAACGGTGGGAGTTGCATGGCAATATATCTTGGAATGGCTATGAAAATGCCATAGTAGGTAGATATGGTGGCTGTTTTGAGGAAGGCATATGGTGGGTTTGTGCACCGACGAGAATTGCGCGGCCCTAGAGAGGCTAGCAATGGTGGAAGGTGAAAGTGCATCTATACCATGGACTCACATTAGTCATGAAGAACTCACATACTTGTTGCGAAAGTTTTTATTAGTAATCGAAACAAAGTGCTAAACGCATACTCCTAGGGGAAGGGTTGGTAGGTGTTAACCATCGCGCGATCCCGACCGCAACACAAAGGATGACAATCAACAGACAATTATGCTCCGAATTCCTAACATAGCGGTTCACCACACGTGCATGCTACGGGAATCACTAACTTCAACACAAGTATTTCTAGATTCACAACACCCTACTAACATAACTCTTAATATTACCAAATCCACGTCTCAAAACTAACTGAGAGGAATCAAAACTTCTCTTTCTACTCAATGCACATGAAGATGGAAGTTTTTGTATCTTCTTTGGGGACTATTTTCATATCACAAGCCAACTACCAAGTCACGCACCGCCGTGCTCTAAAAGATCTAAGTGAAGCACATAGAGCAAAATTATCTAGCTCAAAAGATATAAGTGAAGCACTATGAGCATTCTAGCAAAATCACGATGAGTGCATGTCTCTCTCAAAAGGTGTGCAGCAAGGATGACCGTGACACAACAAAAAGAAAAGACTCCTACGATACAAGACGCTCCAAGCAAAACACATATCATGTGGTGAATAAAAATATAGCTCCAAGTAATGTTACCAATGGATTGAAGACGAAAGACGGGATGCCTTCCCGGGGCGTCCCCAAGCTTAGGCTTTTTGGTGTCCTTGAATTTGGCTTGGGATGCCTTGGGCATCCCCAAGCTTGAGCTCTTTCCACTCGTTATCTCTTTGTCCATGAGAACATCACCCAAAACTTGAAAACTTCACAACACAAAACTTAAACAGAAACTCATGATATCATTAGCACCAGAAAACAAACTACCACCTCTTTAGGTACTGTAGCAATCTTGATTTCTATTTAAATTGGTGTTAGATTACTGTATTCTCACTTTTCCATGACTAGTACCCCCCGATACTATCCATAGTTTCATCAAAACAAGCAACCAACTCAACAAAAACAGAATCTGTCAAAAACAGACCAATCTGTAGCAATATGTATACTTCGTATACTTATGGTACCTCAAAAATTCTAAAAAATTACGACTGCCTGGAAAAATGGCATATCAACCAGCAGAAAAAATAATCAACTCAAAAGATCTTTCTGAATAAAAATGAAAAATAATCTCATGAGCAAAAAGTTTCTGTCTTTTTCCAGCAGGATCAAACAACCATCACCAAGACTAGTCATAAAGGTTTTGCTTGGCTCAAATATAAAAAGAAACACAAAAGACACAATCACAACAGAATTATGATGGTGTGGACGCAACAAAACAGAAAGAAAAAGATAAACTCGTTGGGTTGCCTCCCAACAAACGCTATTGTTTAACGCCCTTAGCTAGGCATAAGGTGATGGAATCACATATCGTCGTCTTTGGTGCTCAAACCATAAGTAGCGTGATCACTTATCATCTTAAGGTCTTCATCTTTCTTACTAGATGATTCACCACCATTTTTTGGAACAAAAACAGAATTGGTGACCTTATTGTGGGCAAAGTTTGGAGTATTCTGCACAGCGGCAAAAGCGGAACCCAAGTTGGTTATAACGTTCTCTAGTTTGCCAATCCTAGCGGAATCATGACCTAGTTTTTCGTTAGCTCTGGGTTCCTTCTCCTTTAAATTTTTCAAAACCATTACCACCTTGGATCCGTATTGAGTGATTTGATTGTGGATCTTTTTATATAAATTCTCAATAAGATCGATCGTAGCAACTTTATTTTCAATGACGTCCAGCCTACGCATCACATATTCCAGAGTTAAGGTAGTTTCATTAACCATGAGTGGGGGTGAGCCTACCAAATTTATTACAACTCCGTAAGAACCAATGGTATGGCTACCCAAGAAATTTCCGCCTACGATGGTGTCAAGAATATACCTATTCCAAGGAGAAATACCGACATAAAAACTGCGAAGCAGGACGGTAGTGGATTGCTTATGAGTAGATCTACTTTGAGCATTGCAAATCCTATACCAAGCGTCCTTTAAGTTTTCTTCCTCAATTTGTTTGAAATTGATAACTTCGTTCTCGGGAGTATCGTTCGAAGTGGTGGATCTAGCCATGAGGATAGGTAGACTATCCCACACAAATGAACAGAAAACAAGCGAGAGAAAAGGGCAAACGAGAAAGGAAAATGAAAAAGGCAAATATTTTTTTTGTAAATTTTTGTTTTCCAGAAGTGGGGGAGAGGAAAAAGAGAGGCAAAAAAGTAAATACAAGAGATGAGTTTGTGACACTTACTTGGATGAGTTCTTGACTTGATCCTTCCCGGCAATGGCGCCAGAAATCCTTCTACTACTTCTCAAACAACAGCGCCAGAAATTGACACGTTGACGGAGACTTGCTTGTGTTGGTTTTTCCCTTGAAGAGGAAAGGGTGATGCAGCACAGGAGCAGTAAGTATTTCCCTGAGTTTGAGAACCAAGGTATAAATCCAGTAGGAGAATCTCGTCAAGTCCAGAGTACCTGCGCAAACACAAAAGAGCTTGCACCCAACACTATAAAGGGGTTGTCAATCCCTTCAAGATTGATTGCAAAGTGAGATCTGAAGGCGGAAAGTGCAACGAAGTAAAATAGTAAGGCTGAAAATATGGTGTGAAGTAGACCCGGGGGCCATAGTGTTCACTAGAGGCTTCTCTCAAAATAGCAAATATTATGGTGGGTGAACAAACTACTGTCGAGCAATTGATAGAACCGCGCAAAGTCATGACGATATCTAAGGCAATGATCATACATATAGGCATCACGTCCGAGACAAGTAGACCAATACTTTCTGCATCTACTACTATTACTCCACACATCGACCGCTATCCAGCATGCATCTAGTTTATTGAGTTCATGACGAACAGGGTAACACTTTAAGCAAGATGACATGATGTAGAGGGATAAACTCAAACCAATGATGAAAACCCCATATTTTTACCCTTGATGGCAACAACACGATGCGTGCCTCGCTACCCGTTCTGTCACTGGGTGAGGTCATCGCACGGTATGAACCCAAAACCAAGCACTTCTCCCATTGCAAGAATCATAGATCAAGCTGGCCAAACAAAACCCACAACTCGAATAGAATTACAAGGATATGAAATCATGCATAAGAGATATCAGAAGAAACTTAAATAAGAGTCATAGATAATCTGATTATAAATCCACAATTCATCGGATCTCGACAAACACACCGCAAAAGAAGATTACATCAGATAGATCTCCATGAAGATCATGGAGAACTTTGTATTGAAGATCCAAGAGAGAGAAGAAGCCATCTAGCTACTAGCTATGGACCCGTAGGTCTATGGTGAACTACTCACACATCATCGGAGAGGTCATGGTGTTGAAGAAGAAGCACTCCGTATCCGAATCCCCCCTCCGGCAGGGCACGAGAACGTGCCCCAAATGGGATCTTGCGGAGACAGAAGCTTGCTGCGGCGGAAAAGTACTTTCGATGATCTCCTGATTTTTTTCTGGAATTATTGGGAATATATAGGCGAAAGACCTAGGGCAGAGGTGGCCAAGGGAGCCCACAAGCCTGGGAGGCGCGGCCCCCCTGGCCGCCGCTAGGGGGCTTTAGGGGTCCCTGGTGGGCCCTTGCCTTGGTTCTGAAGCTTCCCGATCTTCTTCTGTTTCGGAAAAAAACTTTTTCAAAGTTTCGTTCCGTTTGGACTCCGTTTAAAATCCTCCTCTGAAAGGGGTCAAAAACACGGGAAAAACAGGAACTGGCATTTGGCACTGAGTTAATAAGTTAGTCCCAAAAAGATATAAAAGGCATACAAAACATCCAAAGTTTGACGGGATAATAGCATGAAACCTTCAAAAACTATAGATATGTTGGAGACGTATCAGGCGGCGCAACACTAGCTCGCCTTCGGCTCGGTTAGCATTCATATAAATCTTGAAGTGGGGTCATAGGTCGGAGTGCGTGTTTCATCGTGCTAGCGTATTTGGTCGTGCGACGTGCAAACGTCGCCTCCCGCAGTGCAACACTAGCTCGCCTTCGGCTCGATTAGCATTCATATAAATCTTGAATTGGGGTCATAGGTCGGAGTACGTGTTTCGTCGTGCGGCGTGCAAATCGCACCTTCGGCGGTGCAACACTAGCTCGCCTTCGTCTTGGTTAGCATTCATATGAATCTTGAAGTGGGGTCATAGGTCGGAGTGCGTGTTTCATCGTGCCAGCGTGTTTAGTCGTGCGTCGTGCAAACGGCGCCTCCTGCAGCGCAACACTAGCTCGCCTTTGACTCGGTTAGCATTCATATAAATCTTGGAATGGGGCCATAGGTTGGAGTGCGTGTTTCATCGTGCGGCGTGCAAATGGTGCCTCCGACGGTGCAACACTAGCTCGCCTTCAGCTCGGTTAGCATTCACATAAATTTTTAAGGGGGGGTCATAGGTTGAGTGCGTGTTTCGTCGTGCGGCGTGCAAACGGCGCCTCCGGCGGCGCAACACTAGCTCGCCTTTGGCTTGTTTAGCATTCATATAAATCTTGAAGGGGGTCATAGGTCGGAGTGCGTGTTTCGTCATGCCAGCATGTTTCGTCGTGCGGCATGCAAGCGACACCTCCGACGGCGCAACACTAGCTCTCCTTCGGCTTGGTTAGCATTCATATAAATCTTGAAGGGGGTCATAGGTCGGAGTGCGAGTTTCGTCGTGCCAGCGTGTTTCTTCATGCGGCGTGCAAACGCGCCTCCGACGACGCAACACTATGTAACGACTAAGATGCGTCCCTTTCCTATTTTGGGGGCGATGCCTCAAAAGGGAAAGGGGCGCATCTAAAAGTTTCGCAAGCGAGATAATCATAACATTACATAATTGAAGGATGACAAGTAGGGCATACACTTGCCATCTGACGATAGTATAACATAAAGCTTACAGTCACACAACTATTCAGAGCATAGTTTCGTCCCGCTACGGACAACATGAAACAAGTAAAACTATGACATCCCGCATGCTGGCCCACGATCATGACCACGGCCTCAGTCTTCCGGATAGTTCACGTACAGTCGGCTAGAGTCCTCATCGAACTGCCACTTCAGCTGGTTGTCATCAGGATCTCCTGCGTCGGGCGTACCTGTACCTGTTGGGGTTTGTAGTAATCTGTGAGCCACGGGGACTCAACAATCGAATGACCTTGGTATTGAATCTAGTCAAGTTATTAGGCGAGGAAGGTTTATTGTATGGGTTTGCAGCAACCTAAGCGTATATGGTGGCTAACTTACGAAGATCAGAGTAATTGATATGGTGGTCTACGCGAGCGATCGAAGACTAGATGATCACTAAGTGATCCTGAACACCTACTTACGTCAAACATAACCCCACCGTGTTCCCGATCGAAGAGTGGTCTTCGAAGGAGACAGTCACGGTTACGCACACAGTTGGCAGTTTTATTAGAGTTAATTTAAGTTGTCTAGAACCGGCTGTTAACAAATTATCCATGTTTGCCACATAACCGCGGACACGGCTTTCCGAAAGATTAAACCCTGCAGGGGTGCTCCAACTAGTCCATCACAAACTGCCATGGGCCGCAAAGTAATCCTCTATCACGAATCTCGTGATCTCGTCGGATTCCTTAGAGGAAGATCTCAACTTTGAGGAGACCCAAAGTTTCACCGGAATCCCTATACGCAAGATATATCGCTAAGGTAAGACAAATCTAGCAGGACCTCCCGACGTGTCGACGACCCCGATAAGAGTCGTGTATCTCAGTCTCAGGACACGCCGGATAAGTGAAGCGTACGGTGGCCTGATAGAAATCACCCGAGTTGCCCCGGATTGGCCCCGCACGGTGTTCTAGTTTGGACCAACACTCATGAGGAGCACTGGCCCGGGTTGTTGATTAAATCCTCGGGGTAGCTATTCCCTATGCAAATTATTATTAGGTGATTAGCAGATTAAAACCAATGTTGGGTCCTGCCGGACAAGCCATAACACTACACGATTTGTCAAGGGGGTCCCCATAACAGCCCCGAACGTGTTAGGAGCGATCGATTATGGAATCAAACACCGGTAACCGAAACTAAGGCGGCAACAATGGAACAAATCACCCAGCAAAAGGCTAGGCCTTCCGTCATTTACCAAGTATATAGGTGCATTAATTAAATAGAAGATTAACATAATGATATCAAAATACTCATGTTATCACATGAGACAGCTGGCACCTGCAACTAGCAAAGCTACTCATTAGAGGTTGAGCAAGCCTACTTAGCCAAACAACATTTGCTAGGAGAGGGAGGTGTTTGGGTTTCATGGCAATGACAGGTGGCATATATTTCAAGTGGTAAGCACCGAGCATGTATCGAAGGAAACGTGATTCTAAGTATATCAAAGCTAGATACGGTATCAAGGTCATGGTCATCTTGCCTGTGATGTCTTCAGCTTAGAACTGCTCTTGATCCTCCTGCACGTACTCTCCAGAATCCACGTACTCGCTCTCCGATCCCGATGCTACCCAAGATAAAATAACAGCCAATGAACACCAACATAACATGATGCAACAAACAATATGATGCATGTGTGAAGAAGGAAGCCTGCATCACTATTCTAGTCACTTTCATATGCATTAGTTGAGTTAATTGAATTCTGGACAGAACCTCATATTAAGTTATCTTAACATGCATGATGATGGCATGATCATGTGCATCATGATAAAATGATGCAAAAACATATAAAGAACGTAGAGAACGGAGCTACAGATCAACCGGAAACTACAAAAGAAGATATGGAGACCTACGGTTCAAATCAACCACAAACACACTCCAATGGCACTCCTCTAGTGTTACCAGGTTGCCACATGATCAAGCAACAAAATATAAGTGGGTTGGTGCATGGAAACACACCACACCATCAACAATGCCCACACAAGCTTCAAATCAACAAAAACATGCAATCTGTTTTTAATAGCATCATAGCAGTTTGTCTATAAAATTTAAAGTAGCTACAACCATCCAAATGAGCCAAACAAGATATGAGGCAAAAGCCATCCAAAATCTCTACAAACCTGAACAAGAAGTTAATACAAAGGAGTCACCCATGAGCATATCTATGGACACAAACTTGGACAAAATATTACAGATTCCGGGCTTAGTGAAAATCACAGATTTTCACGAGCTGCTTATGCTCTGAAGCATTTTGGCAGCCTCCAAAATGATATCTACATGAAGTTAATAAGCATGAAATTTAATAGGGAGCTAGACAAACACAAAATCTCACAAACTTTAGTTGGTTGCATGGGCTGATTCCCAAGACAGGGGCTAATGCAACCAAAACAACAGGGGAAGAAAATAACATTAGATTCCCACACTTAGTGAAAATCACAGATTTTCACAAAGCTGTGAGTTTCAGCCAAGTGTCCACTTTGACAAGGCACAATAGGTGCATACAAATTCCTATGAACAAAACAAAGACCCCATGCTGTAGAGGGGTTCACCCACTACTACTATATCAAGGATTCATCCTCATAGGGTCAAGACACCACCTAATACAAATCACTAAACATGGCATCATGACAGAAAATGACAGTTTTATAAAGTTGCTCTAAAGTGAAATCTCATGGCACCAAGGGATTCCTGGGAGGATTCTACCCCAAAATCATATATAATAAATGGGTACTTGCATGTAGCATCTAGGCACAAAGCTAGCTCGAAAAACACACCTAGAATCCAATATGTCATATAGGAACAATATCACATGTAAAAGTTATCCTATGCATCACCTACACCATGCACTTGCACTAGAACAAGATCATTCCAAGTAGGCATAGCCTTACAAACATAAATAATCACAAGTAGGGATGTGTTCATCCACACACCCCCATGATCACACCACCCCATGAGCAAACACATGCACATGAGCACACACACTCATGCACATGGATATGTGGAATCATACCACACGCTCCTACACCTACACATGCACCACACAAGCCCCACACACACAACCACATCACGCCAATGTGGCAAGCATGAGGGGTTAGCCCTCATGCACAAGTTCATATGTGCACCCATGCCCACACACACACATGCATGAGCACATACACACACACTACACAAGTATGTGTAACATGAGGGTTAGGCCCCCTTGCACATGTGCATATGTGCACCCACATGCACACACACACACTCACATGTGTGCACACACACACATACACACTAGTGCACACACCACCTCTCATGCACACACACATGCACTCATGTGCTCACACACACATACTAGGCATTAAAATAAATACATACCCTAGTTTTGCTAAAAGAAAAACAAAGCGTAACTTGCTGCACAAGAAAAGGAAAAGGGGAAAAATAAACTAGCGAAGCAAAATAAAGTGGGGAGGCCCCTGGATTCGAATGCAGGACCTCCTGCCCACTACTCTCACTATGCACCACTGGGCTAGGCACGCGTAGCTGCACTATCAGAGGGGGAGAATCCCTCTTAAGCAGACCCCGTCGAGCAAACACAGCAAGGGAAAAAATCCCAGACTTAAAAGGGGGCGCTGGGGCTCGAACCCCAGACCTTGTTTGAAAGCAACATTGTTTTGTAAACACCACCACATCAAACATAAGCACACTAGCATTCATAATGGATCAAGCAACAACAACATCACAATGGGATTGTCATGAATGCCATGATGCAAGATGGGGACACAAAACAAAGCCACATGAAATAGTAACTCTTATAGCATAAAGAACATGGTTCCAAAATAGGAAAGGTTCCAAATATGGTAAGCGTTACATCTGGGGCATTACAAACTCTCCCACACTACAAGAAGATCTCGACCCGAGATCTAGGACTGAAAGAACTCTGGAAATTCGGAACGGAGGTGATCCTCACGCTCCCAAGTGGCCTCTTTATCGGAATGATGTGACCACTGCACCTTGAGAAACTTGATTGACTTATTGCGGGTATTGCACTCAGTCGTCTCAAGAACTGCAACTGGATGCTCACGGTAGGATAGGTCGGGTTGAAGGTCGATATCCTGAAGATCAACTGTGCGCTCGGGAGTCGTGAAGCATCTCCGGAGCTGAGAGACATGGAACACGTCATGCACATTTGTGAAGTTTGAAGGGAGCTCTAGTTGATAAACAAGGTTGCCTCTCTTGCCAACGATTCTGAAAGGCCCAACAAAATGAGGAGCAAGCTTGCCTTTGATGCCAATATGCTAAGTGCCCTTCATAGGAGACACTTTAAGATAGACGAAGTCATCGAGCTCATAAGACATGTCACAATGCTTACTATCATAGTAGCTCTTCTGACGGGACTGCGCTGCTTTGAGATTATCCCGAATGACACGACACATCTCTTCTGCTTCTTTAATCAAGTCATTCCCAAGAATCTGACGCTCGCCAGTCTCTGACTAGTTGAGCGGGGTACGACACTTCCTGCCATAGAGAATCTCAAACAGAGCTTTGCGTGAACTTGTCTGATAGCTGATGTTATAAGAAAACTCAGCAAAAGGTAGGCAATCTTCCCACTTCATGCCAAAGGAAATGACACACTCTCTTAGCATATCATCGAGGACCTGATTGACTCTCTCAACTTGTCCACTAGTCTGAGGATGAAAGGCTGTGCTGAATCGAATCTTAGTACCCATCACAGACTGAAATGAGTCCCAGAACTTGGAAGTAAAGATGCTTCGGCGATCCGAAGAAATCAGCATTGGGACGCCATGCAAAGAGACTATCCTCGAAGTGTACAACTCTGCAAGCTGAGCTGCCAAGATAGACTCCTTGACTGTAAGGAAATGAGCTACTTTGCTCAACTTGTCGATGACGATGAAGATGGCATCGTTACCCTTCTTGGACTTCGGAAACCCGGTGACGAAATCCATCTCAATATGGTCGAACTTCCACTCGGGAATGGGAAATGGATGCAAAAGACCCGCTGGACGTTGATGCTCTGCTTTCACCCTTCGACATACACCACATTCATTTATGAACTGAGCAATCTCACGCTTCATGCGAGTCCACCAGAAGGTCTGTTTCAAATCCTGATACATCTTGGAACTTCCTGGATGTATGGAGAGATGAGAGTTACGAGCTTCTTCCATGATAACCTTTCTGAGATCCCCTTTCGGAACGACAAGACGATCCTCAAAGAATAATGTATCTCTGGCATCAACACTGAAGCACTTATACTTGGGAACTCCCTTTGCCAAGCCAATCTTAACTTTCTTCACCATTGCATCAAGAAGTTGAGCTTGTCGGACCTGGTCTTCCAAGGTAGGAGAAATCTGAAGATTAGCAAGAAATCCCTGAGGTACTAATTGAAGGTTGAGCTTTCTGAAAGATTCACAAAGATCAGGCTGGAGAGGCTTCAGAATGAGATTGTTGCAGTAAGCCTTCCTGCTCAAAGCATCTTCCACGACATTAGCTTTGCCTGGAGTGTACTCAATGCTCGGATTAAAATCTTGGAGCATTTCCACCCAACAAGTTTGCCAAAGATTGAGGTTAGGCTGGGTGAAGATGTACTTGAGACTCTTGTGATCGGTGAACACTTCAACCTTTCTCTCCAACAAGAGGTGTCTCCAAGTCATCATAGCATGTACCACTGCCGCCAACTCAAGATCATGAGTGGGGTAATTCATCTCACTTGGCTTCAACTGCCTCGAGGTATAAGCTACCACTTTCTTGTCTTGCATCAACACTGCACCAAGACCTTGAAGAGAGGCCTCGCAGAACACTTGATAATGTTTTGAGTCAGCAGGAGGAACCAAGACTGGAGTAGAAGTGAGTTGAGCTTCTCTTTGAGTGTGTCGAAAGCCAACTGACACTCTGGAGACCAGACATACTTCACACCCTTCTGAAGAAGACTTGAGAGAGGCTTAGCAATCTTGGAGAAATTGTCAACGAATCTTCTACAATAGCTTGCAAGCCCGAGAAAGCTTCGAAGCTGCTTCGCATTTTGCGGAGGCTCCCACTCAACAATGGCCTGCACCTTTGACGGATCAACTTTGATGCCCTCGGCAGAGATGATGTGCCCAAGGTAGACAACTTCTTTCAACCAGAACTCACATTTGGAAAACTTAGCATAGAACTTATGCTCTCTTAGCTTATCAAGCACAAGCCTGAGATGTTCTTCATGCTCTTCCTCAGTTTCCGAAAAGACCAGAATATCATCAAGATACAACAAGACAAATTCATTCTTGAATGGGGAGAAGATATAATTAATCATCCGATAGAAGGTCGGTGGAGCATTGGCCAGACCGAAAGACATCACTGTGTACTCGTACGAACCAAAGCTTGTTTTGAAAGGAGTCTTTGGAATGTCCTCTTCGCGAATGCGAATCTGATGATAACCCATCCTAAGATCAAGCTCCAAGAATATCTTAGCCCCTTTCAATTGCTCATACAACTCTTGATGTTAGGAAGTGGATACTTATTTTTAATCGTCTTCTTATTCAATGGGCGGTAATCGACACATAGTCGTTCTGTACCATCCTTCTTCTTGACGAAAAGAACTCCACAGCCCCAAGGAGATGAGCTTGGTCTGATCAGACCCAGACGCTCCTGCTCATCAAGTTGTTTCTTCAACTCCTTCAGCTCTTCTGGACCTAGTTTTTACGACTGTTTGCACACAGGCTCAGTACCCGGTTCAAGCTCAATTACGGACTCAACTGCTCGGTGCGGAGGCATTCCTGGCAGTTCTTTCGGAAAAACATCTTCATATTCGTAGACCACTCGGACTTGCGAAATTGGAGAGATCTCACCCTTCTCATTCAAGGAAAACAGACGAACCGTGTCATCACGCGTTGTGAAGATAATCACGTCCTCCGAAGAATGAGTTAGCTTCACTTCTTTAGCTTCACAATCAATAGATGCCTTGTTCATAGCCAACCAATCCATTCCAAGGATCAAATTAATATCAGAGTTACCTAAGACATACAGAGATGCGAGAAAAAGCATAATCACCCATCTTGACACAGACATCAGGAACCACAGAATTTTACCTCATCTGCGCACCCGGAGAAACAACACCCAAAGGTCTATCCAAATTTGCCGAGGAGAAATCATTCTTGATGAAATATGACTTTGACATAAAGCAATGCGAAGCACCAGAATCAAACAATACTTTTGCTGGAAAATCATTAACTGAGAGATTACCCATAATCACGTCTGAGGAGTTGTCTGCTTCAGCTACATTCACCATATTGACTCACGCAGACCTGGGGTTGAACTTCACTATAACATTGCTTGGAGGCTTCCCTGGAGGAGGGGGCAGAAGAGGCAGCTAAGAGGTGCACTTGTTGGCATAGTGACCCTTCTACCCACACTTGTGACAAGTAACATCTGCCGGCTGACGGAACCGCGTTTGAGGATTCCCTTGCTTCTGCTGCTGAAACCTCTGCTAGAAAGCTGGGTTGGGTGGGTGGGAAGAACCACGACCACCTGATTGCTTGAACTGCTGAGTCTGCCGAGGAGGAGGAGGAGACACCCAGTATTTCTACTCCTTTGGAACCACCTGAGTTGAGGGCGACGAACTAGACTCTCTGAAACGTTTCTTCGAATTCTCCACCCTGAGAAAAGTTGCCTCAGCCCTGAGAGCCAAGTTATAGAACTTATCAAACTCATCGGGATCGTGCAAGGCGAGGGCCAACTGCAAGTCCTATCTCAGACCACCTCTGAACTGATAGATCTTGCTCTTCTGATCTGGAATGTCCTGCAAGGCATATCGAGCGAGCTCGTGGAACTCGACGTTGTACTTGTACACAGAGGAACCACCTTGCTTCAAGCGTCTGAACTTCTCACACATCTCCTCCACAAAGCCAGACGGGATATAGTGAGACTTGAAATCTCTGCAGAACTCATCCCAACTGATCAATCTGCCACCCCTGGAGTCTTTCAACTGCTGCCTGCCCCTTGAGCTGAAACGTTGCAAACTTGACGAAGTCCTCTGGACGGACATTGCTGCACTCAAAATGCTTGTTCATGTCCTGAATCCAGTCCTCAGTGTCAAACGGCTGATCACAAGACGTGAAGGTCTTCGGCTGGTTTGCCAGAAATTGACTCAGAGATGCAAACTGATTACCACCATGGTTGAAATTGCCCTACTGCTGATTTGTCCTCTCTTGCAATAGCTGGATTAACATCTGGGTGTTAGCATTTGTTGCAGCCATCACCGCTTGCCAAGCCTCTGCAGGAGGAGGCTGCGGAGGAGGAGGAGGCGGAGGGGGTGGTGGCGGAACATCAACACCCTCACGACCCGGATTTTGACGAGTTGGTGGAGCCATCTTGAAGACAGACAACACATCAAAAGGAAGGAATATCTGAACAAGAATATTAGCAATTGCACTCAAACAAACTAGTAAGAATGCTTTCTCAAAGTGACTGTCGAAAAATCTGATTAAAGGCCACTTGCAAACCAAGTATGAGCTAGAACTGCTCGGAACAAACGTATGACAGAGATTCCATCCGATATCTTCGTGGATATGATCGCACGGGCTCGAATTTACAGTAGCCATCCTGTGCAAGGCAGTGCACACGACTTACGAAGCATCCCCGAGTCGTAGCAAGCTACAAGGACTCTTTAATACACAAGGAGAACCGCTGTAAGACGACCATGAACAAACGTACCCACTGAATGTCGAATCCCAACCTCACATCATGCATCTGTAGGAAGATTGTCCTATAAGTCACTACTTGATATCCCACCTATGAATTCCCGAAATATCTGGTAATCTGGTACACCGATACAAGGAGTAATATGTCAGACAACTCCTATACTAACCCGTCCAGTGTATCACATCCGTCAACACATAACCAGAATCTTGGACCTTCATCTACTACAGACCCTCGTGATCACAACGATACAAAGTGTGGCGATACATCCGAAACTCTTTGCACCAGTACTGGGGAAGCCAGACTCCTCTCATCACAACTAGTATTGAAGCAATTACGAACATCGTCCGACGTGAGATACTAAGAAATCTGAATGATGGTGATGTGCACAAGAATCCCGTGGAGCTCAACTCCCCGGAAGAAATCAAGTCAGACAGGAGGCACTGATACGTCCATTTTGCATCATGCTTTTATGTTGATATTTATCGCTTTATGGGCTGTTATTACACTTCACGGTACAATACTTATGCCTTTTCTCTCTTATTTTGCAAGGTTTACATGAAGAGGGAGAATGCCGGCAGCTGGAATTCTGGCCTGAAAAAGGAGCAAGTTTGAGATACCTATTCTGCGCAACTCCAAAAGCCATGAAAATCAACGAGGATTTATTTTGGAATTTATAAAAAATACTGGGCCGAAGAAGTACCATAGGGGAGCCACCAGGAGGCCACAAGCCTGCTAGGCGCAGCCTACCCCCCTGGCCGCGCCTATGGGGCTTGTGGGCTCCCAGTTGGCCCTCTGGCCCCCCTCTTTTGCTATAAGGAGGGTTTTGTTCCAGAAAAAAATGAAGAGGAGGCTTTTGGGAGGAATCACCGCTGCCACGAGGCGGAACTTGAGCAGAACCAATCTGGAGCTCCGGCAGGGTCGTCCCGCCAGGGAAACTTCCCTCCCAGAGGGGGAAATCGTCGCCATCGTCATCACCAATACTCCTCTCATCACAGGGGACTCATCACCATGAACATCTTCACCAGCACCATCTCATCTCCAAACCCTAGTTCATCTCTTGTAACCAATCTTCGTCTCACGACTCCGATTGGTACTTGTAAGGTTGCTAGTAGTGTCAATTACTCTTTGTAGTTGATGCTAGTTGGATTACTCGGTGGAAGATTAAATGTTCAGATCCTTGATGCTATTCAATACCTCTCTGGCCATGAATATTATTATGCTTTGTGAGTAGTCACTTTTGTTCCTGAGGACATGGAATAAGTCATGCTATAAGTAGTCATGTGAATTTGGTATTCGTTCGATATTTTGATGTGTTGTATGTTGTTTTTCCTCTAGTGGTGTTATGTGAACGTCGACTACATAACACTTCACCATTATTTGGGCCTAGAGGAAGGCATTGGGAAGTAGTAAGTAGATGATGGGTTGCTAGAGTGACAGAAGCTTAAACCTAGTTTATGCGTTGCTTCGTAAGGGGCTGATTTGGATCCACTAGTTTAATGCTATGGTTAGACTTTGTATTAATTCTTCTTTCGTAGTTGCGGATGCTTGCGAGAGGGGTTAATCATAAGTGGGAGGTTTGTCCAATTAAGGGCAGCACCCAAGCACCGGTCCACCCACATATCAAACTATCAAAGTAGCGAACGCGAATCATATGAACATGATGAAAACTAGCTTGACAGAAATTCCCATGTGTCCTCGGGAGCGCTTTACCTCCTATAAGAGTTTGTCCAGGCTTGTCCCTTGCTACAAAAGGGATTGGGCCACTTTGCCGCACCTTTGTTACTATTGCTACTTGTTACTTGCTACTTGCTATGAATCATCTTATCACACAACTATCTGTTACCGATAATTTCAGTGCTTGTAGAGAATACCTTGCTGAAAACCACTTGTCAGATCCTTCTACTCCTCGTTGGGTTCGACACTCTTACTTATCGAAAGGACTACGATAGATCCCCTATACTTGTGGGTCATCAAGAATCTTTTTTGGCGCCGTTTCCGGGGAGTGAAGCGCCTTTGGTAAGTGGAATTTGGTAAGGAAACATTTATATAGTGTGCTGAAATTTATTGTCACTTGTCACTATGGAAACTAATTCTTTGAGGATCTTGCTCGGGGTATCTTCACCTCGAATGGAAGCACAAGGAGTTTCTCCTCAACCTGCTGCACCTACTGAAAATATTTGCTATGAATTTCCTTCGGGTATGCTTGAGAAACTGCTGGCTAATCCTTTTACACGAGATGGAACATCACATCCCGACTTGCATCTAATCTGTGTAGATGAAGTTTGTGGTTTATTTAAGCTTGCAGGTTTGCCCGAGGATGAGGTCAAGAATAAGGTCTTTCCCTTATCTTTGAGGGATAAAGCATTGACATGGTATAGGCTAATTGATGATACTGGATCATGGAACTACAACCGGTTGAAATTGCAAGTTCATCAAAAGTTTTATCCTATGCATCTAGTACATCGTGATCAGAATTATATTTATAATTTTTAGCCTTGTGACAGAGAAAGCATCGCTCAAGCTTGGGGGAGGCTTAAATCAATGTTATATTCATGCCCCAACCATGAGCTGTCGAGAGAAATTATCATTCAGAACTTCTATGCTCGGCTTTCTCATGATGATCGCACCATGCTTGACACTTCTTGTACGAGTTCTTTTATGAAGAGAGATATTGAATTCAGATGGAATTTATTGGAAAGAATTAAACGCAACTCTGAAGATTGGGAGTTTGATGAAGGTAAGGAGTCAGGTATGAATTTCAAGTTTGATTGCGTTAAATCCTTTGTCGAAACAAATACTTTTTGTGATTTTAGCGCTAAATATGGACTTGACTCTGAGATAGTAGCTTCATTGTGTGAATCATTTGGTGCTCATATTGATCTACCTAAGGAGAAGTGGTTTAAATATCATCCTCCCTTAGAAGTCAATGTAGTTAAACCCAATCCAGTTGAAGAGAAAGTCATCGCTTATAATGATCCTATTGTTCCTAGTGCTTACATTGAGAAACCACCTTTCCCTGTTAGGATAAAGGATCATTCTAAAGTTTCAACTGTGATACGTAGGGGCTACATTAGAACACCTACACCCCTTGAGCACATTAGAGTTGAACCTAGCATTGCTATTATCAAAGATCTCCTGTCCGACAATGTTGATGGCCATGATATTCACTTCTGTGAAGATGCTGCTAGAATTGCTAAACCTCATGCTAGAGACAAACATAGGGCTCTTGTTGGCACGCCTGTTGTTTCTGTTAAGATAGGAGATCATTGTTATCATGGTTTATGTGACGTGGGTGCTAGTGTTAGTGCAATACCTCAATCCTTATATGATGAAATTAAAGACAAGATTGCACCTGTCGAGATGGAACCTATTGATGTCACTATTCAGCTTGCCAATAGAAATACTATCTTCCCTCTGGGAATTGTTAGGGATGTTGAAGTCTTGTGTGGTAAAACGAAATATCCTGCTGATTTTCTCATTCTTGCTACTACACAAGATAGCTTTTGTCCCATCATATTTGGCAGACCTTTCCTCAATACTGTCAATGCTCATATTGACTGTGAGAAGCAAACTGTCAGTGTTGGCTTTGAAGGAGTGTCACATGAGTTCAGTTTCTCCAAGTTTGGTAGACAACCTCATGAAAAAGAGTTGTCTAGTAAGGATGAAATTATTTCCCTAGCTTCTATTGTTGTGCCTCCTACTGATCCTTTAGAGCAATACTTGCTTGAGCATGAAAATGATATGCACATGGATGAAAGGGATGAGATAGATAGAGTTATCTTTGAACAATATCCTATCCTTATGAATAATTTGCCTGTTGAATTGCTTAGAGATCCACCCCCACCAAAGTGTGATGCTGTGTTCGAGCTTAAACAGTTGCGTGATACTCTTAAGTATGCTTATCTTGATGAAAAGGAGATATATCCTGTTATTATTAGTGCTAGCCTCTCAGAGCATGAAGAAAAGAAGTTACTAAACACTCTGAGGAAGCACCGTGCTGCTATTGGATATACTCTTGATGATCTTAAGGGCATTAGTCCCACTCTATGCCAGCACAAAATTAAAACCGACCCCGATTCCAAACCAGTTGCTGATCATCAAAGGAGATTAAATCCTAAGATAAAAGAGGTAGTAAGAAAAGAAATACTAAAGCTCCTGGAAGCATGTATTATCTATCCTGTTGCTCATAGTGATTGGGTAAGTTCGGTGCATTGCGTCGCTAAGAAGGGAGGTATTACCTTTGTCCCTAATGATAAGGATGAATTGATCCCACAGAGGATTATTACTGCTATAGGATGGTGATCGATTTTAGGAAATTGAATAAAGCCACTAGGAAAGATCATTACCCTTTGCCTTTTATCGACCAAATGCTAGAAAGATTGTCTAAACACACACACTTATGCTTTCTAGATGGTTATTCTGGTTTCTCCCAGATACCTGTTGCACAATCTGATCAGGAGAAAACCACTTTCACCTGCCCTTTCGGTACCTTTGCTTACAGACGTATGCCTTTTGGCTTATGTAATGCACTTGCTACCTTTCAAAGATGTATGATGGCTATATTCTGTGACTTTTGTGAAAAGATTGTTGAGGTTTTCATGGATGACTTCTCCGTTTACGGCTCTTCTTTTGATGATTGCCTCATCAACCTTGATCAAGTGTTGCAGAGATGTAAAGATACCAATCTTGTCTTGAATTGGGAGAAGTGCCACTTTATGGTTAATGAAGGCATTGTCTTAGGACATAAAATTTCTGAAAGAGGTATTGAAGTCGATAAGGCTAAAGTTGATGCGATCGAGAAAATTCCATGCCCCACAGATATCAAAGGTATAAGAAGTTTCCTTGGTCATGCTGGTTTCTATAGAAGGTTCACTAAAGACTTCTCTAAGATTTCTAGGCCTCTTACCAATCTCTTGCAAAAGGATATTCCTTTTGTTTTTGACGATGATTGTGAGGAAGCCTTCGAAATACTTAAGAAGGCCTTGATAACTGCGCCTATTGTTCAACCACCTGATTGGAACTTACCTTTTGAAATTATGTGTGATGCTAGTGATTATGCTGTTGGCGCTGTCCTAGGACAAAGAGTTTATAAGAAGTTTAATGTTATTCACTATGCTAGTAAAACTCTAGGCAGTGTCCAAAGAAACTATGCTACTACTGAAAAGGATTTTTTAGCAGTCGTGTTTGCATGTGAAAAGTTTAGATCTTACATAGTTGATTCCAAAGTCACTATTCACACTGATCACGCTGCTATTAAGTACCTCATGGAAAAGAAAGACACTGAACCTAGATTTATCAGATGGGTTCTCTTGCTACAAGAATTTGATTTTCATGTTGTCGATAGGAAGGGTGCTGAGAACCCCGTAGCAGATAACTTGTCTAGGTTGGAGAATGTTCTTGATGACCCACAACTTATTGATGATAGCTTTCCTGATGAGCAATTGAATGTCATCAATACTTCACGTAGTGCACCATGGTATGCTGATTATGCAAATTATATCGTTGCCAAATATATACCACCTAGTTTCACATACCAGCAAAAGAAGAAATTCTTCTTTGATTTGAGACATTACTTTTGGGATGATCCTCACCTTTATAAGGAAGGAGTAGATGGTGTTATTAGACGTTGTGTACCTGAACACGAATAGGGACAGATCCTACAAAAGTGTCACTCCGAGTCTTACGGAGGACACCATGCGGGAGATAGAACTGCACACAAGGTATTGCAATCAGGTTTCTATTGTTCTCTTCAAGGATGCCCGTAAGTTTGTCTTGTCTTGTGACGAATGTCAAATAATAGGTAATATCAGTAAACGTCAGGAAATGCCTATGAATTATTCACTTGACATTGAACCATTTGATGTTTGGGGCTTTGATTATATGGGACCTTTTCCAAAATCCAACGGGTATACTCATATCCTAGTTCCTGTTGATTACGTCACTAAGTGGGTAGAACCTATCCCAACTAGTAGTGCTGATCACAACACCTCTATCAGGATGTTTAAAGAAGTTATTTTCCCTAGATTTGGAGTCCCTAGATATCTAATGACTGATGGTGGTTCACATTTCATTCATGGTGCTTTCCGTAAAATGCTTGCTAAGTACGATGTTAATCATAGAATTGCATCTCCCTATCATCCTCAGTCCAGTGGTCAAGTAGAGCTAAGTAATAGAGATATTAAACTAATTCTGCAAAAGACTGTCAATAGGTCTAGAAAGAATTGGTCTAAGAAGCTCGATGATGCACTGTGGGCTTATAGAACTGCTTATAAGAATCCCATGGGCATGTCTCCGTACAAAATGGTTTTACGGTAAAGCATGTCATTTACCTCTTGAGCTAGAGCATAAGGCTTATTGGTCAATCAAAGAGCTCAACTTTGATTTCAAACTTGCTGGTGAGAAGAGGTTATTTGATAGTAGCTCGCTTGATGAATGTAGAGCTCAGGCATATGAAAATGCCAAGTTGTTCAAAGAAAAGGTTAAGAGGTGGCAAGATAAAAGGATACAAAAACGTGAGTTCAATGTAGGTGATTATGTCTTGCTATATAATTCTCGTTTAAGATTTTTTGCAGGCAAGCTTCTCTCTAAATGGGAAGGTCCCTACATTGTTGAGGAAGTATATCATTCCGGTGCCATCAAGATCAACAACACGGAAGGTAATTATCCGAGAGTGGTAAATGGGCAAAGAATCAATCATTATATCTCAGGTACTCCCATAAATGTTGAAAGCAATATTATCAATACCATAACTCCGGAGGAGTACATAAGGGATATTTATCAACCTATTTCAGACTTCGAAAATGAAGAGGTATGTGATTCTGTAAGTAAACCGACTCCAAAACTTTTCCAGTAGGAATTTTTCTCCGTTTTGGAATTTTTAGAAAAATAGAAAAATTTAAAGTAGTCCGGAAAGCGCACGAGGAGGCGACAAGCTTGCCAGGCGCGGACCACCCCCCTGGCTGCGCCTGGGGGGCTTGTGACCACCTCGTGTGCCTCCCGGACTCCGTTTTCTTGCGGAGTACTCCTTCTGGTCGGGAAAAATCATTAATTATTCTCCCGAAAGGTCTGACCCTCGTATCACGCAAATTTCCTATGTTTTCGTTTCGAGCTGTTGTGCAGACAGATCTAGATCGCTATGGCATCCCCAAAAGCTCCGAAGGACATGTTCTTCGAGAAGGTCATCAATCCCTACCTCGCAGGAGTGCTGCAACACCCTCAATCTATCGATATGCGTGAGGGGGTGCTGCACATCTGTGATGTTGAGGGGCCCAAGAAGACCGAAAGTGTGGAGGCGAGGCTTGAAGAAATGGAGCAGCAAGTCTTCAAGTGCCAAGGGATGGTGGAACACGGACTCAACGCCAACCACATGATGATCACGGAGTTCACCAACAAGCACAAGATTGATGCCAATGACATCGGGAAACACCTCTCCAGGCTCTATGACAGAATTGATCACCTCCAAGCCCATATCTATGACCCGCAGAACCAAAACTGTGAGTATGAGTATAGATTTAAATCAATACGGTTGGCTGCAGATTTGAGGATTCCGGAAACTCGATCATCTTTCCATGATGGAGCACCTATGCCTTGGAAGACGGAGGATCAAACCTAGGTTGCAACAACTCCACCACCATCACCTTCAAAGGAAGACAACTAAGCACGGGTATGGGCAATCCCCTTGGCTTGTGCCAAGCTTGGGGGAGTTGCCCCGGTATCGTATCACCATCACATCTTTTGCCTTTACCTTTTCTTAGTTCGATACTTTTTGGTTTTATCTTTCTCTAGTAGAATAAAGTTCATAGTATTCTAGGTTTGAGTTTTGCTTTGTGTCACCCCCGATGTATTCCAATTCGTGAGTCTTATAATAAAGAGCGTTTTAGTTAAGGGCCTTGCCTCATGCCATGATCTGAAAGAAAAGAATGATAAAAGAACAAAAGCATGAAAGATCATGTAATGATCTTATGGGAAGTGATGACTCCACATATAAAAATAATGATGATTGAAACTTGTTGTGGGTGCACAAACGTAGACCTTGGTCATTGCTGCAATTAATAGGAAGTAATAAAGAAAGAGAGGTTCACATATAAATATATCATCTTTGACACCATCTATGATTGTGAACACTCACTAAACTATTGCATGCTTAGAAGTAGATGCTGGACAAGGAAGACAACATAATGAATTGTGTTTGCTTGGTTCCGAGCAATGTTATATGACTAGAGATCCCTTAGCATGTGACGATTTCTTCCACCCTATATCAGCCAAAACTCCCGCACCAAGTAGAGATACTACTTGTGCATCCATAAACCCTCAACCCAGTTTTGCCCTTAGAGTCCACCATACCTACCTATGGATTGAATAAGATCCCTCAAGTAAGTTGTCATCGGTGCAAGCAATAAAAATTGCTCCCTAAATATGTATGATCTATTAGTGTGTGGAAAATAAGCTTTGTACGAACATGTGATGTGGAAGACATAAAAGCGACAGACTGCATAATAAAGTTCTTTATCGCAGGAGGCAATATAAAGTGATGTTCCTTCACACTAAGAGGACACACATCCAAACCTCAAAAGTGCATGACAACCTCTGCTTCCCTCTACGAAGGGCCTATCTTGTACCTTTACTTTTTGCCCTTGAAAGAGTCATGGTGATTGATGTTTGCTGTGTATCCCTTGCAATGGCGCCAGAAATAGTTGTGTCGACGGCACCAGGAATCCTTCAGCTACGGCTACGCCATAAGGGACTTCCTAGGCAAGTATGCAAAGGATTTCCCCTGTGGCCTTGGAGCCTTGCATTGGTGTTCCCTCGAAGCGGAAAGGGTGATGTAGCACAGCGACGGTAAGTATTTCCCTCAGTTTGAGAAGCAAGGTATCAATCCGGTGGAAGAGTATCTCAAGATCCTGCACAAACACAAAAGCTTGCACCCAACGCTATGAAGGGGTTGTCAATCCCTTATAGATTGTTTGCCAAGTGAGAACTGAAAGCAACAAAGTAACAAAGCAAAGTAAAAGCGGAGATGTAAACGATGGATGTGAATAGACCCGGGGGCCGTAGTGTTTACTAGTGGCTTCTCTCATGAAAGCAAGTAGACGGTGGGTGAACAAATTACTGTCGAGCAATTGATAGAACTGTGCAGAGTCATGAAGATATCTATGCAATGATTATTTCTATAGGCATCACGTCCGAAACAAGTAGACCGATATTTCTACATCTACTACTATTACTCCACACGTCGACCGCTATCCAGCATGCATCTAGTGTATTAAGTCCATAAGAACAGAGTAACGCCTTAAGCAAGATGACATGATGTAGAGGGATAATCTCAAACCAATGATAAAACCCCCATCTTTTTACCCTTGATGGCAACTGCTTGATGTGTGCCTTGCTTCCCCTATTGTCACTCGGAAAGGTCACCACATGGCAGAACCCAAAACCAAGCACTTCTCCCATTGCAAGAATCATAGATCTAGTTGGCCAAACAAAACCCAAGACTCGGAGAGACTTACAAGGATATCAAATCATGCATATAAGAAATCAGCAAAGACTCAAATATATATCATAGATAATCTGATCACAAGTCCACAATTCATCGGATCTCGACAAACACACCGCCAAAGAAGATTACATCGGATAGATCTCCATGAAGATCATGGAGAACTTTGTATTAAAGATCCAAGAGAGAGAAGAAGCCATCTAGCTACTAACTACGGACCCGTAGGTCTGAAGTGAACTACTCACGAGTCATTGGAGGGGCGATGATGATGATGAAGAAGCCCTCCAACTCCAAAGTCCCCTCCGGCAGGGCGCCGGGAAGGGTCTCCAGATGAGATCTCGCGGAAACGGAAGGTTGCGGCGGCGAAAAAGTATTTTCGAGGCTCCCCTGATTTTTTGCGGAATATTTGGGAATTTATAGGCCAAAGACCTAGGTCAGGGGGTGGCCAGGGAGGCACAAGCCTGCCCACCGCCGCCTCCCCTGGTGGCGGAGTGGGGGCTTGTGGGCTCCCTGGAGCCCACCTGGCTTGGCCCAAAAGCCCCCTGGACTTCTTCCGTTCGGGAAAAAATCATTTCGGGGTTTTTATTCCGTTTGGACTCCGTTCCAAAATCAGATCTGAAAAAGTGAAAAACACGGAAAAAACAGGAACTGACACTTGGCACTGAATTAATAAGTTAGTCCCAAAAAGATATAAAAAGGTACATAAAACATACAAAGAAGACAAGATAACAGCGTGAAAACATCAAAAATTATAGATACGTTTGAGACGTATCAGTGATCTACACCAATTCCTTATTTCTCCTTTATCTTGGTTAACGTTATAAGCTAGGGAAATATCTATATTCATATGTCAACTTGGAAGTAAGTATTCATGAATTATTATTGTTGACATTACCCTTGAGGTAAATAGTTGGGAGGCGAAACTATAAGCCCCTATCTTTCTCTGTGTGTGACTGAAACTTTGATCTCTTGAGTACCACGTGAGTTGTAGCAATTGTAGAAGACAAAAGGATGATTGAGTATGTGGATTTGCTTTACAAGCTCTTATTTGACTTTTTCCGATGTTATGATAAATTGCAATTGCTTCAATGACTAAAGGCTATTGGTTGTAAATTCTCAATAAGGTTCTTGATCCACACTTTACTTTGGGAAGGAATTATCTCTTTAGCATAAGGGATGATATGATGATATTGCTGTTTTGATTATGATCATGATGCCTGCATGTCCATATCTTGTTTGGTCGACACCTCTCTCTCTAAACATGTGGGCATATTTATTGATCTCGGTTTCCGCTTGAGGACAAGCGAAGTCTAAGCTTGGGGGAGTTGATACGTCCATTTTGCATCATGCTTTTATGTTGATATTTATCGCCTTATGGGCTGTTATTACACTTCACGGTACAATACTTATGCCTTTTCTCTCTTATTTTGCAAGGTTTACATGAAGAGGGAGAATGCCGACAGCTGGAATTCTGGCCTAAAAAAGGAGCAAGTTTGAGATACCTATTCTGCCCAACTCCAAAAGCCGTGAAAATCAACGAGGATTTATTTTGGAATTTATAAAAAATACTGGGTTGAAGAAGTACCAGAGGGGAGCCACCAGGAGGCCACAAGCCTGCTAGGCGCGGCTTACCTCCCTGGCCGCGCCTAGGGGGCTTGTGGGCTCCCAGTTGGCCGTCTCGCCCCCTCTTTTTCTATAAGGAGGGTTTCGTTCCAGAAAAAGTCAAGGGGAGGCTTTCGGGAGGAACTGCCACCACCACGAGGCGGAACTTGAGCAGAACCAATCTAGGGCTCCGGCAGGGTCGTCCTGCTGGGGAAACTTCCCTCCCGGAGGGAGAAATCATCGCCATCGTCATCACCAACACTCCTCTCATCGGAGGGGACTCATCACCATCAACATCTTCATCAGCACCATCTCATCTCCAAACCCTAGTTCATCTCTTGTAACCAATCTCCGTTTCACGACTCCGATTGGTACTTGTAAGGTTGCTAGTAGTGTTAATTACTCTTTGTAGTTGATGCTAGTTGGATTACCTGGTGGAATATTATATGTTCAGATCCTTGATGCTATTCAATACCTCTCTGGCCATGAATATTATTATGCTTTGTGAGTAGTCACTTTTGTTCCCGAGGACATGGGATAAGTCATGCTATAAGTAGTCATGTGAATTTGGTATTCGTTCGATATTTTGATGCGTTGTATGTTGTTTTTCCTCTAGTGGTGTTATGTGAACGTCGACTACATAACACTTCACCATTATTTGGGCCTAGAGGAAGGCATTGGGAAGTAGTAAGTAGATGATGGGTGGCTAGAGTGACAGAAGCTTAAACCTTAGTTTATGCGTTGCTTCGTAAGGGGCTGATTTGAATCCACTAGTTTAATGCTATGGTTAGACTTTGTCTTAATTCTTCTTTCGTAGTTGCGGATTCTTGCGAGAGGGGTTAATCATAAGTGGGAGGTTTGTCCAAGTAAGGGCAGCACCCAAGCACCGGTCCACCCACATATCAAACTATCAAAGTAGCGAACGCGAATCATATGAACATGATGAAAACTAGCTTGATAGAAATTTCCATGTGTCCTTGGGAGCGCTTTACCTCCTATAAGAGTTTGTCCAGGCTTGTCCCTTGCTACAAAAGGGATTGGGAACTTTGCTGCACCTTTGTTACTATTGCTACTTGTTACTTTCTACTTGCTACGAATCATCTTGTCACACAACTATCTGTTACCGATAATTTCAGTGCTTGCACAGAATACCTTGCTGAAAACCACTTGTCAGATCCTTCTGCTCCTCATTGGGTTCGACACTCTTACTTATCGAAAGGACTACGATAGATCCCCTATACTTGTGGGTCATCAGGCACCAAGACAGAACTCCGTCACATCGATATCATATAGATTTCAAAATACCCGCGGGATCCTAATTTTTTTTGAGCGAGAAGAGGAGTAGAATTAAGATTTCCTAAGTTGAGAACCTCACCAGAGCATAGAAGAGGAGAAAAATAAACCTACTCTCCGATATAACTAAGACTCAAAACATTTTACTTGACTCGACTCGGCCAAGATCAATCACACAAAGGCTCCTATGGTCTTAAGGCTGTGATTACGAACTTGTAACGACTAAGATGCGACCCTTTCCTATTTTGGGGGCGATGCCTCAAAAGGGAAAGGGGCGCATCTAAACGTTTCGCAAGGGAGATAATCATAACATTACATAACTGAAGGATGACAAGTAGGGCATACACTTGCCATCTGACGATAATATAACATAAAGCTTACAGTCACACAATTATTCAAAGCATAGTTTCCTCCCCTACGGACAACATGAAACAAGTAAAACTATGACATCCCGCATGCTGGCCCACGATCACGACCACGACCTTAGTCCCCCGGATAGTTCATGTACAGTCAGCCAGAGTCCTCATCAAACTCCCACTTCAGCTGGTTATCATCAGGATCTCCTGCGTCGGGCGTACCTGTACCTGTTGGGGTTTGTAGTAATCTATGAGCCACGGGGACTCAGCAATCGAATGACCTTGGTATCGAATCTAGTTAAGTTGTTAGGCGAGGAAGGTTTAGAGTATGGGTTTGCAGCAAGCTAAGCGTATATGGTGGCTAACTTACGATGATCATAGTAATTTATATGGTGGTCTACGCGAGCGATCGAAGACTAGATGATCACTAAGTGATCCTGAACACCTACTTACGTCAAACATAGCCCCACCATGTTCCCGATCAAAGAGTGGTCTTCGAAGGAGACATTCACGGTTACGCACACAGTTGACAGTTTTATTAGAGTTAATTTAAGTTGTCTAGAACCGGATGTTAACAAATTATCCATGTTTGCCACATAACCGCGGGCACGACTTCCCGAAAGATTAAACCCTGTAGGGGTGCTCCAACTAGTCCATCACAAACTGCCACAGGCCGCAAAGTAATCCTCTATTACGAATCTCGTGATCTCGTCGGATTCCTTAGAGGAAGACCTCAACTTTGAGGAGACCCAAAGTTTCACCGGAATCCCTATACGCAAGATATATCGCTAAGGTAAGAAAAATCTAGCAGGACCTCCCGACGTGTCAACGACCCTGATAAGAGCCGCGTATCTCAGTCTCAGGACACACTGGATAAGCGAAGTGTATGGTGGCCTGATGAAATCACCCGAGTTGCCCCGGATTGGCCCCGCATGGTGCTCTAGTTTGGACCAACACTCATGAGGACCACTGGCCCGGGTTGTTGATTAAATCCTCGGGGTAGCTATTCCCTATGCAAATTATTATTAGGTGATTAGCAGATTAAAACCAATGTTGTGTTGGGTAACGTAGCATAAATTCAAAATTTTCCTACGCCATATTCAGATCTTCCTATGGAGATACCAGCAACGAGAGAGGGGTAAGAGCATCTTCATACCTTTGAAGATCGCTAAGCGGAAGCGTTACTAGAACGCGGTTGATGGAGTCGTACTCGCAGCGATTCCGATCGCGGTGTGATTCCGATCTAGTGCCGAACTACAACACCTCCGCGTTCAACACACGTGCAGCCCGGTGACGTCTCCCGCACCTTGATCCAGCAAGGAGGAGGGAGAGGTTGGGGAAGAACTCCAGCAGCACGACGGCGTGGTGTCGATGGAGAGACGAGGTCTCCCGGCAGGGCTTCGCCAAGCACCGACAGAGAGGAGGAGAAAGAAGGGCAGGGCTGCGCCGAGGGAGAGGGAGAAGTCTGTCTCCCAAGGGCTAAAACCCCTATCTATTTATAAGAGGAGGGGGAGGGGCTGCGCCACCCCTAGGGTTCCCTCCCTAGGGGCCGGCGTCCACCATATGGGAAAAAGGGGGGCGGCGGCTAGGGTGGGAGGGGGTGGCGCACCACCTGGTGGGCCTAAGGCCCACCTGCACCTAGGATTGCCCCCTCTCCCCACCACTTGCGCCTTGGGCTGGGTGTGGGAGGCGCACCAGCCCACCTAGGGGCTGGTTCCCTCCCGCACTTGGCCCATCTAGCCTCTTGGGGTCGTTGCCCCCCTTCGGTGGACCCCCGGGGCCACCTCCGGTGGTCCCGGTGGTCCCGGTACGTTACCGGTGACGCCCGAAACACTTCCGGCGTCCGAACCCATCCATCATATATATCAATCTTTACCTCCAGACCATTCCGGAGCTCCTCGTGACATCCGAGATCTCATCCAGGACTCCGAACAACTTTCGGTAACCTCGTATAACAATTCCCTATAACCCTAGCGTCATCGAACCTTAAGTGTGTAGACCCTACGGGTTCGGGAGACAAGCAGACATGACCGAGACACCTCTCTGGCCAATAACCATCAGCGGGGTATGGATACCCATGGTGGCTCCCACTTGCTCCACGATGATCTCATCAGATGAACCATGATGTCAAGGATTCAATCAATCCCATATACGATTCGCTTTGTCTGTCGGTATAGAACTTGCCCGAGATTCGATCATCGGTATACCAATACCTTGTGCAATCTCGTTACCGGGAAGTCTCTTTACTCGTTCCGTAGCACGTCATCGTGTGACTAACTCCTTAGTCACATTGAGATCATGATGATGTTCTACCGAGTGGGCCCAGAGATACCTCTCCGTCACACGGCGTGACAAATCCCGATCTCGATTCGTACCAACCCAACAGACACTTTCAGAGATACCCGTAGTGCACCTTTATAGTCACCCAGTAACGTTGTGACGTTTGATACACCCAAAGCACTCCTACGGTATCGGGAGTTGCACAATATCACGGTTGAAGGAAAAGATACTTGACATTAGAAAAGCTTTAGCATACGAACAACACGATCTAGTGCTATGCTTAGGATTGGGTCTTGTCCATCACATCATTCTCCCAATGACGTGATCCCATTATCAATGACATCTAATACCCATGATCAGGAAACCATGATCATCTATTGACTAATGTGCTAGCCAACTAGAGGCTTGCTAGGGACACATTGTGATCTATTTATTCATACATGTATCACTGTTTCCTGTTAATACAATTATAGCATGAACAATAGACAATTATCATGAACAAGGAAATATGATAATAACCATTTTATTATTGCCTCTAGGGCATATTTCCAACATGTTGGGTCATGCCGGACAAGCCTTAACACTACACGATTTATCAAGGGGGTCCCCATAACAACCCCGAATGTGTTAGGAGCGATGAGTTATGGAATCAAACACCGGTAACCGAAACTAAGGCGGCAACAACGGAACAAATCACCTGGCAAAATGCTAGGCCTTCCGTCATTTACCAAGTATATAGGTGCATTAATTCAATAGAAGATTAACATAATGATATCAAAATACTCATGTTATCACATGAGACAGCTGGCACCTGCAACTAGCAAAGCTACTCATTAGAGGTTGAGCAGGCCTACTTAGCCAAACAACATTTGCTAGGAGAGGGAGGTGTTTGGGTTTCATGGCAATGACAGGTGGCATATATTTCTAGTGGTAGGCAGCGAGCATGTATCAAAGGAAACGTGATTCTAAGCATATCAAATCTAGATACGGTATCAAGGTCACGGTCATCTTGCCTGTGATGTCTTCAGCTTGGAACTGCTCTTGATCCTCCTGCACGTACTCTCCAGAATCCACGTACTCGCTCTCCGATCCCGATGCTACCCAAGATAAAATAACAGCCAATGAACACCAACACAACATGATGCAACATACAATATGCTGCATGTGTGAAGAAGGAAGCATGCATCACTATTCTAGTCACTTTCATATGCATTAGTTGAGTTAATTGAATTCTGGACAGAACCTCATATTAAGTTATATTGACATGCATGATGATGGCATGATCATGTGCATCATGAGAAAACGATGCAAAAACATATAAAGAACATAGAGAACGGAGCTACGGATCAATCGGAAACTACAAAACAAGATATGGAGACCTACAGCTCAAATCAACCACAAACACACTCCAATGGCACTCCTCTGGTTTTACCAGGTTGCCACATGATCAAGCAACAAAATATAAGTGGGGTGGTGCATGGAAACACACCACACCATCAACAATGCCCACAGAAGCTTCAAATCAACAAAAACATGCAATCTGTTTTTAACAACATCATAGCAGTTTGTCTACAAAATTTAAAGTAGCTACATCCATCCAAATGAGCCAAACAAGATATGAGGCAAAAGCCATCCAAAGCTCTACAACCCTGAACAAGAAGTTAATACAAAGGAGTCACCCATGAGCAGATCTATGGACACAAACTTGGACAAAATATTACAGATTCTGGGACTTAGTGAAAACCTGTGATTTTCACCAACTGCTTATGTTCTGAAGCATTTTGGAAGCCTCCACAATGAGATCTACAGGAAGTGAATAAGCATGAAATTTAACAGGGAGCTAGACAAGCACAGAAGCGCACAAACTTTAGTTGGTTGCATGGGCTGATTCCCAACACAGGAGCTAATGCAACCAAAACAACAGGCGAAGACAATAACATCAGATTCCCAAACTTAGTGAAAATCACAGATTTTCACAAAGCTGTCAGTTTCAGCCAAGTGTCCACCTCGACAAGGCACAATAGGTGCATACAAATTCCTATGAACAAAACAAAGACCCCATGCTGTAGAGGGGTTCACCCACTAATACTACATCAAGGATTCATCCTCATAGGGTCAAGGCACCACCTAATACAAATCACTAAACATGGCATCATGACAGAAAATGACCGTTTTATAAAGTTGCTCTAAAGTGAAATCTGATTGCACCAAGGGATTCCTGGGAGGATTATACCCCAAAATCATATATAATACATGGGTACTTTCATGTAGCATCTAGGCACAAAGCTAGCTCAAAAACACACCTAGAATCCAATATGTCATATAGGAACAATATCACATGTAAAAGTTATCCTATGCATCACTTACACCATGCACTTGCACTAGGACAAGATCATTCTAACTAGGCATAGCCTTACAAACATAAATAATCACAAGTAGGGATGTGTTCATCCACACACCCCCATGATCACACCACCCCATGAGCAAAGACATGCACATGAGCACACACACTCATGCACATGGATATGTGGAATCATACCACACGCTCCTACACCTACACATGCACCACACAAGCCCCACACACACAACCACATCACTCCAATGTGGCAAGCATGAGGGGTTAGCCCTCATGCACAAGTGCATATGTGCACCCATGCCCACACACACACACATGCATGAGCACGTACACACACACTACACAAGTATGTGCAACATGAGGGTTAGGCCCCCTTGCACATGTGCATATGTGCACCCACATGCACACACACACACTCACATGTGTGCACACACTCACTCATGTGCACACACACACATACACACTAGTGCACACACCACCTCTCATGCACACACACATGCACTCATGTGCTCACACACACATACTAGGCATTAAAAGAAATACATAGCCTGGTTTTTCTAAAAGAAAAACAAAGCATAACTTGCTGCACAAGAAAAGGAAAAGGGACGAAAATAAACAAGGGAAGCAAAATAAAGTGGGGAGGCCCCTAGATTCGAACCCAGGACCTCATGCCCACTACTCTCACTATGCACGAGAAAAGGAAACGGGGAAAAAATAAGCAAGGGAAGCAAAATAAAGTGGGGAGGCCCCTGGATTCGAACCCAGGACCTCATGCCCACTACTCTCACTATGCACCACTGGGCTAGGTGCGCGTAGCTGCACTATCAGAGGGGCAGAATCCCTCTTAAGGAGACCCTATCGAGCAAACACAGCAAGGGGAAATATCCCAGACTTAAGAGGGGGGCGCTGGGCTCGAACCCCATACCTGCCCGAACGCGTTGGAAACAATGCCAACTGAGCTGGTGCGGGCTACTGTCCTAACGGGGTTCTATAAGAGGGAAACATGGAAAAAGGTGGGACCTTGCTCTGCTTTTGCAGAGAGGCGCCGGTGACGAGGCTCACCGGAGCGTGTCGTGCTACTCTCATACGATATGTCTGCGGGGTCTACTACAGCTACTCTACGACTGCAAGAGGGACGCCTCGGCCATGAAGCAGAGGAGCTACGCCCATGCGCAAGCAACAACAAGCAGCGGCCGCAGTTGTATCAACCTGCCGGTGCAACTCCGGCAGACCTCGAACTCACGGCTCGGACGCGGCTAACGGAGCGGGGAAGCGGAGGAGAGCAGGGGACACGAGCGTCACCTAGGGTGCTGAGGAGAGGGAAGCGCCGTGAAGGAAGAAGGTGCCGACGATGAGGTGCTATAGGAAGAGGCCGCCGGAGTGGAAGAAGAGGAGGTCGTCGATGACGTCGATGTAGCAGCTCCCGTCGCGCGTTCTCCTCGGGAACGGAACCCCCGCGTCCACCGCGTGCTCCTGGTCCGGTCGGGGAAGAAGACGAGGCACTGATCCTGCCAGCAACGAGCTCAACAGGAGCCGGCCATGGAGATGGAGTTGCTCGAGATCGCCCCCGACGGCTCCAGGGAGAGAGAGGAGGGGGAAAATGGAACCCTAAAGCGCAGGGGAAGACACCGGCTGCTTAAACGGCCTCGGGAGGCGTGCTTGGAGCCGCAAGATCGAAGGGGGGGAGGATTGGTGGCTGGCCTTCGGTCGTACAAGGGTGACGACAGCGCGAGGAAGGAGACGGACGTCTCATGGGCCGCGCGCGAGGAAAGAAGAAGATGGGCTAGGGGAAGGAGGGAGCCAACACACCTGCGCGTGATAACCAGAGAAGAAAAGATAAAAGGGTTTTTCATTTTTTTAAATAGCAACCCTCAAACAAAAATGCACACAGCCACATTGGGGGTTGAAGAAAACAAAATAAAAATGCTTAGGGCATAAGGGAATTATGTCCTATTTAAATAAAATATAAACTGATTTTTGGAGCAACTAAATTAAATTCAAAACAGAATTTCCTATGCTGTTTTTGTAAATAACACCCCATTCAACTTAAGTTTTAAAACCCCAAGTCAATGCCCCTCAAACACAAGATAACACACTAACACACTAAAAGATCAACATTTTTAAAACAGGTTTTACACAAGTTAAATCATGAGCTCAAATAATAATGGAGAAGGGGGTTTTGAAACCTTATTTGAAAGCAACATTGTTTTGAAAACACCACCGCATCAAACATAAGCACACTGACATTCATAATGGATCAAGCAACAACAACATCACAATGGGATTGTCATGAATGCAATGAATGCCATGATGCAAGATGGGGACACAAAACAAAGCCACATGAAATAATAACTCTTATAGCATAAAGAACGTGGTTCCAAAATAGGAAAGGTTCCAAATATGGCAAGGGTTACATCTGGGGCATTACGCACTAGCTCGCCTTCGGCTCGATTAGAATTCATATAAATCTTGAAGGGGGGGGGTCATAGGTCGGAGTGCAAACGGCTATCTAAATGTCTATTACGTGACCCTCTCGTGACTCTTGTGCCTACACATCTGTGATTTTACACAGTGGCTATCTAAATGTCTATTGGAAGCCATGCGTGTGGTGTGACACACACGTGATTATAGCGTCGTGCTCCCTGACGGTTGATAATAAAGCAAAAAAACAAATTGAGTCCTTATCAATCTTGATGCAAGACTCAGGACGGTTCAGTCGGTTCCCTCGCTATCTCTACTACTGTCGTGCTTCTCCTTCCCCCAATCAAAAATCTCAAACACTTCCCCTCGCGCATGCTCTGCTCTTCTCCTTCTCAATCGTGCGGAGTTTGAAACCGGGGCTAACCTCGTCGGTAACCGCCATCGCGCTTCGCCAACCGCCCTCCACTCTGACACAAGCACTCGAAAGGTGCCTGCCACAAGATCCCCTCCCGCCGACGGCGATCGTCGAGGAAGAACTACGGTTGCAAAAACAGCGACAGATATAACAACAAAGCACAACGACAGAACGAGCGGATGGATTCGAGGAGTCCCGCACGCGAAATTGAAGGTAAACATTTCTGCATTACATCCCTTTGCACGAGGTCGTTCGTAGTATCCATTTCCCCGCATTGGACGAATAGAAAACCCTAGCAGCCGCACTAAATCTGTTTTCGAATACTTTGTCTTAACTTATCTAACAAGTAGAAGTAGCGTAGGAAAATAGTTACCCACGATTGTTTACATAACTACATCTTACGGATTTCAAATTACGTGACCTTATTTTCAAAATCCATACTCCATGTGTAGAAATTACGTGCTTCAAGCATCAAACACACCGTGCCTATACAGATTATATCATTTTTGCCACACCATGGGCACATAATTTGCTGTCAAATCCAAGTAGGTCCCTCATAGTACATCGTTTTACATGTACTAATGGGTGGTGTGAAGGACTTCGTAGAAAATGAACAAGAGAAAATAGGTAATGTTGTTGATTCAATAGTCAATCAAGGTAACTGTTATCGTGATTCTAAGTAACAATTCTTTTCTCTTGTACCATGATTCCAATGACATTCTGCATTTCAATGACAAAGATATGTTGCATTCCAATGACAACTCTTTTAAAATGCTTGCATAGTACCTTATTATCAACAAAAGGCAATATATCTCATGTATAATCCATCAGTATGATTTAGAACTATGTCTTATTATTTACTGTAAATATTAAGTCACAAACCTTATCTGCTAACTCGTAATTAAGCGGGCCATGAAGACATCGATATTCAAACAATCATCTATGAAATTAATACAAAATTTCCAGATAGACACAACATCTCTCCTGGCCAACCAGGAACAAGGACGGCACCAAGCAAGCACAAAAAGGCACCTGCCGCTGTACCACAGCCACAGAAAAGCACAGTAACTTACAGGAGGAAAATAGCAAAGAGACAGCCAGAAACAACAGATGATGCTAATTTGTGGCGAAGACACATAATAGAAAGAAAAGCACTGAGCTCTTGGTCATGACTGATACCTTGAAGCAACAGCCAACGCCTCTAATGGTAATCCCACCACCTCATCATCAAGCAAAACCTTCCACAAACAAAAAACAAATCGATAGGAAGAACAAGAAGAAACGACAGCAAGATGAAGAAGGAGAGGATTCAAAAAAGAGAGTTTCAGAGGAGTCCAGTGGTGCCAGTGGCAACACAGAAAGTGACAATGATTTGAATCCTGCAAACGACAGTGATGCCGGAGAGGACGACAGTGATCGCGTAAGAGATGATTTCTCTACAAGTATTTGTTGCTACTGAAAATAGAATGGTACTTCCTAACAAAAAAATTGTTTATATTTTTTCTGAATCAGGGAAATACAAGCCAAAAGAGGAGAAAGAGGAAAAGTACAAGCGGAAAACAATTGCCACTAATGATAGCCAATGAAGGGGATAAAACAGAAACTGACAAAAATGTCAAATCAAGGCTGGAGCTCCATTTGTACAGGTCAAGGAAGCATGGAGAATTCTAAAAGAACGTCTCCGAAAAGATGTTTAGATGGCTTGCTTTGGCATCACAGAGGACTACAAAATAAAGGGGTTAATTAACAGGAACCTCGCATCATACATCTACAAAAACATGGACACAGACAACATGACGATAAGATTCGGTGACGACGATGGAGACAAGGAAATAAGGATTAGCAAGGAAGGCGTCCATAAAGTTTTTGGATACCCAAAAGGCAAAAAAAGACAACACCAAGGCCAATGAATTTCAACGAATCAATGAAGGTCCTCCAGTCAGAGCTTGGCTTCAGAAATACCGAGTTCAAACATTCAGACCTGATTAAGAAACTAAAGGTACTTGTAGAAATAGATTGAGAAGAAGAAAACAACATGGTGTCAAAATATTTTTCCTCATATTTTCAACAAGGTTGTGTGTGGGACAACGTTCCCTCGCTACAGCAGACAAGCAGTAATGGTCAGGGATATGAATTATAAAGATATGGCGCAGATGGATTTCTGCTAGGTCATTGTTGAAACAATCCAGGCTGGAGCCATTGATTGGCAAAAAATGAAAAAGGGTGAAAAAGGAAACCAAGACCACCTCTACGGCTTGGTGCGGGGACCAGTAATCAAGTACATCGACTCCCTGTTGTTACCAAACACAAGAGAAATGAACAGAATATCTAAGAGAATGAACAATACTTCAACACCCAGAGCGAACTGTCTTGACTAGAAGGATCTAAAGAAGATAGCTAAAGAAGACATGAAGAAGGATGGAAAAGGACGTACAAATGACTATGAATTTGGCAAGATAAAGGTATCTCCGTTGTCTATTAATTCCTCATACCGTGTAAAAACACTATTCATTCTAACAAACTTCGTCCTATCTAAACAATGCAGACATGGAAAGGGACATCACATAGGACATTCTACACGGGTCATGGAAACACAGGATCACCTTAAACTTCGCTGCAAGTGGTACCAGCACAGAGTAAGAGACACGCCCAACAAACTACAAAACTGCGACTAGATCCACCCAAGCTTAGGTGTGAAGCAACGACCAGCACCAGAACAAGAAGCGAACATGAGACAAGCACCAACAAAGGATCTGAAGAAGCCTTTAAAAGGATCAACAAAATGTTGGGAAAAGTGCTTGAGGAAGCAACACAATGACCCGCATTAAGGCAGAATAATGTGGCAGGATGCACTGATGATGAGGAAAATTGCGACCAATTACCCAGACAAAGACTGGTAGACCAAACTGTGTCACTGATTGGTACTTTCGAACAACACAATGCCTATCAGCGCATGTTTCGCAATAGGAACCTGACAGCAATAGTGGAAACAGTAGAAGAACCATCGAGAAGAACGAGAAAAATAACTAATGAAGAAGAAGAGAAAGTAGAGAGAACGAAAAGAACCAGAACACAAAAGACGACAGATGAAAACCGGGCCCGAACAGAGAAGAAGCAGCCAAAAGATAAGCAAGACCAGGAGGGCAAGCATGACGATGGCAACAAGAGTGAGCACGAGCATCCAAATAAGAAATCACCTGCCATCTCTAGAGATACGAGATAACTCACAAGGAAAGACTCATCCTCAGGCATCGTAACCAGCCAAGAAGTGAGTATGAACAACTTTTTTTCTCTTGTGAGCTCGACACGTACTTGTTTTGTAAGCTAACAAACCTGTAAAGAAATGTAGACTCGGCTGGACAAGAAACATCAAACAAGTGCAACAGAGATGGGCTCAAGCAGCGGCATATCACAAGGTTACAAAAAACAACGAGAAGAAAACATTAATGAGGTGACCTTCCATAACCAACTTACCCACATACAACATGTCTAAACAAAATGTACCACAAAAACTCACCATGTTTCATACCCAGGTATTACAAGAATAGGAAATACTAGAGCATATTGTGCAAAGCCACACTCAAGATAAAGTTGCTCCTGGTATGAAGGCAGAAGCCTCAGAGATGACAGTTGATGACAAGCTCGAAACTATTTTTTCTCGAAAAGAAATAGCATTGGATGCAGAGACGAACACCACAACGATTGATGGACACGTAAAATCAAATGACAAGAAAATTCCTATCTCGGAGATTTATCCTGGAATCCGGTTTATTACAGTAACATTTTTTATTTCAATGGACGCAGGAAACGAATGAGACCACTGCTGCGAAAGAACGACAAGAAACGGAATGGGCGGAAACCAAAAACTCAGGGGAGCTTGTTAGTACAACAGAATCAATTGCTGTAACAGTAGAGCAGCCTTCGGTTCACACACAAAAACAACCAGATATCCCAGAGGCACCAATGACCATGGAGGTAAAGTTGGACAAGAGTTATGATACGTCTCCAACGTATCTATAATTTATAAAGTATTCATGCCATGTTTACAATAATTTTATATGATTTCGGTATGATTTTATTAGAATTAATCCGGACTAACGTTGTTTTTAGCAGAACTACCGTGGTGTTGTTTTTGTGCAGAAATAAAACTTCTCGGAATGGCCTAAAAATTTACGGAGAATATTTTGGAAAACATAAAAAATACTAGAGCAAAAAGATACCAGAGAGATGTCGCGAGGCAGTCACAAGCATAGGGGGCGCCCCCACCCCTAGGGTGTACCCCGTGGCTTGTGGGTCCCTCGGGAGTCCTCTTGACGTGAGACCGACGCCAAAAATTCCTATAAATCCCAAAACTTCCAGAAATAAACCTATATCGGGAGTTCCGCCGCCACAAGCCTCCAGAGACACGAAAAACCAAGCGGGAGCCTATTCTGACGCCCTTCCGGAGGGGAAAACCGTCACTCGAGGCCATCTTCATCATCCCAGCGGGCTCCATGACAAGGAGGGAGTAGTTCACCCTCCGGACTGAGGGTATGTACCAGTAGCTATGTGTTTTATATCTCTCTCTCGTATTCTTGAGATGGCAGGATCTTGATGTATCGCGAGCTTTTTTAATATAGATGAATCATATGGAGTATTCCCCTCTCTATCTTCTTGTGATGAATTGAGTTTTCCCTTTGAAGTTTTCTTATCAGATTGGGTCTTTAAGGATTTGAGAACACTTGATGTATGTCTTGCGATGGGATATCCGTCGTGACTATGGGTTGTTCTATTCATCCACTTGATGTATGTTTTGGTGGTCAACTTGTGGGTTCCGTGACCTTGGAAATCTATGCATAGGGGTTGGCACATGTTGTCGTCTTGACTCTCCGGTAGAAACTTTGGGGGCACTCTTTTTTGTGTTGGATTGAACATGATGAATCTGAAATTGTGTGATGTATATCATGTAATCAAGCCCATGGGTACTTGTGGTGACATTGGAGTATCTAGGTGACATTAGGGTTTTGGTTGATGTGTATCTTAAGGATTATTTTAGTACGAACTCTAGGGATCTTCGTGACACTTATAGAGATAGCTCATAAGATTGACCGGAAAAGATAACTTTGAGGTGGTTTCGTACCCTACAAGAATTTCTTCGTTTGTTCTCCACTATTTGTGACTTTGGAGTGAACTCTTTGTCGTACGTGAGGGATTTATATATGATTCAACTATGTTAGTATTGTTTTGAGAACTTGCACTAGTGAAAGTATGGACCCTAGGCCTTGTTTCCAAGCATTTATACAACGTTTTGCTCACTGTTTACTATTAGTTACCTTGCTGTATTTATATTTTCATATTACAAAAACCTATATCTACCATCCATATTTTACACTTGTATCGCCATCTCTTCGCTGAACTAGTGCACCTATACAATTTACCATTGTATTGGGTGTGTTGGGGACACAAGAGACTCTTTGTTATTTTATTGCAGGGTTGCTTGAGAGAGACCATCTTCATCCTACGCCTCCCACGTATTGATAAACCTTAGGTCATCCACTTGAGGGAAATTTTCTAGCATCCTACAAAACTCTGCACTTGGAGGCCCAACACGAGTCTACAAGAAGAAGGTTGCGTAGTAGACATCAAGCTCTTCTCTGGCGCCGTTGCCAGGGAGGTGAGTGCTTGAAGGTATATCTTTAGATCTTGCAATCAAATCTTTTAGTTTCTTGTTTTTCACTAGTTTGGTTTTATAATAGAAAACTGCAAAAAAAATGGAATTGAGGTTGCCTCATATGCTTCATCTTTTTAATATCTTTCGTGAAAATGATGGAACGGAAAATTGTGCTCAAGTGTTAGAAGAAGAAGTTATTAAAATGTTTGGCACTAAATCTTTGAGTAATGATCATGATAGCAATATTGTTAGTATGAATTCTCTGAATATTCATGATGATAATGACATGCAAAGCCACAAGATCGGGGATGCTATGCTTGATGACTGTGATATTTTTAGTCCCCCAAGTTTTGATGAGGAAAATTATTATGATGATAGCATGCCTCCTATGTATGATGATTATTGCGATGACATGTATGCCACAAATAGTGATAGTAACCATGAAAGTTGTTATCATGATTTTAATATTCAAAGTGGTTATGTCAATCAAGTACCTCATGATAGTTATTTCATTGAGTTTGCTCCCACTATTATGAATGGGAAGAAGTTTGCTTATGTGGAGAGTGATAAATTTTCTATGCTTGTAGATCATGAAAAGAATGCTTTATGTGCTAGTTATATTGTGAAATTCCTTCATGATTCTACTGTAAATTATTATGAGGGATGAACATATGCTTATAGGAATTGCAATAATATCAAGTTTCCTCTCTATGTGTTCAAAGTTTTGAAGTTATGCTTGTTTTGACTTCCTATGCTAGTTGATTCTTGCTCCCATAAATTGTTTGTTGACAAAATCCCTATGCATAGGAAGTGGGTTAGACTTAAATGTGCTTGTCATGAGATTCATGATGCTTTTTGCATGTTTCAATTATTATTCTTATATGAGCATCATTGAAATCATCATGCCTAGCTAAAAGGCTTTAAAGAAAAGCGCTTGTTCGGAGACAACCCAACACTTTTACTTTCTGTTTTTTGGTATTCACATGATTAAGCAACTGTAGTTATCATGTTTTATGCCTTTTGTTTCAATAAAGTGCCAAGTAAAGCCTTTGGGATAGTGTGGATGATAGTTGACTTGATTCTGTGCAAAAACAAAAACATTTTCTCTCAGTCCAGGAATTTTGTAAATTCACTGGAACGTGCTTTTGATTTGAATTTTTTACACATGATTGATATACAAATTTCCTGGGTTTTCCTAAATATTCAGAATTTTTGAGAAAGGAAAGTATGGTTACACTACAGGTCTTCACAGATTGTTCTGTTTTTGATAGATTCTGTTTTGCATGCATAGTTTGCTTGTTTTAGTGCTCCCATAGCTTATATTCAGTGATATAAATTATGGGAATAGTATAATACAGTAGGCATAACGTGGGACCAATTATGAATCTTGTCTTGACAGTACCTAAGCGAATGATCATTATTTATTATACTAACCTATCTCACGAAGTTCCGTTAAGTTTTATGTGATCGAAGTTTTCAAGTTTTAGGTGAGACACAGATATGAGGAGAATAAGGAGTGACAATAACCTAAGATTGGGGATGCCCAAGGCACCCCCAAGGTAATATCCAAGGAAGACTCAAGCGCCTAAGCTTGGGGATGCCTCGAAAGGCATCCCCTCTTTCGTCTTCAACATTATCGGTATATCTTACTTGGAGCTATATTTTTATATGTCATATAATATGAGTTTTGCTTGGAGCATCATTTTGTTTTGTTTTTCTCTGTTAGGTGTTATTTATAATCTTATTTTTGAATAAGAAGTTCCAAGAATTGCATTAGGATGCTTGCATTGCATGCTTTGATTAGTGCTGTGTAAAAACAGAAACTGGTGTTGTAGTGTTTGAATTTTCATATTTTACTGGAATGTGAAAAGTTTATGAAATTTTTACACAACATTTTCATATAAATTTTATAGCATGTCCTAAATTTTAATAATTGTTTGAGTTACATAAGTACACTGTTTTCATAGATTGCTACAGATTGTTCTGTTTGGACATATTGTTGTCATAGTTTTGTTATCTACTTATTCTATAGTTTCCGTAGCCTATATTGATAGATATAAGTTGTGGAAATGATAGTAAACACTAGATGATGTTTAAAATTATTATGCAACTTGTCTTGGTAGTAGAGAAAGAGTTAATTTATTATTATGTGCACTAACCTATCTCACGAGTTCTTTTCAAGTATTGTGTGGATGAAGTTTCGAGAATAGGTGAAACCGGGATACGAGAGGATTGAACAAGATGCAAAAGCTCAAGGTTGGGGATGCCCAAGGCACCACAAGTAAATATTACAAGAACTCTCAAGAATCTAAGCTTGGGAATGCTACGCATCCCACCTCTCTTCATCAACTATCGGTTAGCCTATGTTGAGCCTAAATTTTTATTCGTTCATATGATGCATCCTATTCTTGGAGTGCTATTTTTCTTTTGCTTGATGTTTAAATAAAATACTCAGACCTGAAAATATTTATTGAGAGAGAGATAGAAATTCCTCACATGGCTACTTAATTTATTAACTACTCATTTATCTTCACTTATATGTTTTGGAGTAGTTTTGTCATTTACTTTCGTGCTTCACTTATATCTTATGAGTAAATGGTTGAATGAATTGAATATCATAAATCTGAAATTAAATATGTTATATATGCTTATACCATGGGGAGTAATGAATTCACATATAAGAAGTATAGGTGGTAAAATTTATTGAAAGATTAGCAAACACCGCATTGGTCACTTGAACAGTTCATGAAAGAATATTTAGGGAAGAGAGATTTCACATATAAATATACTATCTTGGAAATCTTCTATGATTGTGAATACCCGTTAATTATTTTTAAACTTGATAAAAATAGTTGAAGTTGGACAAGGAAGACAACATAATGGGTTATGCTTGGGTAATATTTGTATAGAAGTTATATTGTTATGGATCCTCCAACATGTGGTGCTTGCTTCCACCTCATACTACCCAAAACTTCCGCACCAAGTAGAAATACTACTTGTGCATCCAAACACCCTTAAACCCAAAATTGTTCCATATGAGTCCACCATACCTACCTATATGCGATATTTACCTGCCGTTCCAAGTAAATTTGCATGTGCCAAACTCGAAACCTTCAAATAATATTCTGTTTTGTATGCCCGAATCGCTCAATATAGTGACTAGGGGGCTGTTAGTATCTTCCATGCTAGGTGAGTTATTCTCGCGATATGTGTTGATTCACTATAAGTCACAAGAAAGTGACTGGTATTCGGGATGCCCAGTCCCATGCTAAAAAAAATCAAATCAAAATATAATGAAACAAAACTCCCCCAGGATTGTTGTTTGTATGGACGATACCCGTGGATTCGGCTCGCCATGGAGTCTGATTGATTGGTGGAGGGGAAGTAAAAACTTTACCATTTTGTTTGGGAACCACCTATAATGTATCTAGCATGGAAGATACAGAGATCTCTCGGCTGTTATGTTGACAATGAAAGCATACTGCTCAAAATTATTATTCATCTCTGCTTTAAAAGCTCAAGCTCTGACACTTTTGCAAATCAATGTTTCCCTCTACGAAGGGCCTATCTTTTACTTTCTAGTACTTACCTTTGTGCAAGAATCATGGTGATCTTCACCACTTCCTATATTTTGCCTTTTTCTCTTGGCAAGCATCATGTGTTGGGGAATGATCTAGACATATATATCCACACAAATATATTTGATCATGAATTATTATTGTTGACAATTATCTATATGATAAATAAGTTGGGAGGCGAAACATTAAGCCCATATCTTTCTCTATGTTCAATGGATACTATTTGTTCTTCAAATATGTTTTGAGTGTCAGTAATCATGGAAGACTATATGATAGTTGAGCATGTGGAATTTGCTAAATCCAAGCTCTTACATAGACCCTTCCTGAAAATAAGATGAATTAAAGTTTTTCAATGACTAGGATTATGGTTTGTTAGTTTTCAAGAAACTTTCTGGTCTATACTTTAACATGTGAATAGCTTGTTACTTGATCATGAGAAGTTTTATGAGATGAGCTACTGTTTATGGTTTATATTGATGCTAGAAAAAGTGAGTGAAATTTCCATTCAACTTGTGCACTTGCTAGCATTCACACTTCATAAATTGTTTCTTTTATCATTTACCTACTCGAGGACGAGCAGGAATTAAGTTTGGGGATGCTGATACGACTCCAACGTATCTATAATTTATGAAGTATTCATTCCATGTTTACAATAATTTTATATGATTTTGGTATGATTTTATTAGAACTAACTTGGACTGACGCTGCTTTCAACAGAACTACTGTGGTGTTTTTGTGCAAAAATAAAAGTTTTCGGAATGGGCTGAAAATTTACGGAGAATATTTTTGAAAAATATAAAAAATACTGGAGCAAAAAGATACCGGAGAGGAGTCCCGAGGCAGTCACAAGCCTAGGGGACGCCCCCTAGGACGCGCCCCTGGCTTGTGGGTCCCTCAGGAGTCCGCTTGACGTGAGACCGATGCCAAAATTCCTATAAATCCCAAAACCTCCAGAAATAAACCTAGATCGGGAGTTTCGCCGCTGCAAGCCTCCAAACACACGAAAAAACAATCGGGAGCCCGTTCCGGCACCCCGTCGGAGGGGTAAACCATCACCGAAGGCCATCTTCATCATCCCGGCGGTCTCCATGACGAGGAGGGAGTAGTTCACCCTCGGGGTTGAGGGCACGTACCAGTAGCTATGTGTTTGATCTCTCACTCTCTTGTTCTTGAGATGGCACGATCTTGATGTATCGCGACCTTTATTAATATAGATGAATCATATGGAGTTTTCCCCTCTCTATCTTCTTGTGATGAATTGAGTTTTACCTTTGAAGTTTTCTTATCGGATTGAGTCTTTAAGGATTTCAGAACACTTCAGGTATGTCTTGAGATGGGATGTCCGTGATGACAATGGGGTATTCTATCGATCCACTTGATGTTTGTTTTGCTGTACAACTTGTGGGTTCCATGACCTTAGGAATCTTCATAGGGGTTCGCTCATGTTGTCGTCTTGACTCTCCGGTAGAAACTTTGGGGCACTCTTTGAAGTTCTTTGTGTTGGATTGAACATGATGAATCTGAAATTTTGTGATGCATATTGTATAATCAAGCCCATGGTTACTAGTGGCGACATTGGATTATCTAGGTGACATTAGGGTTTTGGTTGATTTGTATGTTATGGTGTTATTTTAGTACGAACTCTAAGGATTTTCGTGACACTTATAGGGATAGCTCATAAGATTCATCGGAAAAGATAACTTTGAGGTGGTTATGTATCCTACAATAATTTCTTTGTTTGTTCTGTGCTATTTGTGACTTTGGAGTGAACTCTTTGTCACACGTGAGGGATTTATATATGATTCAACTATGTTAGTATTGTTGGGAGAACTTGCACTAGTGAAAGTATGGATCATAGGTCGTGTTTCCAAGCATTTATAAAACATTTTTCTCGCTGTTTACTATTAGTTACCTTGCTGTTTTTATATTTTCATATTAAAAAAACCTATATATACCATCCATATTACACTTGTATCACCATCTCTTCGCCGAACTAGTGCACCTATACAATTTACCATTGTATTTGGTGTGTTGGGGACACAAGAGACTCTTTGTTATTTGATTGCAGGGTTGCTTGAGAGAGACCATCTTCATCCTGCGCTTCCCACCGATTTATAAACCTTAGGTCATCCACTTGAGGGAAATTTGCTACTGTCCTACAAAACTCTACGCTTGGAGGCCCAACACGAGTCTACAATAAGAAGGTTGTGTGGTAGACATCAAGTTATAAGAGATCGCTCGTTCCAAATGAAGTTTTATCTATACTTACTTTTTTGCTTCAACAAACACATCAATTGTTTAAAAAAATTGGTAGTCAGGAAAGAAATACAATCCCTACTAATTAATTTTTAGCTTCAACAACCATAAGAAACAAAGGATATTGCCGATGTTGTTGTACACATACTATAGTCACATCACTTCCAAAGAAAAATGAACCGGTAAACTCACCATCTTTTAGATCCAGGTACTACAAGAGCAGGAAAGGCAACAGGCAACCGAGGTCGAATCCGGATCGCATGATGAATCTAAGTCACATCAAAGAAATACAATCCCTCTTAATTACTTTTTAGCTTCAACAACCATAACAAACAAAGGGGATTACGGATGTTGTTGTACACATACTATAGTCATATCACTTCCAAAGAAAAATGAACCGGTAAACTCACCATATTTCAGATCCAGTTACTACAATAGCAGGAAAGACAACAAGCAACCCAGGTCAAAATCGGATCACATGATGAATCTAAGTCACATCAAATATACACTCAAGATGAAGTTGCTCCTTGATGTCTACCACACAACCTTCTCCTTGTAGACGTTGTTGGGCCTCCAAGTGCAGAGGTTTGTAGGACGGTAGAAATTTTCCCTCAAGTGGGTGACCTAAGGTTTATCAATCCGTGGGAGGCGTAGGATGAAGATGGTCTCTCAAGCAACCCTTCAACCAAATAACAAATAGTCTCTTGTGTCCCAAACACACCCAATACTATGGTAAATTGTATAGGTGCACTAGTTCGGCGAAGAGGTGGTGGTACAAGTGCAATATGGATGCTAGATATAGGTTTTTTTAATCCAAAATTACAAAAACAACAAGGTAACTAAAAGTAAACGTGGGCACGAACGATATTGCAATGCGTGGAAACAAGGCCTAGGGTTCATACTTTCACTAGTGAAGTTGTATCAACAATGATAACATAACTGGATCATATAACTAGCCCTCAACATGCAACAAAGAGTCACTCCAAAGTCACTAATAGCGGAGAACAAGCGAAGAGATTATTGTCGGGTACGAAACCACCACAAAGTTATTCTTTCTAACCGATCTATTCAAGAGTCCGTATTAAAATAACACGAAGCTATTCTTTCCGTATGATCCATCATAGAGTTCGTACTAGAATAACACCTTAAGACACATATCAACCAAGACCCTAATGTCACCTAGATACTCCATTTTCACCTCAAGTATCTGTGGGCATGATTATACGATATGCATCACAGAATCTCAGAATCATCTATTCAACCAACACATAGAACTTCAAAGAGTGCCCCAAAGTTTCTACCGGAGAGTCAAAACGTGTGCCAACCCATATGCATAGGTTCCCCATGTCACGAAACCCGCAAGTTGATCACCAAAACATACATCAAGTACTCACATGAATATCCCATTGTCACCATAGATAGACACGTGCAAGACATACATCAAGTGTTCTTAAAGACTCAATCCGATAAGATAACTCCAAAGGGAAAACGCAATTCATTACAAGAAGGGAGAGGGGGAAGAACATCATAAGATCCAACTATAGTAGCAAATCCCGCGGTACATCGGGATCATGACATATCAAGAACACGAGAGAGATAGATCAAACACATAGTACTGGTACATACCCTCATCCCTGAGGGAGAACTACTCCCTCCTCGTCATGGAGATCGCCGGGATGATGAAGATGGCCACCGGAGATGGATTCCCCCTCCGGAAGGGTGCCGGAACGGGCTCCAGATTGGTTTTTGGTGGCTACAGAGGCTTGCGGCGGCGGAACTCCCGATCTAGGTTTCTTTTTGGGGGTTTCTGAATTTATAGGAATTTATGGTGGTGGAATTACGTCGGTTGGGCCCACGAGGAGGTCACAAGCCTGGTAGGTGCGGCCTAGGGGGTCGCGCCTCCTGGGCTTGTGACTCCCTCGTGGCTCTTCTGGCCTTCTTCCAAAGCTTTGAGGTCTCTTTTGGTCCAAAAAAATCATCGCGAAAATTTTATTCCATTTGGACTCCGTTCTGAAAAAGGTCAAAAACTCGGAAAAAACAGAAACTGGCACTAGGCACTGAGTTAATAGGTTTGTCCCAAAAAAGATATAAAATAGCATATTCATGCATATAAAACATCCTAAGTTGACAAGATAATAGCATGGAACCATAAAAAATTATTGATACGTTGTTGACGTATCAAGCATCCCCAAGCTTAACTCCTGCTCGTCCTCGAGTAGGGAAGTGATAAAGACCAAATTTTTGATGTTGAATGCTACCTAACATATTTGTCCTTTGTAACTTTTTTCTTGTGGCATGAATGTTCAGATCCGTAAGATTCAAACCAATAGTTTACTATTGACATGAAAACAATAATACATCAAGCATACTAGCAAAGTAATCATGAACTTTTGAAATAACAAGGCCAAAGAAAGTTATCCCTACAAAATCATATAGTCTGGCTATGCCCCATCATCCCCACACAACGAATTTAAATCATGCACAACCCTGGTATTGACCAAGTAATTGTTTTTGCACTCTTACTTTCTCAAACTTTTTCAACTCTCACGCAATACATGAGCGTGAGCCATGGATATAGCACTATAGGTGGAATAGAGTGTGGTGGAGGTTGTGAGGAAAAAAGGAGGAGATGGTCACATTGACTCGGCATATCAACGGGATATGGAGATGCCCATCAATAGATATCAATGTGAATGAGTAGGGATTACCATGCAACAGATGCACTAGAGCTATAAGTGTGTGAAAGCTCAAATATAAAACTAGTGGGTGTGCACCCTACTTGCTTGCTTACGAAGGCCTAGGGAAATTTTGAGGAAGCCCGTCATTGGAATATACAAGCCAAATTATAATGAAAACTCCCACTAGTATATGGAAGTGACAAAACAAGAGACTCTCTATCATGAAGAACAAGGTGTTATTTTGAAGCACAAGTGTGGAAAAAGATAGTAGCATTGCCCCTTCTCTCTTTTTCTCTCATTTTTTTGTTTGGGCTCTTTGGCCTCTTTTTTTTCATTTTTTTGGTGGGCATATTTGGCCTCTTTTTTTCCTCACATGGGATAATGCTCTAATAATGATGATCATCACACTTTTATTTACTTACAACTCAATACTTAGAACAATGATGACTCTATATGAAATGCCTCCGGCAGTGTACCGGGATGTGCAACGATCTAGCTTAGCGTATGATGTTGAAACATCTCGCTAGCTATCTTACGATCATGCAATGGCAATATGAAAGTGACGGCACATGTCATGAGACGGAACGGTGGGAGTTGCATGTTAATATATCTCGGAATGGCTATGGAAATGCCATAATAGGTAGGTATGGTGGCTGTTTTGAGGAAGGTATATGGTGGGTTTGTGCACCAGCGAAAGTTGCGCGGTACTAGAGAGGCTAGAAATGGTGGAAGGTAAAAGTGCATCTATACCATGGACTCACATTAGTCATGAAGAACTCATATACTTATTGCGAAAGTTTTTATTAGTAATCGAAACAAAGTGCTAAATGCATACTCCTAGGGGAAGGGTTGGTAGGTGTTAACCATCGCGCGATCCCGACCGCCACACAAAGGATGACAATCAATAAATCAATTATGCTCCGACTTCCTAACATAGCGGTTCACCATACGTGCATGCTACGGGAATAACTAACCTCAACACAAGTATTTCTAGATTCACAACACCCTACTAACATGAATCTAATATTACCATATCCATATCTCAAAACTAATTGTGAGGAATCAAACTTCTCTTACTAATAAATTCTCTTGAATATGGAAGTTTTTATTATATCCTCTTTAGATGCCTATCATATTTAGGACTAATTTCATAGCACACCCTAATTACCAAGTTAATCAGAGAGAGCACTCTCAAAAAGATATAAGTGAAGATCGAGAGTTTTTATTGCTACAAAATATGACACCGCTGTGCTCTAAAAAGATTTAAGTGAAGCACTAGAGCGAAATTATCTAGCTCAAAAGATATAAGTGAAACACATGCGAGCTAAATTGCCTAACTCAAAAGATATAAGTGAAGCTCATTGAGTATTCTAACAATTTCACGATGAGTGCATGTCCCTCTAAAAAAGGTGTGCAAAAAGGATGAAGGTGACAAAAAAAGCAAAGACTCCTATAACACACGACGTTCCAAGCAAAACACATATCGTGTGGTCAATAAAAATATAGCTCCAAGTAACGTTACCGATGGATTGAAGACGAAAGAGGGGATGCCTTCCCGGGGCATCCCCAAGCTTAGGCTTTTTGGTGTCCTTGATTTTGGCTTGGGGTGACATGGTAATCCCCAAGCTTAAGATCTTTCCACTCTTTGTTCCATTGTCCATAAGAGCATTACCCAAAACTTGAAAACTTCACAACACAAAACTTAACGGAACTTCGTGAGATGGGTTAGTATGATAACGAGCAAATCAATCACTTTGGTACTGTCAAAACAAGACTCGTAATTATTTTCACACAATGCCTACTGTATATTATTATTTCCACAATTTATATCACTTAATATAATATATGGAAACACCAAAAGAAGCAAACTATGCATTGAAAACAGAATCTGTCAAAAACAGAACAATCTGTAATGATCTGAATACTAACCATACTTCTGCACCTCAAAAATTCTGAAAAACTTATGACAATTAGGGAAATTTGTATATCAATCAGAAGAAAAAAGAATCAACCTAAAATCACTCTCTGGATAGAAATTAGAAATGATTTCGCGAGCGCAATGTTTCTGTCTTTTTCAGCATGATCAAACAATTGTCACCCAAACTAATCATAAAGGTTTTACTTGGCACTTTATTGAAAATAAGGAAATAAAACATGACTAATACAGTAGCTTAATCATGTGAACACATAAAAACAGTAAGGATACATATTGGGTTGTCTCCCAACAAGCACTTTTCTTTAATGCCTTTCAAGCTAGGCATGATGATTTCAATGATGCTCACATAAAAGATAAGGATTGAAACATAATGGAAGCATCATGGAGAATATGACTAGCACATTCAAGTCTAACCCACTTCCTATGCATAGGGATTTTGTTAACAAACAACTTATTGGAGCAAGAATCATCTAGCATAGGAAGGCAAAACGAGCATAGCTTCAAAAATTTCAACACATGGAGAGGAAGCTTGATATTATTGCAATACATAGAAGCATATGATCCTCTCTCATAATAATTTTCAGTAGCATCATGAATGAATTCAACAATATAACCAGCACCTAAAGCATTCTTTTCATGATCTACAAGCATAGGAATTTTACTACTCTCCACATAAGGAAATTTATTCTCATCAATAGTAGTGGGAGTATTGTAAAAGACTTGAGCACTACAAATTGTTTCCACATTAAAAGAGTGATGTTCAGCGAAAGGATACTCAAGAGTAAAACAAGTGTTATCATCCCTCTTCTTTATAGCATAAGTATAATCACAATAATCATCATAAATAGGGGGCATGGTTTCATCATAATAATTTCGATCATTCAAAGTGGTGGAACTAAAAAGATAATCTTCATCAAACATAGCATCCCCAAGCTTGCGGCTTTGCATATCATTAGCATCATGGGTATTCAAAGAATTCATACTAACAACATTGCAATCATGCTCATCAGTCACATATTTTATGCCCATCATTCTATGTAATTCTTCTTCTAGCACTTGAGCACAATTTTGCTTCCCATCATTTTCACGAAAGACATTGAAAAGATGAAGCATATGAGGCACCCTTAATTCCATTTTTTGTAGTTTTCTTTTATATACTAAACTAGTGATAAAACAAGAAACTAAAAGATTTGATTGCAAGATCTAAAGATATACCTTCAAGCGCTAATCTCCCCGGCAACGGCGCCAGAAAAGAGCTTGATGTCTACTACGCAACCTTCTCCTTGTAGACGTTGTTGGGCCTCCAAGTGCAGAGGTTTGTAGGACAGTAGCAATTTTCCCTCAAGTGGGTGACCTAAGGTTTATCAATCAATGGGAGGCGTAGGATGAAGATGGTCTCTCTCAAGCAACCCTGCAACCAAATAACAAAGAGTCTCTTGTGTCCCCAACACATCCAATATAATGGTAAATTGTATAGTTGCACTAGTTCGGCGAAGAGATGGTGATACAAGTGCAATATGGATGGTAGATATAGGTTTTTGTAATCTGAAATTACAAAAACAGCAAGGTAACTAAAAGTAAAAGTGAGCACGAACGGTATTGCAATGCGTGGAAACAAGGCCTAAGGTTCATACTTTCACTAGTGAAGTTCTCTCAACAATGATAACTTAATTGGATCATATAACTAGCCCTCAACATGCAACAAAGAGTCACTCCAAAGTCACTAATAGCGGAGAACAAATGAAGAGATTATTGTCGGGTACGAAACCACCACAAAGTTATTCTTTCTAATCGATCTATTCAAGAGTCCATAGTAAAATAACACGAAGCTACTCTTTCCGTTCGATTCATCATAGAGTTCGTACTAGAATAACACCTTAAGACACATATCAACCAATACCCTAATGTCACCAAGATACTCCATTGTCACCTCAAGTATCTGTGGGCATGATTATACGATATGCATCACACAATCTTAGAATCATCTATTCAACCAACACATAGAACTTCAAAGAGTGCCCCGAAGTTTCTACCGGAGAGTCAAAACGTGTGCCAACCCATATGCATAGGTTCCCGATGTCACGAAACCCGCAAGTTGATCACCAAAACATACATCAAGTACTCACATGAATATCCCATTGTCACCATAGATAGACACGTGCAAGACATACATCAAGTGTACTTAAAGACTCAATCCGATAAGATAACTCCAAAGGGAATACTCAATTCATTACAAGAAGGGAGAGGGGGAAGAACATCATAAGATCCAACTATAGTAGGAAAGCCCGCGGTATATCGGGATCACGACATCTCAAGAACACGAGAGAGAGAGATCAAACACATAGCTACTGGTACATACCCTCAGCCCCGAGGGAGAACTACTCCCTCCTCGTCATGGAGATCACCGGAGATGGATTCCCCCTCCGGCAGGGTGCCGGAACGGGCTCGAGATTGGTTTTTGGTGGCTACACAGGCTTGCGGCGGCGGAACTCGGGATCTAGGTTTCTTTTTGGGGTTTTTTGAATTTATAGGAATTTATGGCTGTGGAATTACGTCAGTTGGGCCCACGAGGAGGTCACAAGCCTGGTAGGTGCGGCCTAGGGGGGGGCGCCTCCTGGGCTTGTGACTCCCTCGTGGCTCTTCTGGCCTTCTTCCAAAGCTTCGGGGGGTCTCTTTTGGTCCAAAAAAATCATCACGAAAGTTTTATTGCATTTGGACTTCGTTGTGAAAATGGTCAAAAACTCAGAAAAACAGAAACTGGCACTGGGCATTGAGTTAATTGGTTAGTCCCAAAAAGATATAAAATAGCATATTCATGCATATAAAACATCCAAAGTTGACAAGATAATAGCATGGAACGATCAAAAATTATAGATGCGTTGGAGACGTATCACTCCTCATACAGAGATACAAGCCTCAGAAATGGCAGTTGATGACAAGCTCGAAACTATTTTTTCTCAAATAGAAATAGCATTGGATGCAGAGACGAACACCACAACGATCGACGGACAGGTAAAATCAAACGACAAGAAAAATCCTATCTCGGAGATTTATCCTGGGATCTGGTTTATTATAGTAACATTTTTTATTTCAATGGACGCACGAAACGAACGAGACCACTGCTGGGAAAGAACGACAAGAAACAGAATAGGTGGAAACCAAAAATTCAGGGGAGCTTGTGAGTACAACATAATCAGTTGTTGTAACAGAGGAGCAACCTTCGGTTCACACACAAAAACTACGAGATATCCCACACGCACCAATGACTATGGAGGTAAAGCTGGACAATAGTTATAAGAGATCGCACGTTCCAAATGAAGTTTTATCGTTACTTACTTTTTTGCTTCAACAAACACATCAATTTTTTATAAAAAATTGTAGTCAGGAAAGAAATACAATCCCTACTAATTACTTTTTAGCTTCAACAGCCATAAGAAACAAAGGAGATTACCGATGTCGTTGTACACATATTGTAGTCACATCACTTCCAAAGAAAAATAAACCGCTAAACTCACCATCTTTCAGATCCAGGTACTACAAGAGCAGGAAAGACAACATGCAACCCAGGTCGAAACCGGATCGCATGATGAATCTAAGTCACATCAAAGCTACACTCAAGATGAAGTTGCTCCTGATACAGAGATACAAGCCTCATAGATTATAGTTGATGACAACCTCGTGGAACCTGTTTTACCTCAAAAAGAAATAGCAGTGCAGACACAAAGAAACGCCACAATGACCGACGAACAGGTAAAATAAAACGACAAGGAAAAACGGTAACATTGTTTTATCTGAATGGGGCGCAGGGAAAAACGGCACCACCAGTGCACAAGAACAACAAGAAACACAGCAGGAGGAAACCAAAAAATCAATGGAACTTGTCAATACAACAGAACCAAGTGTTGTAACCGAAGAGCAAGCTTCACTTGGCACACAAAAACTAGGAGAGATCCCATAGGCACCAATGAGTAAAGAGGTAAAGTTGGACAACAACTATAATAGATCGCACATTCCAAATGAAGTTCCATCATTATTTTTATTTTTGGTTCATCAAACAGGAAAAAGAAACGAAAGAAAGCATCGGCATAGAACAACAAGGCAGTCCTGTCACCGGAGACCAAGAATGAGACTTGCAAAAAACAAACCCAGGAAATTCAGTAGACGAGGAAGAAGAAGCAAGAGTACAAGGCACAGCTCAGCTCAGAAATACTAAAGAGGTCAACAACCAACCAACAATTACTGTTTCTACAACATTTAAAAAATAATTGGTGGTCAAAAAAGAAATACAGTCCTATTTTTTTAGTTTGAACACTAACATGAAACAAACGATAATACCGATGTTGTACATGTAAGGAAGCAACAAGAAGAGGTCAACAAACATATCATTCCAAAACATTCACTCAGCGAGAAAGAAGTATCGACGACTATAACGGCAACAAGATCTGAAGAGGTAAATTACTTATCTGAATTAAAAAAATAGCTCCCCCAGGCACAAATGAACTAGCATTTTAAATTAACTCTTTCTTTAAACAACCGCAAGATAAAGAAGAGAACACTAGCATTGAGCAACAAAAAACATGACCACAAGACACGACACTGATGACCCACAAGCGTATGGGATCGCACCAGTTTTCGAGGGTAGAGTATTCAACCCAAATTTGTTGGTTCGCCAAGGGAAGCGAAAGAATATTCTCAAGTACTAGAAGCTGAGTTTATCAGACTCAACGACACCTGAAATATTAGTGTCTGCAAGCAAAGTATCAGTAGCAAAGTAGTATGATAACAATAGTGCCAGAAACAGTCTGTTGACAAGGCAGACAATTCCTAACTGTTGTATCAATGGCGCCAGTAAGTTGCACATGGGCGAGTAACTATTCTTCCCCGACAACAGTTTCGAAAAAGATCTTTCAACAAGTAACAACGGAGTAGCAAGGAACAACAGTAGTAGCAGCAGCAGAGTAACAGCAGTAGCAACCGTAGCAGCAAAGTGACAGCAGTAGCAACAGAGTGGCCCAATCCCTTTTGTAGCAAGGGACAAGCCTAGACAAAGTAAAGTAGCAAGTACCAGTAGTAAAAGACTCGTAGGCAGTGGATCGGTGATGGATGAGTATGACAGATGTGATTCATCATGTAACAGCTATAACACGGAGAGATATGTAACTAGCTCCCGTTCGTCAATCTAATGTAGGCATGTATTCCGTATGTAGTCATACGTGCTTAGGGAAAAGAACTTGCATGACATCTATTGTCCATCCCTCCCGTGGCAGCGGGGTCCTGATGTTTGCTGTGTATCCCTGGCAATGGCGCCAGAAATACTTCTGCTACTGCAACAAAAGAACTTCCAACGGCGCGAGAAATAGGCACGTCGACGGGAGAATACTTGGCTTGATCTTTCTGTTGCGGCTACGCTTTAAGGGACTTCCAAGGCAAGTATGCAAAGGATTTCCCCCGTGGCCTTGGAGCCTTGCGTTGGTGTTCCCTCGAAGCGGAAAGGTTGATGTAGCGTAGCGGTGGGAAGTATTTCCCTCAGTTTGAGAACCAAGGTATCAATCCAGTGGAGGAGTATCTCAAGATCCTGCACAAACACAAAACTTGCTCCCAACGCTATGAAGGGGTTGTCAATCCCTTATAGATTGTTTGCCAAGTGAGAACTGAAAGCAACAAAGTAACAAAGCAAAGTAAAAGCGGAGATGTAAATGATGGATGTGAATAGACCCCGGGGCCGTAGTGTTTACTAGTGGCTTCTCTCATAAAAGCAAGTAGACGGTGGGTGAACAAATTATTGTCGAGCAATTGATAGAACCGCGCAAAGTCATGACGATATCTATGCAATGATTAATTCTATAGGCATCACGTACAAAACAAGTAGACCGATACTTTCTGCATCTACTACTATTACTCCACACGTCGACCGCTATCCAGCATGCATCTAGTGTATTAAGTCCATAAGAACAGAGTAACGCCTTAAGCAAGATGACATGATGTAGAGGGATAATCTGAAACCAATGATAAAAACCCCATCTTTTTACCCTTGATGGTAACTACTTGATGTGTGCCTTGCTGCCCCTACTGTCACTGGGAAAGGTCACCACATGGAAGAACCCAAAACCAAGCACTTCTCCCATTGCAAGAATCCTAGATCTAGTTGGCCAAACAAAACCCAGTGGCATGCATCGGAATACCCAGTTAGAGAGTTTTAAAGTCTGTATAGGCACAATAGTGAAGCCCCTAAAGGCACGCCAGTGAAGCCTCTATATACACAGGAGGGAGGCTCGTACAGGCACGGTTGTACAACTCCTATAGCCACGGGATTGCAGCCTCTATAGGCACGTATGTGAAGCCCTTATAGCCAAGGTATTGGAGTCCCTATAGGCGCGGGAGGGAGGCCCATACAGGCACGGGAGTCCAGCCCCAATATCCATAGGAGTGAAGCCTCTACATTCATGAGTGTTAAGCCTTCACAGCCACGGTATTGAAGTCCCTACAGGCACGGGAGCAAAGCCTCTACAGCCATGGGAGTGAGCCCCTACAGGCACGGGAGTTGATAACCCACAAGTATAGGGGATCAATTGTAGCCTTTCTCGATAAGTAAGAGTGTCGAACACAACGAGGAGCTAAAGGTAGAACAAATATTCCCTCAAGTTCTATCAACCACCGATACAACTCTACGCACACTTTACATTCGCTTTACCTAGAACAAGTATGAAACTAGAAGTACTTTGTAGGAGTGATAGGATAGGTTTGCAAGAAAATAAAGAACACATAAATAAAAACTAGGGGCTATTAGAATTACGTTAGTTTAACGAGTGTGGAAAAGTGATGGTAGGAGTTGCGAAATTGTCCCTAAGCAATTGACTACGTTATTAGACCGATAGCAAGTTTTATGTGGGAGAGGCCATCATAGGATGGCACCAAAGGACAGCAACATAACCACAAGCAAATTAAACCAATCATAGCAATTCATCAATCACCGATAGGACAACGAAAATCTACTCAGACATCATAGGATGGCAACACATCATTGGATAATAATATGAAGCATCAAGCACCATGTTCAAGTAGAGGGTACAGCGGGTTGCGGGAGAGTGGACCGCTGAATATAGATGGGGGAAGGTGATGGAGGTGTTGCTGAAGATGATGGAGGTGTTGGTGTAGATCGCCGTCACACGATGATGTCCCGGGCGGCGTTCCGACGCCGCCGGGAGAGAGGGGGAGAGAGCCCCCTTCTTCTTCTTCTTCCTTGACCTCCTCCCTAGATGGGAGAAGGGTTTCCTGTAGCGACCCGACTCAAAACGAGTCAAGCCTCTGTGTTTCTGTGCCATCCCTGGATCAGTATGCTGGCACACACAGTACATCAATGTATATATCAAAGTGCAATCACATGTAAATAACGTCAAATTGATATATACCTCAAAATCTCAGCGGAAACAGTCAAAGGGAGTGGAGTCCCAATAAACACCGACGGAAGGTTGAGTGCGGACCGTAACCCTGAATCGTACTCTTACTCGTCGAAGAAAGTATTTGCAACATAAGACGTTGTAGCCGTGTAGATCAGCATATTGAATATGCCGGCAAGTCACAAAAGAGAGGGGTGAAAATATCATCTATACTATATGCATATATGGCAGGTGGGGATATAAGTTTTTTTATAGCGGAAAGCAAAGTTTTCTCCTACATCAAGAGAGGGCTAAAAGCAAAATATTACTACACTGTTGGTTGTTAACGAGATGGTTCCACCAACCAATTCTCGTACCCAAGTTGTCAATAATACCCACATCATTATTAACGTGTGTTGAGAATTTCAGATAATTTAAATTCCTTCGGCTCAAGTTGTCTATGACTGTGGACACGGCTAATCGATTAGGTTTGAGTACTCTGCAGAGTTTTGCACACGTTCCCCACAAGATTTGATCGCCTCCGTGTATGTCTTCGCACTTCAGGGTGTTTGAAGACCGGATGATCAAAACATGGTCTTTCAACGGGTTCCTCTGATCCTCTGTCGGTGCGCATCCAATCCTACCGTTCTTCTACATCTCGTAGCACCGCCTGTCCAGAGTTGCCGCGTTGTCCAACCAAGCCAGAGGCCATAATGACTTGTGGCTATGCAGGTAAGCCTTGGGTCTTGAAGCCTCTGTCCATCTCTTCGTGCCTGGGTGAAGCTTTCCGCAAGATGTCATGGCGCTTCTTCATGCATCCCGGGTCCTCCGCTGGTTAAATCCCAGGGAGCCCATCTGAACTGTCCTTCACCCAGAGTTGCATTGCATCACGAGGTTTTGAAAATTCTTGACTTAACCGGTCTTGATTATTAAAATTTTCTCGCAAAACTCATGATAGACTCTCAACCAAAACCCCGTCTACTTAAGCATAACAAAATAAAATGCATCGTCCCGGGCCAAGTAACAAGGGTGTTGGGTGCCTACCACATGATACTACATCAAAAACCATATTTTCAAGTACCTACTTAGCATGCAAAATAGGTGAAGAAAGGCTGATCTACAATGCATATAAAACATAGGAGAATGATCAACGTGACTTGCCTGGTGAGGTTGATGAAGAAGAATTATCGTTCTCGAGAAATAACTTGATAGAACTATTCGTCATTCTCTGATGAAATCTATATAATCAAACATAATATTCACATAAGCAATCACACTACCAATCATTCTAGCAATCAATATAACAAACAAAAAATAAAAGTTGATGCAATTGAATCAATAAGAAAGAGCGAATAAGAATCCAAAGGAAACTTCAAAGAAAGCTAGGAAGTCTTCTACTAGAACATTCACAAAATAGTTTTTGTCTAGCAGAAAATAAAACGCTAAAATAGTAAAATAACAGAGGATAAAATATAAATTTAACTAAGATAAACTAAAGTATTTTTCATAAAACTATCTGAAAGTATTTTCAAATGGGAGTTTAACTAGTAGGGAAATCAACTGCAAGTTATTAGAGAACTAGAATTGATTTCATGATAACAAATAAAAATAAATTTTTGTTTTTTTTGAAAACCTACTGTTAACTAACAGAAAACAAAATATAAACTTTCTAAAATATTAAATAAACTAATTTAAAAACAATAATAGAAAAAGAAATAGCCATAATCCTAAAAGAACTAAAACATAATCTATTTCACATGAAATGATGAGTTAAAATATTCCACAAATTCTGAAATTTTACCCACTGATAAATAATATCACTAGGGATCAGAAGCAAAAAGAATTAATTAAAAATCTATTTTCAAACTCCCGGTATAAGACAAACAAGGTTTAAACCAAATCTGTTCTAACTCAAATTTTATAATTTCAAACATAGACAAATAATATGTTTTCGGAAACTATAAGAAATTGTGATCTAACGCAAAAAGAATCAACTTCATTGGATTTGTAGATTAAAAGATATAAGGGAAACAAAATTGGAACTGGTTCTGTTTCGGAAACAGAAAACTAAAATCTAAATCTTGAACAGGGCCACGCGGCGATCTCTGGTTGGCTTACACCTGTGCGTGATCGGTGTAATCTAACAAGCGTCCGCACTTTATAAGAAAACTATTCGGGCTTCTTAAGTGATCTAATTATGGCCCTAGGATCAAGATCTAACGGTGTAGGACAAAAATGAAAAAAAACAAAGGGATGGGGGTGTGCTCATCGTGGCTGACAAAGAGGAGGCTCCCTCCGGCGAGGTGGCTGCTCCGGCAAGGTGGGGAGGTCACTAGCGGGGTGGGGAGGTAGAGGAGGGGGCGTCGCTTGGGGCGAAGGGGTCGAGGCGGTTCCTGGCGGGGCTCCTGGCGAGAGGGGCGAGGGGGGGTTCCTCGGGGCGCTCCTGTCTAGAGCTCATGGAGGGGGCTCGACGGGGTGGGGGGCTACAGGGGGCGACGGGGGCGAGGGGTGGTGCAGTGGGGGTAGGGGGTTGTGCAGCGGGAGGTAGGGGTGCAGCAGGGTACCAGGGGTTCGTAGGGGTGGCCTGGGGCGCTTGGGAAAGCTCCTGGGACGAGGAGAGGGAGGGGGTTCTTATAGGGGGCTTGGGAGGCGCCGGGATGGAAGGACGTGGGAGATTGGGAAGGGAAATTATTCTCTCTGTCACCATGGCCATGGATGAAAGGTCCTCGCAAGGATACGTGAGGAAGGAGAAGATGTTGTCGGGTCAACTTTTGGAAAGGCTTTAATGGGCCAGAGCAAGGTTTCCAAATAAATGAGATTTCTTTTCTATTTTCAAAAACCGGAAAGTAAACGATTAAAAAGGAAACCAAATAAATTCGGAATAAATACTTTTTATATACTAAAATTATCAGAAAAGTAAAATCTAAATGATGGACATTTTTCCACAGACAAAATAAAAACTTTAGAAAAATGTTTTCAGAAAATTCCCTAAATGCTTTATTTATTTTTGCAAATATTTTCTCAAATAAATCTTGGGTTTCATGGCTCAAATATTTCAAATAATATCCCCGTGTTTTGGAGGGTCATGTTACTCCTCTCTTTTTCTCCTGCTTGACACAGTATTGTTCCCCGACATTCCTCGAGTGAAGAAAAATAGAATTGCAAATCAAAATCGAACGAAATTCAACTCCCACCTTGATTCAAATTATTTATAGTTGAAGAAGTCAAGCTATCTCCTCTCGCTGATTTTAAAATAGATGAATTTCAATTCACAGGAAAAGGGAAAGTCATTTTATTCCCTCTCATTCAAAAGTTTTTAAAAGTTTCAAACTTCACTCAAGTTTCAATCACTCACTCAAACAAACAATCAATCTAATAATTATATTAATTTGGGATGTTACATTTACCCTCTGGTCCATGATCTCCATGGCGGCGGAGGGGCGAGAGCCCCTCCGAGATTGGATCTCTCTCTGTGCCTTCTGCTTCTGCGCTCCCAGATTCTGGCCTTTCACCGTTTCTTAAATTCCCGGAGATCCGTAACTCCGATTGGGCTGAAACTTTAACACCATTTTATTCCGGATATTATCTTTCCTGCTCGAAAGAAAGGCCCCAACCGCCTTAGGGATTGGTCACAAGGCTGCCAGGCGCGGCCCCACCGCAAGGCCGCGGCTAGGGGGCTTGTGACCGCCTCGGACATCGTTTCGCGTTTATTCTTCTTCCCAAAAATCATAAATAATCCAAAAGAAACCCCCTTAGGTTTTTTATTACGTTTGGACTTCATTTGGTATGGATAATATGTGAAACAAAAAACATGCAACAAACAGGAACTGGCACTGGGCACTAGATCAATATATTAGTCCCCAAAATAGTATAAAAATTTCTCAAAAGTATATGAAAGTTGTAGAATAATGGTATGAAACAATCAAAAATTACAGATACGATGGAGACGTACAGCATCCCCAAGCTTAATTCCTGCTCGTCCTCGAGTAGGTAAATGATAAAAAGATAATTTTTGATGTGGAATGCTACCTAGCATAATCTTGATCATATAATCTAATCATGGCATGAATACTAAAATACGAGTGATTCGAAGCAATAGTCTATCATTTGACATAAAGACAATAATATTTCAAGCATACTAACAAAGCAATCATGTGACAACCCGATGCCAACATTCCAGAAGATTCCCTTTTTCTTTCCGTTTTCGTCGTGTAGGTATTTTCATTTGTCGCATCATCATCGCATCATGCGCATCATCAGCATTGCATCGCCATCCCGTTGCCGCCTGTTTTCAAAAACTTGCATCCGTTGTTAGTTGCCGGTTCCCGTCGTTGTCCATTCTGAGTCTGACCGCACACGCACGCGCCCGCGGCATTGTTCGAAACCCTGTTTTTAAAGTGTGCGTAAAACTTTCTCTGATTGGGTTGAGATTTGACATGCGGAGATATTTTAATATAGCCAGGCCGCCTCTCAAATTTCGTCGCGATCGGAGTTCGTCTGGTACCCGAACGGTCGACCGTAGCGGCACCGTATTCGGTCTACCGTCGCACGTGTGTCGGTGTTTTAAAAATCGTTGCCGCGCCGCCCGTTCTCCCTCTCGTCTCTGGATATCCCCTCTACACGGCCGCGTACCCGTTTCCGCGTGCGTCGTTCAAATCCGACCGCGCGGTTGAAACCGGGGCGGAATTTCGCTAAACCTAGCCCCCCCATTTGTCTATATATAGTCCCCTGTGCATTTTTAGGCACCCACCCCCTCTGCCTCGGGATCCGTGCGCCTACCCCCGAAACCCTAGCCGCCTCCCACCAGCTAGGCCGGCTGAGCCCAGATCAGGCCCGTGCGAGGCCCATCCGGCGCGCCGTCGCCCGACTGAGCCGCCCGTGCGTCTCCCTGCCCCGGCGCTCGCTTCTCCCGCGCCTCGAGCCAGCAGCTCCCGCACGAGCCGACTCATCCTCCCACGTCGGCCGGCCACCGGTGCTTCGGCAAGCCGCCACAGCGGTGACCCCGCCGCCATCCAACCGGTGCCCCGCGTTCTCCTCTCCCTTCTCCTCCTACCTCCTCTCCCTCACCACTTCTCTTCCTCTCTCTCTCTCTGCAGCGAACGAGCCCCTGATTGATCTCCGTCGATGCAGCCCAGATCCGGCCGGTTCCGACGAGATCCGGCCCGGGGAGGTGCGTTCCCATCTCCAGCCGGCCGCCGCTGCTCACTTCGCTCGGGAGAAAGCGCGAGGCAGCCGAGGCAGCTCGCCTGGGCGTTGACCTGCTGAGCAGGCCGGCCCGCGTCCCTGCCAGGCCCACGAGCGAACCGAGGCCCAGGCTAGCGCTACTCGCCCTCCCTCTGCTCCAGCCTCCCCTCATGGGCCGAAGCCCACAAGGTGAGCCCCTCCCTGCTGCCTATGTAGAGCCTGTGGCGTGTTCTTTTATCTTGCGCCCAATGCCCTGTGTAGATTCGGCCCGATTCGGTTTATCTAATTAGTCTGCGATTTAATATTTTCGGGGATATGCTAGATATTTAAATGCCCATAACTTTTTATCCGTAAGTCGGAACGAGGAGTGTTTTATATGGTTTTGGGGTAGTTTTGCGAGTAGAACACGATTTCACTACTTGCATATTTATTTGACGTTGTTTGACATGTCGTATGCCTAGATTTACGTGCTGTCTCAATAGTATATTGCCCGTGTTTAATTTTCGTGTGTGTCCGGATAGCCCGTATGCCTTAGATTAAATGCCTACGTTTTAGGAACTATTTTTCCGTGTATTTTAGAGCGGTCACTCGTATTTTTGCATGTAGGGATTGCCGCTAGATTATTTTCCCGTATATAGGTTATTTTCCCGCATTAATGTGTGGCTTTATTTTGTTGTCTAACCCCACATAATTATATAATTTTTGGGGTAGAAAAATCCATGGGATTTTTCTGTGCAATTAGTTTTAGCTTTTGAGGAAGTTAGTTCGCGAGATATTTTGCTATATTGCCCTTTTGTTTAATTCGTAGAATTTATTCCGTGCGTCGATTGGCGGAGTTGTCAACTAGAGAGTTGATCTTGGATGTTTTGTTTAGCCCCTGGTATTTTTGGTTGCCATAGAAATGCATGTTTAGGAGTTGTTTGCTTGCTCTCAAGTTGCTAGAAATAGTGCTGATTTGGAGGTGCTGAAATATTTCTAAGTCTGGAATCTGTTATTATTTTGTTGCTGTTTTGTTTTGCTTCTATCTTGTGATCTGTAGCTCTTTTGAGGTTGGTCCAATGGAGTTAGTTATACCCCTTGTGTTTCTTTAGCATGCTCTAAATTTTCATGCCATTTAGAGGCCTTTAGCTTATGGTTCTGCTGCTGTCAATATTGCTTCAGATCGAAAACTGCACTTTCATGAGGTGTTATTTTCACTAAGTCTGAAATAGTGTGTGGGAAGCCATTTTGTGTCTTCTTTTACTAGTGCTCCTTGCTGCCACGCTAGTTGTTGTTAGTTGTTTTAGTAGTGCGTCTTGCCCTCTTCCGTGCCATGCCTTGCTTGGGCATATCGGAGTTGTGTAGCCGTAGTTGTGGGGCGTAGAAAATGCTATGTGGCTGATTTTGGCAGATTCTAGTCATTTCTTGTTTTGCTCGTAGTTGTTGAACCGTAGCTCCGATTTGATCGTGTCCTACATGAAACTTGCTTAGAATCTCGAGTAGTTTCATTTTCTCTTGCTGTTTGTATGTTTAGAAGTGCTCGTGACCGCCGTTGCACACATGTTGCATTCATGCCATCATATCTTGCGGTGCTTGTATCTTTTGATCCGTAGCTCCGTTGGAGATGATCTCTATGTGTAGTTTGCTTGAAATGACGCGTAGAATCACGTGAACCTATTTGTTTTGCTGTTTAACAACTAATTAAATGCAGTAGTTCAGATCTGGACAGAATTGTTAATTAACATGTGAGGTCATTTCGGAGATGCTATATGTCATTACCGACCTCATTTAAAATGCATAGATAGGTAGTTTAATTACACTTCACCTCTTGCCATGTTTAACCACATTTAATATTGTCGTGTATCTAATCGGGATATAACTAAATAATTATCGTGGAGTTTCGTCGATATGTAACCCGTTGCATATTGAACTTCACTTAATGTGTAGTGTTTGATTTGGTGAATTTTCTTGCCGTGACTTGTTTGCATTCAGCCTGTCCATGCATCATATGTGTTGTGCATCATGTGGTGAATCCCGTGTGTTTATGCTTGTTTCCGGTTTTCCCCGTCTCGATAGAGTTCCGCAAGCGTGTCGGATGTGAGGACCCGTTCGACTACGTCGGTTCGTCTGCTTCACGGAGGCATTCTTCTTCCAAGCGGGATTTCAGGCAAGATGATCATTTCCCCAGATACCATTACTATCATTGCCATGCTAGTTTTTACCGTTGCTACCGTTGATGTCTCGTTGCCTACCACATGTTAAATATCAGCCTCTCAACAATGCCATGATTACCTTCAACCTGTTCAACCTAGCAAACCACTGATTGGCTATGTTACTGCTTGCTTAACCCTGTGTTAGCGTTGCTAGTTGCAGGTGCAGATGCTTCCATGTGATAACATGGGTTCCTTGTTATATCACCATATTTAAATGCTATTTAATTTAATGCACCTATATACTTGGTAAAAGGTGGAAGGCTCGGCCTTTCTAGCCTGGTGTTTTGTTCCACCTTTGCCCCCTTAGTTTCTGGCTACTGGTGTTATGTTCCATAAATGAGCGCTCCTAACACGATCGGGGTTGTTATGGGGACCCCCTTGATAATTCGTTTTAGATTAAAGCTGGTCTAGCAAGGCCCAACATTGGTACTACATTTGCCTAATCACCTAATAAAATTGCATAGGGACTTTCCAGACCCCGAGGATAATTTAATCAACCCCCCGGGCCAGTGCTCCGCATGAGTGTTGGTCCACCCACCTAGAAGTCGGCGGTGCCACCTCGGGGCAACTCGAGGTTTGGCTACCGTCCACTATGCATAGACGGTGTGTCCTGAAAAAGAGATACGCGACTCCTATCGGGTTCGTCGACAAAACGGGTGGCCTTGCTAGATTAGTTTTACCTTTGACGAGATATCTTGTGCATCGGGATTCCGGTGATGCTTTGGGTAATCTCAGAGTTGAGTTTTTCCACTAGGGAATCCGACGAGATCGCGAGCTTCGTGATCGAGGATTTCTATGCGGCTTGTGGTAATTTGTGATGGACTAGTTGGAGCACCCCTGCAGGGTTAAATCTTTCGGAAAGCCGTGCCCGCGGTTATGTGGCAACGTAGAAACTTTGTTTAACACTGGTTCTAGATAACTTGAAGTTAACCTAATTAAAACATGCCAACTGTGTGCGTAACAGTGACTGTCTCTTTCGTGAGTTCTTTCTCCGATCGAGGACACGGTGGGGTTATGTCTGACGTAGGTAGGTGTTTAGGATCATTCATTTGATCATCTATAGTTCACGTCCGCTATGCGTAGATCTTCCCCCTCTTATTTCTGGTACTCGTAAGTTAGCCACCAAGTATATGCTTAGTCGCTGCTGCAACCTCACTAGTTAACCTTACCCCACCCATTAAGCATGTTAGTCTTGATACCTTTGGAAATGAGATTGCTGAGTCCCCTGTGGCTCACAGATTACTACAACACCAGTTGGAGGTACAGGTAAAGGTTAATTGATGCGAGCGCGTTGATTGTTCATTTGGAGTTGCTTCTTCTTCTTCTTCTTCATCGATCTAGGATGGGTTCCAGGCCGGCAGAGTGGGATAGCAAGGATGGACTTCGTTCTTCTTTTCTCGTTTGTTTTCGTCCGTAGACGGACCCTGCTCTTACTCTTGATGTTTATGTAATGTACTGATGTGACTCTGATGTAGCTTGTGGCGAGTGTAAGCCAACTCTTTATATATCTCTTCTTTTCAGTACATGTACTTGTAACAATATCCATTCTTGCGACACGACGAGATGCGCTTCTATCCCTGACGAGGCCCTCGTGCCAAATTGAGGATAGGGTCGCATCTTGGGCGTGACAAGTTGGTATCAGAGCAGGTTCCGACCTAGGAGCCCCCTTGATTGATCGAACTTGGCCGAGTCGAGTCTAGTTTAAAAAAACTTTGAGTCTAGTTATATATCGGAGAGTAGGATTCTTTTTTCTCCTCTTCTATGTTCTGGTGAGTAATCTTGACGTAATAATTTACTCTACTCCTCTTCTCACTCAAAATTTTTTTAGGATCACGCGGATATTTTTGGAATCTATATGATGCCGATGTGACGGAGTTCTGTCTTGGTGCCTCCTATATGCTCTAAGTCTCAGGGGAGTTGAGCTCCAGGGGATTCTTGAGCACATCGTTATCATTCAGATTTCTTAGTATCTCAGAACGAAGGATGTTCGTAATTGCTTCAATACTAGTAGTGACGAGATAACCCCGATGTCCCCAGTACTGGTGCAGATTGTTCGGGAGTACTGCCATACTTTGTATCGTTGTGATCACGAGGGTCTGTTGTAGATGAAGGTTCGAGATTCTGGTCGTGTGTTGACGGATGTGATACAGGTGACGGGTTAGT